>NC_138537.1:24057947-24657947 GCF_964234715.1 Podarcis melisellensis | reverse complement strand
AACCGGTGTGGCATGGTTCTCGACTCAATGTCAACTCATTGGGCCTTTTGTCCTTTGACACTTCTACCTCTTGCATCCAGCTCAAACACCAGACCAGCTTTTCTACTTGCCGCCCATCAATCACGTCACAACAGCAATTGCAGAGGCCTACAGCCAGTCTGGCAAGCCAACGGTGCAGACTGCCAAGTAGGAAGGTCAGATCGGAATTCCTTTTCGGTTGGAAAGGATAGAAAGGGGGAGGGAGCACTTTCTTCTTATTTTCTTGCAGAATTGCCAACTGGAAGGAAAGGCAAAGTAGCATTAGGGGGAACATTTTGGTGTCAGCAAGGCCTCTAGGAAAAGAAACCAGGAGGTACACAGGCCATAGCTCAGCGGCAGAGAATCTGCTCTGCATTCCAAAGGTCTGCTTGGAGGATACAGTGTAAAGGTAAAGGTAAAAGACCCCTGGACAGTTAAGTCCAGTCAAAGGCGGTGCTCATCTCGCTTTTCAGGCCGAGGGAGCCAGAGATTGTCCACAGAAAGCTTTCCGGGTCATGACTAAACTGCTACTGGCCATTTACCTTCCTGCCACAGTGGTACCTATTTATCTACTTGCACTGACGTGCTTTCGAACTGCTAGGTTGGCAGAAGCTGGGACGGAGCAATGGGAGCTTACCACCGTTGTGCAGATTTAAACCGCCAACCTTCTGATCAGCAAGCTTAAGAGGCTCAGTGGTTTAGACCACAGCGCCACCTGCGTCCCGGAGGATACAGAGGTGCATGTGGGTAGAAACTAGCTTATTGCACAAAGTTAACATTTAAACTATTGGTTCCATCCACTTTAACCACTGGCGCCATCCACCATTGGCACATGGCCCTTGGAAGACTCTCTCATGGATTGGCTGGAGGCAGAGGAGCAGTGGGGGGCACCCAGGGGAACCCCCAGGGGAAGAAGGCTCAGAGCCAGGGGATTGTTGGTGGGATGACAATGAATGGTCAGAGGGAGAGGAGTTAGCAGACTGGGAGGAGAAGGTGTCAGAAGCTGAAGGCACAAGAGGGTTTGGTGAGCAGGAAGAGGCTGTGACAGAGAGCAGTCCAGAATCAGAGGCAGAAGTGGAAGCTGGGGAGAAGGGAGGTGGGGGGCAAGAGACATGGATGTGGCAGGCTGAAGGAGCCAAGGAGTCTCATTCGCCTGCTGCAACCAGCTCCCCTCCCACCAGGTTTCCTGGAACATCCAGAGAAATGAAAAGAGCAGGACAGAGATGGGTTGTGTGCAAACACAGTTTGCGACTATTTGGGAAAGGCCCTGGGGAGGAGGAGCCGAGGAGAGAGTGGTGGGAAGGTGGGGACCTTCAGTGCTTACAACTGTTTCATTGGGGCAAGACCTACTGGGAAGAGTCGCTGGGATCACCAGGCCTGCACTGTTGTGTTTCTCTGCATAAGGTGTTATTGCGGACTTGTCAGGTTTGTTCTTAAAGGAACAGACCATTCCATAGATAAACCATGGAACTCCCATAGGAAATACTGAGTGCCACCATTTTGGATGGCTTTAAAAGAGGTTGAGACAAATTCGAGGAGGGTAAGTATCAAGGGCTACCAGCCAGTGTTCTCCCTTCGCAGTCAGAGGTAGTATGCCTCAGGCTTCCCATAGTCCTTTGCCTGGCGACTGCGATAACAGGATGCTGGACAAGATGGGCCGCTGACCTGATCTGGCAACCTCTTCTGGTGTTCCTATACCATTTTTCTCTTTAAGAAGGAATACTTTCACCACACAGGTGGTTTTTTCTTGTAGTCTGGGAAACTGTTCTTTGCATATAACCATATTAGGAGAAGGAATCAATCTAGACCCAATGTAAGACAGTGCCAGTATCAATATGGATTGTAAATTGAATGCACGCAGTTAAGAAGATGGTCCTGCCATAAGCACTAGACATAAATACATCATGAAGAAACACAAGAGATAAACACACACCGGCAGAGATCTCAGAAATATTGAGCTGGGAATATGAGATCTTTAGCTCATAAATCTACGGCATGAGTCAGAGACTAGAAAGCAAGGGGAGAAGCAAAACCAGGCAGAACAACTGTTAATTTCAATCACTTTTTACCTCAAGACTTATCTACGGTGTTACTACTGTTTAGTTGCTTTATTGTTGATAGATCCTCCACAGGTACTTTTGTGTGCTTCCCTGCAAACATAGATGCAGGGGAGATATAAAGCAAAAGCAACACGCCATACAGGAAGAGCCAAACTTTCCATCTCATCATCGGAAGCAGTGCAAGATAAACACACACAGACACACGTGTTTGTAATTGGAAGTGCAGGCCAGGACACAGACCTGGAAAAAAACTAGGCCCCCACCTTGTTCATGGCACAACTTCAAAAGAATTTTTTAATTCCTCTGGTGCTGAATAACGCGAGGGCAACAGACAGAGGTGTAGCCTGCTTTCACTAAAAGGTTTTGAACCAGCTATTGCCAGAAGGGTGGTTTTGACTTCTTATCCAGTTTCCATTCTGCTTGTGTTGTCTGGTGGGATGTTGGCACAAGAGAACTGGCTTCGGGGCTCAAGCAGCGTTCCAAAAAATCTGCTTGCTTAAATACCTGACATGAACTCAACGAAACAGATTTTACAGCATTGGGATACGACCGGGGGGAAATGGGTCTTACTGCCACTGAACTGCAAACACCGGTGCTCTGAAAACCAGAATTTGCAAATTAGGAGACGAAACATAATTCAGCAGTAGAGCACAGGCTCTACATACACAAGGCCCCAGGCTCAATCCCAGCATCTCCTGCTAGAGCTGGGAGTGTCCCTATTTGTAGAACCACCACCGAGAGTAGACAAATGGACTAATGGTCTGATACAGTATAAGGCAGTTTTCAATGTCTGGGAATGTATGCTGTGGTCCCCCACCTCCAGCATGAATCTCCTCTTCCCTTGTCAGCTTTATCTCTAGCTTAGTGGTCACATCCATGTAGGTATTAACCATGGTTAATGCTAATCAGGTTCCCTCTTAACCAGGTTTTTAAAATCCAGTTCAGATCCTGATTTTACATAGAATTACGATTCCCGAAAGAAAAGCGTGCAGTGCAATTATATGCACATCTACTCAAAGAAGCTCCAACTGAATTCAACTGGACTTTCTGGGTAAATGTGAATGGGGTTGTAACTGCTATGATTAATAAAGAGAAAGTCACTTCTTTTTCCAAATAGCACGCTCATGTGATGAAATGCCATTGCACTCAGAAATTGCTTTTGGGCTTCCAATAGGCATTTGGTTGACCACTGGGAGATCATGGTGCTGAACTAGATGGGCCATTGGCTAATCCAGTAGGTTCTTCTCACATTCTCAATGACTACATTGGCCCAGGCTGCAATACAACAGGCAAACCATTCAGGAAGCATTCTCCATCAGGCTTTCTGTGCACTTGGAATCACAGTTCGTAATTGCATTGTCTAACCTGAGTATGCATGGGACTATACATGCAACTAACCAACCAACCAGAGCCCTATGTGAATTACAGCCTAGTCTTCCCCAATCTCAATTGCTCAGGTGCTGTTTTAATATTCACTAATTCAAAATAACAACTTTGCATTTGTCTAAAAACTTGAATACATCCTCATCTGCTTAGTTTGGTTAGCTTTGGCTCACATAATCTGAAGCATATTGCGATTTTCTGTCATAATCTCTTAATGCTTCCATCAGTATTAGTTATTTATTAAAACAATCTCTGTACTGCTTTTCATGTAAACATCATAAGGCAGTGTACAAAAAAATAGTATGTTAAAACTTAAAGAATAAACACAATAGCAGCCAACATTAGGCCCAAATACCTGGCCACACCTAGGTTACAGCTCGTGGTTTGTCTGGAGAGAGGTAAACCATAAGCCTAAATTCAGATGATATGCTGAGCCAAACCATGGCTTCACTCAGCATAGCACAGCAAGAAAACCACTAAAGAAAAGAAAAACAGCTGCAATCTTCTTTCCACGAGTCTGTATATTTGCTAATTCATACTAAACCATGGTCTGGCTTAGGGTTACATATGAGCAGGAGAATTATTACAGTCAACTGGCCTATGAAAAATTCTTTTTTAGCAGACACCACAGTGCCATCAGTCTAATTCAAATGGGAGGTGATTCTAAAGATTCACTTTGCAAAGAAGTATGCAAGTATCTTAAGTAAGTACATACACCAATCTGGTCAGGGAGGCCGAGAGGTGCATCTGAGGGGTGAGGGTCTGTCAATTATGGGCTTTCTCTTCCATTGGGGTCTTACCATTTTTACCATGTTTTATTAGGCCAATTCAAACCTCTGTATAGGCAGCTATGTCATGATTGGTGTGAAGCAATAAGAGTGTTAATTTCAGTTTTTAACAACGTATTACTCACTCTGATCCTTAGGATATTGCAGGAAGCAAGCTCACTATTACCATTTGGTATGACTCACTTAATTGTCCCCTAGCTTTCGGGGGTTTACTCAGGTTTATTCTTTATATTTGATTCTCATGATACATTTGCCACTGTCCAGTGACTCAGAGAGCAATCCCACACTCGCCCTTTATGCTCCAGATAAAAGTTGCTGAGATAGTTGCCAAGAGAAAGCAAACAGAAAGGAAGATTATCATGGCACAAATAACACTCATTTGGTTCGGCGTTGCAAATCCAAACACAGATCCACAAAGTGAACTTGAAGAACTCCCAGGTTATCTGTGTATAGTTATGCATACCATCAACTCACAAGTTAATGTGGTTTCTCTATCAAAGTAAAACATAGCACAAACTAAGTCCTTTCAATTGTCCATATTTTCCAGGGACATCTCTGATTTACAGAAGCCAGGGTGGTTTCTGATTTGATCCCGGAATGTCCCACTTTCCCTGGTCAGGACCCCTGACTATTAGGTCCAGTCGTGACCGACTCTGGGGTTGCGGCGCTCATCTCGCTTTATTGGCCGAGGGAGCCGGCGTACAGCTTCCGGGTCACGTGGCCAGCATGACTAAGCCGCTTCTGGAGAACCAGAGCAGCGCATGGAAATGCCGTTTACCTTCCCGCCGGAGCAGTACCTATTTATCTACTTGTACGTTGATGTGCTTTCGAACTGCTAGGTTGGCAGGAGCACAGACCGAGCAATGGGAGCTCACCCCGTCACGGGGATTCGAACCGCCGACCTTCTGATTGGCAAGTCCTAGGCTCTGTGGTTTAACCCACGGTACCACCTGCGCCCCTTCCACTTTCCCTTAGGACATCCCTATTTTCATTGAAGAATTGTTGGAGGGTTTGGAGTTATCTGACCCCTGAGCCATCTGAGCAGCCCTGTATAGGAAAGTTTTTTTAATGTTTATGTTTTATTATTATTTTTTTATATGTTGGAACCTGCCCATAATGGCAACCCAGTCTGATGGGTGAGGTATAAATAGTTTATTATTATTATTATTATTATTATTATTATTATTATTATTATTATTATTTAGGTTATCCCTGTTTTCATCAGAAAACTGTTGGAGGGTGTGCACATTTACTATGACCTGATACCAAGAAAGACTTCCAGGAACAGCTATCAAGGGGGGGGGGGCCCTCTGATATCACCCTCACTGCCTCCCAATGTAGGCCTTAATCCAGAAGGGAAAATACATCAGTTTATGAATCACAAGAAGTTAGGCAACATCCCCCCACCTGTCATACTGAGTGTCCATCAAAGGGGAAGCTTTTTATTATTTGGAATCGTGCTGCTGTTTGCACAGAGTCCAATGCCCTTTCTGAACATCCTGTTACTCACCCAGGTTGGGCTGTGACATTGCCATGGATCTCTGCGATACAGGGGTGGAAGCGGCTGAAGGATGATGGCTCATGTGGTTCAATGGCTGGGTCATGGTCTTTCGAGGATCTTGCCACGTCGTAATCTTCTCTATATGGCTGCAAAACAGAAACGCAGGCATTTTAGGCTGAGAGGAACTGAGGAGATTTCAGTCACAAATATGACCCAGAGCTCCGATTGTCCATCTGTGCACCTCAGCCATTCCCCCTAACTTTTGCTAGGTGTTACAACTGTAATATTTATCAGTATCCAAAAAATTCCCATCATCCCTGACCGCTGGTCCTGTTACCTTGGGATGATGGGAGTTGTAGTCCAAAAACAGCTGGAGACTCAAGTTTGGGACACCCCAGTTTAAACAATATGCCTTTGTACTCTGATCGTTCTTCCACCACTATCCTTCTCTCGTGTTATCTTCATTTCCCCTAATATTATGTTGAGTTGGTTTGTGTGCCCCCTAATGTAAATGCCTTATGAATAATAATAATAATAATAATAATAATAATAATAATAATAATAGAAGTCATTCGAATATGAAAAGATATACACTCTGTCACAACTTTTACAAGTAATTCGAAGCTTGGTTTCACCTTTACCCTACATTTTCAAACTTTGCAGCTCAAGGTCACTTTCACTTTGTATGGCTCACATGCCCTTCCTTCCAGCGACTGACTCACTTCCTCACTTCAAGGTTTCCTTCAATACTAATTCATTCTCCCTTTGTATGACACCATGCAATGTTTGCCTTTCCTGTATTCTTTAGCTTCCCAAGCCGCCGGCCCCCCCCCCTCTGATTTTGACTCATTTCAGAATAAAGACTTGAATAATATATTGGGCTGAAAGAGTTCCCTCGTGAAAATAACCTGTGAGCGATTCTTTCAGTACAGATTCTTGGATCCCGAACGCCTTGCGAGTTGAACGTTTTGGTTCCCGGTCGCCGCAAACCCGGAAGCGAGTGTTCCGGTTTGCAAACGTTCGTTGGAACCAGAATGTCTGCTGCAGCTTCCAATTGGCTGCAGGAGCTTCCGGAACGGATTCCATTCGACTTCCAAGGTACGACTGTATTAGGTAAAGGTAAAGGGACCCCTGACCATTAGGTCCAGTCATGACCGACTCTGGGGTTGTGGCGCTCATCTCCAGGTCATGTGGCCAGCATGACTAAGCCACTTCTGGCAAACCAGAGCAGTGCACGGAAACGCCGTTTACCTTCCCGCCGGAGCGGTACCTATTTATCTACTTGTACTTTGACGTGCTTTTGAACTGCTAGGTTGGCAGGAGCAGGGACCGAGCAACAGGAGCTCACCCCGTTGCAGGGATTCGAACCACCAACCTTCTGATCAGCAAGTCCTAGGTTCTGTGGTTTAACCCACAGCGCCACCCACATTATGACCTTAAATGAGAATGCTCCTAGCAGAAATGAGAGTAGGTTAATATCTATTTGACTGCTGGATAAAGTTTACAAATTTGGCAAAGGATAGGTTCCCAAAGGCATGTTTATGAGAATAATTGCGATGAAGCTCTCCTTGGTTGCCCATTTGGTCTTAGTGCCTTAAATGAGCCATGCCCATATTTTTTCCACGAACTAGTTCTTAGAATCAGAAATCCAACTGTTAAATCAGCAATGACTGACTGGCAGAAGTTCTCTTGATTCTGGAGAAGAGATCTTGCTCATATTTAAGGGCTCACCCCCAAAACCGGGAATGCCAAGGACTGAACCTGGGAGCTCCTTTCCAAAAACCAAATTCTGAAATGGATGAATAAACTGGTAGTTTCAAAACGTAAAGACAGGTTTACACTTAAATTCCATTCATTGAGGGCTGATGAACATACAACAGTCTCCATATTGCAGTGTTTCGCCATATTCTTTTGCCATACTAGTTTTAGCCTGTAATTAAGCAGATATAAGTTTCCTTTCTCCTGCATAAAAAAGATAAAAGCTGCAGGCGGTGACACGCTTGGGATTTTAGGAGAAATTAGGAACGTTACTGAAAACATACAACTTGGCTGCAAGTTGTAAATCACCGAACTCAGTTAGGGAAGCTTTTTAAAATCCAACCTAGCACCTCCATTCAAAACTCAGCTTTCTTCCTGAGGTCCAAAATGTAGCTGAACCTTTTACCACAAGGGCCGCCAACATGGTGCCCGTGTGCACAATGGTGCCCTTGAGGTCTTCCCATGGTGCCCACAAAGGATCTGAACGCCCCCGTCTCCCCAAGAAAAGCACATAGAGATTAAGGAGAAGCTGGAAGAGCAATACTTTTCCTACTTCCTTGTTCAGCTCTACCTGTTCCCCAAGACTTAGATTAATTCTAGTAGATTTTACTTTCACCCCAATCCCTAGGGGAAAATAATGTGAGTATGCACATACTTTTTCTCTGTTGTTCGGTATGGGGCTGATCTGAGGGGTAAGTGACCAGAGGGTGTGTTGCCTAAAACCCAAATATGTTAAAAGGTAAAGGTACCCCTGCCCGTACGGGCCAGTCTTGACAGACTCTGGGGTTGTGCGCCCATCTCACTTAAGAGACCAGGGGCCAGCGCTGTCCGGAGACACTTCCGGGTCACGTGGCCAGCGTGACCACGCTGCTCTGGCGAGCCAGAGCCGCACACGGAAACGCCGTTTACCTTCCCGCCTTTAAAAAGGGTGAGCACTGTTTTATTGTTTCCCCTGCATATTTGCAATAAGACCTGCACCAGCTGTTGGTACTTCCAGGAGGCTGTGGAAAAGACTTGCCATCACTGCCCACCCTGCCATTTGAATTTTGCTGTAATTGGAGGAGAAATGTGAGAGCCTATGTCATCTAGCCTGTATGCCAGCTGTATGGCATCTACCCCTCTCCTCTGAACTGCATTTATGAAACATTCCTTGGCCAGTACCAGAAACTTTATTGTTGCTTAACTTTCATTTTTGCCTTGTATTTATGCAATTTAAGCCTAGATATACATATATAGTATGTATTTCCAGTGTTCTGATGTATTGAATGTTTGCTGTAGCACAGCTTGCTGTGGGAAAGCAACATACAGTATAAGTAAAATCAATCAATATTTGGACAAGGTCCAAAATACTAGACCTACCTCCAATAAATGCTAGAGGGAGCAACTGCAAAGGCTTATTTTAACAATGCGGCCACTTTAAAAGCAGCCATTGTTTTCGGCAATAGCCTCTTCCTGCCCCCACCCCTGGTTGCTGGCATGCTGTAAATGTCACAGCGCCAAGTGATATCTACTCTTTTGGGAAACACATTTGTCACACAGCACTCCCTTGCTGCAGCATTTGCTTTCTCGCTCACCAATTGAGAATGGAAGGAACCGCAGAGCCTGGTGTTTTGTTTTGCTCCTCTTTGCCAGCCAATACTCTAACCCTTCATGTAATCTGGACCAAACCCACTGGAAATGCCCCTGTTTTCTGCAAAGGGATTTGAAATGCTGAGCCCTGCCAGCTGCTTCCTGTCCCTCCTTAGCTACTGGGGGTGGGGGGAATAAGGAAGCAAAACAGCACAAAGTACAGTGGTACCTCGGGTTACAGACGCTTCAGGTTACAGACTCCGCTAACCCAGAAATAGTACTTCAGGTTAAGAACTTTGCTTCAGGATGAGAACAGAAATCGTGCTCTGGCGGTGCAGTAGCAGCAGGAGGCCTCATTAGCTAAAGTGGTGCCTCAGGTTAAGAACTGTTTCAGGTTAAGAACAGACCTCCAGAACGAATTAAGTTCTTAACCCAAGGTACCACTGTACTGAAGCTGAGGTCACACAGAAAGGAAAAAGCAAGAGCAGACACATGAAACACAGAGATAGCTTTCAGGTTGTTAGAATGAGAGATGTTCTAACTTTGACTGTCATGGCTTCCCCCCAAAGACTCCTAGGAACTGTAGATTGTTAAGGCTGTTGAGTGATTCCTTGACAAAATACAGTTCCTGGTATTCTTTGGGAGAGGCTATGCCTGTCTAAGTGGTGGGAGAAGGCTTTAAATGTGTGGTTTGGATGTGACCAACGCCACCCAGTGATCTTCGACGCTGATTGAGGATTTGAACCTTCACCTCCCAGCTTCTTGTCCAACACTCTCTGTCAGGTATACTGGGCTTCTCAGAACTTTAGCTTTCAAACACCCCACCTCAAACACATAATTGCTGAGCTTCCAGTGGCCTCATGAAAAGTTTGAAAGCATGTAAGCAATGATTCTTGAAGTTTCACATGCATGGGCATCGCTCAATCTCTCCTCACTCGATTAGTCAACAGAGTGACTCATAGTTAAGCACATAAACTGCCTTCACTGAAAAGTCCTGGGAGGTGAAGAAAACTATCTGTAGTGTGGTGTTTGCGCCACAATGCCTCTTCCCAATGTGAGAGTCATTACCTGGCGTTGCAGTCAATCAATCAATGACCACGCTTGCATCCACAGAGCGCTCACTTCCAACAGATTTGCACAACAGACAGAAACAAGTAGCTGGGCATTGCTGCAGAGATTTCCAGATACGATGCAGAGCTCAACTAGAGGGAACAGGGACTCAAATATGCCAAACGATGCAACAGAAGGTATTCGACGCTGCTTGAAAAACTGATCAAAAGGTGCAGGGTGCATAAATCTGAAACTCTGCAGCTGCACAAGAGAGAGAGGAATGTTCTATGCAAACATTAGATGTTCAAACTGCCTGAAGCTAGAAGTCAGGGAGTGCCCTGGATTGCCCTTCTGGTGCCATCCTGGCGAAGAAAGAGCATTTCAACTTCATTCAAGAGCATGGAGGTGGAATCTGTTTGGAGGGGCGGCCTCACTCTGAGATACATCTAAATGTGCTCCTAGTTCAAGGAATTCAAGGGGAAGCTGCACTTAGCAAACATGGCTTAACTTCATAAGGTGCGGAAAGCTGCTTATTTATTTTTAAAGACTGGTTTATAATTAGCCCCCAAATTTCAGCTATCCCTGGAAAAAAATGTCTAAGGCTTTTTATAGGCCAAGAAAGCTGAGGCAAGTATGAAAAAAGGAGAGAGATTCTTTTTATACTTGGATTCAAGAGAGTCATTCACTATCCATGTATTCAGACACGTAGAATACCATATTTTTTGCTCTATAAGCCTCACTTTTTCCCTCCTAAAAAGTAAGGGGAAATGTGTGTGCATCTTATAGAGCGAATGCAGGCTGCGCAGCTATCCCAGAAGCCAGAACAGGAAGAGGGATCGCTGCTTTTGCTGCGTAGCAATCCCTCTTGCTGTTCTGGCTTCTGAGATTCAGAATATTTTTTTTCTTGTTTTCCTCCTCTAAAAACTAGGTGCGTCTTACGGTCTAGTGCGTCTCATAGAGTGAAAAATACGGTAATTGCTCCTTGCTTTCTTTGGCAAAAGTAAGCATTCTATACACGGTTATAAACAAAATCGGTACATCGGGTAAAACCAACTTCAGTTTGTGAATGTACAGATTTTGACCCAAAATCTGACCATTATCATGCACACACCCTGAGTATTTCTGCCTAGCTGGAATATGTCCTTAAATGCTGAAAATGCCTCTTGCTTGCCTTGTTGTGCGAGTGCAAGGTCCACTGTACCAAGCTAAAATTCACATTTGTAGCTCTGGCCACTTTTGCCTCTTATCCCTACAGCCACAGGAATGTGGCCCCGGGGCTGAGAAAAGGTTCCCCACCCCTGATTCAAAGTGTGCTGGAACCAGGACGCGTCTGAAAAAGAGAGGTCACTGAAGCAATACGAAACTGCCACATTATTGATTGAAAAAGAAGGCAAACATTTGTAGGGATTAAATCCTTTAGAGGGGTAAAAACAGGGAGGGGGGGAGTATGAACCCAGCATAATTCATGGCAAACTTTAAGAGAGAACAAAATCTTCGCATAAGCTTACGGAAAGCTTAAGACAGGTAAATCCTGAAGTTTGGTCGGTGACAGCAATCCACAAGTATTGTGTCAGCAGCAGGTTAGGCAAACCTGCTCTGCAGGCGTGTCGGGCTTCTGTCAGAGTTCCTGGTTGCAAACAGGAGCATGTGGTTCTCAAAAAGGGGCTTCTAGGCCAGGTAAGTGAAGGCCAGTACAGTAAGGTCTCAAAACAACAAGGACAGGATGCAAGAGTACCTTACTGCAAAGTTATTTACAGCTTCTGACATCCTTAAAATAGAATGCAGATTCTGAAAAAACATCCTATTGTCATTTTATTCGTCACAAAAGAATATTCGGCGCTCTCTCTATTAGTGAGTTCATTCTTTTATTTATCAAAACATTTCTGTACTACTCTTCATCCTATTTGGATTTCAGGGTAGCATACAACATAATTTTGCAAACAAATTGCACTGTAATGTAAATATAATAATAATAATAATTAATAATAATAATAATAATAATACCACCTCAGCAGACCAGGATTTGTAGAAGATTAAAATTCCTGGGTTAAATTAGAAAAATAAAAAATAAAATTTGGCCTGACTCCAAAAAACTTGCACCATACGCAGGCCTCTCCTTGGTAGTGGCGCCTGCCCTGTGGAACGCCCTCCCATCAGATGTCAAGGAAATAACTATCTGACTTTTAGAAGACCTCTGAAGGCAACCCTGTTTAGGGAAGTTTTTAATGTTTTGTGTTTTGTCATGTTTTTAATATTGTGTTGGGAGCCACCCAGGGTGGCTGGGGAAACCCAGACAGATGGGCGGGGTATGTATGTAATAAATAAATATTGCCGTTGTCGTCTTTGGGAATGACATTCCCTGGTGAGGGGGTCACTACTGAAAAGGCCCTGCCTCTTGTACAACTTGCCACTGATAAAGAAAGCATCTGGAGAAGAGCCTGAGCAGATCTTAAAGCAGATATTATTATTATTATTATTATTATTATTATTATTATTATTATTATTATTTATATACTGCCCTATACCTGGAGATCTCAGGGCGGTTACTGTTGTGCCAACAGGACCAGAACCCAAACCGGGCTGCTGGAACCCTGACAGTAGGTGTAGTAGACCAATGTACTTTAATGGTCCGACTTGGGATAAGGCGGCTCCCTATGTTTCCATGTAACCGGTGATAAAGGGGAGGTGGTGGAGACATGCCAAAACAGACTGAAGAGGATTGGGCGTGCTCACTAGCTATGGAAAGTTGACTTTAGGTTGGAAAATGAAAATGGATAACAGTGAGACACGGGCCACCTGGCTTGAGCTCTGAACAAGAGCACTCCTGTTGGGTCAGTCATACTTGTGCATATATTTTGGGGAAGTCAGTGTGTCACATTAGTCCCTAATGCACACTCAGTTGAATGTTCAACACAGATGGGAGGGGGCCGTGGAGCAACAGCAGCACCCCTCTTTCTCTCCCTCACGCTATGGGGAGAGGCGAGGCTGCCCAGTCCCCCCAATGCTTGGCTGAACAGCTGAGGGTTGGATAAGCGAAAGGCTAAATCTCTGTCACTTCTCCCCCCCTCCCATAGCCATTCAACTAAACAGCTACAGCGACAGCTGTAAGGAGGGAAGGGGCAGCAATGATGGCTGAAACTGCCTCTTGCCGGATGAGAATTTTTTCTCCGCCCTTCGACTCTGGTTAGTGCAAGTTAAGAGCAAGGGGTCTCCTGTTTGGACCACTTTGCAGAGCGAGCCTGAGTATTAGAATCGAGGCAGTTTGGGGCCAAAGTCTACATTCCCCCGCGGGGTTACGTTTCCTTTCGGAACTTCCCACTCGAAAAGATCGCATGTCCTCTAGCATTTTGTACTAATGACACACACGCGATATTTTAAAAGAGTGACTAGCTTCTAATCCCTCACTTCCACTGCATCCTAGCCAAGAGAGGGAGAAAAAGAACCAGGGCTGGTGTTTTTTCTCCCCACAACCAGCAGGCAGCAGCAGGAAAAATATTGCCAGTCCTTTTCCACTACTCGCCAGCTGTAATGATCCATCTCTCTGCACCAGTCTCTGTTTCCTGGATTTAATATTATACAGGCTCATGAAACCAGATTGGAATACTTACTCAACACCTAAGCATTAATTGTTTTATAATAATAATAAAAGAAGAAGAAGAAGAGGAAGAAGAAGAAAGGAAATGTAGGGGGGGAAATAGGAAATCTCCTATTTTTGTTTAAGGGGCTATTATAAACGTACATATTGTACACAGCTATCACACGGGGGTTCCTTTATCAGGGCTCTGCCATGTTCCTGGGACGGAAGGGAGAGTGGATTTTGCGGCTGGGCTACATCAAAGGAAGGCAGCTTTAGAGCAAGTGGGAAGTTGATGACTCATCAACTTCAGCAACCCACATGTTTTCACTCATTTACTGCTCTTCACAGGGTGACAGCTTACATTGTCCTGCACAATAACAGCTTCCACCTCTACAGAGCCATTACTAAACATTGGGACATCTGTTTACAGAAAACCATTGCTCAACTGCTTTTGTTGTTCTTGTTGCCTTCTGAAAAAAAAAGGTGTTCATCCCCCCCCCCCCGCCCCTATTTCTCCCTCAGAATCATCCACACAAGCTTTCCTTTCTTCTATGGCGGGGTGGCCAACTCCCAAGAGACTGCGATCTACTCACAGCCTTATAAACTGGCAGTGATCTACCCCCTTTTTTGAGGTTCAGGTCAAAATGTTGAGCTTTTTTTAGGGGAGACTAAGTGGTTTAGTGATCTACCTGTTGGACGTGCCTGTTCTATGGCATTACTATGGTGATGGTTGGCAGGCAATTAAAGGCAACATCTCTAGAGCAGGTAATTGACCTTAAGGCCAAATGCTGTGAGTCAAAGGCCTCAACTCTCTATCAGACTTTCCAGCACTTGACAGATATATTAGGCAGAGTTGTGAGAAAAGCAAGAGGGAAGAAGCTGGGATGAGAGTGGGAAGAAGAGGAGGGATCTTGTGGACCGGCCTTCCCTGGAAAATAGCATTTGGAAACATTTACTTTTCTGCATGCACAAATCCACGTGAATACAGTATCGCTGTCACCCAGTCTCCCATTCTCAAAAAATACTTTTAACGAAACAGCAGGATCAAATGAGGATACATCTGGGGTCTTTCTTTTGGTGGCGCTGTGGGTTAAACCACAGAGCCTAGGACTTGCCGATCAGAAGGTCAGCGGTTCGAATCCCCGAAACGGGGTGAGCTCCCGTTGCTAGGTCCCAGCTCCTGCCAAACTAGCAGTTCAAAAGCACGCCAAAAAGTGCAAATAGATAAATAGGTACTACTCCGGCAGGAAGGCAAACAGCATTTCCGTGCGCTGCTCTGGTTTCCTGCGCTGCTCTGGCTTCACCAGAAGCAGCTTAGTCGTGCTGGCCACATGACCCAGAAAGACTGTCTGCGGACAGACGTCAGCTCCCTCGGCCTGTAAAGTGAGATGAGCGCCGCAATCCCAGAGTTGTCTGCAACTGGACTTAACTGTTACCTTTTTTACATATCCTTCTGAGCCTCTCTTTTCCCCCCAGGACTTTGTGATGAAAGACAAAGATGATGGTGAAGAAAGTGGTACAGTATTATCTTGCTTACTGCTGCTCTCAGTTTTGCAAGGCAAGCTCCAGCCTGCTCTGTATACAATGCCCTCCAGCCCTTGTGACCACTCCCTTGACAGAAAGGCATACAAACTCGCTCACCTCAAGTGCTAATCTCTGCATATATATCAGGGCCTCGCTGGGCAGGAAAATGCAGCAATAGCCCCCTCCAAGTACCTCAGCCCTTTTGCATTTGTGGCTCCACTAGAATTCTATTTGCTGCATTTCTGAAATGAATGTTAAGTGGTTGCTCCTTTTTTTTTTTTTTGGTATTTCATTTTAACAGCACTTCAGAGAGGTATATAGTATCTGAGAAGAGAGTGAGACTGGAAATATATGTACATTGTTATTGGGACCAGTTCAGGTTACTTGCAGTGGTGGCATACCCTCCAACATTTCTCTGGTGAAAATAGGGACGTTCCATTCCATAATGATAATTTCACTATTTATATCCCACACATCTTACTCGGCTGCCCCGGCTACTCTGGGTAGCTTCCAACATACATAAAAACATAATAAAGCATTAAACATTAAAAAAAAAAAACCCACTTCCCTATGCAGTGGTACCTCGGGTTAAGTACTTAATTCGTTCCGGAGGTCTGTACTTAACCTGAAACTGTTCTTAACCTGAAGCACTTTAGCTAATGGGGCCTCCTGCTGCCGCCACGCTGCCGGAGCACGATTTCTGTTCTCAACCTGAAGCAAAGTTCTTAACCTGAAGCACTATTTCTGGGTTAGCGGAGTCTGTAACGTGAAGTGTATGTAACCCGAGGTACCACTGTACAGGATTGCCTTCAGACGGCTCGGGGGTCAGATAACTCCATACCCTCCAACATTTCTCCAATGAAAATGGAGACATCTTAAGGAAAAGCGGGACATTCCAGGATCATAATAGAAACCGGGACGGCTTCTCTAAATCAGGGATGTCCCTGGAAAATAGGGACACTTGGAGGGACTGTGGTGGAAGGGTGCAGTAGATGACACAGCATAAGGGGCATTGTGGGAAATTTAAATGGTGGCTTGCTGGCCCAGACTTCAGGGCAGGTATCTGGGCCTGTGGGCACTGTCTGGGATGTGGGGTCTCAGCAACTATCTAAGAGCAGGGATGGGGAACCTGTTGCCCCTCAGATGTTGTTGGGACTACAGCTCCCAACCTCCCTAACCATTGGCCATGCTGGCTGGGGCTGGTGGGACTTGGAGGCAAGCACCATTGGGAGGGTCACATGCTCCTTGCCCCTGTGTTATATCCCTACACCTACAGTTCCCAAGATTCAGTGGGGAGAGGAATGTTCCATGTGTTTAAAGCACTGATGCAGATATTCCCTGAGAAAACTGGCTTTCCCAAGACCGGCCAGTGTGCATGTGGATGAACTGGGGGTTCTCCTCTAAAAGCTGAGGAAAGTGCACTAGTGACAATATAGTCAAGTGGTAAGACGGCACATCAGCCCTTTGAGAACAGATAAAAAAATTGCCAGAAAGACCAAGATCTATAGGATCCTAAGCCTACTCATCCCAGAATATTGCTGCGCCTTATACCACACAGTTAAACTTCTTTAACGAAGCTACGAACATGAGTTTGACCAAACTGCGGGAGGCAGTGGAAGACAGGAGTGCCTGGCGTGCTCTAGTCCATGGGGTCACAAAGAGTCGGACATGACTAAACGACTAAACAACAACAAAACTTATTTATTACCACATTTAAGGGGGCTTTGACACAGCACAACCAGCAATTCCTCTAAGACAGGCAAATAGCTTTCATGGTCTGTATCTGTATTGGAACTGTTTTTCAGATGTTTTTATTGTTTTATTGTTTGGTTTTTTGCTATCCTGGGCTCCTTTGGGAGGAAGGTTAGGATAGAAACTATACTACTACTAATAATAATCATCATCATCATCATACAAATTTGCTCCCTGCTGCTATGAATACATAACCTCAATTCATTCATTACAAAAGCGGTGTTGGCTATAGAATGGGATGGTTGGTGTGGAAATAAAAATCCACCAAGAAAGTGGAAATAATAGAATTTTCTGCATTTCATTTAACCCGATCAGGGAAAGCATTCTGAGCCAATTTCACAATCGTACCCTTTTTGACAGCTGCTGAAACCAGCATAAGGCTCAAGTGGGTGGGGGCTTCCACTTTGGCTCAGAACGCTCCCCCGGACCGGATCAAATTCAGCCTATCGCTCTTCAGAACAGTCCCTGCTTCTCCAGCATTTGCAGGGACATTTTATATCCTACACCTGTCTCTTTAAATCCACAGACTCTGGTCGGCACATCCATTATTGTCGTCATCGTCTTAATCCAGGCAGGGCCAAGACTGTCTTATGTTCGTTTGAAAATATTTGTATTGTAAAAGTAGCTCTGTGATGATGGCGGTGGCGCACATCCAAGAATTATCAAGTTTTCCCGGGTATCAAGATCTGCTTCTTTCTTACCCGTGATCGAAAAACACAGTTCATTAGGCACGCAAGCTGACGGGAAAGTCTTCTGTGAAGGTGCCGCTGAAATAAACAGGGATGATGGAGGTGCACAGTCCATGCAAGAGCTGCAATTGTCCATAAACGAACACAAAGAGGAAACATCCATGTTTTCTCCTATGTGAACTGGTCCAGCCCTCACTTGCATCCAACACCCTCCTCTGGGTGCTGCTGCCTTCAAAGATTAGGCAGCTGGCAACAGAGGAGAGTCTTTCAGTGGCAATGCCTTGCTTCTGAAATGGCCTTGCCAAACAAACATGGGAGATGCCAAGACTAGCAACATTTAGATGTCAAGTCGTGACTCTGTGGCTCTCTGGGGATTTTAATCGTTAGCGACGATGATGCGCTTCGTAAATGAGTTTTTACTATTTTGATTGGCTGCTTAATTGCTCATTGACTGTTGCTTCGGTTTGTGTTTGGTTGGTTGGTTGTGCTATGTTTTATAGCTATTTATGTAAAACAATTTTTTTCTGACATGGATTTTTATGGCTTTTGCTTCCTGTGAGCTGCTTCACGGACTGGAAAATGGGACAGTGGCAAATAAGAGGGGTTGTGTAGGTGAATTCCACTGGTGAACTTCCACCAGCAAGTCACAGCTTCTATTCTTGTCCTGCTTCTCAAGAGTGCTCGTGTGCTATTTCAATCGGGCCAGAGCGCTTAAGTTTTGGTAAAGAGACGATTTAGAATGCAATATGGAACAAAGAAAACAAGGGGCCTGGAGAGGTCCAGGTTTCAGGTATTGGTTGATAAGGACAACTAAGAACAAAACGAATGAAGCCAACGCATCTTGGTTTGAGCATTCCCAAATCAGAGTATGCATTTAAGAGAAAATACTTGCTTAAAGTTGAAATCCTAAAGCTGGCCAAGGGGCAGCTGGGAGGGGCTTAGGAACCATTCTGTGGACGGAAAGGACTGGGGAAGCTCCATGTGTAGAGATATATTGCCTGTTGCTGGCAATAGGTCTTGGAAGATGTGTTGGGGTGAGTCATAGGAGACTTTGGGTCCACAGGAAAAATGGCCAGTGAGTTGGGAAGTGGGGGCTCTTCTGCCACACCCACCCATCCTACAAAACCTTGGCATTGCTTGGTAAGTAATGTGACAACAGGTTGGTGTAATTGTCACATCTTTGATCTAGGCCCTGGGAGGCCAGGGTTCGAATCCTACTCTGGCCATGAATCTTACAGAGCGACCTTAGGCCAGGCACCATCACTCAGCACAACAGGGTGATTGTGAAGAGCGAGAAAACAGGGAGAGGGAGAAGCATTTATGCCACCCTGATCTCCTTGGGGAAAAGCTGCAATATAAAATAAGATAAAAATAATCTCCAAAACGGGAAGAAAGATTTGTTAGGAAGGCTGGCTTGGCCTTATCATTATGTCCGGCAAAAGAATGCTAATGACTTCTTTAATGGCTCAAGAGCTTGCCCCCCACAACCAACAAAAAACAAAACAAAAAACAGCTAATGGTTGAGGTGTACGAAGAATGCATGGAATGTGAGAGCCATTTTGAAGAAGGCTCTCATCCCCTCACTTCTTCCCTTCCCCTCTCATCTCACAGGAGCTGGGTGGTTGGGCTTGTCTGGTCTTACAAACCTGTTAGAGTTCTTTGGGAATATCAACAAGCACGCATATCTATCTATCTATCTATAATCTATATCGATATAGATATTGATATTGATATAGATATCGATATAGATATATCTGGTTGCAGTATTAGAAGCAAAGATGTAAAAGCCAATTGGCACCTTAAACCTAGGTTACAGTCGCCACAATGGTACATCTAGCGACGTTTTTTACACGATTACAAAGCAAATGAAGACAAGAGGGGAGGGGATTTAGCTGAAGATGGGATAAACGCTGTGCACAAAAGACAAGTTTAAAAAAACAAAAACCAAAGACGAAATTAACGCAGTCTAGAAGAGATGTGGCTGCAGTTTCATTCTAGCCAAAGTAAAAAAAAAAAACACCCCAAACCTCTTTTACTCAATTAGAGAGGATAGTTTGCCAAAACCTGTAAGTTATAAATTTGTGAACAACTTTGCATAGAGAATTTATTTGGTTGTTTTTGCAACTTGTGGTATTTGGAGGGTTGTAATCACAGGCCTTCAAACTGCTCACACACATTGAACTATCACCTAATAGTTATATCCAACCAAGTCATTCCATTTGCACAAGGACTTTCACTTGTGCAATGAAATTGCTCTCCCTTTCCTCCTCCTTATGTGCGCCCCCCCAAATCTATTCTGGGGGTTCCCACAACCTCCAAGAGCTGATCTGGGGGTGTATGGAAATGAAATGAAATGAAATTAAAGGGAAGGCAAGGTCCATCGTACAATCAAGAGTCCTTGCACTTATGGAAGTTAGATACAATCTTAGGAATCTCTTCATGCAACCGCATAGAATCATGAAATCTTAAGAGCTGGAAGGGACCCACGGGTCATCTAGTCCAACCCCCTACAATGCAGGAATCTCAGCTAAAGCATCTGTGAGACAGCTACCCAACCTCAGCTTAAAAACCACCAAGGACTAGAGGCCACAACCGAGCAGGATGGTTCCACTGTCAAATAACCTTCGACAGTGAGACCTCAATTCCAGTCTCACATCCCTGGTCACATGCCTGAAGCTTCCTTGCCCCTTAAAGGAGCTGTCTGATTATGTCTGTCCTTAACACATGCTCACAAAATACTTGTCAGCCCCAGACAGTGTGTTATAGCAGACAGAGGACCGAGTTCAAATCCCTGCCCATCCTTAAAGCCCTGAGCCCGGCTTCGGCTGGGGAGGGTGGGATATAAATAAAATTTATTTTATTATTAAAGCTTGCTGTGGTCACCACATCAGACTAATCCGTGGCTGCTTTGAGTTCTTTGGAGGAAGGTCAAGATAACAAATGTGATAATAAATACACACACACCAACGCTAACTACCTTCTCATGGTGCATAGTCACAGCTGCGGCAAAGCACTGTGGGTGGCTTGACTCAATACCGCCGAACAACTGATGGGAAACCAAGTCCCAAGCATTGAAGAAAAGAAGACAGCTGCTAGTTCTTATTATTTGCTAACTTTAGCCAGCTATTCATCTCCTGGTAACACATCACTCACAGTTAGGAGTGCAAGCTAGAACTTCCCAAAATAACAGTGCAATCCTATATGTGTCTACTCTGAATTAAGTCCCGTTCAGCTTTGTGAGCCTTACTCCCAAGTAAGCGGGTAAAGGATTTCAGGCAAAAACAAATGCTGTGGGGATGTGGCGTCCGTTATATCGAGTTTGATTAAACGGTTGCGTTCCGTGACAGGTTCTGCCCTTTATGCTTTTAGGAATTTGATCATGAGCCGGTTGACTATATGGCCTTCCAAACAAGGGCCATCTGTCGAAATTATTCACATAGATAAATGGAAGAAAACTCAAAAGGAGCAGGAAAGACTATTTATGTATGCAACCATGGCTGTTTAGATGTTACTGGCCCAGAGATGAGAAGATAAAGTTCGTACCGGAGAAGAACAGCAGATTAATTTAATGGACTATGCTAAAATGACAAAAATCACCGGAAGTCAGAAATCAGGAAGACCAAAATTTTAATAAGGAATGGGGGAAATTTAAAACTTAACGACCACTGTAAACACTTGAAATCATTAGTAGGATTGGAATAGAACTTGTAGTTTGGTTTTGGACATAACGGAAGAAGTAAAGGGTTTGGATAATCATAAAATATGCAGGAGGAACTGATTAATAATAGGACCCACATAGGAGAGGATGGAAGTCTAAGAGATTCCTTTGAATCTCGTTTTTGTGATTTATGCTTGAGATACCTCTGTAAAATTTGAAGCTGAAAAATCAAATAATTTTTTTTTAAGAAAAGAAAACTCAAAACAATTTAAAAAGAAAATATAGCTGTATTTTACTGAAATTCGTTGCTCCATATGAGGCATATTTAAGCAGAATAGCGAAAGGTGCCTGAGGAGAAACAATTGAACTTTTGGTATTTTCTGTCAGGAGCTGGCTGGGCAGAGAGGAACGGTGAGAGGAACCAGCCAGGGAACCCCCAAGGAAAGAAGGCTTAAAGCCAGGGGATTGGGGTGGGATGACTGTGAGTGGCCACAGAGGAGGTGTCAGAAGCTGAAGAGGTAACAGGGCTCAGTGAGAAGGGAGAGTCTGTGGCAGAGAGAAGTCCAGAAGCTGAAGCAGGAGAGGGCAAAGAGGGAGGCCAAGTGGCAGAGATGGGTCAGGCTGGTGAACAAATGCAGATGTCTCCTCCTTCTGCTGTGATAAGCTCTCCTCTCCCCTGGTATCCCAGGACCAGGAGAGGCATGAAATGGGAGGAGCAAATACAGACATGCCGGTGTAGTCTCCAATTGCTTGGGGAGGAAACCCTGGAGAAGAGACATAGGCAACCGTGGGGAGATGGGGACCTTTAAGTCTCAGCAACTGCTTCACAGGGGCAAGAACATGGAAATGAGTTGCTGTGCTCATTAGGCCTCACGCTCCTGTCTGGACCCCGTTTTGCTAATAAAGAGTTAACTACATCTTCGCACTCTGAACGTCAGAGCCCCTTTTGTGTCACAAGCTGCTGGGCCTATTTAACCAACTGTGTCACAAGTCCAATTTCTCACTCAATTAACTGTCATGACAAGTTCTTATTCTGGAGTGGAACATTACTGAATTGCTTCAGCATCTATTCTCCTACACAGACTACTAATTAAAACCATTGCTTTTCCGAAAGAAATGCTCTTTTCCTGAGCTAATTTTAAGAGCATCTGCAATTATGAACTTTTAAAGAATGCCTCAGTAATTTACTGGTTTCATTGTTAGCCAATGCTGTGGACTTAAAAACATTAAACTAGTTATACAAATGGAAACAAAACATTCTTTGAGTTCTATTGACAACTTAACCTTTAAAGTTTGGATGAAATCCCAATTTTTCAGAGAAGAGGAGGAAAAGGGTATTGAATGACACTATATAGCATTGTAGCAGGGGGGTTAAAAGTTAAATGCTCACAGCACATAAGTTTAATACATTTCTTTGGCCCACTGCTTTTTGTGTAATGCATGATGAATGAAGCTTTATTACCATCATTAGAGCTGTCACTTGATCGATTAATCAATTAAAACTCATATAATTAATCCACACACATTATATAAACCTAAAAAAAAAAATCAATCTTGTGTACTCAAGTGTTCAGTGGCCTCTGATATTATTTTATCTGGTTTCTGCCGTCCTTAGATCATTCCACTATTTATTGAAAAATATTATCAAAAGTATATTTGCAGGTCACTATGAACCTTTTTCAAACAGTAAATAAAATAATAATTTGAATGTGAACAAAACAATTGTTCTGAGGTGAAGGGAACCTGCTGTCTTTGTAGCATACATTCACATCCCACAGCAAGAACCAGGTTAAAAGATGGACCAATTGTCTGAAACCGACAAAGCACATGGCACCCCACCCCCAAAGAATCCCGGAAACTGTAATTTGATAATTGTAGCTCTGTGATAGGTAAACTACATTTCCCAGCATTATTTTTTTTGGGGGGGGGGTCATATGCTTTATATGTATGGTGCACACAGAGCCTTGATATAAGCCTTCTTATGTTCCTGATGCACATGAGAGAATCAGTAATGTATCTTCTTTTTGTAACGACAGTGGTACCCTGGTTTTCGAACGTCTCAGCTGACGAACATTTTGAATTTGAACGCCATAAACCCGGAAGTAAATGCTTCGGTTTTCGAACACACCTCGGAAGTCAAACTTGCCACACGGCTTCCGCTGAGTGCAAGTTCCTGAGGCCTGGCTGTCGGCTACAGTGGAACCTCGGTTTATGAGTGTTTCTTCAGAAGCTGAACATTTTGGTTTTCGAACTCCGAAAACCCGGAAGTAATTTCTTCCGTTTTCGAACACGCCTCGGAAATTGAACAGCTTCCGAGGCATGTTTCTCTATTTTTTCAGTGGATTTTGCCGACTGGTTGTCGCCTCGGTTGTCGAACGTTTCAGAAGTCGAATGGTCTTCTGGAACGGATTATGTTCAACATCCGAGGTTCCACTGTAGTTGCTGACCAGCCCTTCATGGCCTTGTGGTTGCCTGTCTAGAGACCAATGAATGATCCCCAGAGGTTGCCAACTGTTTGGGCCTGTGTGCACATTTGGATTTTTTGACCCCCTCCCCCTTTCCTGGCACAGAGTCCAACAATAAAAAAGTGCACCCACACCTTTCACTTTTTCAAAAGACGGGTGTGAAATGTCAGATCTAGTAATTAATCTGAGCCTTAAAAATCACAGAGCTGGAAATGGGAAAGACCGTCACTCTTCCAATTTCCTCCTCTAGCTCTGTGTACTGTTCCAGGGGAGGGGTATGGGCATAGCCAAGGGGGGCCGTGGAGGCGGATGCCCCCCCATCAAGCAAAATAATAATAATAATAATAATAATTTATTATTTGTACCCCGCCCATCTGGCTGGGTTTCCCCAGCCACTCTGGGCGGCTTCCACAAAAACCAGAAATACACTAAAATATCACAGATTAAAAACTTCCCTGAACAGGGCTGCCTTAAGATGTCTTCTGAAAGTAAGGTAGTTATTTATCACTTTGACATCTGATTGGAGGGCGTTCCACAAGGCAGGTGCCACTACCGAGAAGGCCCTCTGCCTGGTTCCCTGTAGCTTTGCTTCTCGTAATGAGGGAACCGCCAGAAGGCCCTCGGCGCTGGACCTCAGCGTCCGGGCAGAACGATGGGGGTGGAGACGCTCCTTCAGGTATACTGGGCCGAGGCCGTTTAGGGCTTTAAAGGTCAACACCAGCACTTTGAATTGTGCTCGGAAACGTACTGGGAGCCAATGTAGGTCTTTCAAGACCGGTGTTATGTGGTCTCGGCGGCTGCCCCCAGTCACCAGTCTAGCTGCCGCATTCTGGATTAGTTGTAGTTTCCGAGTCACCTTCAAAGGTAGCCCCACGTAGAGCGCATTGCAGTAGTCCAAGCGGGAGATAACTAGAGCATGCACCACTCTGGCGAGACAGTCCGCGGGCAGGTAGGGTCTCAGCCTGCGTACCAGGTGGAGTTGGTAGACAGCTGCCCTGGATACAGAATTGACCTGCGCCTCCATGGACAGCTGTGAGTCCAAAATGACTCCCAGGCTGCGCACCTGGTCCTTCAGGGGCACAGTTACCCCATTCAGGACCAGGGAGTCCCCCACACCAGCCCGCCCCCTGTCCCCCAAAAACAGTACTTCTGTCTTGTCAGGATTCAACCTCAATCCATTAGCCGCCATCCATCCTCCAACCGCCTCCAGGCACTCACACAGGACCTTCACCGCCTTCACTGGTTCTGAAATAGAAATACTTAACTGACCAATCACGTAGATTCTGCCCCCTAACAAAAGTCCTGTCCCGCCACACAAACTCCTGCCCCCCAAACAAAACTCCTGGCTACGCCCATAGGGAGGGGGGAAAGTAAACCCCAACCACACCACCTCCTGACCAAGGCTGCACCTAAAAGTCAATGACCCCATGTAGACATTAACACAATCCTATGCTTACCAAATTCAGACTTGCAAATTTGAAGTACTGTGGTACCTCGGGTTACAAACACTTTGGGTTACAGCAGTGGCGTAGCGTGGGGGTGCAGGAGGGGCCGGCCACACCGGGTGCAACATCTAGAGGTCACACCGGGCGCAACATCTAGGGTTAGGGGGCGCAAATCCACAGGTTAGGGGGCGCAAATTACTTGCCTTGCCCCGGGTGCTGACAACCCACGCTACGCCACTGGGTTACAGACTCCGCTAACCCGGAGGTAGTACCTTGGGTTGAGAACTTTACTTCAGGATGATAACAGAAATCATGCGGTGGCAGCGGGAGACCCCATTAGCTAAAGTGGTACCTCAGGTTAAGAACGGTTTCAGGTTAAGAATGGACCTCCAGAACGAATTAAGTTCATACCCAGAGGTACCACTGTATTTTTCGATTACTCCTGCAAAACCAAGGTTTGGAAGGGAGGCATGACCTGCAAAAGTCAGTTTAAAGCTTCATCCTGAGGGCACATTTATCTTCACTTTGTTAGGAAAGCCACAGAGCAGGCTTGCTATACAACTTGTGAAGCAGCACCAAGCTCATGGCTGGTGGCAGCAACTTTCCTCTCCGGGCAGCTGCCATGGTCCTCTTGCCCTTTTTAACTGTGTGGGCTTTGGAGGAGGCTGCTTTTGTCAAGCCTTTGACAATACGTGACTTTGTTACTTGGATCACAGGCGGCGCAGGCCTGGTCAGAGAGGGGCAGCGACAAAACAGACTCCGGAGGATTCCACAACGCCGTTTCTGCAAGAAGGCTGCAGAGCACTGCTCAGATTTTCCTGCGACAAAATCCTCCTTTCCTCCCCATTCTACTCAGATTTTCCAAATGCCAACACAATGGGCTTTCAGGAATTCCATTTCTTTCACAAACAGTTTTGCTTCCTTAGATGATCAGCGCGATGGCTCCAGAGCCGTAGCAGC
This sequence comes from Podarcis melisellensis, assembly GCF_964234715.1. Lineage (NCBI taxonomy): Eukaryota > Metazoa > Chordata > Lepidosauria > Squamata > Lacertidae > Podarcis > Podarcis melisellensis. The sequence goes on along the minus strand of NC_138537.1, from coordinate 24,631,750 downwards.
TGTGCAAAACAGGTCTTGGTACTAACCAGAGCTCCGCTTTTGCCAGCAAGTCCTTCTCATGCAGCTCCAGATTTCAGGATAATTAACTGAGAAAATGTGGGGAGAGGAGGAGAGAAAATGTGAGGAGAAGGGGAGAGACCGCACTTCTACTCTGGATTGCTCTGAACTAGAAAAGCATTTTTCATGAGCTCTAACAGTGGTGTCAGCAAGAGAGTTAGGCATTTAAAAAAACTGAGCTGCAAAGTGTGCCTCCCTCCCTGACAAAATACAGTGGTACCTCGGGTTATATACGCTTCAGGTTACATACACTTCAGGTTACAGACTCTGCTAACCCAGAAATAGTGCTTCAGGTTAAGAACTTTGCTTCAGGATGAGAACAGAAATCGTGCTCAGGCGGCGCGGCAGCAGCAGGAGGCCCCATTAGCTAAAGTGGTGCTTCAGGTTAAGAACAGTTTCAGGTTAAGAACGGACCTCCGGAACGAATTAAGTACTTAACCCGAGGTACCACTGTATATATTTTGCAACATGTTGACCTTTAGCAATTTGCACAGCGGTATTTAAACCAAGAGTGGGGAGCCTCTTTTCTATGAAGAGTCGTTGATCCATGGCAAGGGTGGGAAACCTTTTTCCCCGTCTGAGATCCACATTCCCTTCTGAGCAAGGTCACATGCCAGAGGGTCTGGGCAGAGGCAAAAGCAGATGGAGAAATTGAAGTAGGTTTTTTTTGGCTTTAAACAGTTTACACTCTCTGTCTTCCATCAGGGCAAGCGAAAGGTATTATCAGAGTCCAAGGAGGTTGTGAGAAAAGCAATGACAAACCTAGACAGCATCTTAAAAAGCAGAGACATCACCTTGCCAACAAAGGTCTGTATAATAAAAGCTATGGTTTTCCCAGTAGTGATGTATGGAAGTGAGAGCTGGACCATAAAGAAGGCTGATCACTGAAGAATTGATGCTTTTGAATTATGGTGCTGGAGGAGACTCTTGAGAGTCCCATGGACTGCAAGAAGATCAAACCTATCCATTCTGAAGGAAATCAGCCCTGAGTGCTCACTGGGCTGAAGCTGAGACTCCAATACTTGGGCCACCTCATGAGAAGAGAAGACTCCCTGGAAAAAACTCTAATGTTGGGAAAGATGGAGGGCACAAGGAGAAGGGGACGACAGAGGACGAGATGGTTGGACAGTGTTCTCGAAGCCACCAGTTTGACCAAACTGCGGGAGGCAGTGGAAGACAGGAGTGCCTGGTGTGCTCTGGTCCATGGGGTCACGAAGAGTCGGACACAACTAAATGACCAAACAACAACAACAAAAGGAGGCTGTGAAACAGAGCCCATGAAGAATGGCATAGCCTGGGGACAGGGTGTGGGACTGGCATGGTATAGGGAGCGTCTCGAGAGTCAGACTGGGGGACTATGTACCAGCAGGTAAAGGAAATGCACACCTGGCACATCCAGGTTAGGAATGGAGAAGCTGGAACTGCTCAGTCTGGGAAATGGAAACAGAGATGGGGTTGGCTCCAAAGTCTACCCTGCAAGCTGGCAAAGTGAGAGGACCTGGCTGAGAGTTGCAGTTGCCAAGGAGGTGGATGAGTTGGCAGAAGCAGCCCAGGGAGTCAGTTTTTGCAAGGGGTAATTGGTCTAGTTCCCCATGGAAGAAGCTGTGATGGCAGCTAGCGAACCAGGGTACAAAGTAGCCCATGGCTTTTCCTTGCATTACACATCTGCCTTCCCTGGCGATAAACTGATTGATTCCCATGTGGGGTGGGGTTGGGGGGGGGGAGAGAGAAGAGGGAGTACAAATAGCTAGACTAATCTGCGAAGTTCAGAATGTTAGCCTTTCACAATCTCAAAAACTACTGTGTATCCAGGAAATCCTGCCAGACAGTCACTGTTTGCAAACGGCTGGGAAATATGGTCTCTTGCCATCGAAAACAGATGAAAGGCAGGCTCTGGTTAAACGACCAAGCCTTTGCCCAAATGAAGCCTTTCCAAAATAAAGAGAGTGTCTGCTGGCTGCTAGCTGACCTCAAATGAAGGAGGGTGACGGGTCTGTGCCAACACGGAGCCTTACCTAATTAAAGCGTGAGGAGAAGGAGCTGAAGCAAGGCTTGTACCAAAGAGACGAGGACGCTCTTGCCAGCTTTGACACTGCGGTAGAGACCCAGCCCTAAACTGCCTCCTTCTAAAAGAAGGGTTGGTGAATCCCCCACCAGTCTCTCTACGACTACCACCCTTGTTCTAAAGCAAAGCCGTCTTTTACAGTGGTACCTCGGGTTACATACGCTTCAGGTTACATACGCTTCATGTTACAGACTCCACTAACCCAGAAATATTATCTTGGGTTAAGAACTTTGCTTCAGGATGAGAGCAGAAATCATGCAGCGGCAGCAGGAGGCCCCATTAGCTAAAGTGGTGCTTCAGGTTAAGAACAGTTTCAGGTTAAGAACAGACCTCCAGAACGAATTAAGTTCTTAACCTGAGGTACCACTGTATTCTTATAAGGCAGGGTTTCCCAAGCTTGGGTCGCCAGCTGTTTTATGGACTACAAGTCCCATCATCCCTGACCACTGTTCCTGCTAGCTAGGGATGATGGGAGTTGTAGTTAACAACAAAAGGGACCCCACAAGCCTGAAATCTGCCCAGCCCCCCACCCCGAACTATATTTTAATGGTTGTACAGAGGTACCACCAGAAAATCTAAGCTTGAGAGGTTTCAAAATGTCATGCTATGAAGGAAGATGGGAACAATCTTCTGAAGAGCAGCGTGGCAGGTTACAGGCCTGTGGGTGGGGCCACAGACTGCAGTTTCTCAGTGGAGGGGGGAAAGTGCTTTGTATATTGTTTTATATTTTCCATGACCAAAGTTGGAAAGCAGCACCATGAAGGGTACCCCCCCCAAAAAAAAACCCCAACAGAACATGGACATATGCAATATGGAAGCCAGTAAGTCACACTGGGGCTGTGTACACTCTCCTCCCCACCTCTCTCACACACTTGGAGCACACTCCTTCCCTCAAAGAATTCTGGGTACTGTAGTTTGTTAAGGGTTACTGGGAACTCTGAGGGGCAACATTAGAACGCCCAGAATTCTTTGCGGGAAAGAATGTGCTTTAAAGGTTATAGCGGGTGTGTACACAGCCTAGGTAACAGTGAATTCATTTCAGTTTTTCAAAATTAAAGCAAACACTTGGTGGAAAAGGAAAACACAACAGTCCGTTCCATTGAAATGATGCATCGGTTGGGGGGAGCTTTGACTGCTTGTGCATCCTGATGGCAGAACTCAAAAAGAAGTTCTTGCTTTTCTCAATTTTCTCTTTAAAATGCCAGCTATATGCCATGTTAATTGAGGACAGGATCCAAAATACTGACCTGGTTTAAAGCTCACCTCTGTCATTTGGAGATCAGTCTTTCTCTCTCTCTCTTTCCCATCCCATCTCACCTCCTCCAATCTATAGTCACACTGACCTGGTTATATACAGATTGCTGAGATAATAATGTATGTGAAGTTCTGCGAATGCTCTAGGAGGGATGGAGGAGTTTGTGCCTGAGGGCCAAAGTTAGCCCTCCAGGCCTATGTGACCCATGGGTCTCTCCCTAGACTACACCTCAGTCTGCACCTTTCCCCCCACACCCAACCAAACTTACTCCATGCCCTCCTTAAGAGCTTTCTCCTGGCTGAAATGTGCCTAACTGCAACAGCACCCCTTGCTTTCTTGGCTGGAGAGGCCGTTTGAGGGTGCATGTGAGGAAACCTCTGAGTTGTCCCCACCTACTTTTGCCTCGGCTCACCTCTGCTCATTAGCATTATGTCAGTACTAAATAATAAATGTAATACTTCCGCCCTGGTATCCATATAAATGAACATCAGGTTATAAATTACTTTTAATAATAATTTCTAACAGAGCAGCACAGAGCATCCATTCTACAAGCCATTCTGCTATTGGTTTTGTTTGTTTGTTTAAAGGAAGGGCAATTTGCCTTTGCCAAGCAGGGTTAAGAATATAAAGTCTCTCTTTTTCAAGCTGTTAAAATGCCATGACCTCCAATCTATATCATTTCTGTGCCCTGGAGGCCATGACCTACATTACAGATGAAGTCAGAAGTGAACTTTTATTTAAAACATATTCCACACAGGCAGCATTATATTATGCAGTTTTTCTGGTTTACTTTGTCAGGGGTGTGGAACAATAACTGGCATTTTATGCGTATGTTAAGAGATAAAATATCTATATATAACATCTCTCTCTCTCTCTCTCTCTCTCTCTCTCTCTCTCTCTCTCTCTCTCTCTCACACACACACACACACACACACACACAGCTACAGATTAGGACATATTTAAGGCATTTTTTTGAAATACAGAGACTTGTTCACATGCTATTTTAAACAGTTTCAATAACCCATGGCAACAACCACCCAAATATTTGCGCTTTCAAGTAGGTATAGTTAATTACTGCCCATGTCTTGTTGCACATGTACTCCACTGATCCTTAGGAACTGGACTTTCCAAAGATTCAGTTTAAGCTGGAACATTATTTCCTGTATCCTGTTTTGTTCACTTAGAACAGCCTTGCCCAACTTGGTGCTGTCTAAGTACTTTTAAACTACAAGTACCATCAGCTCCAGCCTTCCTTGTGAGTCAACCCAATCTCACGCAGACACAGAGGACCTTGCCTTGCCACTGTCCCACCTGGAAATGCACCCTGGCGATCATTTGCTTGGAAAAGTGGCCACATCAAGATCTTCTTGCATACATAAAGCTTGCACACCAGCAGGAAAACATGTGTGGCCATGTGTCTTCCAGGTAAAATTGCCAGCATTTGCCGGCAAGAAATGAAATTTTAAAAATATAGCAACGAAAGCATTCTTCCATCAGTTTGTGTGTCTTTTTTTATAGCTCCTTTGCAGTTGGGTCTGGAAACTGCAGTACAACTGCAAAGAGCGTATCAGACCTCTGCACAAAGATCTGTACTGGCTGTCATTTTCCTACCAGGCCAAGTCGAAGGTTTCTTGTTGGCACTTAAATCCCTTAACACCTTGGAGCCAGTTGATGTGCGGGATCACTTTGCCCAATATGGGCCAATCTGACCATTTCAACACACGGAGCTTGCACTTCTGCAAACACCCTATGACGTTCGCTCCACATCTGTGAGACATCAAGCTTTCCGTGTGCTTTGGAACTCCCTGTCTATTAACATTAGGGAGGCACCCTTGTGGTGCCGTTCCAGGAGCCTAAAAATCGTTTCGTTTTAGCAGGCCCATAAACATGTAAACCAGTGATGCATGCTCTGTTTTTAAACACAGCTGATTTTATTTGTGCGTCAATAATTGTTTTATATTGCTCCACATATGCCATGGAACTGCTCCCCTCCCTCTGTGCACCCCACTAAATCTGTTCTGGGTTTCCCCCCCCCAACCCTCCACAGCATATACAGGGAGGGCACAGGGTGTGCACAAAGGGAGGAGAGGGTAGGGAATTTCTGTAGCCAAAGCATAAATCTTTGGGCTAACGGAGCAGTAGCATTGGCTATCACTGCCTGCAATTAAGTGGCTTGTGCAATCTTCTTAATACAGTAAGTATTACGACTGAAGGATGCACTGAGGCAATAATGGTGTTTCCCTGCCACAACTGGGTGTGAAAGTGCTCTGACATAGGACGAATAGTTGCCCAATTGCAAAATATTTAGTGCTTTAAGCACAAACCAGCAAAGAATCATCAGGGGTTTGCAAACTCTCATGATTCTACAATGAACTTTACAATTCTAGGATGATTCAAGAATTTCACCCAATCTTTTATATTCAGTAGTCTTATTCTCAGGAATCAGCATGGCAACTGCCTATACTGTACACCACATCTAAAAAAGAACATTAAAAACTTTGTTTAAATGAGAAAGCTTCAGATTTTCCAGCTTTCCTTCTTCTTCCCCAGTATCACCTTAAAGGTGACTTGTGTATGTTTGCATGCAGGGCAGCTGCTCCTGATGCTGCCACTCAAATTACACCACACCACCTTGCATTGCACTGGAAGAATGTTTGCTGAAACCAGTAAATCTGCCCTCAGTTCAAATGCTAGCTAGAGATGTGCAAACTCCCAAAAACTAAATGGATAAAGAGAGTTTCTTCACATTTCCGACAACAAGCAGTTTGAAGCAGGAGAACGCAACATCTTTGTTAGAAGAGTCTTTTCCATGTGCAGACTTATCCGATCTGTATTTTTCCAGAAGGAATCCCACCAAGTGTAGGGGGGCTGTCAGCAGTCGGAGTCAGGAGCAGGTCAGCAATAAAACACCCAGTGTCAGTGAAGTGAACTCTTTATTCAAAGAAACCCTAATGATCAGAGCAACTCTTCCCAGTAGGTCTTGCCCCCATGAGACAGTTTCAAGGACTAAGGTCCCTGTCTTCCACTGCTCTCCTTCCCAGGCAGCCTAATGCACTGTGTCTTATCTCCCTTTGCTTCACCTTCTTCATTTCTGTGTGTGTTCTGGGAGACCAGGGGAGAGGGCAGCTGGTCGCAGCAGGAGCGAGAAATTTCCTGGCTTCTTCAGCAGCCTGCCTCATTTCTGCCTCCTGGCCTGCCTCCGAGTCTGGACACCCCTCTGCCACAGCCTCTTCCTGCTCACTAAATCCTGTTGCCTCTTCAGCTTCTGACAGCTCCTCCTCCCAGTCTTCTCCCTCTTCTCCTTCTCATCGTGGTCCCACCACCGATTCCCTGGCTCTGAGCCTTCTTCCCCTGGGGGTTCCCCAACTGGTACCCCACCACCACCACTCCTCTGCATCCAGCCAGTTCATGACAGGGACTTGCCTCCAAAGGAGGGCATTTGTGGGTTGTATATAAAATGAAGGCATCCTAGAAGTTCAAGGACTTCTGCTTGCACAATGGGTGTCACTCTCTGTCTTCTCTCACTGCGTGCTCACCCCCAAAATATTTTCTCGGTTTAACCTAAACTTTCTGGAGCAGATGGGGCAGGCAGCGTGAGGAGAGGAGAGGGAGGGGAAACACTGCTGTGTGAATGAGACCGTTTCATTGGATACAACCTTTGTGAGGGTGTAGATTGTGTGTGTGTGCATGAGACTATTTGAGACCAAAATGTATAACATTATTCACATTGAGAGCACCTGTGGAGAAGCACATCGATACACAGCTGTGCAAAACCAAGCACACAACTGATTTGAGACTGCCTAGTCTGAAACACCAATAAGACTTTGGCAAAGACACATGTCTTTGCACCACAGTAAGGAAACACTTTGTGTGTATTGATGTTTATTCAACAACACACAAATACACACAAAGCATCCACAGAGCTACAGAATGGCATTTCAATTCCTGAGCAAATCCGACAAACCTTAAAAAGGTGGCTTCAAATTTTAGATTCAGTGGCAGAAACCAACTGGTTAAACAATTTGCAATGCCATTACTTAGAGCCAACAACAACATCCGATGGATGTCCCTGGGTATTCTCACTAAAGGGTGGGCAGTAGGTAGGTCTGGATCTGCTGGCATATCTCCAGGTGGTTTGCAGTAGATCAGCAAGGCTTTCCTCACTTTGAACAATGGTGGCAGCTAAATAACCCTCCTTGCCAAAATTAAGAAAGCTCAGGGGAATAACCAGGAGAGTGTTTTTGTGTGTGGAGGAACGGTGAACTCATGGCACTCAAAAAGTCTAATTCCTGGACTTACAATCCTTTTATTCTAAGGTAAGCCTTTTCTACCAGGTGCTAGCTGTGAAACAAAGTAGACCTCACAAGCCTGAAGTTTCCCCGACTCCTGCTCTAGATAGGTGCAACTTAGAATCTGGCTTGTTAGCTCAATGGATCTTCAACGTCATCCCTTCAGGTAGGACCTCCCTGACCTTCTGTCCCTTAGCCTTGCCTTACCTGTCTCACCTGCTCTACACTCAAAGCACATGACACTTTCTGCCTCTAGCTCTGTGAGGGGCTTTCCCACAGCTCCTGTTTTCCATTAGCCCTTGCTTTCCTCAGTTCTTTGTTTCCTCTGTTTGTCTTTATATCGGCCCTCTGCCTGCTTTACCTCTCTATTCCCACTGGGCCAGTGCTAGTCAAGACTATTGTTGGTTTTGCCCAGCCCTTCAGCCCTCCCTGTTTCCGCAACCCTCAGCCCTCATCCTCGTCAACATCTCTGCCTGCTTCCAATTCTTGTCAGTAGCTTACAGCCATTCTTTCCCAGAAACTCTGGGTGGCATTCAATTAAGTTTTACTCAAGAGTAGATCCATTAAAATTCACAGGCACACCTAAGTTAGGTCCATTGATTTCAGTGGGTCTGCTCTGAGTAAAATTTAGTTACATACCATCCATCTCCAGCCAAACAGACCTTTCCCCTTCCCTCACAGAACCTGTATTGTCTGTCAACATTCCGTCCACACGGCTGTCCCTTCAGAATATTCATGGGCAAACCATACTATCGACACAGCTTGGCCAATGACAGAGCAGAAAACTTGTTCCAAGGCAGGCAAAACAGGCCTCCCTTCTTAGCTGTGGCCAAGCCAAGATCAGCCACATTTCAAAGACAGAACTGCATCAGGAACCACAAGTATATTTCATTTTCACCCATTTGATGCTAGTTCTTACTGCCTTTGTGCAATACATTTTAAAGCGGAACAAAACCGGAGAACTGCACCGAGGATAAATATTTGCATTTTAAGTTGTTCTATTGGTGTGTTTTAATATCCAAGTTGTGTTTTAATTGTTGTAATCTGCCCTGAGGCCTTAGTGCATGGGTAGGCAAACTAGGGGCCGGATCTGGCCAAATCACCTTCTAAATCCGGCCCACGGACAGTCCGGGAATCAGCGTGTTTTTACATGAGTAAAATGTGTCCTTTTATTTAAAATGCATCTCTGGGTTATTTGTGGGGCCTGCCTGGCGCTTTTACATGAGTAGAACGGGTCCTTTTGTTTAATATGCATCTCTGGATTATTTGTAGGGCATAAGCATTCATTCCCCCCCAAAAAAAATATAGTGTGGGCCCCCACAAGGTCTGAGGGACAATGGACCAGCCCCCTGCTGAAAAAGTTTGCTGACCCCTGCCTTAGGTGTGAAGGGCGGCTAATAAATTTTAATAATAACAAGTGTTCAGAAAACACATGGAGAAAAAGGAGGCCACTGCCTCACCGCATATTATGATTAGGCTACTTTCGTTCCCTCATTGTTTGGTACTTTTAGAAATATTACTGTCAGTAACAGCCATTGTCACTTGGGGTGCTTTACAGCATCCTGTTTTTCCTAGGAAAATGAACCAGACATCTGTGTTTCGCGGAGATAAAGAGAGAGAAGCCCGATAACAATATTGTTATAATAGCAGCCATCCTGATACAAAGAGGAAATGTATATGAGACAACATCCTCAGTGGGCAAGACGTCCACTTAGAATTGGCCGCTTTTGCCTTTGCTAGAACTGCCCATATATATGCAGAACACACTGATCTGCGTGCGTGTTATTCAAAAGGATAAAAATGGCAACCTTGTGGGCATTCCGTGCACTTTTATTTTAAACCACGTATTCTTTTTGCGGTGCCTTCGCTACAGAAGCTTCCACCGAGTTTGTTCCATCAATACAGCAGAGGCCAAACGTGTACAAGAACACTGGCTAAGAAAGGAGCAGGGAACTCGCAAGAGATCACCTGCTCCCTTTGGAAAACCAGCCACTGTGGTGTGTGGTGGTTGGGCAGCTATTATACATTAAGTGCACACATATGTTGTTATTGTTGTTTAGTCATTTAGTTGTGTCCGACTCTTCGTGACCCCATGGACCAGAGCACACCAGGCACTCCCGTCTTCCACTGCCTCCCGCAGTTTGGTCAAACTGATGTTGGTAGCTTCGAGAACACTGTCCAACCATCTCGTCTTCTGTCGTCCCCTTCTCCTTGTCCCCTTCTCCTTCTCTTCAGGGTCTTTTCCAGGGAGTCTTCTCTTCTCATGAGGTGGCCAAAGTATTGGAGCCTCAGCTTCAGGATCTGTCCTTCCAGTGAGCACTCAGGGCTGATTTCCTTAAGAATGGATAGGTTTGATCTTCGTGCAGTCTGTGGGACTCTCCAGCACCATAATTCAAAAGCATCAATTCTTCGGCGATCAGCCTTCTTTATGGTCCACCTCTCACTTCCATACATCACTACTGGGAAAACCATAACTTTAACTATATGGACCTTTGTTGGCAAGGTGATGTCTCTGTTTTTTAAGATGCTGTCTAGGTTTGTCACTGCTTTTCTCCCAAGAAGCAGGTGTATTTTAATTTCATGATTGCTGCTACCATCTGCAGTGATCATGGAGCCCAAGAAAGTAAAATCTCTCACTGCCTCCATTTCTTCCCCATCTATTTGCCAGGAGGTGATGGGACCAGTGGCCATCATCTTAGTTTTTAGATGCTGAGCTTCAGACCATATTTTGCGCTCTCCTCTTTCACCCTCATTAAGAGGTTCTTTAATTCATCCTCACTTTCTGCCATCAAAGTTGTGTCATCTGCATATCTGAGGTTGTTGATATTTCTTCCAGCAATCTTAATTCCAGTTTGGGATTCATCCAGTCCAGCCTTTCGCATGATGAATTCTGCATATACCGGTAAGTTAAATAAGGAGGGAAACAATATACAGCACTGTCGTACTCCTTTCCCAATTTTGAACCAATCAGTTGTTCCATATCCAGCTCTAACTGTAGCTTCTTGTCCCACATAGAGTTTTCTCAGGAGACAGATGAGGTGATCAGGCACTCCCATTTCTTTAAGAACTTGCCATAGTTTGCTGTGGTTGACACAGTCAAAGGCTTTTGCGTAGTCAATGAAGCAGTAATAGATGTTTTTCTGGAACTCTCTAGCTTTCTCACTCATATGTTAGATATGCACAAATCCTTGGGTTCTATCCAATGGTGTCCCCTCCACAGTGGGAAGACTTTTGGATGTAGCAGAGGCTTCCATTTGGGAAAGAAAATGAGACAATTTTCATCAATTCCCCCTTTCCCCACCCAAACCACCCTCCATGCTGTTTTCAAAAGGTCCTCCAACCCCTTTCAGCATAATTGGAGGAGGGGCAGAGAGAGTCAGACAAAATTCTCTCCCCATTTCACTGACAGAAGCTTCCACTAGAGATCACGGCACTTTCCATCAGCTGAGGAGCACCACCAAATTCTGCTTAAGAGAAGTGTGCCTCATTATCTTGCACTGGAAACATTGCTGTAGGACTGCTTCTGGCAGCCCTGTTATCATTGCATGGAGTAATGTTTTCCACTGAAACTGCTTTTGGAATGTTCTTCACTGTTTCAGAATGTTTTGCTTTGTTTTTTAAGTTGTGGGTCTGCTTGCTGTTTGGGGCTCCTTAGGGGAGAAGGGCAGAGAATAAATTCAACAAACCAATTCAACAAATAAATAATAATTATGTAGCACAGAAGTGCATAAAAATGCTTTTTAAAATTACGAGTGGCCATGTGTCCTGCTTTACAGAGGACAGTCCTCTGTGTGAAGGACTGCCTAGCACAAGTAATGTTTAAACATATGCATGAAAGAAAGAGGCAAAGGCCTTGCCTATCAAGCACAGTAGACAGAGCAGCAAGTTGCCTACTAATACACAGTATTCCACATTATGGTGGTGAGATGCATCATCTTTCTAATTAAATCCTACTAATTTTTCGCCTGCACATTTTAGATTTAGCACACACACGTTTTATGCAAATCTGTGCCCTCTTTTGTTCTCTTGCTTGGCAATGCAAAAGCGGCTACCCTATTGAAAATCCATTGTTTTTTGAATTCCACATGTTAACTATTAATGTATTATATGGCTGACATCTCTCCTCCCTCCTTGCCTCCATTATTTGAAATGAGACTCTTGGTCTCTGAACGCACTCCAGCTTGAAATGCACAGCAAAACTGTTGGAGAAACGTCTTGTTTGCTGTACACAGTGCAGCTTCGCCTATCAAACACTTAATCTAGACTTCATGTTATGACTCAAGCGTTCCCTCTCGTATTCCCTGCACGTTGCCGACACAAGATTTGCAGAACACTTTGGTAATGGTTATGAAATGGGGCAAGGGGAAAGCTTTCCAAAAAGTTTCAGTTCAAACGTACTTTAGGGTTTTATAATTATGTGGACAATTTATCTTGAGATCAGTCGAATCCGTCACTCAAGGGGATTTGCTATCACAACAGCAACCTGGTCTTTGTTCATTGGGGTTCCATGTGAAATCAGAAGAATTTTTAAGATCTCCTTCCCCGACCACACGACACACACACACACACACACAGCATCCAAATTTGCAGGGGCACTCACAGATTATAATGCGCTAAGAGCTAGTGGCCTGCCATTAAACTCTCCACATTCCTGGACTTCTGTTTCAACATGCTGTTGGCACGAATCCAGCACCTCTCTTCACCATTCCTCCACAGTGCTATGATGATTACAGGGAACCTGGCAAACAGAAACCTTATACATAATGCAGCATCTCGTTTACATGCACATTTTAACCAGTCAATCCCCAGTTCCCAGGAAGAGCACTGCAAGTCTCAATAGGCTACCATACGCATCTTGTGGCTTCCATCTGGCAACTGATGCATGCTTTGGTTACAGATAGTACATGGGTAAAGGTAAAGGGACCCCTGACCATTAGGTCCAGTCATGACCCACTTTGGGGTTGCGGCGCTCATCTCACTTTATTGGCCAAGGGAGCCGGCGTACAGCTTCCGTGTCATGTGGTCAGCATGACTAAGCCACTTCTGGCGAACCAGAGCAGTGCATGGAAACGCCGTTTACCTTCCCACCGGAGCGGTACCTATTTATCTACTTGCACTTGACGTGCTTTTGAACTGCTAGGTTGGCAGGAGCAGGGACTGAACAATGGGAGCTCACCCCGTCACGGGGATTCGAACCGCCAACCTTCTGATCGGCAAGTCCTAGGCTAGATGAGTCTAAAAAGCCCAGGGCAAAAAAATTCACAGCCCTCTTGCGACAATGGTGGCTCAAATACCAGAAGTAATGTATTTAGTGTTAACTCTGGAAATGTGCACTCGATTCTGACCAAACTAAGCCTCCTGGTGTATATTTTGCTCAAGGAGGCTTAATTTGGTCCCCCTGCTGGTGTTTAACCCTTCCCGGTTAGACCGGATAGTCGGTTAGGGGCCAATGCCTAAAGCCAATACCTCTCTTTCCTGTAATCAATAAAGTTGTGGCCATTTTCGCCCATTAACATAAATTCTTGTGTCCTGTGTCGTTATTCTTTTCACCTGTGGGGGGGAGGGAATAGCCACGCAAATGAGCCACCATAGTCACTAGAGGGCCATGAAAATTTGTGTCCTGGACTATTTAGCCTTGTCTACCCATGTACTATCTGAAACCCAAGCGGCACATTGGTTGCCAAATGTGAAATATATTGGCATTATTTTCAGCTCTCCTGCCTTATCAACAAGGTCCACTTCTATGATATCTCAGGACCCAGCCATACCTCGGCTTCATGTGGACTGCAAATCTCTTGTGCCTTCTTTAATTTCCCCTCGTCCTGAATAGGAGAGCTATTAAGTCATTATTTACACACTGGGAATCTTTCTTCCCAATACATTTTCAGCACGCGGGAAGGAAACACAACTGCTGCTTTGCTAAGCAAGTGTTGCAGGTCAGCGTCACACACGTTCCATGAGGCAAGCTTTAAAGTTATTCAATTCAGGTGCCTTAAATAGATCTCTTGACCTTCAGGTCTTCTTTTCTAAGGCCTTGTTACTTGAGTTGCAGGAGCAACTGCTGAGCATCCATTCCCCCACAGTTAAAGCCAATTGTTCCCTGGTTTGTTGCAGCATATTTAAAGGGGCTAGGCTGAGATACCTTGCAAATAATTTCTCACAAAGAGCAGAATCTTCTAGGAAAGGTAAAGTACTCTACAACCAGTTTTAGACTGGTTGCCTACATATACCTTCACCCTTAAATACACATCTTGATTTTTTTTCTGACCCAACATTTTCACAGATCTTTGTACAGGGTGAGTCTTTTAAAAGAGGCCCCATGGAACATGTGGACTCTGCATGCACGGGGCCTCGTTTAAAGGACTCTCCCTGTATATAGGAATTCCTCTTAAGAATGTGCCCAAGTCTTCCAAACTTAACAAGCGGTCCTCATTCACACTCATGATTTACACCAGCCTCCTCCAGCTGGTGCCCTCCAGATGTTTTGGACTTGAACTCTCATCCGGCTCAACCCACCCTTTTGGAATTACGTTTCTGAAGAAGACTGGCTTGTCTAAAAAGAGGATAACCGCCAAGAGAATACGGGTAGGATGGAATGTGGAACACACATGCATTTAAAAAGATAAATTAAAAAGAAGAAGACTGTGCGCAGAGGACTATAAAACTTCATCCTGTTTTTTAAAACAACACAATCCTTTTATAATTAATATTAATCCTCCTTTGTACCAGGAAATTCTCCAGCAGAGCTTTTAGCAGTACTTTCATAAGATTGTAGGTATGATAAATGAAAGTTTAAAGCCTACGCAAGTAATTTGTCAGGCAGTATATTTTATTGCATGCTTTTGCTATTTTCCAGTGCCTTTTTGAACCACCAACAACTGGGGGAATTAAACCACTGAGCTAACAAAGGCCCCCTACTGACATTTATTTTTTTTAATCAGCTCTGCACATTTGTTCTGGCATATTTGCCTGTAGTGTTATCATAATGCCGTTGCAGTGCTAATGCAGTATTTTTCATTGTGACGTTGGGCTGGCAACACAGTTAAGACTTGCTCTCTGTAAGTGCTTATTTACTTGGTGGAGCCAATCTAAGAAATGGCCCAAAAACATTCTCAGTTTAACTTGTTTTGAAAGGTAAGTCGTCTTGCTAATGAATAAGTGAGAAGCCAGTAAAGGTTTCAGAAACTCGCTTTATCACGTGATGCTTTAAACTTATCACATATCCTGACAGCATATTTAAATTTAAGGCAAGGAACAATAAAGAACAACTCCTCAGGGTATAAGACAGTTATCTTGCTGTACACAATATTCCTACTGATTCAGATGCAACAGACTCTCTTGTTGGGGTGACGTCAATGCTCCTTGAGCTTACAATTCTCTGAGAAGGCCTTGACGGAAAAAAATCAGAATGGCTTTCAAACCAAGACTCTCAGACTTAACTCTAAACATTCTGAAGATTTTTTTTTAAAGCTGCTCACAAGTACTGAGGAATACATACAGTGGCTTGCAAGGGGGGAAATTAATGAAAAGTTCTAAGCAATGATAAGTAATAGAAACTCACAGCTTTAAAGACGATTGCTTAGAAAGGTTTTGTGGATGTTGGGGGGGGGCTTAAATTGGATCTGCTTGCAGACCTTTTTTTGGGGGGGGGGGAAATATTAGCAAGAGATTCTTTCTGAATCTTCACCCTGAAAACATCGGGAATCACAAATACAATCTTCTGCTTTTGTTAGGGATAATGTTTCATTTTTTTCCAACTGAACATTCCAGTAGATTTATTGTGTAGCAAACATTCCCAAAACTAAACAAGAGGCAGTAAAAACTGTTAAAAGCTTATCTCTGTTTGGCAGCCATTGTTTTTAAGACAGAAACTGCATTATAACATACAGGTTTTTCAAGGTTGGCAAAGCTACAAGATTCTGTCATGGAACTATTCCCCTCCCCTACTTTTTTTAAAAAAGCATTTTAATATTACTTTTAACAGCAACAAGAGACACAACAAGAATGCATATTGAGAAGTGTTCTGCTGTAGTAAAAGATCTGCATTTGACACAGTTGACATTTTGTATGTTATTTCAAAGCCTATCATTCACATGAGCATAAAGCAGTGTCTTAACAAGTATCCATATGGTTAAAACATAGCTGTCAACTTTTCCCTCTTCTTGCGAGGAATCCTATTTGGAATAAGGGAAGTTCCCTTAAAAAAGGGAAACGTTGACAGCTATGGGTTAAAAGGTTTACATTAAGAGTCCAATACATGTCTGTTCAGAAGTAAGTCCATCTGTTAGTCCTGGAAGACCTGCTCCCTGCCTTGTATATCTTTTTCCACCTGGCCTGGGAAGGCAGGGCCCTGACTGACGCCAACTACAAAAGCTGAGACTACAAAAGTTGAACAAAATCTTGGGGCTTGTTGGGGGGGGGGAGTTGTTGATGTTATTTTTTTGTATCATGATTTATGTGGAAATTGTTCTATTTTGTTGTGTACTTGCTGATGTTTTGTTTATGACTACTTTTCTAATATTGTTGTAAGCCACCTTGAGCATGGTTTTAACTTGGGAAAGGTGGCATACAAATAAAATGATTGATTGATTGAAGTCCCATTGTGTAAACGAATAAGGATAGCAGCCTAAAACCACAACTCTGCGTCAAGACAAGCCTGATCCTGTACAACAGTGGTGGGGGAACCTTGAGGTTTGATGGCCTTTTACAAATTGTCCTAACACAAAGGATTTGTAAAATGTATATTTACTGGGATTTCCTTATGCAGAGCCTTGGTCTCTCGCATTACTTACGCAAAACTTCTAATGGAAGACAGAGCTGGCCTCACCAGCAATAAATGAACTTACAACATTGCATAGCTGGTGCTGAATGGTTTGAACTGTGAACCGTTGTCTGAGAATATTGTTAAAGGTCAACATTTCCAAGCCAAGAGGACCAGAAATCTAGTGTGGGAGTTTCTGTACAAAAGATCTTATTCTTCACAGTGCTAATTGTTTCTGAGGTTCCACTTACCCTGTTGCCTCCTTATTGAAAGCAAGTACGATTTAGCCCAGTGGAGTCAATTTCAGAGTAAAACACACTTAGGATTCCTCCTTTGGGTGAATCATGCAAACTCTTTAACACTTGCAGGAGCCAGCAATTTCCAACATGTGAAAGATCTGGGCTACAGCAGCTGCGGCTAATTTGAAGCCCTCTTAGCCTTTCTGCAGACCCTCACATCCTCTTTACCCACTAACTCAAACATGGCTGGAGATAGAGGCCATCTTGCAATAGTGCAGCCATGATGCAACATCACTGTCCCAACTCTAACCAAACAGAAGGGCTTGTGGGAAATTATAATTAATTTTCTGGTGTCAATACTTTGGCCAAAAAGCAAAACCAGTACAGTCGTACATTGGTTCAAAAACGCCTTGGTGACTCAAATGTTTTGGCTCCTGAACGCCGCAAACCTGGAAGTGTTCTGGTTTGTGAATGCTTTTTGGAAGCCGAATGTCTGATGCAGCTTCCGCTGCTTCTGACTGAGTACAGGAAGGTCCTGCAGCCAATCGGAAGCCGTGCCTTGGTTTTTGAACATTTTTGGAAGTTGAACAGACTTCCAGAACGGATTCTGTTCGAGAACCAAGGAACAACTGTACAGTACTAGAGAAGTTTATCCAGAAATTAAAGTCTCGAGTTCAATATGGGATCAACTTCCTGGAACTCTGATAATCTCTCTCTCTTGCTCTCCACTAACCAACACACAGCATATTATACACAGTCTTAACTCTTCAGAGGCCTCAGGTTGCCATTGCATGCAGATTTGTTTTTCTTAAATAAGACTGGGTAGTTGCTTCCTTTACCAATTCCATGGACAAGTTCATGCTCTAATATAGGTCTGTCAAAACTAGAGTATCAAAACTCCTTCATCCGAAGGCACAGGTATTTGCTGATCCACTGGGGGTAAAGAATGAACGGAATCGCAAATCGCTTTGAATCAGAAACAAGAGATGACTTGGGAGCGAGGCGCATTAGTTGACCACAAGGTTACAGTTCCATTATTCTCTCTGTCAAACTCCAGGTCATACCTTCTCTTCAGCTCTGCTCCCCTTTGAGAGCTTTGCCTGGCTGAAACGTGTCTTCAAACTGAGATAATACACTTTGCTTCCCAGGATGGAGAGATGTGCATGAGTCTGGGTGCCTAGACATCTCTGAGTTTTGCATGGCTAGAATGTAGTCCATTGTGCAAAGCTAAGAGTATTGCTCTGCCCCACTTTGCCTCTGGGGCTCACCTACCCCTGGCATGCCACCCCAGGAAGGAAGCCCATGAGGTAATGCAGTCCTCTGACTCCTTTAAAAGCAGCCTCCTCACAGCTGCAGGATGTAAAAGCAAAGTAAAGAGGGAATCAGGATCTGGCCTAGGCTCGAAGAATATAACAAGGAATTCTGTGAGAATTCCCCATAGCTGCTAGGCTGAAGGACTTTTCCCTCTTGTTATTTTCTTCAAAGATCCCTCCCTCCCTCTTTTTACTCTTTCTATTGCCATTCTTCATTCATTTCAGGATAAATATAATCGCTCCAGGGAATTATCTTACTGGATATTCTATGAGAACGGCATAATATTTGATCAGTTTGGATGGAACATTTAAAAAAAAAAGTCATTATCTTTTTCTATAAAAACGAGGAGGGCGGGAATCAATGCCACAAGCCTGTACATTTAAATTCCGCCTGTATGACATTTCCTTCTACTTTAATTGCTTCCATACAGTTTATATCTGCTAGTCACGCTAGGCCTCGGAGTGCTCCATGCACCCTGCTACAAAGGCGCTCTTGTCCTATAATAACCTCGGCAATCAAAGTGAAGGAATTATGGGTAAGGCAGAACAGCCAGAGTTATTGAAATAAACAGGTTTCCAACTGCATTCAAAAGCACATTTCTGTCAGGAAGCAAGTCCGCCCTAACAGCTAGTTCTTCTGTCAGGATCTAGAGAGAAGTTAGAAGAAAACTGGGTAACAGCGTTAACTGCACACTGTCTAGTCTACATCCGCCTTTGGCAAACCTGGTTCCCCTCCTCATGTTTTGGACTACAGCTCCCATCAGCCCCAGCTATGCTGGGCAAAACGAACAAAGACTTAATTAATTTTACTCCATGCCTTCCTAACTTCCTTTCAACTGCTGTTACTACATCAGGCAGGTTGCGAAGAAAGCCTTCTGAAACTTTTTTTTTAAAAAACTGCCATGTTTCTTTAAGGAAATAGCAACAACAACAACACCTGAATTATCTAGTCAGCCCACTTACTTGTCTATTTCTCAAGCGAATAAAACTGATTCTGAAATTACCTGTTCCAAGTTTCTCCTGAGGACCTAGTATTTTAATGGAACTGAGCATTGTTACACATATTCCTCACTCCGCCACCCTAGCCGCCTTTCATTTTACTCTAAAATTGTAATTACGTTTTAAGCCTCACACTTGGCAGACCTCCTTCTTCATATACAAAACAGACATTGTTAAAACAACCCGTTGGAAATCATCATAAATACGATCTATCGTTTCAGCTGCAGCAGCTCGAGAGAATCGGTTTACAACACGCCAACTTAGAAGTGTCTACTATGCTCTTTTCAGACACTCTCAAGCCAAGGCCCGAAATAGATACCCATCAGTCCAAGCAAGTCTCGAATGGGCCTTCTCAGAACTCCAGAAATTGTTTCTTCACTTCCAGCCTAGTTTCTGCTGGATTAGAATAGCCACCCTAATTAAAACTCTCCTACTTATCTGGGCTCATAGATAACCCTCCGCAGGGTGCCAAAAACTATATAATACTTCCCTACCCATCAAAAAAACCAAAAAAAACCACCCCCAAAACTCTATGCCATTTCATTCACCATGTAGAATATGGTCACCAACTCGGATGGCTTAAAAAGAGGATTAGACAAGAAAAATGTATTCCTCTATGTAACAGCAGCAACCAGAATATTGATTGCAAGGAATTGGAAGGGGGAGAAAATCCCATCATTATTAGAATGGCAAAACAAACTGTGAGTTTGGAGAAATGGCAAAATTGATGGCAATTATTAGAGGCCACTCAAAACAAAGAATAATTAAAGAGAGGGATGGAGTGAAGGAATACATGAAAAAATAGGTTCCGGAATTGAAATATAAATAGATAATGTGTAAAAAAACGTGCAGGGGTAAGCAAGAAAATAACAACAGAATTAATTGGACAATTATTAAATTATAACAACACAACAAGACGGAAGAAGTAAAAATGGAGACCATGCATGGGTGAAGGGAAGTGGGGGGTATAGGGGAATTTATAATATTATTTATAATATGAACTTTCCAATTGCGTTGTATTTATATACAGGAAAGGGAAGTTTAGAGTAATTAGGTATATTTCAATTTAGGTAAATTATGTAATAGGTTTATGTTAGAAAACGAATATGGATTTTGAATTTGATGCTTGTAATTCTCTTTGGTTTTGAAAGAAAAAAAGAAAAGAGGATTAGACAAATTCATAAAGCTATCAATGGCTACTAGCCAGGATGACTTTTGTTCTACCTCCACTGTCAGATTGTACCATGCATCTGTATGTCATCAATTACTGAGAATCACAAATGGAGAGGGTGCTCTCTAACTCTAGTCTTGCTTGCGGGTTTCCCACAGGCATCTGAGAACAGGATGCTGGACTAACATGCCTTTTGTCTGCTGCAGCAGGGATCTTCATATGTACTTACTGTTCTGTTTTGCACAATTGATTTGACTGTTCTTCCACATAGCTACCCCTTGGCAGCAACTGGAAGTAACAAGAAGTCCCTAAGCCAACAAGTCTGTGCTTTGCTCCTCCCATTGTTGAGCCCAGAAACAAACCATGGAGTAGCTCAGTGAGGGGTTGCCGTTACATCTGACCCTGGGGCCATCGTTTGTTTCTCCCAAACAAACCACAACCAGGAAGCCAAGAACGAACCAAAGCATTTGTAGGGCACCGGTTGGAGAAAGCTAACCCAAACCTTCCCTCCCACACTCCTCGCTGGGTACCTTAATGCTGTGGCTGGGCTGTGTTCCAGAGCGGGTAACAGTTTAATTGAAAAAGGAGAGCTACTTTTAAAAATTAGCAGTGCAAAATGAGCGGCCATTACTCAGGAGTCAGTTTGCGGTCATTAATAAGGCATTCTTGGTCCGCAGAAATTCTTTTGATCTCTTCCATCCATGTTGAGCAGTGCAATAAGAAGGCAATGTTTACACAGATAGAGAAATGCTAATCTTACAACCCAGCAATGGTCTCTTGTCACAAGGAATTCAATCTTCTTATGTTCAGGATATGTACATCCCCTATTTTCCATTAGGGTGGACATATTTCAAAAGGTACAAATCCGGACCCAAAAAGTTGTTGAGCTTTTGTAGGGCAATTGCCTGATAGCTGCGCAGCCACCGCCGAGCCCACTCCAGACCCAGAGCCTGAACCGAGCTGCCCACGCCCCCCAAAAATTATTATTTAACCCGAAATCCAGGACATTTGCTTTAAAATGTACAATCCCCCCCCCAGATGGGTATGTAGGACCCCCAAAAGAGGACATGTCCAGGAATTCCTGGATATATGGCAACCCTGTTTTCCATACCGTCTTCCATACATTCCTACCCACGATCATGAATGCCACCATTCAATCTGTTGCCAGGCACAAAGCAGCTTAAGTTAATAATCACCCATAATCAATGATTACTTAAGTATAAGTGAAAAGCAAATACAAAACACAATTGCTTTACTATACGAAGTCCTGATTATATCTGCCTCAACACGTTGCTGCATATACAGCTTTTTCCAAGGTTCTCATGTATGATTGGATGCTAGGAGGTGCCCTGTACTGTATTATCGCAACATGTCCAAGCACCGGCAATTGGATTTAGCAAGAGCCTTGAGAGAAACTGGAAGCATCTCATTTTATGGAGTCTTCATCAGGATCAGGTGAAGCCTACTTTGTAGTAATAATAATAACCATTTACCATTTTTTGCGTCTGGCTGACACTCAAGGATCACTGAAATGTATGTGCTCTGAAGGCTTGAAGTAAATGTTAAGGATAGACAATATACATCTGGAGACCCAAGGTTGAGAAACACTGTGTTAAAGGGTATAACATTAAAGAGTAAAGTGTTTTGAAAACTGAACTACGGTTCCAATATTTTTATTGTAAACACCAAATTAAATATGTATAAACCATTTCTATTAAAAATGTGATACTGTATTAACAACATGTCACTTATGTGTATTGTGGATTAATTCATGCTTATCAAAATAATGAATAAAAAGTGTTGCTGACCACCCTAACCCCACCCCCAGTGATGGCCTGGCATTCTGTTTTGGCGCCCACAACCCAGGTCCCAGAAGCCATTTGGCTCCTAGCTTTTCTATCCCAGTTGCTAATAGTGCTTTGCACATACCTTAAATAAATAAATAAATAAATCACATTTATCAAAAAATGGCCTCTTTAGGGCGACACTCAATAGCAAATGTGCAGTGCAATCCCACGCATAACTACACAGGACGCAATGGGGCTTACTTGTGAGTAAACATACAGAAACGCTGTACACTGTTTCAAAGACTTGCCTTGGGATTTGCAGGTAAAGCAAAGGAAATGAGATGAGGTTGTTAAAAGTTGTGCGTTTGCTCACCCTCAGTATTACAACCGCTACCCCAAGTTAAAACATGCCTTTAGGAAACGGAGCTAAGCTGAATTAGTGCCTCATCTGCTCTATTATTCTTGACCACTCCTGCTGAAGCTACATGTTTATACAAGCCCTGAATGCAACCAAGGCAATGTACTCCTGCTAGTTTGCAAGATATATCAAGATGACCTTTAAACGCCAGTGTAAGATGGGAAGAGTACGTACTCAGGACTACCAGAAAAGCAGCTTTTCAGGGAAAAATACTTTTAAAGTACCAGAAAGTCAACTTTTCTTTAAGGTGCAATAACAAGAAGTTCAAGGACCTTGGAAGTAATTTTTTAAAAAGGGGACAAAGGCCTCTTTACAGTATGCAATCAGCTTTTCTTATTGGAGATTCTGGTTCCTCACAATGCAAAAATGTGTGTGTGTCTGACAGTGGAATGGACTCCCTTTTGAGTTGGTGCACTCTTTGGAAGTCTTTAAACAGAGGTTGGATGGCCATCTGTTAGGAATGTTTAGATTGTGATTCCTGCATTGCAGAGGGCTGGCTAGATAATGGATCCCTTCCAACTCTACCGTTCTGTAATTCCAAGTCTAGGCCTTGCTTCTCATAGAATCATAGAGTTGGAAGAGACCACAAGGGCCATCGAGTCCAACCCCCTGCCAAGCAGGAAACACCATCAGAGCACTCCTGACATATGGTTGTCAAGCCTCTGCTTAAAGACCTCCAAAGAAGGAGACTCCACCACACTCCTTGGCAGCAAATTCCACTGTCAAACAGCTCTTACTGTCAGGAAGTTCTTCCTAATGTTTAGGTGGAATCTTCTTTCTTGTAGTTTGGAACCATTGCTCCGTGTCCGCTTCTCTGGAGCAGCAGAAAACAACCTTTCTCCCTCCTCTATGTGACATCCTTTTATATATTTGAACATGGCTATCATATCACCCCTTAACCTCCTCTTCTACAGGCCTTCTAAAGAACCCAGTACAGTGGTACCTCGGGTTACATACGCTTCAGGTTACATATGCTTCAGGTTACAGACTCTGCTAACCCAGAAATAGTGCTTCAGGTTAAGAACTTTGCTTCAGGATGATAACACAAATCGTGCTCCGGCGGCGCGGCGGCAGCAGGAGGCCCCATTAGCTAAAGTGGTGCTTCAGGTTAAGAACAGTACGGACCTCTGGAACGAATTAAGTACTTAACCCAAGGTACCACTGTAGATCTGCAGTACAGACTGACTGAAGCCCTCTGCTACATGAGCTCTTGTATAGAGAGACTGGCAGAATTTAAGCAAACAGGCCGAGCCTCTGAACTGCAACCAAAGGCCATTTCCAGACTTTATACTGGCAAGCATTTCTGCAGTTCCGGCGGTCATACCAAGCTCTACATTCACAGGAGCAACACAGCAGCGGGCAAGTTACTCGGTCACAAAGCTCAGCTGCCAACATTTCCAGAAGCATGGAAGCCGCTGTGGCAGAAATCCACAAGCCACGGACTCCTATGCCAAGCTGCCCTGCAGATTCAGACAGAGGGACAACTCCCAACCACAGGAGCAGCAATGTCTGGAAACTGCTTGAGGCAAAACCGGGACATTTCTGCTGCTTCACACCCTTCCTTGTCACAGTAAGGTAAAATTGGGGGGGGGGGAGACAAAACAAACTCCTACACGGACCCACAGAAAAAGATTTCAAGCATACAAAAGGGGAATAAAAATTCGCCTCCCCGCTTCTTGCAATATTATGTTCCTTCTTGCAACATTATGAATTGTCGGTTATTAAACACATGCATTGTTTAAATGTAAATAGCTGTCCATCAATAAGTATCCCCTGGGCATCTTACAAACAAAAGAATATTAAAAGCACAGCGCATGATCATTAAACCAATATGCAGTCCTTGGAAATGGGGAAGGGCTTTCTTTGCACAGAGGCAGCAAAACAGTTTACAGATCAGATTAGGCTACTTTAAATTCACCTCCGGCTGTTGTGGCCTAACATACAATTAGAAGGCGGGGGTGAAGAAAAAGGTATTCGACTGGTGCCCCAAGACCAGAGAGAAATACTAGGTGCCGCGGCGGAGCAAGCCGATTGGGCGTCTGGGGAGGGGTGTGTCCAGGGGCGGGGCCAGCTGCCCGTAGGGGCGGAGCCACCGGCCCATGGGACCTCCGAGGAATCTGCCTGGCTCCTCCCACTCAGCCGCCCTACAGCTGAGGGAGAGGCAGTGGGTGGACAGTTTGGGACAACGCCTACCCTGCATTTTGTCACCCCCCTCAGTGGTGACACCCGGAGTGGGTACCCCCCCCAATGCACCCCCCTTCCTCCGCCCCTGACTAGGTGAGCCTCTCTGGGGTATTCCATTGTTGGGGGCGCCACTAGCCAGACTATGCAGAGCTAGATATATTAACAGCAAGGATTCGAAACCTGCGGGACCAGAGATTCTCAGAAGACTGGAGTAAATACACGAACTATTTGAAAAGTAATTGTAATGAACAGATTACGCTAGAAGTTTTGTAAGGAGGATTATTTGAAATATTGCAAAAAATACTATGAAGAAAATGATTAGTTAATGATAATTAAGAGTAATAGAAAAATTAGGAAATGCACAATATCACCAGAGGAGCTGACGGAAGTCAAAAATATTGTATAAGATAAGAAATTATGTTATATGGATGTTGGAAACGATTTATTAAAAAAACTAATAATTATTTTTTTTTAAAAAAAGGGGTGTGTCACTAGCCAAAGAGCCCTTGCTTTGGTAGCTACCTGGCTCACCACATGGCAAACGTAACCCATTCCGGGAGTCCGTTTGACTCCCGAAACCGTTCAAAAACCAAGGCGTGGCTTCCAATTGGATGCAAGAGCTTCCTGCACTCAAGCGGAAGCAGCGTTGGACATTTGGCTTCTAAAAAACGTTTGCAAACCGGAACACTTACTTCCGGGTTTGCAGCGTTCAGGAGCCAATTTGTTCGGGAGCCAAGTTGTTCGAGTACCAAGGTACCTCAGTACTTCAAACCAAAACAGATTAAGCAAAACAATGTTAAAAGGAACTGTGTTCAATTTCCAACATTTATATGGGCCACAAAATCTGGGTAAGATGTCATTCTGAGGCTATTCTAATGTATACATGTTTACTATAATTTGAGACTAACTATACAATGATGTTTTTGTTTTATTGACTGGCAAACATTCTGATGAAATGCACACATAGTAGTCAATTAAAATACAGAGGTGCACTATCAATTTCTTCTTTCACTGTACAAGCCTGTTTTCACACTCTTACGGACTAGAAACTTGCTTTAAAAAAATGAAAACTGAAATTCTCAGGAAGCAAAAATTCTGTGACCTTTGTAGAATGCTTTAAATATTGTTATAATACACTCTGGCAGTGATTTCCTTCTACTGAAAATTTGTGTAAATATTTTGGGCTGGCACAAGAAAGCATCTGGATCAATTATGTCTTTAATAAAGTTGGGATGGGAAATTTTAATCCAACCATTCCTAGATCTTCCGGGTCTCCTTTCTTCAGGTGTGTTAACCACCCCTTTCCAAGTTTCCCATGTTCAAAAGGGGGGCAGAGGCGATACTGAGCTCCCAGCCCTCAAATGTAAAACAAGGCGCACCTTTTGGAGTTGCGCCAGGTAAGCCAAACGTAATGACAATCTTGTTTTCCTCCAGTTCTTGCCGGTCACTATTGTTTTACCAGTGACTGTTCAAGGTTTGTTAAATATCTAAACATCTCCAGCCAAGTACAGCCAATACCAATGGAGAATCGTTCCTGGTAAACACATGCAGCTTTGTTGTAAGTCTGTTTTCCACCCCCCACTTTTGAGACCCGGTGTTGCGTTACAGTTTAGGGTGGTCCTGGGGCTACTTAGGTTTCTTACAGTCATCGCCAAAAAATCTCCACAGGAACCGACATGCAAAACTGTGATTTCTATAAGTCACAGCTGGGCCTGGGTAAACAAAGCAAAGCAAGACTTATTGTCAGTACAAAGTTCCAGCTCCACTTTCTTCTATTTGCAAGTGGAAATATATACCATTTGAGAACTAACCAGTGTCCTAATATAAACACAAATTGCTTTACAAGCCTTTAAAACCTTTTTCAAGGCCAATGGGTTGGATCTTATGCACACAGACTTGAGAACAGGTCCCACGGGACACAATGGGGCTTACTTCTGAGTAGACCTGCACTGGTTTGCACTGTTGAGTTCAGCAAAATTGACGCCTATAGATTTCAGAGGCGACCGAGACTGCGAACCTAACCCCACTTGATGGAGCCAGCCTCAATGAATTCAGTAGGACCTACTTCTGAGTAGACACAGTTAGGACTGTGCTGTTAGTCAGACCTAACCTGATTCATTCATTTCAACTAACTTAGGCTCAAGTCCTAAACACATTTAATAGGGAGTCAGATTCATTAAACACAGAGGAATTTACTACTGAGTAAGCATGCAAATGATTATGCTGCACCCCTGGATCTATCCCAACGTGTTGTACGCCAACCACTTCAAACAGCATGAGTTCATGTTTTATGTGTTGGAAGCCATCCAGAATGGCCGTTGTTGTTGTTGTTATTGTTATTGTTGTTGTTATTGTTGTTGTTTCCACCACTTCTTGATTCTTCCAGTGGGAGCTTGTCTCCCATTGGAGAAAACATCCAGAGTGGTAGCAGAATTATTCTATTGCAACAAAAATAAGTAAGAGTCTTGCAGCACCTTAAAGACTAACACATTTACGATGGTGCAAATCCACTTCGTTAGATCCCTGATGCCTTATTCTCAGCTGGAAGAAATATATATATACAGTGGTGCTAGGGCATGGGGGGGAAGTGAACAGGGAAGTCGAATGCTCGCTGTGCTTTATTTTGCACACTTTTTGTGCTCTGATAGATACCATCTACTTTTTGGATTTCATTACCATCTGATGAAGCAGCCACTGGTCCATGCCATAATAAATTTCTTACAGTACAGCCATATACGTTTTTGAACCAATGACGCTTACTCTCAGGAAAGTGCATATACTGCACTTACCAGGGAGTAAGCTCTGTGGAAGTCAACAGGAGAAACATTTGTTGAATGACACTATGAATATTATTTTTTGGAGAGAAAACAACAATAACCAATGAATCCTCCTTATATTTACTTGGAAGTGAATCCCACTGTGCACAATGGCCCTAATTTCCAGGTAACAATGCATAGGATTGCATCTTAGCCAACACTTTCTACTCAAGAGGCCAGACGTCATTGTATTCTACACTCACATGGGTCTTTCAAGCACCCAATGCAGCCCTGGAGGACAAGGTGTGGCTGTTACATGGAGCCAAAACTACATTAAACATGTATTTTAATTTAATGTGCACTTAAAATGCAACTGGCAGCTGCACTGAGGGGAGATTTCCAAATGCAAATAGCAGCTCCGGAGAGGCAATTTCTCCCAGGACCACAGCAGGGGAGGGAATAGTTAAACTTCATCTCCCTGCCAGCTGCAACCTTGATAATCATCATCAGTTCTCCAGTGGCTGCCATTTGTATTTTTAAAAATACGCACAGTAAATGCAAAAGACACTTTTAACGTAGCAATCCAGTTTGGGAGATACAACGTGAAAATACTCTCGACGCCACACTTAGGAGTTAGCAAATGTGTTCTTGAAATATCACGCTCAGGATATTTGTTTCCAGAGTTTGAAATCATCCCCTCGCAAAGCGCTGACGAATGCTGACAGACTACCACAAATGCCCACCATCTGGCAAGAGCGATGCACAGGCGGAAAGCAGATTTCCTCAACACATCCTCTGCTTGGAAAGGAGCTGCACAAGTAAAAAAAGCACACTGTGTGGTACATGGTATGTATCTGGGTCACTTAGAAGTGCACACACAGATCCCAGAACAAATCTGGGATCATGTAAAAAGGTAAAAGTAAAGGGACCCCTGACGGTTAGGTCCAGTTGTGTACGACTCTGGGGTTGCGGCACTCATCTCGCTTTACTGGCCGAGGGAGCCGGTGTACAGCTTCCGGGTCATGTGGCCAGCATGAATAAGCCGCCGCTGGCGAACCAGAGCAGCGCACGGAAACACCGTTTACCTTCCCGCCAGAGCGGTACCTATTTATCTACTTGTGCTGCGTGCTTTCGAACTGCTAGATAAATAGGTAGATAAATAGGTACCACTCCAGCGGGAAGGTAAACGGCGTTTCCGTGCACTGCTCTGGTTCGCCAGAAGCGGCTTAGTCATGCTGGCCACATGACCCGAAAGCTGTACGCCGGCTCCCTCAGCCAATAAAGCGAGATGAGCGCCGCAACCCCAGAGTCGGCCACAACTGGACCTAATGGTCAGGGGTCCCTTTACCTTTTAAAGCCATCCAAGTTGGCAGCCATCACTACAACCTGCGAGTGAGCTCCATATCTTTACATGTGGAGCCTGAACTAGCTCAGACTAGCAGTGGCTCTCCAGCCTTTCCCATCATTGGCTTCCCAATGTCCTTTGAACTGGGAAGGCCAGCGACTGAACTGGGACCCACTGCATACAAAGCATGGGTTCTACCACTGACTTATGGTGTGCACCCCCCTAGCCCAGAAGGACCCTTGATTTCACAACACCTGATGTGATTCTTCTGCTGCATTCATCCAGTCTGTTGTTCCATGATGGAATTCAAAGCAACTTACTTCAGAGCAACATGTTAGCATCGAGGGTGCAATTCAAGCTGTGCTCCTCTCATCCCTTCCCTATCTCACCCTTCTTTTCCCTCACTGCAATGCTCTCTATAAACATGTTCCTCCCATGTTTGTTTATCTCAATGTGTAAACTGACTTTGGGGCCCACACAGGCCCTGAAGGCCATACAGATTGCCCATGTTTTAGATTCCTGTTTCTCTACCCACACACAGATGGCTTTGGGAAAGGCCCCTTCATCCATTTTCCCATCACACTGTGGCCTTGTTTGCAGGTGATGCTAGGGGGAAACTGCAGGCATACAGTCTCTGGGAGAGCAGCTTGCAGCTGCTTTGCTCTGCCCTGGTTATTTTGGTGCTGTGCTATGCTGAGCCAAGCCATGGATTGGCCTAGCCTGTCATCCGAACCTGGGCTGGTGGAAGACACTAGCATCCAGACAGGTGGGTCGCTGTTGCTTACTGGCACAGAAATCAGCAAGGAAATGGGATGGTTGGTGCAGCACAAATGCACCAGCAGAGCCAACCCAGTGCTCCTGCCAGTGCCGCTGTACTGCGCTGACCTCCCTCTCCCTCCCTCCTGATAAGCAACATCAACTCTCCTGTCAGAAAGCTAGCATAGCAACTCCACTCCACCTAGCAAGCCAATTCTAGCTGATGGGTTAACTCTCTCCAGACTAACCACACACTACAACCAAGGTATGCCCTATGGTTAACAGCTTATGGTTTGTCCAGGTTGCACTAAACCATGGCTTAGCACACAGTTAGAAACAGGCCAGGAGCTCCTAGGGTTAACCTTAGCTCCTTCTCTGGTATATTTCGGGACATATTTTAAAGCCTCTTCTCCTTTATTTAAAATAATTTATCTGGAATAACAGCAATGGTGTTGTTCTCTCTTTACTCCTTTTTTTAAAATCCACAGATAAAAAAATATCCTTTTAAATATTATTTTTGCAATCTTCCTGGTTGCCTTTAGACAGTAGTGGAGAACCTGTACTGCGCAAAGAATTCTTTCTATTTAATAATACTGATTTGAGCCTTCTGGTGTTCATGTAAGGAAAACTGGACAATTTATGCACAGGTGACAATTATCAGCAGACTGAAGATAACCCTGAAATGCATGTGAGAAAATTTGCAGGGGGGGGGGGGGAGGAGAACAAATCCATAACAACTGTAGCACAGACTTTTGAGAGACAGGAGGTTGCAGGGTGGGAAGGAAAACATCCCTGCCAGCTGGGTGGGGAGTGAGAACAGAATAGAGTGTCTGGAACAGGAAGATGGGGATATTATACACACATATAAAGTGTAAAATAAAACTATTGTCTGGATAGGCCACTTCCTGTTTCACTCTGAGAAGCTATTTTTAAGACGTTCCCAGGAGCAGGAGGAGTTGCCCATCAACATCAACAGGGAAATTAAAGAATTGAACAAGCTTGTCCACCATCACCCCACTCCCCCAAACAGCAATGGCGGAGGCGGGTGGGGGAGAGGAAACCTGACTCAAAAAAGAAGTCTAGTGAGAACTGAGCAACTCAAGCGGATATGGAATGCTGGCTTGACTGGTGGGAGGCAGGGCAAGGAAATAACATGAGAGGAAGGGGAATGGAGTAGAGTGGAGCCACTGGAGACATCAACGTGGACACGCCACACCTCAAGATTTCGTTGCAGCACCTCAACTTATATTGGCGGTAAAGTCAAATGTACTGTTTCCGTTGACTTGCTTCCAAAGAGGTTAAACTCCAATGGGCTACACTGCGGCGTTTGATTTGTTCCAGGGCTCACCCCCCAAAGACTTAAGCCCAGAATTAGTAATTTTCAGTGGTACAACTCAGCCAAAGTGTCCCTAAGCATGCACTAAGCATCTAGTCCTAGTCCTCACACACCTGAGACCCCCTAGCAGAGAAAGAGGCCTTCACTTGCACATCACATCCCAGCAGGGCCTACCAGCGCTGATGCCCACCTGAGCTGTGGCCGTTGTAAAGCCATTATTTTCATGTTCCCACAATGCCCCAGAGGCACATTACACAAGGACATGAAAATGGAAGGTGACTCACAAGCACCCGTCACAGAGGCTGCCCCTTGCTTGCTCCTAGTACACCCGCCATATGAATGGCCCTGCAGGCAACGGAGGGGGCTCACAGGAGGGCATTTTCTCAGGGGGTCCTTCACTCCCGGTTTCAACTTTGCACACCTGCTCAAGTTTATGCGTGCAGAGGAATTAAAAGAAGCATGAAGAGGTTCGTGAAGAGTTGATTCAAGTCTGGCCCTAGGGGGGTGAGCCCTGTTTTCTGTGCCAAGGTTGAAGTATCAAAGATATTGCACTGAGAACCAGGGGAGTGTAGAAGTCAGCATGTCAGACTTGGCCCCGAGAAACCCGGGTTCAAATTCCCACTCAGCCATGAAACTCACTGGGTGACCTGGGGCCTTTGTAGCCTAACCTATCACACGGGGTTGTAGCTTGGATAAAATTGGGAGGTGTTTGAATGAGGCTGGGTGGTGAAAGAATGATGCACACTACCTTGAGCTCCTTGGAGGAAGGAACATAAATGATAAAGGTAAGCTCCTCTGAGCAGATGCAAACGCCTTCACCAACAATGGTCACTTTCGTGTATTTTTTATTTATTTTTTAAATTGAGATTATATCCCACCTGCTTCCCCATAGAGCTCAGGATTGCTTGCATAGTTCTCCCCCTCCTCATTTAATCCCCACAACAACCCTGTGAGGTAGGTCAGGCTGAGAGTGAGTGACCGGCCCAGTGAGCTACATGGTTGAGTGGGGATTCGAATCCTGGTCCCCAAAGTCCTAGTCCATGAAACACACATGGATTTGTGTGAGGTAATTTCCATGTAGGAAATAGCATAAAACTCTACACCGGATGAGAGTGCTCAGATGTACTGGTTAGTCTTTGTATATCTTAACAGACCTACCTGTATTTCTCAACACTGGACTACACTCAGAAACTGCCTTATAGCAAGTCAAAGCTTTGGCCCCACTAAGTCAGTCTTGCCTGCTCTGACTGCCAGCAACTCTCTGGGGCTTCGGGCTGAAGGGTGGGGGGTTGTCTTCTCCCAGACCCGTCCTTTTCCCCACCACTGATCTTACACGTCCCAGCCAGGCCTAGCGTTGCCCCTGACTCTTTTGAGTCGCCTCCCTGCACTCAAGAGCAGCCCCAAGCCTTCATTCTGCCCGCTTCGCCTCCCCCCAAGCTATTTCCTCCCCAGACTTACTTGAGGAAGTATCTCTGGCCCGTGTGCGTGAGTGCCATCTCCCAGCCGGGAGGCAGCGGCAGCTCGTCCGTCACGTCGTAGGATTGCTGGCGGAGGTGCGCATGTTGCTGGGCCTGGCTCGGGGTGGCCCCGGCCCCGGCGCCCAGCTGCAGGGAGGCGGGCGACGAGTGCGAGCGGACGTGGTGGGCTCCGACGGCAGCGCTGCTGAGCCGCGGCGGGTGGCTGCCTGAGTCGGTGCTGGACTGCCGGGAGTGGGAGCCCGAGTCGGGCTCCTTGAAGAAGGACTCCGGCAGGATCTTTTTCCTCCACGAGCTGGGCTTGGGGTTCATGACCGAGTTGAAGAGAGCCTCCAGGTCGGTGTCCAGATCCTGCGTGACATGGATCACCTGCTGCCCCGGCGGGGGAGGGACGCCAGCAGGGTTCATTTTCGCCACCTTTTCCCGAACTTTTCTTTGGGCGGGGAAGTCGAGTCTCTGGAGCAGATCTCTGGGGTTTCGCCCTCTTAAATCGCCAGTTTCCAACCCCCGTCGCACAAAATAAGTATTTTGCAGTGAGGGTCCAAAAGAGACCCGAAAGTCATCCGAGATACGAGATGCAAATAATGATGGTGATAAGCTTCTTCAAACCCTTCCAAAGCTAAACTTATCCGAGCGCCCTTTTCCCCCCTTTCCCCTTCTCCCCAGAGGCCCCGGCGGCTCCAAGGCAGCCGTCCCCTCCCTCCCAAAACTTTTTATCTCGCAGGATCTTCCAGAGTACACATGAAGCACGTCCAAGTCAGGCCCCGGCAGAAAGTTATGCAACTTTTCTTTTCTTTGCTGTCCCTCCCCGCTGCAACTGCAGAGATTTGTTACAATTCCCTCTTAAGAAAGCAGCTCCTTTAAAGGACTAGTTGGTGTGTGTTGGGGAGGTGGGGGGGGGGTAGATCTGCAGCCGCGGCTGTCACGGGAGGGAGGAAAGGAGGACTCAGCCTCGCCGCCCGGAATTCCAGAGGAGGCCCGAGGCTCGAGTGAAAGCTTCCGAGGGGCTTGAACGTTCTGATTTGGAACGCTGGCGCTCCCGCGAACGTTCCGATTTCGAACGCCGGGGTTTCCAGGGGGTCTCGCCAGCGTTCGGTTCCCGGGCCTGACCGAAGATTCCTCCCTTTCCCTGACCGAGCGCAAAAAAAAAGTTTTTGATTTTGGGTGGGTGGGCAGAAAACCGATCTTTTGCGGGGGAGAAAGAGGGGAAGGGGGTCCCCTTTCCCGTTCACATACCCATGGTCCGGATCTTGGAAGAGCTGAGTACTTCCCGCCGTGGTAGTGGCGGCAGCGGCGGCTGCTTTCGGACTATCCCAAACAAAGTTACCCAAAACTCTCAGGGCGGCGCAGAAAGTTTGGCAGCTGCATTATTCATGAGCTCAGTGTCTGGGACCAGCCCGATTACACGGTACACCCACTGAGAGTCCTCCCACGGCTCAGCTGAGAGCCGGACCCTGCTGGATTATTTTTTCCCCCAGCTGGGCTAGAGGAGCCTCCTGGGGGTGGGTTTAGGGAGTTTTACGGGGATCTTGGACGGAAATCCAGCGGGGTTATGACTAATACATCGGGCGAAGGAAGCGTGCCACCGCTTCCTGCGGGACTCTCCCTAATAAGGAATCGTACAACGGGGGGGGGGTGGAGGGGGAGGGGGATACCGTGCAGAAAACCAGTCCGTCCCTGTCGCTCGTTTGGTGGCGGCCTCGCCTTAATCAGACTGGCCGAAACTACCATTAAATACTTCCCTGGAGCAACTTGGCCGCTTTTTCCTCAGATATTCAGTGGGGCTTTCATATGCAAAAAGGAGTTTGAGCACAGCTCAGGCTTAGGCTCTGACAGATCCTGCATTGAGAGTTGCATCGCAATTGGCATGGTAGGAATGTGTCCGTCCCCCCCCACCCGTTGCAGGTTCCCACAGGTGCCTGGTGACTGTGAGAGGAAGAGATATGTGGAGGGTTTCTATAGCTCGTCAGTGCTGAAGCTTCGATTGGGGGCCTCTCCCCTTCTTTACCAGTGGCGTAGCTTGGGTTGTCAGCACCCGGGGCAAGGCAAGTAATTTGCGCCCCCTAACCCGTGGATTTGCGCCCCCCTAACCCTAACCCCCAGATGTTGCGCCCAGTGCAGCCGCTCCCCCCTGCACACCCCACACTACGCCACTGTTCTTTCCCCTTCCCATTGCAAAGATAAAGGTAAAGGGACCCCCTGACCATTAGGTCCAGTCGTGGCCGACTCTGGGGTTGCGGCACTCATCTCGCTTTATTGGCCGAGGGAGCCGGCGTACAGCTTCCGGGTCATGTGGTCAGCATGACTAAGCCGCTTCTGGTGAAACCAGAGCAGCGCATGGAAATGCCGTTTACCTTCCCGCCGGAGCGGTACCTATTTATCTATTTGCACTTTGATGTGCTTTTGAACTGCTAGGTTGGCAGGAGCAGGGACCGAGCAACAGGTGCTCACCCCATCGCGGGGATTCGGACCGCCGACCTTCTGATCGGCAAGTCCTAGGCTCTGTGGTTTAACCCACAGCGCCACATACTGCCGTCCTTAATCAGTCCATTGGATTTCATCTACTAAAACTGTAATCCTAACCCCATTTACCTGGCAGTAAACGCCATTGAATTAAATAGGGCAATTGAATGGTTAAGGTTGTGCCTTTTAAAAACTGCAATGGCAAGCACTCTCTCAAGTCCAAAATAGCTGTGTTGGCACATGAAACATATTCTTTTATTTATTTGACTCAAGTCTATCGTGTTACCTGTGGTGCAGGTCTTAACACAAAGAACCAAGTAATGCAACTCACAATACACAGTACAATGCAGTACAGCTTCTGCTTATTTTCCTCTAGAGCTCTTGCATATTACAGTGGTACCTCGGGTTACAGACGCTTCAGGTTACAGACTCCGCTAACCCAGAAATAGTACCTCGGGTTAAGAACTTTGCTTCAAGATGAGAACAGAAATTGTGCTCTGGCGGTGCGGCGACAGCAGGAGGCCCCATTAGCTAAAGTGGTGCTTCAGGTTAAGAACCGTTTCAGGTTAAGAACGGACCTCCGGAATGAATTAAGTACGTAACCCGAGGTACCACTGTACTTATTAAGTTGATGTTCAATTGACACCTCTCTCCTGTTCATGACAGAAAGGAAGTCAGAAGTGAAACCCTGTCATCCACTTTGGTAACTTGGCTTGGGAAATAAAATGCAACAATGGCATACAGGCCTTTTCAAAACAGCGAGGAATGCTAACCAAGGAGAATGCTGAGAAAGTCATGTGTGGCAAAAAAGCTCTGGGACCTGCCAGAGATAGCTTTCTGCAGGGATCAAGCATTGTGTAAGCAGCTCAGATTTTAACACCTCTATAGAGAATTTGCTTTCGGTATGTCGTTCCCTATATCCAGTTTTCGTTTTGTTCAGGTTGTGCAGTAACTGGTAGCTGCTTCAGTATTCACAACTGGGATGTTCTCACATACCTGGATATTTTCTTTCTCTTTTGAAGCAGACGGATTGGGTACTACAGTGGTACTTCGGGTTACAGACACTTTGGGTTACAAACTCCACTAACTAGGAAGTGATTGCTCCAGGTTAAGAACTTTGCCCCAGGATAAGAACGGAAATCACACACCAGCAGTTCTTAACCCAAGGTACCACTGTACTTGCACAACCTCCAATGATCTCTAGAATCTTCAGTATGGGCCTGAGGGTTGCTAGCTGCCTTCTGCTTTTTTAAGTACAGTGGTACCTCGGGTTACATACGCGGGAGGCCACATTAGCTAAAGTTGGTGCTTTAGGTTAAGAACAGTTTCAGGTTAAGAACGGACCTCCGGAACGAATTAAGTACTTAACCCGAGGTACTATTGTAGTTGAGGATATCCATAGCTAACAAATAGAAACTGCACTGCTTCTTTGCTTTCTGTCCTGAGCAACGTTGCATAAAAAAACCTTGTGGCCTGCCTTCAGCCAATCAAAAGTGTACAGTTGTACCTGGGGATATGAACGGGATCCATCCCGGAGCCCTGTTCGCATGCAGAAGCAAACATAACTAGTAACGGCATGTCTGCGCATGATGCTTTTTGCCGCTCTGCGCATGCGGCGAAACCCGGAAGTAACGCACTCCGTTACTTCTGGGTTGCCTTGGAGCGCATGAACATGAAGCATATTCAACCCGAGGTATGACTGTAGAACTAAGTTTGCTCCCCAAGAAAAGGTTTGCTGTTACTACCCATTTCCTGAGAACTTTGTCAACCCTTCTGGTTTCTATCCTTCTGGGTTCAGGCACTGTTTTGGGATAGAACCAGCCTTAGCCACCCTGATAGAAGGCCTTCAGGAGTGGGCTGTGTATGACCTTGTAGCTCTTACTTGATCTCTCGGAAATGTTTAATATCACTGGCCATGCGGGGCCAGATTAAGACCTTTAGAGGCCGTAAGCACCTAAAAGATTCTGGTGCCCCCATATATATCTAATTTAAAATATAAACAATAATAAACCGTAAAATTAACTTTGTTTTTAGAAATTAAACAAAACCTATAGCAAGATGGGAAATGATCTTTATTTTGTGTATACCTCCACTTTATTTAATTTTTTTTGGGGGGGGGGGAGAATTCTCCTAATTTGTCTAAATGCATAGACTTTGATCAGATCCTCAAAACAAATCTTATGTAACACATCTGCTTCTATACTTAATAGAGTTAAGGCACCCAGCCTGCCTTGTTGCATAGTTGTTCTGTTGGGGTTTCCAATATACTTCAGCTGAGAAAATGAATGCTCTGCTGAGCAATTTGTGATCATTGTTAAAAAAAAAATATGAAAGCAAATTTCTACATTTTGTTGTGTTCCCAAGATTAAGGTATATCATTAATCTCTATTATTACTATTTTTAGTATTACTATCTTAGTATTATTTTTATTATTACATATATATGTATGCAATTTTTTCATTTATCATGGGAGCCTTTATTTGTGGAACCTGGTTTAGCTGCGCCATATGGTCCATGGTAAATCCAGCAATGGAAAACTTCTGTACCTTCCCTAGATGCCCTAAGCACATGCTTATTTTGCTTAATGGTTAATCCAGCCCTGTGACCATAGTATCCTCCTGAACAATCTGTGCAAGTTGGTGGCAATTTTTTTGTTAAGTGCTTTGATTCATAACAATGCATTTCCCTGTACATGTGAGCAGTCCCAGTTGCCTTGCCCGTGTGCTTCCATGAATAACGTGGTGTTTATACCATAGATAAAGCTAGCAAATCCCCAACCGCAATATTTTTCGGTATAGTGATATTTTTTCAGGTTTCCTGTTGCAATGTTATGTTATCCAAGGGCATCCTTCTCAAGTCAGCTCACGCACCGGAGGTGACATCCTGTATGAACCAAACATGGTTGCTTTTTCAAGCACAACAACAATTTTGACCATAGGTTGGTGCTATTTCCTTTTACATAGTAACATCAGCCAGCACTTAGGGGATGAAGAATTTATCCTCTGTATGAGTAGCGGCTGGCCCCAAAATAAAAAAAAGTAATTACAAGAAATTAGCCTGAATACAAATACATATAAAATATGACTGTATATGTTTCTTTATTCAGATCAGAAAAGATAAGAAGGAAAAATGTTTGGTCATTATACCAATAAGCTGTACAGCACATTATGCAAAAGGCAGCTGTACATAAAATTAGAAAAGCTCACATGTTCAAAATAATATTGATGTCTGGTTAGATTATGATGATTATTCTAACTTGCACCTGACATTATTACTAGATTAGCACCCAAGCAAATTCAGCCCTTAAATGCAGTCTCAAGAACTTGGCCGAGGAAAAGGTTTTGACTGGTCCAGACGTACTGTTGTTTGGCGACACTAGTTTCCATAAGTTTACTGAGATGGCAAATACTACTTGATGTTACGCACTATTCGTCTACAATGATTTGTTTTCATTTCTCCCAAAGCTTGTTCCAGTTGCTGAATCAGGTGAAGCAACGTCGCAGGGTCGGTCTGTAATATTTGAGTAGTTTGGTTTCCATTCTGAGTAAGGTGGAGCTTCAGAGTCAAAATAGGCTTAATTTGCTGTCTCAGACTTCTGCTAGCAAGCTATGTAAATAGTGAGGTGAGGAAAAGAAAACTCAGTAAGATTTTAAATGAAGAGATGTGCTAAGAATAGCAATTAACAAAAGCATTCTAATTCTCAGCATTCATAATTCAACAGGGAAATGTAGATACAGTGGTGCCCCGCAAGACGAACGCCTCGCAAGACGAAAAACCCGCTAGACGAAAGGGTTTTCCGTTTTAGAGGCGCTTCGCAAAACGAATTTCCCTATGGGCTTCCTTCGCAAGACGAAAGCCCATAGGGAAATCTCCAGGGACAGCGGGGAAGTGCAGCGCGTCTTCCCCACTGTCCTCGGACCTCCTCCGAAGCCTGGCGATGGGGCGGAGAGCTCTCCGCCCCATCGCCAGCCTCCTCCGAAGGCTTGCGGTGGGAGGAGGGCTTTCCTCCCTACCGCCAACATTCAGAATGCTGTTCTGAATGTTGGCGGTGGGGAGGAAAAACCCTCCTCCCACCGCAAGTCCCGGGAACAGAGGAGAAGCGCTGTGCGCCTTCCCCTCTGTTCCCGGACCTGTCCTGAAGGCTTGCGGTGGGAGGAGGGCTTTCCTCCCCACCGCCAACATTCAGAATGCTGTTCTGAATGTTGGCGGTGGGGAGGAAAAACCCTCCTCCCACCGCAAGTCCCGGGAACAGAGGAGAAGCGCTGCGCGCCTTCCCCTCTGTTCCCGGACCTGTCCTGAAGGCTTGCGGTGGGAGGAGGGCTTTCCTCCCCACCGCCAACATTCAGAATGCTGTTCTGAATGTTGGCAGTGGGGAGGAAAAACCCTCCTCCCACCGCATGTCCCGGGAACAGAGGAGAAGCGCTGCGCGCCTTCCCCTCTGTTCTCGGACCTGTCCTGAAGGCTTGCGGTGGGAGGAGGGCTTTCCTCCCCACCGCCAACATTCAGAATGCTGTTCTGAATGTTGGCGGTGGGGAGGAAAAACCCTCCTCCCACCGCAAGTCCCGGGAACAGAGGAGAAGCGCTGCGCGCCTTCCCCTCTGTTCCCGGACCTGTCCTGAAGGCTTGCGGTGGGAGGAGGGCTTTCCTCCCCACCGCCAACATTCAGAATGCTGTTCTGAATGTTGGCAGTGGGGAGGAAAAACCCTCCTCCCACCGCAAGTCCCGGGAACAGAGGAGAAGCGCTGCGCGCCTTCCCCTCTGTTCTCGGACCTGTCCTGAAGGCTTGCGGTGGGAGGAGGGCTTTCCTCCCCACCGCCAACATTCAGAATGCTGTTCTGAATGTTGGCGGTGGGGAGGAAAAACCCTCCTCCCACCGCAAGTCCCGGGAACAGAGGAGAAGCGCTGCGCGCCTTCCCCTCTGTTCTCGGACCTGTCCTGAAGGCTTGCGGTGGGAGGAGGGCTTTCCTCCCCACCGCCAACATTCAGAATGCTGTTCTGAATGTTGGCGGTGGGGAGGAAAAACCCTCCTCCCACCGCAAGTCCCGGGAACAGAGGAGAAGCGCTGCGCGCCTTCCCCTCTGTTCTCGGACCTGTGCTGAAGGCTTGCGGTGGGGAGAAAAGCCCTTCTCCGCACCGCCAGCCTGGCAAGCGGTCTCCATAGGAACGCATTAATTGATTTTTAATGCATTCCTATGGGAAACCGTGCTTCGCAAGACGAAAAACTCGCAAGATGAAAAAACTTGCGGAACGAATTAATTTCGTCTTGCGAGGCACCACTGTATATTTTACAGTGTGTACCTACTACATTATGAGATCCACCCCTTGATTCAGAAGGACAATTGATATTCTGGGTTAAGAACTAAAATAAGAACCAAACACTATTATCTTCATTGTTGTAATTTTGGCCTTTTAAAGTAAGAATATAACAAAACCCATGAACAATCAAATATATCTTAAAAATAAATTTAAAATACCAACAATTTTGATTCCTAACTCACCTTTACTTTAACAGTAGTTGTCTAGTTTTGGAGTTCCCCAAGTGTAGGGGAAATACTGGAGGAATAAATCAGGGTCTTATATAAACATTACATGGGATGATGTTTCAACTGAGCCACTTTTGCAAAGTCAAATTCTTAAATGCCAAGGCAGCCAGGTAAATAGAACTTCCATAACAGCTGGTGGCGAAGCACTGAGCCTAACTGCTGAAAATACACTTCTGTGTCTAGAAGAAAATCAGTGCTAGGTTGTAGCCCAAGGTACAGTGGTGAAGAAATCCCTTTTGCCCAAGCTAATGAAATTTATAAAGAGATCTAGAAATCTCTGTTTAATGCTACTAGTTGCATGCATTTTCTAATCCCAGTGGCAGAAGATGGGGTAGTAAATAGCCAAAGGCATTAAATTTTGTATAAACAAATTTTAGCCAAAAGTGACATATTTATCAAGCTAAGGCAAGGGCAGCCAAAATCCCCAAAGGTAAATAGGCTTTGCCTACATTGAAAACTTTCTTCTATATTGTAATGCTTATAGAAATATAAGATATGGATTTACTTCCCCACTACTTTCCTTATACTTGGGGAATTCAGATTAATTTTATGTTTTAATTTTCATGGCAGACTCCAACCCCATGATTACTGAAAATATAGCCAAGTTCCTTGCCGTAGCCATCAAAACTAGGCCACAAAGAGAGGATGAATTTTGAGTCAAATTCCCTGCATTTTTAAAATATTACTTTTTGATTGTTCATGGATTTTGTAACACTCTTATTTTAAAAGGCACAACTGGTGTACATGCAAATAGTCTCCCACCTCACTGCAGCTGTCTTGATAACCCTATGCTGTATCTGAAGTTTATGGTCTGTAGACCAAATAAACTAAACTTGGGGGGGGGGGGGATTCCAGGAACTAGTGTTATTTTTTGAGCTTGACTAACCACATGAAATGCTCCCTATCAGGCCCCTTCTGGTGTGGGAGGAACAAGATGAAATGGATAAACATTTCAAAAACAGATCAGTGCCTTTGGTTGGCAATTTCTTGCTTAAGACTAAACTCAGCCCACGGAAGGTTGGAACACGGATCACTAAAGATGTGCTCCCCTCACCTGCCTGGTCAGCTAAGTTGCCACAGGTTCATAATAGGCTGTATACTAGCATGGAGTCAGTAACATAAAGGAGGTGGGAAGGAGGATATGGAAGATGTAAAATGCTTAAGGTGGTAGTGAACATTTAAGGGGTGTGTGTGTACACCTATGTGCTTGCACATGTATGCGAGTCACCCTTGCACTCAGCTCACAAATAACTTTCCACACAATTTGTTTGCTGATTTTTATTATACAGACTAG
The DNA here is from genome assembly GCF_964234715.1 of Podarcis melisellensis. Taxonomy (NCBI): domain Eukaryota; kingdom Metazoa; phylum Chordata; class Lepidosauria; order Squamata; family Lacertidae; genus Podarcis; species Podarcis melisellensis. The sequence continues at coordinate 24,590,244 of NC_138537.1, read as the reverse complement.
TTTGCATACTTGACTTCTTACTGGCTTTGTTAAAGTTGACATTTTCCCTAGTTTCTTCATTCTGTTTTAATTTTTTTTGTTAAGCTACATTTTCAATAGCTTATTAAATGTCCTCTGATTTAATTTTCCAAATTTTTTTAATGGCAAATTTTAGCAACAAGCTGCTGCTTTCAAAATCAGTGTCCCAGTTCCATAAAATGTCGATACAATTGTCTGTAACCAGACAGAACACTGGCGTACTGTCTGAGCTAGTTCTGATCCAGAGATGGGAAATTCTGTCTTAATATTAAAGTACAGTGTAATGGTTCTAGGGGTTGCTCGTGCGTAAGTTGTCGCCACACCTGGCTGAGTTACCTGGGTGAACCCTTTCTGTCTGGACAGCCTTTCACCCGTGGCTGTCTCAATCGCTGGCAGAATCCGTCAGTGGGCGTTCCTTGAACTTCTTCCAGCAAAGAAGTTCTTTGACGCCAAGTCTCCTCCTACTCTCCCTGCGCAGAAGTCTTCTGCGCAGGGAGGGTGTGGGCAGCGGAGGACCCGTGCTCTCCCCGCTGGTCTCCGGCGAGGAGTCCTGGAGCCCCCTCGCCGATTCCCCCATTTGCCCCCCTTCTCCACTGGTGCTATGCTGATTTCCCTCCCCAGCAGATGGGCTGCCTCTCTCCCTACTGGGACCCTCTCTGGCATCCCTCTGGAGCCTTCCCTCCTCCTCTGGCTCCGATGGCAGTTCCCTGACATACAGCTTCAAAGTACATGAAAGCCTAAGTAGGCTGTGTTGTGCTGGTAAATCACTGGGCAATTAACTGTGCAGGTCGTTTTCTACTGTTCTATCATGAATAACTGTATGCAAAAATGTGTATGAATAATACTACTGCTACCACTGCAATTTTGAAACCATTGCCTTTAGCAGTTTGTGTCATGCCAAAATGTAAACAGCCCTATAAACTAAAGCTTTTCACCCTTACCTGCACATCTAGTCTCCATTCAAGACTGTGATAACTAGGCAGCTTCGGTGCTAGTTCAGTAAGAATACTTCTGATCTCCTTCCTATTGTCAAGATACAGCTGAAGCAATACGGCATTCAGTTCTTCAGAGAATCCTAGTACAAGTATAGAGTCTTGGAAATCTATCTCCGATATCTAAAAAATAAAAATAGAATGTTTGAGTTCCTGATTGCTTCTAGTACTGTTTTACTTATGAACATAGGAAACTCCCATATAGTGAGTTGCACCACTGGTCCATCTGCCTCCAGATTGCCTACACTGTCTGGCAGCAGATCACCAGAGTTCAGGCAATAGTAGCCTTTTCCCAGCCCTGCTTGGAAATGCCTGGGATTAAGCCTGTATACAAAACAGATGCTCTGCCACTGAGCGATGGCCCTTCCTCTGCCCACAGTCTTTGTAAATTGGTGTAAGGATTGCATTTCCAACTGTGAAACAGGTGTGAAAGGAAATCATTTAGTAAGAATTGATTAACTGCAGTCTATTAATACCAAATAGAAAAAGGAAGCAGAGGCCAACAAAGAACGTAATTCACAACATTCATAATGCAACACCATTTACAGAAATTTTGGGTGGTATCCAATTAAAGCATACTCTAAGGTTATTTATGTCCACTGATTGGAATGCAGGGTGGATAAAAATCAATGATTTTTTTAAAAAATTGTATTTCTAATAGTATAACCAAATCAGTAATTTTTGAAATAACTGTAAAAACTACTCTGAAAATTTATCATTCCAAAAATGAAACTTTCATCTGGTTGTAAATATTATTATACCAGCAAGAATGAGTCTTTCTGTAAAAAAATGATTTAAATAAAATCTTACTGACTAGTGATTTAAATTATGATTTAAATCAAATCCACCCTGTTTGAACAGCTCTATTCTATATCTAAGATTGGATATTACCCCTAGTTTACCATGTGTACATGCCCTCCTATTACAAATGTGTATATGGTGCATCTCATTTATGACATCCATGGTCAAATGATGATTTTGATACACTGGACAGGAACTAGAATATAAACCTAATCATACAGAAGAAACCGACTGAATTTTTCAGACTTAATCTGAATTTTTCAGATTTAATGGCTTTTATCTTTTTGAAAGCTGGTATCCAAAGTAGCACTAAGTCTTGGTCCTGTCAGTGTTTCTTTCTCTCACTGCCTCCACCCCACATTGGTAGAAATCAGCAGGTGAAGCAGCAGAAGGGGCTGATATAAAAGAAGCTGGCAACACTATGAGGAGGATGCAGCAAAATAGGAGTTTGCACTGATTTTTCTGAGCTTTCATTTTAAACACCACATCTTGTAACTGTGACCTTTATTTACACACACACCCCGCTGCCCCCAACCCACATATCCAAGAAAGTAAGAAGTTCAAAGCATCTGCCTAGCTCACTAAGAGCACTGTGAGTTACACTTACCATGAGTTTTGAGCTCTCAGTGAGAAGGTATGTCAATCCTTCTACACCATGCTGAATTGTTTCACTACTAACATTAAGTTTTCCTGAAAAATGGAATGAGAAAACATCAAACAGGGATCTGGTCCAATACAATATACATGGAAATAAATCTCAAATAAAAATAGGTTGCAAATCTAAGCACACCTAGTCTGCATATCCTTGTACTATATATGGTATATAATAATGGAAAGTAGAGGCAAAAAGAGGCCTCTAGCTTAGAATATTCCACTTGTGTACATGACGATTATGGGAGATCAGAGGCCTTAGTAAATAGTGCTTGTATTCTAGACTTAACTAATCTTTGATGCATTTTGTACTACAGCTGCTGTCTCTTTAGAATCTATCAGGAAAAAAACGTAAACAAGCATCATCTTAACAAATATTTGAGAAAAACAACATAGACCCAGGACCAACCTATATGTTCAGAAAAGTAAGTGACACAGTGCTCCAAGGACTGTGCCACTTAAGAACGCCACTTGGAGACAGCATAATTCCATGTTTCCCTCTGTCAAAATTCCACACCTGTGGAAAACTTGTGTCTGAGAAAAGGAGTCTAAAAGAAAAAAAATTCACATAGAAGCATTCAAACATGCCACTATTCCTCCTCTACATTCTCATGGCAAACAGTGGTAGGACGGCACCATTTGTTTTCTAAAGGCACAGATCAACTTGTACATCAGCAACCCGCAAACTGTTGCATCTGCACCAATGAAAGATCAGTTCATTTCAGTAGAGCTTACACAGGTACTACAGCCTGACAAATCTGCAGGGAATTATTTCAATTTTATTGCTGCTTTGTAATAACTGGAGGAAGCTACAGGTGTCATCATGTTCCATTCAAATCAAAGATGATGATTTATTTGACTCCAAAAAATGCTTAATCAGTAAACCCTCAACAAGGCAAATTGCCTTCTGAAGTGCTTCTCACCTGCCTCATTTTAACATCACTCCACGAAGGGATTTTGATTGCCCATCTGTCAACCATGTGACATCATAATGACACAGTGTAATTGACAGGTGGGTGGCACTGCTCACCTTTCAAATTTGGTCACTGAGGCTGATGCTGATATGGATCTGGCCCATGTAGCCAAAAAGATTTCCCATCCCTGCTTTAAACAAACCACATTGTCAGGCATGGCTAAAGCAGTAAGCTATTCCCCTCCTGGTTTATATACATGTTCTTACCATGGGAGGAGCGAAGCAAGTGTCATTAGGAGCAACGCGCACAGTTTGGTTAACTGAGTCAAGTACCTTAGTTTACCTTTGTGTGAAAACACAGCTATTCTTGGTCCAACATATAGTTTTGCTGGACCAACACTGTTATCTCTGAATTAGACCGATGTCTAGCAGTGTATTGATTCGAGGCCCTTGGAAAATACTGCCCTTCAATCACACTTCTCAAATTCTTACTTGCTGCTCCTTCGTAGATTTTTGGGTTTGTGCCTTTTCTTAGGAACTCCAGTGCAATACGGCCAAATTCATTGACAACTGAAAAGAAAAAAAAAGATTTGTTTGCAGAACCAGGAAACTAGATGATGGCTTGGTTGTAGAAAACCAGACTTCATTAGGAGTATCTCAGCTTAATACTGCTTATCTCAGCCTACGGTAAATTGTGAATACATTTTTTAATTTCCACAGGGCAATTTTTTTTGCATAAGCATTTTATTATTTTTATTATTATTAATTTTTATTGAGGTTTTTATCTCTACAAAATAACAGAAAGAAAGAAATGCTTTGTGTTACTAACATGTACATATGTGTAAACACAGGGGAATTTTTATGGTAGTAAAAGTCAGCAGGAATGGACAGAGTACTAAAGGGTGCATCCTAAATTTCTGGTCCTTGTGAATGTAAAGAAATGCATTTTTTGTTATTACAGTTGTGAGATTTCCATTGTGTAGGAGCTAAGGATTGATGGTTTTACCTATATTTGGATAATTTTATTATGTGTTTTAATCTCTATTTTAAAAATTAGCATTTTATAATATTTTACGTAAACCACTTATTTATTGATTGGCACATAGGTTTTGCTTACTAAAAATATATAAATACCTAGTTGCTGTTACAGGGGACATGGGGCTGAAGATCCCCATCTCTAAATATTTGCCTGAGAACATATGATGTCACCACGTTCAACATCTCCCCACTACCAGGCAGCAGGAGCTAGTGAATTGTGGCAGGGAAATACCAAGTGAGATGATGTCTCAGCTTGTTTTAACAGGGAGATACATGCCAGTGTCAGCCACACCTGCCTGCCCAATAACGTCTAGTTAAGAATCTGAGAATGTGAACTGGGAAGTTATTAACTGAAATGTTACCTCTGCTCTACGAATTTGGGGTCACAGCCCAGCTGCGTGTTTGCTGCCTTGGACTGCCTTGGAGCGGTATAATAAAGACCTATGTTATAGGGCGGGGCGGGACGCGGGTGGTAAAACCTCAGTGCCTAGGACTTGCCGATCGCATGGTCGGCAGTTCGAATCCCCGCGGCGGGGTGAACTCCCGTCTTTCGGTCCCAGCTCCTGCCCACCTAGCAGTTTGAAAGCACCCTTAAGTGCAAGTAGACAAATAGGTACCGCTTTATAGTGGGAAGGTAAACGGCGTTTCCGTGTGCTGCGCTGGTGCTGGCTCGCCAGAGCAGCTTCGTCACGCTGGCCACGTGACCCGGAAGTGTCTGCAGACAGTGCTGGCCCCCGGCCTCTTAAGTGAGATGGGCGCACAACCCTAGAGTTGGACACGACTGGCCCATACGGGCAGGGGTACCTTTACCTTTATAGGGCGGGAAGGTAAACGGCATTTCTGTGCGCTGCTCTGGTTCGCCAGAAGCAGCTTAGTCATGCTGGCCAAATGACCCGGAAGCTGTACGCTGGCTCCCTCAGCCAATAAAGCGAGATGAGCGCCGCAACCCCAGAGTTGGTCACGACTGGACCTCATGGTCAGGGGTCCCTTTACCTTTTTATGTTATAGGGCTACTGTAAATACTACTAAGATAAAGTATGTGAAACACTCAAAAGTCCTACTTAAATATTTACTATTAAAAGCGCTAGCTAATCATAAGCTCACACATAAAATGCATAAAGCAAACATATAGAGGTGGGGAGGAAGCGAGTCTCAGCTCCACACAGGCCCAAACCTGAAACATCTTGTAAAGTGAACAAATTTATTCACAAATCGGTGCTGATTTCTATTACATACAACAGCGGTACTGTTGGGGAAATGAAGCTAGATTTATTGTGCAAACTGTATCAGTTTGGTATAACTACCCTTAAGTGCTGTATAGGATAACAGAGGTGGATTTAGGGGAGCATGACCAGTTTGCCCACACTGGGTGACGAACCAAGAGGGCACCACAAGGGGTACCACAATGATATAACTGGGACGCGGGTGGCGCTGTGGTCTAAACCACTGAGCTTCTTGGGCTTGCCGATCAGAAGGTTGGCGGTTACCTTTGCCACAATGATGCCACAGAGGGCGAGAGATGGAGCGGGGGGGGGGGGGAGAGATGCCGAATTTTGGCATCCCCCAGGATGCCACTGAAAATTGAAAGACCATAGTCCGCCACTGAGGATAATGCTGCAATCCCAACCATGTCTTCTAAGACGGCAAATCCCACTGAATTCAATGGCCTGAACTCGGCCCAATGCTTTGGAGTGATGCTCTTCCAATGAGATTCTTCTCTCAACCTTGCACTGTTTTCTGAAAACTTTGCCTATGCCGACCATTCAGGAAAAGCATTTTCAGTCATGGCGGGCCACATGCTTTAATTTCTTTAAGTCGTTTTTACAGTGTGTGTATTTGTGTATGCATGCAGTTGACCTACACAAATATTTTTAAATAAATAAATAAAATGATAATGATAATTTATTTATACCCCGCCCATCTGGCTGGATTTCCCCGGCCACTCTGGGTGGCTTCCAACAAAATATTAAACTTTCAACTCAACTGCATGTTAATAGCACATCTAAAAATCAACGTCAGGTAGTCAACATTCACAAAATGTTGAGCACCGATTAAAATATACATATTACTGAAAGTTACAACGAGGCAGGCATGTATGTTTTCTCTCTTACTTGTATAGCACCATCAAAATTACAGTCTCATTTGTTTAAAACTACGCTGAAGAACAATAAAAAGTAGCCAATGGTAAAATACTGCTTTAACTTAAAGGTCTCTCTAAATAAACAAAAATAAACGTTAAAACTACCTTCTCTCTTTTTTTTTCCTCTTCATGTTTGCAGTGTTTATAAGTACTGTGCATTTTCTTCTACAATAAGATTATTGAACTGTCCGATATTTAGTGACACAAGTAAAAAATAAAATAAACCCAACAGCAAATAAATTAAAAAGCATAGGCCAACCACTGGACATAAAGCTCCAGACATTGGGAACAATTCGCCAAGCACAGTCGCCGGGGTTGGGGCTGCAGCGTTTTATCCACTATCAAATTCGATGTAATTTGGCGTTGGTTTGTTAAAAAATTGGAAAACTATTAAGTATTATTTGCTACCACCACTCCTAAAAAGAAAGAAAAGCACTGCAGCTTTTCTCCCCTAATCTCGAAGAGTTGGTTTTTTTTACTTTTTGGGTTTCGATCCCCTAAACGCTTGCCTGGGAGCAAATCCCGTTGAAAGAAACGGGGCTTAACACCGACAGGGCAATCCTGACCCGTGTCTAACTCACGTCAGAAGCAAGCCCCGTTGACTTCGGTGGGATGTGTCTCCAGGTAAATGCGCGCATCCCAAAAAAAGGGGGTAGGTTTGGGCTGCAATCCTAACCCGAAGGTCTTTTAGCTCGTACCTGAGCTCTCCACCTGGAGAAGGAAGCCCAGGTGCTCCTTATGCTCCTCCGACAGGACCAGCAACATCTTCCACAGCTTGGCGCCCCCCGCCGACCGAAAGACCGTAACCCCGGCGCCGCGGCTGCGCGTCAGGCGGAAGCTTCCCCCGCGGCCACTGGGGCGCCTCAGTCAAAGCTGCCCGGCCGGGAATCAACTCCCGCGCCAAAGCGTTCCGCCTCCTGATTCTGTCCCCACGCAGTACTGTACTTCAATCCATCCCCTCGCGGGGCGTTTGGGAATCGCTAGGCGGTTGTCAAGCGGCCTCCTGCGGCGGATAGCTGCCTCAATTGCATTCATTAATGCCTGCTGTGAATAACACATGTGAACCTGGGCGTAGCCAGGATTTATGTTGCGCGCGCGCAGGGGGTGGAGGAACCTCAGTTAGGTATGCATTTTTTTATTAACTGGATTTTGGGAAAATCAAGTTTTGACTATGGCAGACCAACACGGCTACCTATCTGTAACTTGATTTTGGGAGCTGTTATGTAGTGAGTTGAATAGGAATACTGAGTTGAATAGGATCCAAAATGCGGCAGTCTGATTGGTTCTAGAACAATAGGATTCAGAATGCAGCAGTCTGATTGGTCCACAGGAGCCACTCAATCCAGCTCCAGATGGAAGTGAGTCTGATTGATCCTAGAACAATAGCCCTGTTTAGGGAAGCTTTTAATGTTTAATAGGTTATTGTATTTTAGTGTTTTGTTGGAAGCCACCAAGAGTGGAATAATAATAATAATAATAATAATAATAATAATAATAATAATAATAATAATAATAACAACAACAACAACAACTACTGTTTTTGTTATTGTTCCTTCCAGTAGCACCTTAAAGACCAACTAAGTTAGTTTTTGGTATGAGCTTTCGTTGTTATTGTTATTATGGGATCCAGAATGCAGCAGTCTGATTGGTCCACAGGAGCCACTCAATCCAGCTCCAGGTGGAAGTGAATCTGCAACCTGATTGGCCTGCTGGAGAATCCCAGAATTAGCCATCACATGGGGCCCATTGTGTAAATAATGTATATAAAGCAGTTTTGGGGAAACTTCCATTTTTCCTCACCACTATGAGCTGAATAAAGAGCATTAAATCCACTCTCGACTCCAAGTACATTTCAGAGGAGCCCCCCTGCACTCCCTTGGCTATGCCTATGCATCTGAAGAGGATTTGGGCCCCCCTCTAGAACAGGGTTTCCCAAACTTGGGTCTCCAGCTGTTTTTGGACTACATGTTTGGGAAACCCTGCTCTAGAATTGCCGTGGTGGTTGTTTTTCGCAGGTGCATTCTACAACATGCAGTTGATGCGGTAATAGTGCATTAAGAGGTGGATTTATAGTGGACCACACATCATTCCCCTTTATAAGTTGTTCTGTGATACATCTGCAGTGTGGCTGCACTGCTGCCTTCTGAAGAGCAACAAATGTGGGGCAAACAACATGCCCCGGAAATTTGTGACATAGGAAGTTGCAGCTATTTTGTTGCAAGTTGTGGGAGATGCACCAGCTGGAAAATGAAGCAGCACATGCCAGCCCTGAAACTTTTGCAGGTACAAATGATATTGAAAGTGGGATCGTAAGTTCCCTGATTGGGAGGGCTTTTGGTCGCATGGGTTGCCAAGGGAACAAGTAGGCCAAAATGGCAGCTTGGCCCATGGAATCAGAATTGTAGAGTTGGGACCCCAAGGATCATCTAATCCAACTCCCTGCAGTGTAAGAATCCTGCCCACAGCTGCCCCTAGGTGAGCTCCATACAGGGACCATATTTCTGCTGATTGGCTCAGGTGTGGCTAAGTGTGGAGACACCCACAACCCCCAAGAAATATTTTCTTTGGGGTTGTACCCTGGATTCAAACCTAGGACTCCTGCATGTGGGACCTGAATTCTTCCACCAAGCTTGGGCTCCTTCTGTAGCCAAATGTGACCTTTTTTGTTTATCTTACTATACATGTGTGGTTCATTCTGTACAACAGTGGTTAAGAGGTCAGAGACAACAAAAAAGGAGATAAAAAGCCACAACTGCTTAATTTCTAAGATTCAGTAAGCTGCAAAATGTGCAAGTGCTTTTACTCTCCTAGAAAGGTTTCACAGCCCATATACTTTTTGTATTTCTCCCACACATGAGACAGAAGCTTTCAATTTTAATCTACAAATTTAACCCTCAATCCAATTCTCCAAAGACAGCACCTGTTGTACACATTGAGTACACTGGATAGTCTGAAAATAGTCCTCATTATCCAAAGGCTTCAAGGTGAAAATCACACGCACTCTCTTTTGAGGCTTCACTCTTCAGTTTTTAACTAATTTTGTTTTTTATATAAGCAAGTCTTCGTCAACTTTGTATAGGTTTATTTGATGCATTAAAAAACCCCTGCAATTAGTTTTTTTAAAAAACAGACTTCAGTCCTTGGGGGGGGGGGAGTTCAGCTGTCAGTTCCAACTTACTAGCCTTCAAAAATGATTCCCTCTCAATCTACTCCCCTCAGATGAAATTTATGTAAAGTAGCATGCTGACAAGGCCTGTCAATTAACAGTGCCTGACACTAAGAGCCAAAAATGTACAGTCACAAATTATATATTACATTTTGAATATATCTGTCTTATTAATATTCCATGATGTAATCCTCTTTGTATGTAATTTGGTGGGGTGGGAAATATAGCTTAAAATTATCAGCAAACTTTTCAAGATGGATCATCTCCAGCAAATGCTTCTTTCAAATGGAGGCTGGTAAGCACACAGGTTTGTATATGCTTTTTTTAGCCAGGGTTCTTGCAATGCCAAGTTGTTCGAGCCAAGGTTTCTCTTTAAATGCACTGCAATAGAAGATTTAGATATGATGTATGTTACTTTTCGCTGTCAAAGAAAAAGCAGAGAATAAGTACATATCACACCTAGTTTTAAATATATATATTTAATATATATTTAAATATATATATTTAAATATATTTAAATCAAGGAAACATAAATATGTAGTAATGCTATAGCCGGTTGATGCATTTCCATCTCATACTATTTTTATTTATGTAGTACTGTAGGTGTACGTAGAGCTTTGCAAATTAACTTAAGCAAAATTATAATTCCTTGCCCCAAAGGGACTGCAATTGGAATTTATCCAGAGGGAGAGATACCAGGGGGGAAAGCGGAAAAAGAGGCAAGGTGATAAAGGGATAAATGTGAATATTTACATTCAGATGTATTTAGGGTTTGTTTCTGTAAGAGACAAACCCAGAGTGATTAAACCAAAGGCTTAATGCTGAGGGGGCTAGTCTGCAGCCATCCTGGTGTTGTTGGGACTACAGCTCCCATCATCCCTGATCGTAGACCGTACTGCTTGGGGCTGATGGGAACTGGAGCCTACATTGCCTCATAACTTACCGAACACAGAAAGTGTCTAGGAGCAACCTCCACGATTTGTTGGTTTCCTGTGTGCAGGATTCCACCCCATTTCCAATGGGGAAAACATTCAGACTTATTAATTCCCCACTTGCAGCTTGAGGTGACGCAGTATGGAAACAGTTTTGCTACATGATGTGTTATGAGATGCTCAACTCTCAACTCCCATCAGCCCCAGCCAGCATGACCAATGATCAGGAATGTGGAAGCTGCAGGCAAACAACATCTGGAGGGCCACAGGATCCCCACTCCTATACGACTCTAAATACGGTGGTCAGATAGGGACTGATTATCACATGGAGACTATTTCAGGAAACTTCCATGGCAAACATTAGGCTGTTTCAGCTTCATGCATCATCAAAGAGAGACCACAGACCACAGCAGTGATAACAGTTTTTACCTTTCGCCTAAGATGGGCACAGATTATGCTGCAGAAATCTCTAATCATTTAAACTAGGGCAAAACATATCTTCATGGAGGACATCAAATGACTACAAGTCATAATAGCTATACAGTGGTACCTCTGGATGCAAACAGGATCCGTTCTGAAGCCCAGTTCACAACTAGAAGGGAACGCAATCCAGGTCTGCGCGTGCACGGGTTGTGATTTGCCGCTTCTGCGCATGACGTCATTTTGAGCGTCTGCACATGCGCAAGCGGCAAAACCCGGAAGTAATGCGTTCCCTTACTTCCGGGTCGCTGCAGAGCATAACCTGAAAACGCTCAACTTGAAGCATATTCAACCCGAGATATGACTGTATTGCCTCCAGAAGCAATATACCTCTGCATAACAATTATTGGTGACCATAACCAGAAGAGGGCAATTACACTCATGTCATGCTTGTAGACTTCTCATAGGTATATGGTTGTATTCTGGAATAGATGGACCTTTGGGCTGCCTAGGAATGTCAGAAAGCATCTGCCTCTGGCCCTCCTTCCCCTTGCTAATAAAGATCCCTGTGTTGGTCTGGAAAATCCACTGGTGAACAGTATGGCTCTTAAAAGGTCCATCATGGAAATGTAGGTAGATATGTCCTCAGTACTCCATGGAAAAGACCCTGATGTTGGGAAAGATTGAGGGCTCAAGGAGAAGGGGACTACAGAGGACGAGATGGTTGGACAGTGTTCTTGAAGCTACTAGCATGAGTTTGACCAAATTGCAGGAGGCAGTGGAAGACAGGAGTGCCTGGCATGCTCTGGTCCATGGGGTCACTAAACTACTAAACAACAACAATGTCCTCAGTAAGTAAACAATCCAGGAACTGAAATCACAGTATGATTCTTGCTTGGTTTTAACTCCCTTTGGTTAGAACAAGCCACTGTTCCCAGACTTCAGGTGTTATGTAGAAGCCAAGGTAGATGATAGTTGTTTCCCAATCAGCCTAACCTAAAACCATGGTTTGGGTCATCATTTGATGCAGATCAGTCTCTTCCATTTTATATGTTGTCTACGCTTATTACCCAGTTCTTTGCTTGTTTTATTTCCCTGGAGGGTTTAGCAGCTGTCAGCTTACTCAGCAGTTTCCTGCTGTTTCCTACCATCCTTTAGCTTGTAGCTGCATAAAGGTATTTTTCTTCAGATGGAAACACCAGGGTTACTATTGCTTAAATCACTTCCACCACATGGTGGCAGTATGCATTCATCAGCGAGAGTCTCACTCTCAAGTCTATCCAAGACACCCTTTTGTAGGAATCTCCCCCAAATAAATATTACAGCTAATAAAGAAGATTCAGTTACTGCACCTGCATTTCTCTCTTGCATATGCAATTAAAAATAAAATCTTTAAGAGAGGGAGATTATGTATTCTGTGTTTTTTCTCAGAATAAAGTAGCCTACCCAGACCCTGAGTCAGATCCAGCTGTCATGCATTTGTTAAATAAGCTGCAGACTTCATTTACAGTGGTACCTTGATTCTCAAACGCCAAAAACCTGGAAGTAAGTGTTCTGGTTTTCAAATGTTTTTCAGAAGCTGAACATCCAATGCAGTTGTCGGCTACTGTTTCTGGGGCACCTGCACAAATCAGAAGATGCACCTTGGTTTTTGAACATTTTGGAAGTCAAACGGACTTCCAAGACGGATTAAGGTTGGCACTTTTGTTTTTGGTATTTATTTTGCGTTTTTGTTTTTGAGGCTTTTTCAATTAATTTGTTTTTGTGACTGTGTGGAACCCAGTTCAGCTACTGATTGATTGATTGATTGATTGATTGATTGTGTGACTGTGGAAATGGATAAAGGCCCCCCATCCAAAGAATGGCTATCATCAGTGCAGGTAATTTTTTTTTTTATCATCTACAATACTGTCTTACTTATTTTATAGTACAGTACATTGATTATTGCTTTCATTTTATGGTCTTGTTAGATAGTAAAATTCATGTTAAATTGCTGTTTTAGGGGTTGTTTTTAAAAGTCTGGAATGGATTAATCCGTTTTGCATTCCTCTCTATGGGAAAGCACGCCTTGGTTTTGGAATGCTTTGGATTTGGAATGGACTTCCAGAACGGATTAAGTTTGAGAATCAAGGTACCACTGTATTTAATTGTTGTTGTTGTTGTTTTAAAAAAACTTCAGTCCTGTGTTATATCAACTGATTTCAGCACAGGGTACATACTCCAAAAAATAAGGCCAGGGGTGTAGAAGTGAGGCATCCCTGAGATGGGGCTGCTCAGGCTGCTTTTAACCTACTGTAGGTCCCAACAGGTGTTCAGATGAACAGAGTTCTCTGTGAGACCTCAGGCCTCTTTCTCTGAACAGCTCTCCCCAGGATCTGAGTTGGATGAGATCCTGACAGCCCAGCCTTTTCAGTTGTGGTGCCTTAGTTGTAGAACACCCTGCCAAATCAGGTGTATCTGGCCCCCTCTTTTCAGAAGATTCTTAAGATCAAGCACATTTTATGTTGACAGGTGTTTTCAATTCACAGTCCAGGCTGGCATGTTTTCTCTGTTGGATGCTGTGCTGTTTTTATGATACTTCACAACTGTATGGTTGATGGTATCTCGCTTTTTCTAGTGCTTTTGTTTTATGATTTAGGTCCTAATCTTACACATATCTATCGAGAAGTATGTCCCATTGTTTCCAATAAGCGATATCCTACTATGATTAATGGCTAGATGGAACTTATTTCCAGGAAATTTCTTAAGTTGACTGCTGTGCTCACCATAGAAATACAGGAGGTAAATGTTAAATAAAACTGTAAAGAAGATCAGTGCATTTTCTTACTGGAAAGGTACATAGACTTGGGTGAATCGATGGGATAAAATATATTGTGGCAGATCAGGAAAATGCATAAAACATATGCCTTTAAAGCACACCTAAAAGGTAAAGGGACCTCTGACAGTTAAGTCCAGTCACAAACGACTCTGGGGTTGCGGCACTCATCTCACTTTACAGGCCGAGGGAGCCGGCGTTTGTCCACTCTGCAGTTTTTCTGGGTCATGTGGCCAGCATGACTAAGCCGCTTCTGGCACACCGACACCGACACCAGAGCAGTGGACGGAAATGCTGTTTACCTTCCCGCCAGAGCAGTACCTATTTATCTACTTGCACTTTGACATGCTTTCAAACTCCTAGGTTGGCAGGAGCTGAGACTGAGCAACGGGAGCTCACCCTGTCGCGGGGATTTGAACCGCCAACCTTTTGATCAGCAAGCCCAAGGCTCAGTGGTTTAGACCACAGCGCCACCCATGTCCTCAAAAGCACACCTAACACACATTTAAAGAAGATGTTTTACTCAAAGAACCCTATTTTATCAAAGTTGCTGAGAATTATAGCCCCGCAAGGGGTAAAGTACAGTTCTCAGGACTCTTTTGGGGGAAGCCATGTACTTTAAAAATGTCACTTTTTATTTATTTTTATTTTATTCAGTTTTGACGGTGGGGTGGGGGCAGAATCAAAAAGGATACAACCCCAATAGTGTGCTGCCTTTCAGACTGGGGTGTTTCTGGGTGCACTGCCCACCCTTGGTAAGAACAAAGATAAACATACCTGGCTATGGCTAAGCAGTAGATTGCATTCTCCCTCGGTGATCTTCCACTGTGTTCTGAAAAAGACTTGACAGAAGAATTGAGCAGAATTTTTGCATTGGAGATGGAGTAACGAGAAACAGGCTTGACAACAGAGACAGCGGGTAGAGGAACTCTTGCTAAACACATATTTTGGTCCATATTTTCTTCACTGCTAATGTGCAGAATCTTCCGCCTAGCATTATTTTTCTGTGCCAGTCTGCCCGCATTAGCATTGTTGTATGCATCTGCTACCAGGGGCAATTTGACATTTGTCCCTAGGTACCCCTTTGAAATCGTCAAGCACCAGTCACCCTGCCCGCGCTGGAACTGAGAGTTTATGTTTGGTAGTTCATAGCCTCTGCGGCCTGTGCCCTTGACTGTGGCCGAATAAAAACTTTTGGAAGTCATTTTGGGCTCTGTGAAACCATCCACAAGGACAATGTCCCCAACCCTAGTCCTGAAGACTGATGTCTTCTTGCGCCGCTTCTTCGTACAGATGTTATTTTGAGCCTTAAGCAGCCACAGTTTTAACTTGATGTAGATTTTCATGGGAAGGGAGGAATTAGGGTAAGAAACCACGGACCACATCTTGGTGACTAAATACAGCACACAGTTCTTGTGTCTGTGTTGGATACATAGCTGCAAGGGAGTTTGTCCGGCAGAGTTCTGGCATTCCAGGCATAAGACACTGTAATTGACAAAGGCTTTCAGAACCATGAGTTGGCCTGCTTCAGCAGCTGCATGAACTGGACAGTTTGTGACATCTGGCTGGCTGTTTTCGTGACACCACTCTCGATAGGGATGTATGCCAACTGGTTCAGTGGGTTTCACACCCTGTTTCAGGAGCCACGCCAAAAGCTGGAGGTGCCCGAAAAAGGCTGCCATATAAAGAGCTACCCTCTTTTGATATCTGAGAGAGAGAGAGAGAGAGAACATGAATGAGTAGTGAAAAGTAAAACAAGTCCTTTGCAAAAATCATAGTTAGACATGCAGTAGAGAGAGGATAATGTAACAATTTTTTTTTAAGTCATGAGTCTGAAAATCCCTGAATAAAAGTAAATAATAATAATAATAATAATAATAATAATAATAATAATAATTTATTATTTGTACCCCGTCCATTTGGCTGGGTTTCCCCAGCCACTCTGGGCGGCTTTCAACAAAGATTAAAAATACATTAAAATGTCACACATTCAAAACTTCCCTGAACAGGGCTGCCTTCAGATGTCTTCTAAATGTCAGGTAGTTGTTTATCTCTTTGAAATCTGATGGGAGGGCATTCCACAGGGCGGGTGCCACTACCGAGAAGGCCCTTTGCCTGGTTCCCTGTAGCTTTGCGTCTCTCAGTGAGGGAACTGCCAGAAGGCCCTTGGCACTGGACCTCAGCGTCTGGGCAGATTGCTTCTGACTGTAAAAGCAACCGCTCACTAGGGCTGTGCAGATCAAGCTCCATCTAAAGCTGGATCTAGACACACCAAAGAAGTGTTTCAGTTTAAAGCGTTGTGAATTTAAACAGGGAAAATGGGTAGAGAAAAATGGGACTGCACATCTCCATCTGGTGGTACAATGTTATATCACATATACAACGCATATAAAAGGCTTTTTCTTTACCAGTCTAGCTGAGTCCTACGGTAAGTAGTTTGGGGGGTTACATTTTGTTTTTGTTTCTCTCCCTCCCTCCATTTGCAATCCATGAAGGAGGCACCTAATTTGCCTGAGAAGCACCTTTCATTAAGGTATCAAAGCAAGATTAGAACCTAGGTCAAATAATTTTTTTTCTTTAAGGGGAGGGGCATTTTGAAACTGACCGTCTCGGTCTCAAATGGAAAACCTCTTTATAAAGTTAACTATTATTTTAAATTGATTGTACCTGAGCACTGGTTCTTCCTTTGAAAGATAGCGCTGGACCTTGGGCTTGTTTCCTAAGAGACATCCAGTCAGGAATTCTTTCCATCCATCCCAAACATCCAGGTGAAGAGTTGTGCCTGCCAACAGAAAGTTCCAGTCCTTTGCTCTGCTTCTAGCTTTTTCGTGAAAATTTTAAAATCTCATATATTACAATAGACGTTTCACAAGATAATTTGCTGGCGGGAACTGTTGTTAGATGTCATCACAACCGAAGTGTCCTATTTGAATTCTATATAGTTCTGCTTTCCCCGACCTGCAAGTCCTCCAGATGCTTTGAACTACAACTCCCATCGGCCCCAGCCAGCATAGCCAATGGGAGCTTCACTCCAAACATTGAGAGAGCATCAGGTTGGGAAACGTTAATACCGTATTGGCCTGAATATAAGCTGTATCCAAAGATAAGCCGCACCTTTAAAATTCAAGGGGGGGGGAGAGACAATACCCAAATATAAACCACTCCCTTAAATTCTGCAGGCACTCACACCCATTCTGTTTTACCGTATGTCTGTTTTCAGCAGCAATATCGTAAAAGCCAATTTTTGTAAGATTGCAAACTTAAGCTACACTTTAACTTTTCAGAGTCGGATTTTGGAAAAAAAAGTGAGGCTAATATTCAGGCCAGTATGGTATACTCTTTGTGTTAGTTTGCATTTTTTTGTACAGAAAGTATTGATCTGATGTGCAGAGATATTTCCTGTAGTCTTAGTTCATGAGGAAGGTGTTCTGGAAGGTTTCTTTCTGTGTCAAAGAAACAAGCAGAAGGTTCTTGTTTAGGTTATTCCTTCAGAGAAGCTGAGCACAGCCGACTTAAACTGGCGTCTCTTATCTCTTTCTGTCATGGTCATGCTGACTATAAAAGTAGGGCCAGAAGAAGCCTGGGTTTCACTTTCTCTTTCTATCTCTCTTCCGTCTGGTGTGGTGTTATGTACATAGTATGCTTAGAGTGAAGGTTTAGACTTATTATAAGTTCTTGTAAGTTTAAGTTAAGTCTGCTGCAACTGGATTTTTTATCAACAGTGCCAGTCCTGAATGTATTGGATTTGTGACCAATAAAGCTCTGCTGGATGAAATATTAATTGCTTCTGGTCTATTTTTGGGAATACTGCAACATGTTTAAGTTGTTACTCTGCTAACTATACAATGGAATCTACTCTGGATCAATACTGAGTAGAATTCCATGACATTTTGTACATCTTGCAGCCAGTTTATATGCAGGTTTCTGTGGAAGTAAGTACATACACTTACTTCCTTACATACGCTTACTTACTCGGGTTACATACGCTTCAGGTTACATACGCTTCAGGTTACACACTCCGCTAACCCAGAAATAGTGCTTCAGGTTAAGAACTTCACTTCAGGATAAGAACAGAAATCGGGCTCCGGTGGCGTGGCAGCAGCAGGAGGCCCCATTAGCTAAAGTGGTGCTTCAGGTTAAGAACAGTTTCAGGTTAAGAACGACCTCCGGAACGAATTAAGTACTTAACCCGAGGTACCACTGTATGTTTAATGGCTTCTCTGCTGAGCGTACAATGGCATACATTCCAAAATTATTGGAGGGCAAAGCAGGACACCCCTGCCCCCACCATCCCACCTGTCCCACCTTTGTACTCCTTCGCTCGCTCACCAACCCAATCCTGGCGCTACCTGCCCAAGCCATCTCTGCTCTCCTTCGCTCACGCTGCTCCTACTCCCTGCCCTCCTCCCTTGGCCTGCCACCTCTTCCTCCTCTGCCAGCACTGCAGACGTACTTCCGGAAACTGGCTTCCAGAAGTGTCAGGTCAGAAGAAGTGAGAAGAGCAGGGGAAAAGGTGGGTTTTGCTTCTGGGTTGTCGTTTTTTGACCCCGTGTTCGGGTGTGAGCCAATTGACTCGCATCACAGCACGGAAGCAAAAAATACACCAATGTTTCGGTCCTGCACTCTGGCACGGCCAGAGCATGGGACTGGGACATACAGGATTGGGATCAGATGCCTTCTGGAATGCCCCGCTTAAAATGGGATAGTTGAGTGGTATGCACTGGACTGTAGCCTTACACTGCAATTCTATACATATATCTTTGCTCAGAATTACACCCCACAGAGTTCAATGGGCTTCACAGCTTGGTAAGTGAGCATAGGCTTGCAGCCTTACTCTATGACTACTTATTTTGCTTTTCTATGAGGCAAACCAGTGTATCAACAATGCTTCCTTTCAAATGTCTTGGTCGTTTCATAGGCTACTTAGATATATAGATTGCTTGCTACAAAGTGTTGTTGTTTTTTAATGTGCAAATTGCAGCAACAGTATCTCTGAACAAAGGCTGAATTATCTGACTGCATGGTTCTATAAAAAGTTAAACTTAACTAGCTTTTTATCAGCTTTCTTCGTCTTAACATTTCCAAATACTCTATATCACTTGCAGATGTTAAGAAGGCACTCGTGGGAAGGCCCAATAATATTGCAAAATATGGTGTTGTCCAACATACACACAAAATATTTTTATTCAAGAAAACGGTCCAAAATGATACCTATTTCTTAAGTTCAAATATTTCTAGAAAAGTCTGGAGATCTATGTTATCACATGGGAGTAGATAAAAACCCACAAACAGTCTTAATACCTATATCTAACTGATAATCACTCAAGGTATTGCAGTCGTACATCTCTCTGCCCTCTGGCGTCCTGAGACAATAAATGCTGTTTGGAAAGCCGCACTTCAGGGTTACCAGGCTTTTGAGCTGGGAAACCTTTAACCCCAGGAGATAAGTCTTCCCCATGATGGGCATTTTTTCACAAGTGACAGCATTGTAAACATAGAAAACTGGCTTATCTTCTTCCTGGAAAGGAAACCCAACAATGAGATCAATATTCCAGTGGTAATATCCTTTGTAAAATTGTGCTTATAGCCCATGAAGAATTCTGACTATAAAACATGCGGGCATCCATTCCTAATGCATAGAATGTGGTCTTGTGGATGATGCTATAGCCCACAACAGCAACAATCAGTTTTGTTATAAAATTCCATTCAATTTAATATACAATCTCTACAGTGGGGAGATACAGGAAGATATGAACACCTAGCACTGTCCTATATACAAAGAGCTGGATTTGAATTCCAGATCAGCCTTTGTTGTTGTTTAGTCATTTAGTCGTGTCCAACTCTTTGTGACCCCATGGACCAGAGCACGCCAGGCACTTCTGTCTTCCACTGCCTCCCGCAGTTTGGTCAGACTCATGTTTGTAGCTTCGAAGACACTATCCAACCATCTCGTCCTCTGTTGTCCCCTTCTCCTTGTGCCCTCCATCTTTCCCAACATCAGGGTCTTTTCCAGGGAGTCTTCTCTTCTCATGAGGTGGCCAAAGTATTGGAGCCTCAGCTTCACGATCTGTCCTTCCAGTGAGCCCAGATCAGCCTAGTTACAACTTAGTGCAAGTCCTTCTTTTGCAACCTTCATTCCCACCTGTGAAATAGGAATAACCACTGACCTACCTCACAAAGTAGAGGTGTTCAGAGAGAAAACGAAACAGGACTTGTAGAACACTTGTCACGATTAAAGGTCCTGTTGAATGGAAATAATGGTTTCTAATATAGGATTTCCAGGCCAAGAGAACAATGTCTGGCTATGTTTCTCCATCTCTGTAGATGCCCCAATATGAGCACAGTCCTTTTTCAGTTCAATTCTGTTTACTCCAACTGAGATCAGAGGATTGCATTCCTAGGTAACTGGGCAGAGAATTGTGGCTCTCAATGTTCTATGCTTTGTTCTCATCTTCAGTGATCTTAGTAATGCTGTGCCAGGAACAATAAAAAATTCTGGCAAACTAACTCTCAAACTGAGAAAACAAAGCGACCTGGGATAAATTGTTTCAGGATTCTCAAACCACAGCCAAGCTGAATTCAGAAATTCTCTCTGTTTGCATATCAGCTTCAAAATGAGAGGGGGTGGAATTGCTCTGGGCATTGGGTGAAATCTAAATGGCGGATTACAAGTCACCTGGTACTGATTCAGGGCACTGCTACTGCTGCTGCTGCTGCCGCCGCCACCAGGTCACAAAGAGTCGGACACGACTAAACGACTAAACAACAACAAGCATACTGCTGGATGCAGCAGGTAGGGGCAAAGAGGAACAGTGTTTGAGGCAGAACATCCTTTCAGATATCACAGGCACTGACATCCAGGCAAGGAGCTGGCTACCATATTAATGTACTTTCTGTACAGATCTATCGTTTCCATTTTTCTGAAGAACTACAGAATGTATAAGATACGGGATACTAAGCAATACGGAATATTCAAGGTTTTGCATTTTAAAAGAGAGCCTTGAAATCTTTCAAAGGCTGTGCTCATACCATACATCCAAAACACAGGACTCCCCCCCCCCAAAGAATCCTGGGAAGTGTAGTGCTGGGAATGATAGCTCTGCAAAGAGTAAACTACAGTCCCCATGATTCTTTGCAGGAATTGAAGTGTATGGTGTGTGTGTTGTGCAGTCAAAGTTCCTTAAAAATCAGTGTGAGGCTAAAGTCTGTGTACATGTGACATTTTATTCTAGAATCAGTGGAGACTGAGTATTCCCCTCACCCCAACGTAGGCCACACACAATCAAGATCTGTTGCGTATTTTCCTGCCCCTGGAAAGCAAGTATTGAGAAACTGGTTTCATTCCAAAAGGTCACCATAGATTACCCCACACAGCGTTCTTTTGAAAACAAGTGTCGACAGCCCTGGCAACAGGGTGTGTATACATAACTGCCCAATGACATAGTGGGTGGGCATCTAACTAGGTCACAATCGCCACCTCCTTCCTCTTTCACCTAGGACATGTGCAGGGAGGACTAGGTGTGGATAATAACTCAATCAAGGGGAGGGTTTTCAAAGGAATATCAAGAAGCCACACCCATGCTTGTGGATGGCAGGGTCTAGAATCAATCCAGATTGAAAGCAAAACGCTGAGGATAAGCATGTACAATTCCAGATAGAAAAGGCATATTTTTGTGCTGCAAACACCTTGCTGTGTACCCAGCCTAAGGTTTAACTCTCCTTGCATTAGCGCTTTCCTGCCATCATTATCCGAAGGCGACTGCATCTCAGTGGAAGATCAGGTGCTTTTGATTCCTGCTGAGTGATCCTAGCCCAAGATTTATAATTTAGTGAGGAAATCGGCATGCATGGAGACTTTCCGTGCTAATTAGGCAGCCTAGGTTTGTTTGTTTTAAAACCGGTACTATACCTTAACGACACATTTGATGGTCGATGAAACTGATATGCCTACATCAGCAAGTATCCAGCTGTCCTTTAACACTGCTCCTGCATAAATTAGCTCCAAATACCGCCTGCCTTGCTTATCTTCCGAGAGAGGAACGTGAAAATAATCCTTAAAGGGGGAGGAAATTATTATTTTAGAGATAGACGTAAACACTTATATCCAGGGCAAATAACCTGTTAGTGTTCAAGTCAATACTCACCACTGAGGGAGCTACAGGGAAGGCCTATTGCTAAGTGCAAAGTACCGTATTTTTCGCTCTATAGGACGGACGCACCCGACCATAGGACGCACCTAGCTTTAGAGAGGGAGAACAAGGGGAAAAAATTCTCCCCCTCTCTGCTCAGCGTCCCTTCAGCAAAGCGGCAGGAGAAACGGAGCCCCTTCCATTTCTCCTCCCGCTTGGCTGAAGGGGCGCTGTGCAGCTCTCCCTCTCTGCTGAAGCCAGGCTTCAGCGAAAGCAACACGAAGCCTCCAGAGTGCGGAGGGAGTGCTCCCTCTGCGCTTCGGAGGCTTCGTGTTGCTATCGCTGAAGCCAAGGAGCCTGTATTCGCTCCATAGGACGCACACACATTTCCCCTTAATTTTTGGAGGGGGAAAAGAGCGAAAAATACGGTACCTTTCCCAGGCTCAGTTCCTGGCATCTCTGTCTAAAAAATCAGAGGCTCACTGACAGTCAGTGTAGACAAGGGGTGGGGAGCATTTTCAGCCTGAGGGCCACCTTCCCTGGCAGGCAACTTTCCGGGGGCCGCATTGCAGCAGTGGGCAGGGCGAGAGGCAGAAGTGGGTGGAGCCATGGATGTGCCTTGGACCTTTCTACAGCAGACTTGCATCCTAACCCTGCAAAAGTCTCTCTGCATTCATCCACATGCATATCCTCCATCCACGCAAACAAGGGGTTGTCACAGCCCTGAGGGCCAGACAGAAAGGTCTGGAGGAACACAGTTGGTCGCTGGACCCGAGGTTCTCCACCTTGGTGTAGATGATGCTGAGCTAAATGGACCGCTGGTGTGGTTCAGTATAATGCAAGCTTCCTATTAAATTGGGAATTAAGTATTTATGTGGATCCCACCCCCTCACCATCCTTGCCTCCTCCACAGCTATGTGGACTAACCCACATAGCATTTGGCAATGACTTGTTGCTTCAGTACAGGAGGCAGGGCCTGAGCCCAGTATTAGAGACTGTAAGGCAGTGTTTTCCAGACTTGGGTCCCCAGCTGTTTATTAAACTACAATTCCCATCATCCCTGACCACTGGTCCTGCTGGCTAGGGATGATGGGAGTTGTAGTCCAAAACCAGCAGGAGATCCAAGTTTGAGAAACACTGGTGTAAGGGGTCCCATTGCAGTAGGGGGACACTTAGTGTGGGGTGGACAGCCGGCAACCTTCCCGACGCCAGTGGACTCCAACTCCCATCAGCCCCAGCTAGCATGGTCAACAGTCAGTTAAGATGGTAGTTGTAGCCCGATAACATCTGGGAGGCCACAAGCTGCTTATCCCAACTCAGTGCCAGATCCTGTGCTCTGTTTACCAGGACCAGGACCAGGTTCTCTCATGCTGTTCTTCATGGCTTGAGGTTATAATAGGCTTTAAAATATATCTATCTATCTCAGTTTTATTTCCCTGATGGAGAACAAGAGTCCTTTTGAATTCACTGGGATATACTTGCAAGTAAACATTCATACTATTGGACCGTAAACGTGTTTGGGTTGCAATCCTATGCACACTTACTTGAGGATAAGCACCTTATAATTCAATGGGACATACTTAATAGTAAAAATGGATCAAAACTCTGATAAATTAAAACATATTGAACTCTATTTTTATTTTGTGTTGTTTCATATTGACTTACAGTGCCCTGGAGTGAATCTGAAGCCCCCCTCAGATGTGTTTGGTGGTTGTGCCAAAATACATAAATCCTTGTACCCAAATTTAAACTTTCTCTTTTGCATACTGCAACTGGAAGGGTTTAGCTGAACCTTACAAGACAGCAGAGCCCTTAGTTATTTAAGTTTGTCTACTCAGCTTTCATCCCTCAGAGAGACTATTCTAACCATCCCTCATGAAAATATATGCAGATTCAAAACCACCTAGTGAAGCTGAGGTCATATTCACACCATATATTTAATACACATCTATAGCACATAACTTCTTCCAAAAAGAATTATGGGAACTGTAGTTAACCCCTCAGGGATAAATTCCCAGCACCCTTAAAAACTACAGTTCCCAAGGTTTTAAAGTCATGTGCTTTAAATGTATGGTGTATATGCAGCCCTAATCAGATGGATTAAAATGTAAAATATTATACTCTAATATAAAAACAGATAATATAAATTTAAACCAGACTCTTGAAATTTTTATTTTTTTTAAACTGATGTTAATTCGTTTTGCTACATCAAACATTAAAACAGACAAAAGAAACATACATAACACATACACACAAAGAACTCTCCTTTTTTTAAAAGAACCCAGCGCGTAGGAAGACGTTCCTCAGAAGTTTCATTTTGGCAATGAATATTATCTGATTCAGATTCTCACAAGCACTTAAAATCAAAATAATAGAGAACGAAGCAACTTGGCCAAGCCCTTACCTTTATCATCAGTTTTAGATCTTTCACTGTGTTCTCTGATGAAATGTCAAAGGATTCCCAAAGTCCTTCAAAAGCGATGAAAATCCTCATTTTGGGGGGGGGGGAGCTTCTTAGAAACGCCTCCAACGTCTTTCTACTCCATCAAATTCCATGTCAGATGCAAATCTTATCTCCACACTGGAGGCAAAAGAAAAACTATTTAAAGCAGGCTGTAAACATCCAAGCAAAATGTGCACATCCCACCCTGCCCCCACCTCCCAAAAGCCAAAAGGCAGCCTGGAAAACCCAGGCTCAAGCAGGCAGTGTAGACCCTGCAGGAAACAATGAGCGGAATTTGTTTCCCAGGCTGCACTGAACAGCAAAAAAAAATGTTCCCTTTTCCAACCCGTAAACTTAATTAAACCAGCAAACCACGTATTGATCAAGGCATGTGCATGCATGTTCCAAGCTAATCACACCCATCGTATTTGCTCAACAGGCACTTCTCAAACCACAGAGCGCCAGAACATAAGTGAGTCTGGTGTTTATTTTATTGCTTATGGTAAGCTTTGCACTTTCTGTAAATAAATCTAATCTCAGCACTCATGTTACCATAACAACTTTATAAGCCAGCTCCACCAGTTTGGATCAGAAGCCAACTGTACTCTCCCCCCAACCCCCCCCCCAATAAGGATCAGACAGCTTAATCGCTTGAAACTATAGGTATCTGAAAAGCAAGTGCATGAGAACTGGGCAAAGAACTATTTAATATCCCTGTGTTATTTCAAGCTTGGGAAAGGCATGTCTTAATGGCACCAGGTTTGTTTGTTTAGTCGTCTCCAACTCTTCGTGACCCCATGGACCAGAGCATGCCAGGCACTTCTGTCTTCCACTGCCTCCCGCAGTTTGGTCAAACTCATGTTAGTAGCTTCCAGAACACTGTCCAACTATCTCGTCCTCTGTCATCCCCTTTTCTTTGTGCCCTCAATCTTTCCCAACATCAAGGTCTTTTCCAGGGAGTCTTCTCTTCTCACGAGATGGTCAAAATATTGGAGCCTCAGCTTCAGAATCTGTCCTTCCAGTGAGCACTCAGGGCTGATTTCCTTAAGAATGGATAGATTTGACCTTCTTGCAGCCCACAGGACTCTCAAGAGTCTCCTCCAGCACCATAATTCAAAGGTATCAATTATTTGGCGATCAGCCTTCTTTATGGTCCAGCTCTCACTTCCATACATCACTTATGGCACCATAAAGGTAAAGGGACCCCTGACCATTAGGTCCAGTCGTGGCCGACTCTGGGGTTGCGGCGCTCATCTCGCTTTATTGGCCGAGGGAGCCAGCGTACAGCTTCCAGGTCATGTCGCCAGCATGACTAAGCCGCTTCTGGGGAACCAGAGCAGCACATGGAAACGCCGTTTACCTTCCCGCTGGAGCGGTACCTATTTATCTATTTGCACTTTGATGTGCTTTCGAACTGCTAGGTGGGCAGGAGCAGGGACTGAGCAACGGGAGCTCATCCCGTCGCGGGGATTCAAACCGCCAACCTTCTGTTCGGCAAGCCCTAGGCTCTGTGGTTTAACCCACAGCGCCACCCTTATGGCACCATAAAGACTAACAAATCTTTTGTGGCAAAAGCTTTCATGGACTAGAGCCATGGACTAGGTGTGTGACATGTTATCCCTAGTTGGATGCTTGCAGATGCACTTATGGGACTAGAGGTGGGGAATGTTTTCTTCTCCATGTGCCTTCAAAAGGCCATTCAAAGGAGATGCAGAGGTAGCTACATAAGAATGGGCTTTCTTTAGTGGCGCCCTTCACCCCGTCTGTGGAATGATCTCTCCAGGGAGAAGCACCTGGTGCCATCCTTGTCAGTCCTCAGGTGCCATTCTAAGGCCTTTTTGCTTACTCAGGCTCCTATGGTGGTACCCATCTTTTCCTGGGGTAGAAAGGACATATCCTTATTAATGTCACTAGATCAGCATTTTATGTACTTTGTATTGTTCATTGCTTTAATTTTTTTCTTGTTTTAAATTGCTTTTATTTGTGCATGCTATCCTGTCAAGTCGCTTTGAGACTCTTTTTTAATAAAGTGACTGATAACTGTAATAAATAAGTGTCGTCTTCATCATCAGATGGCCAAAAGACAATGAAATTCAAGAGGCATGCATATGTTTAAATTGTAAATGTATAAAATATAATCAATTGAAATGCTTGACAACTTGTCTGTACACCAGACTCTTAGTTGGTTTTGCTGCAACAGGGCAACACAGCAAATCCTCTGTTCTGGATCTTAAACAGAAAATATTTTGTGGCTAAGAATTCCTAAAATAGTAAGTTAGCTGGTACTTCGAGAGCAGCCTTCCTCCACCTAATGTTCCTTTTGTATTGCAGTAAGTTGTTGTGTTATGGAATGGTGGCTTTTTGATGACTCCATGTTCTGCTAAATTTTAAATGGCAGGAAAAACTGTATGCCAATATTCTGACCCAAATTTAATCAATGCAACATTCCAGCATTTTTCTGAGCCAATGGGGTTGCCATTGGATTTTTGTCTAGTAACAGTTAGCACAGAAATGAGCAATGCACATTCACTAGATGCCAGTAGATTCCCAGAGGTGGCTTTTATTTGTCTGAAAAATCATGTGAAATGTGAATATGAACAGGTAAGGAAACATTGTGAAGATGGAATAAAATGCCATCTGAACACAGACACACACACACACCACAGATACGACACATTATTTTGTTACGAGGCCCTATTTGTTTGTTTTTATGTTGAGAATATTGCCTTTCCATATATATACTATATGCCATGGCGTTTCTCCTTTTCTAGGACTGAATTCAGATCTTCTACATTCAAGCATAGTACTCTTTCGCTATTAAAGTTCTGCCCAATGTAGGTTTTGCCTCCAAGAACCGAATCAGAAAATGTAAATGCTGTATGGACACACCTCTATTTATGCCGAAAACCTATGTAACAATCAAGGAGTAGTCAGATAACCTTCACGCAACTTTGTTATCACTGCCAGGATCAATAACAGCCTACATCTGTCACCTGTTAGTCTCTTTCTGCGATTCCTGGTGGTGCAAGAATCGGGCCCTAACCACACAGTCACACCCTGAATCACCAATGGCATTTAAAATGTCATCAGGCTGGTTTGCACAGGTTTGCTTTATCATCGGACGACTGTAATACCAAGTGAGAACTTCTATGCATACTACTACTTTCTTTACCAAAACTGAACGATCAGTTAAAGATGTTGATGGGCAGCACCGATATATCCAACAGAATTATAAAATGCTGTCATACCAAGCACAATGTCTTGAATGGAAAAATAAATGCTTTGGCACAAACAGAAAACACATCTGCTCACACAAGGCTGGCTTCCCTATTTTCACCAATCCACCTGTCTACTGCTGCCTCTGCACCACTTTGCATAATGTATCAGAGGATCTCCCCCCCCTGCAAGATCAACTTTTTAGTGGGTGCTATGGCTCAAGGGGCTTAGTGTAAATTTGGAGGCTCCAACTTTTGGAGATGGAAACACGCTTTACTTGCAGAAGAATACCTCTGGATACAAGCCACCCTATCTGCATAATGTAAGGCCCTTTTCAACTGAGCTGTTACTTTTCTATGAAATCAGTTCACACCACGGGAAAGTCAGAGGACTAAGGAGTGATATGGTAATAACAATGGCATGTGATCTTTTACTCAGAATGTACTTAAACTGTTCTGCAGTCACACGGCAACTGGTAACTGGAGCAGAGTTATATCTGGCAGTGAAAGAGGAAGGAAGCTCCCTTCCTTGATTCAAGCAATAGATGGGGCAAAGCTGGTCTTCCCCTTCCTGAGGTGTGAACTGATTTCATAGAAACAGCTGCATTGAAAAGGGCCTCTGCATAATCTGCATAATGTATGCAGATAGGGTGGCTTGTATCCAGAGGTATTTTTCTGCAAGTGAAATGCTGAACAACCCCTTGCCCCTCAACTTGAGCATCTACATTGCTATGTTACATGTGAGGAGACCAGGTTGGTTTGCAAGTAGCTACTACAGGCAAAATAGACTAAAAACATTTTCTTTATTATTTTCCTGAAGCAACATTTTGTCGCTTCCATTTGTCTTTTTACTGTCTTTAATTCGTAATAAGCTTCATAAAATTGGTTTTGGGTGCATCTGTATCAGCCTCAAAGGGTTATTTTAATCCTTTGTGTGCCTAGACTATTTGGGAGCCATTTTGGGCTTGGGGAAAGCCAAGGTAAGCTATATGTTCTCTGGTCTCCAAAGTATGTACCTTGGATCCCCAGAAATCACTCCTGTCAAGGGATGAGAGGGAACCTAAGGAAGTTTAGTAACGGCTTGCCTAAAAGCCTCTTGTATGACTGGTAGGCATGGAAAGAAAAGAAGAAAAAGTTATTTATCCCCTCCTGCTACATTTTGTACATCATTTCTAAGGGCTTCATACGGAAAAGTGCTAGCATGACAATCATAGACTATTCTTGCGTAACTTCAGAGTAGACATCAAATATTATTTAGTCAAATCTACATCCAACTGGGGTGGATGTAGATGTATAATAGATGTATAACAGAAGTCCTAATTTTGCAGCATCTTTTCTCTCTTTCCTACTCCCAAACCACACGGAGCTTCTTTCCTTTTGCTTCCCACCCTGCACAATATGTGTATCTTCCATCTTGCAGAGATGTTTCCTCTTATCAGAAGCTCTCATTGGCTTGTTTTCCTTTATATTATTAGCGCTTAGCTTTTCTCCCCTGCACAAAACTCTACCAGTACTCCCATCCCTTATTCTGCACTTGAAGCATCTTCAACAACTGCCTCTCTCACTTCTTTGCCTTGTCACGAAAGGTGCGTCTGTCTTTCTTTCTTTGCATCTTAATCCATCTTTTCCCTCCTGCAAAAAGGGCTTCCATCCCATGCATTGTCGAGGGACCAGCGTGGCTTCCTGATGGTTGTCTTCATGAGGGCAAAACCAAACCAAAACCACTCTGCACATGCTCAAAGGCTCTGCTATCCCTTGCAACTGGTTCATTCCAGCACATAATATCGTATATAGAACAAATGACCTAAGTATATTTTATGCCATCATTTTGCTTTAATACAGGCTCCTGAGCATAGCTGTCAACGTTTCCCATTTTTAAAGGGAAATTCCCTTATTCTGAATAGGATTCCTCGCAAGAAAAGGGGAAAGTTGACATCTATGCTCCTGAGGCCACCCGCCCTCGCCCCCATTACGCCTCCTGCCAGGACCAGCCGCCGCATCCTCCCTCCTCCTCCTCCCTCCGGGCCCCGCCCCCTCCGGCGGCCGTCACGTGCGAGCATCCGTGCGCAAAACACCGTCCGCCCCCCTGCGACGGGCATCCGGGAGTGGCCAATCCCCGCCGCCCGCTTCTCCCTCTCCGCCTATGCGTGGGCGCGTTCTCCGCCCGGGGCGGGATTTCCGCCGCTGCTTCGTCTGAGGGGACGAGAGAGAGGGGTCTTTAGACTATGGATTCCGCCTGAAGCTCTTCCCTCGCTGGGCAAACCCCGCTCTCCCCTCGCCGGCTTCTGCCTCCGGATTCCGGGTAAGCGAGAGGCGGGCGTCGCCGCCGCCCCTGCCGGGCTGAGAGGAAGCGGGCGCCGGAGGCTCGGGGCTCTGCCGGCTCCGGCGTCTGCTGCGCGGGGTCGTTCGGAGAGCCCAACGGACCCTCTCGCCCTTCACGGGCCTTTGCCGCCTCTTTCCCCCCTCACCTACCTGATCCACCGAGAGCCCGCTTTCGCGAGGGGGAAAAAAAGAAACGTGTCATACGCGCACGTCTGAATGGGGCGAAGGGCGGGCGCGTGTTGACAACCCAGGAATCGGGAAGAGCCAAGTTGGCAAGTTGCACTTCACTTTTTAAGGCCTTACTTTCAACTTCTCGTTTCCCTCCTCTTCTTTTCTTTTTGCGCTTTGGGTCGAAACTCGCGCAAGGCAGCGCCGGGTTTCGAGACGCTCGTCTGCGCAAAAGAGCGTCTGATGCGCCGGCCTTAAAATCGCTCCCCTTGATTAACGCGGCCCCGTGCCAGGTATGTAAAGGTGTGCTGCATTTGCCTTGGTTCTTAACCTGGGGTGGAACTGGGCTCGCGGTGGCGGCTTGTGGTTTTGTCAGCTGGGTTTTGTGATGTAGCCGGTGCTTGTGATGACGCGACCTAGGTTTTTCAGAGCCTCTGTTGGGGTTGAGCTGGAGGTGCAGGGATGCCTATATCCTGCACGCTCTCCTCTTAGTCGTTGCTAAATGGGGGAGCAGACATGGGGTAGCCGCTGCTTGCGCGGCACTCAGCTGTGCGAGTCTCGTTTGCTGCCCGGTTCTGTGCTTTGGACGTACTGAATCATGAAGTGGGTTAGAAATTCAATATGGGTCTCTTCCTCCTCCTCCTGTAAATGTCTTTTGTTTCCAGCATGCTGTTTAGGTGTACCCCCCAAATCACACCCACATAGCCTGATTCTGGTGCTAGTGGCCTAAGCCGGCATTGTATATGCATGAGTGTCCGTGCTCAAGGCTGGGGTGTGTTCCACAATTGTGTAATACTTTGTGAGGCTTTCCTTGATGATTTCAAGGAACATAAGCTAGCATTGAGTGCATCCAAATTGATGTGCAGCCTAATAGATGATGGGATTATACTGCAGTGTTTACCTTCACATCCTGTTATCTGCTAGAGATAGGTCATAAATGGCTTGGGACCAATTTATCAGGGCTTTTCCTTCCTCTGTGTAGCCAAGAATGCCCTATTTGGACAGCAAGGATATGCGGGGAAGCGTTTTAAAGTGACTGCTCTGCAACTATCAAGCTTCCTGGAAATCTGGTAAAAGCTGAGCATGCCTTTACAAGTGTGTTGTAGGCTTACTTGGGTAGGTAGTTTTACAATTGCAGTAAGACATTGGGATTTACCATTTATTAATGTGCTGGCTGTACTGGGACAAGTTGACTTCTAATTTTGTCACTTGTCCTGAGTTTTTGCTGTTTAGCAGCTAAGGCTGCACCCTGGAAGCAGTTCCCATTCTACTCAGCATTGCACTGTAATTTTGCTACTAAAAACCTCTATTTAATATACTTATTGTTTGGGTGCTTCCTGCACCTGCCTGTACTATTATGGTAGTAGCAGATAGTAGCTGTGAGATGTTACAACCAATTGGCTGCTTATACTGGTAGTGATTGCACCAACCTCTCCCTTTCCCAGGTCATTGGATAAATTTAAGAGCCTTATTTGTGATGTTACTGTGATGTTATGATTATCTTAAACACAGGGATCCCACTATGTGGCCACTGAAGGCTATATCTATAGCTGCTTTTGTTTCTGTGCTGTAGCAGATAGCTGCTGGCACAGCAGATTTTTCTGTTCAATTTGAAATTTGTTGGTGGCACTGATATAGCTGAAACAGTCATTGTGATGGCATATCCTAAAAACATTATTTGATTGTGCAGCTTGAGAATAGGCTTTAAAAAACATTCATTGATAAAGTGCCTAAAGTTTACTTAAATGCTGCACACAGGCCTGCAGTATCGGAGATAACACATGTGGTAAAGATATGGTGAGGGAAGATGAAAGCAAGGAAACACTGGTGCTATCTCTTGGAAGAGTCAAAAGGCAGCCTGAGCCATTGAGTGGGCCCTGCTGTTCTGTTTTTCTAATTCCCAAATGGTAATTGCCATGATAAGAACTCAAAGCCTTGAAGAAATCATCTGCTGAATATCAGACTTCAGTTGTCCCCCAGTAGAAGGGACTTGTTCAAGATAATTAAGAAATCACCATGGTAAGAAAATAATCAGAATAATTTTGAATTCTCTTCTTAGTTTAGAAAATAAATTACAGAATTTGTAAGCAATAGAATAGGATTCAAAACCTGTTTGAATTCTTTTTTTAAAAAATACTAGAATTATGCTAGGTATAGTAGACATAGTATAGTTGGACTATATTACCCTTGTGGTCCCTTCCAACTCTACAATTCAGATTCTATGCAGTGCTAGAAATTAGCCAGGCGTGTTTTGCTCTTGGCATGGGTCAAATTGCGACCATGTGGAGATCTCTGGATGCCAGGTTGGTGACTGGGAAAAGCATAATGTCACGTAGAGAAGGATCTGAAATATTTCCCTTAAAGCTTGAAATTGTTTTATTCTGGATTATTTTATTTGTTGTTTTAATGTGTTGTAAACTGCTTTGAGATTTGTTCTTTAAAATATAAAGCAGTATAGAAACGACATGAAGAATGATGATGATAAATCCCATTGGGGGGAACCTCTGGTACCTAAACATTCCATTGTGTCTACTGGAACCCAGGTTTAAGGAGCAATTTGGTGATTAGATTATATATCTGTTCTTTTCATTTCATCTCATTTCATTTTCAGAAAGGCAGGATGTTAACTGTTATAATAAACAACAGTAGACTACATCTGTTTCTAACAAAATGGGCTCATATTAGTCTCACTGCATCCTTTCTTTTCTAAAGAATGAATTATATAGTCCTTTCCAATCACCTGGCATTGCTGTTACTTAGATGGAAATGTGATACTGAGAAGATACTTTCATTTTTATTTGCATTTAATGCACTTTAGAATTCAGAGAGCACTGAGCTCTTAGTTCTTACAGATTGCCAGGGACGTGCTTGGTAGACTGCTGTTAGTTTAACACACTGCTGATCATCTTGTATTGTCTGATAAAGCAGTCAGTATATTTGCATATGGATTATTTCTGTGTAAATGGTGAAGAAGCCACAGGTCTCTCACACAGTAGGTCAGCTGTTCAGTATCACTTTGTTTTCAACTAAATCTGTCAGAGCAAAAATAAAGAAGTTCTGGACATGCTCTTTTCATACTTTCCAGATTAAACTTCCTCTATTAGATAAGTAGTATAGCTGATGTGTTTCTCAAAACATAAGCTTAAGTGTTATTTCTACTGTTAAATGTGTATTGGGTGACTAGCTCCTCCTTCTTATGTGTTAATGGAACATTGGCCAAACCAAGGAAGATCCCTGCCCAGCTATGATCTAATTTGTTGTAGGCACTTGGGTCTCAGGGAGTTGGTCAACAGCTTGAGAGGATTATCACTTGCTAGAAGAGCAGGGAATTCCAATCTGGAAAAGCACCCTGTGGGAGACTGTGAAGAATAAAAAGACAAAATCTGAGAAACAGATTAAAGCTCACCCATCAGATGCACAGGAAGAGAGAAGGTTTCTGGGACAGCTGTCAGGCACTTGGAGAATTAAGATTGGATCTTTTATTCAACTACATAACTTCTAAAATGAGAAATGTCTTTATACTGGGCTTGTGAGTCAACTGATCTTCTGACTTGGCAGATTGAAGCTACAAGTTTTCTAGCTAGAGCTCCAAGCTGCATTGGACCAGTTTGGGTGTATATATTGCCTGAAGCAAGGATTCAAGGCCCCTAACACTTCCATCTCTCCAACAGTCCACCCTATTGCTTTGTTGCCTGTTCAGTAGGCAACCCTGAAGCAGCCTAACATGAACCAGGAGAGTATGGAATAAGGCTAGGGCATTTATCTTATATAAAAACCATTTGAAGAGGAGGTCGGTGAAGATCAACCCCTTAAAGGTATATGTAAATTGCACTAGAGGCGTGGGCAGTTCTTAGCCTCAAATATGACCCTCCATTTCTGAGTCCCCAACAGTCTGAAGACCCGTGTTCCCGTGTCACACATAATTGTTCCTTAGTAAGAACGATTCTTGGAACTCTGAGCTTTTGATAGGGTTTGGAATGACCGCTGTCTGAAACCCTTGACATCTGATTCTCGGTTGCTGTAGAGAATACTGAGTTGATGGACCAATGATCTGGCTTTGTATAAGGCAGCTTCCTGTGCTCAGGAAAATTCTCAGGTGCTCAGGAAAATTCTGAGAGCAAAATGATTAAGCTGTTTCCCTAGTTATGGTATTGAGCAGCCTGATCTTCCAGTTGCTTTCATCATGTCCTAACCTAATTTGCTGTCTTCTTGGATTGCTCTAATTTCAGGAGCCAGTGACTTGGCTTCTGAGTGGGTATCGTGAAGCTACCTGGCCTTCTAAATGGGGTGTAGGCACAGTATCTATTTCTATTGCTTTGCCTTAGGGAAAGGTGTACTGAGAAGCAAAATACAGCACCCCTGTATTTAGGTGGCAGATGCAGTTCCTGTAGCTTCACAAATATTGCACAATGTCCCTTCCATTGGTGCACTTAAGTCTTGGGGTGGAAAAGACAGGACCAAAATACTTGGGCCACCTTTCCTTTCAGGTGGAAGGTGCCTGGCCCAGTGAACCAAAACATGCTCCAATACCTGGATTCAAATATCCCTGGTAGGTGCTCACTAAGTCACATTGAGTCATATTGAAGCGTAAGTCAGGGAATGTCTATGCAGTCAGAATGAGACTCTGTAGACAAGGGATGGGTCTGTTTTTAGTTCTGTAGGGCAAGGTAAACAAGCTTCTATCTGGGTTACAATCAAGAGGAATGAGAGCCTGCTGTTGGTCTAAGCATTGGGTTAGGGGGTAGGTTAAGTGTTCCTGAGTATGTGCCTTTTATTTTCTCCCATATAAGAAGTGAGTTATTCCTCTGGAGGAAAATAAAGCCCTGCTCTCAAAAATTAGGTATTGACTGCTCTATCTGGGTGTAAAGTGGAGTGTCAAGTTTCTAAACTGCCCCCTGCCCCAACAAAACAGTGCCCAGTAAGGGTAGCAAGAACAAGCCAATATAGAGCTGGATGGGGAGGGGAACTAATTGGAAGAAGGAGGTGTGGTTGTGGGGGAGAGAATATTTTCCAGTCTTCACCTGGCCTTCCTGATTATAATGCCACTTGCTAACTCTCTAATCTTTTCTCAAAAACTCACTTTTCCACGAACGTTTCATATACCCTGTAGTCTACATATCCCATTGTAACTAACCTGAAGTATATATAACTCAAATAATAGATATTCTCCCGCTGTTTACACTGCCTCTATCATACTCTGACTCCTTTGTGTTGTATTTTAGATTGTAACTCCTTTGGGCAGGAATTTGACTTTTATGCTTTGTAAAGTGCTATTCATACTCAAGGATAGCAGTACTCCCCCACATATCATAAAGATGCTTGCTTTCCTACTAAATATAGTAAAAGGTATACCATTGAATTATTGAGGACTGACAGCGTTGGTGGCTTTATGGATTATAGATATAGCTTATTTTAAAATGCTGAGATGTTCTTATTTATTCTAATGTTCTTGCTTTTGGTTATTAGCCACCTTTGAGGTTTTAAAAAGGCATGCATGCATTTTTAATAAATATATATTAAAAAGATCCAAAATGAGTTTGTATAACTATTCCTACTGGGCCTCTCCAGTTTTAATCAGTATATTTGTAGGTTGGTTTATTAAAATACTAATCGCAAATTAAAATTTGCATGCACAGCCCATTCTTCCCTACCACCAGTGACTTATTTTTTTACCCAAAGCTAACAGATATGCCAACTACTTCTTTTCTGTCCCAAATTTGATTATTATTTTTTAAAAAGTAAAATGTGGGCTGCTTTTCCTTTCGTTTGAGACCAAAGATAGCAGTTACCTTTCACAGGTGAAACTGCTGTGGCTTTTTCTCCCTCATTTATTTAGCAAGAGAGTTAACTAATAGTGTCCTATTGAAATCTTGTCAGTACTTCTTTTACCTGTACACCTTTAATCTATCTTTCATATTTCCAACAGGATAGGAACTCTTCTATGCTGCTGTGTTATTGAAAGATGGGTTGAGAATTGTTTATCAACTTAAGGGCCACTTTCCCTAGTAGGCAACATTTTGGGAGCCACATGCCAGTGGTGGTGGTACAATGAATATGATTCTTATCTTTGTAGTCCAGTCACACAGGTCAGAGTTTTGTATGTATGCATCTGCCCATCCAGGCAAGCAGTTGAAGGTCACATTCCAGCCAGGCCAAAAAACTGGAGGAGGGAGCAGAAAAGGGCCAGTGAGTCCTGTGGGCTGTGGAGAAATAGAAGGTCCCCAGTCCTGAAGTTCCTCATTCCTGCTACAAGATTTGTGTTGGAGAATATTCTATACTTTGATTTCCAAAACTTGTTGTTTAGTCGTTTAGTTGTGTCTGACTCTTCGTGACCCCATGGACCAGAGCACGCCAGGCAAAAAAACTAATAAACTAATAAACATTAAAAGCTACTTTTGTTTTCAAAATGAGTGGTAGCGTTTGTAAAATGGGAAGTTGGAGATGTCACGTTCATGAAGTCCTTATAGTCTTTTATTTTCTTGTTCCTTGTATCTATTTCTTTCTTTTACCGGAATAGGAACACATCATCAGATTGCCCAGACACTTGCAATAGCATATATTCACCCACCCCACTCACACACAAAAACAAAGATTACCACAGCCAATCACAAACAAACAACCACACCCTAGGCCAAACCCAACCTCTCTCACCACCAAAGGAACACAAGTGAACAGCACAAGCAACGCTGACACCAAACCCTACATACATTAAGCATAATAGGAACATCGCCACCCCCACCCATCTTCCCTCCCTCCACCCCTTTTCCCCCCTCCCCCTAATGTTTCAACAAATGAAACGGATTTGTAAAAATGTTCCATGGAAAAAATACGAGAGACATTACACTTCTGTAAAACAAGAAAATATTTAATAATAATAAAAAAAGAAAACAGTTGTTCTGCAATCAAAGTTCTTGGGATTTCATTTCCCCCTTTTTCTTTCATGCTCTACAAGTTAGTTCAGAACCTTCAGAGATCTGTCAGTTTTATGTATTTAAAAGCATTTATAAACAATGTAAGTGGTTTTTAAAAATGGGACTTCATGTAAAGTGGAGTCATTAAACTATTGACTTTGCTTGTGTTCAACGTTTCATGAGGAAACACATCTGGCTACAGCCTCAATTATATTCTGTAAGTGGACTAGGGTTCAGAAAAGTAACTTACAGAAGTATGTGAAAAGGAGTATTGGAGAAGGGGAATGCTTTGGGGCTCTTTCAGAATATTAATTAGGCTTGATTTTTGTTTCAGAGGCAACTGGGATTTGAAAATAGTTTGCATCTGATAGTTGATAGCTGTCAAAAGTGAAGAAGCTTGCCCTACTTTAAAAGATGAATTGCAACAGTATAGGAAGAAATAAGGTGGCAAGATCAGTGACGTGGCAATTTGTTCAGTTGTCTCAGGGCTAGGAGATCTGTTAAGCTACTGCTGGATAGTAAGCTTAAGGGAAGATGATGGAAAGGAAGTGAGGTTTAGATGGGCCAATCAGACTTAATTCACAAATTGTCCATTCCAGGTCTCCTGTGATTCTAATGATGGCAGCTGAGGTTAGGACTTCAACAGCCATGGGTGCTAACAGGTGTGTCGTGGAGCAAATAGGTACTGCTGCGGCGGGAAGTTAAACAGTGTTTCCGTGTGCTCTGGCTTCTGTCACGGTTTCCCGTTGTGCCAGAAGCGGTTTAGTCATGCAGGCCAAATGACCCTGGAAAGCTGTCTGCAGACAAACGCTGGCTCCCTTGGCCTGCAAGCAGAGATGAATGTCGCACCCCAAAGTCACCTTTGACTGGACTTAACCGTCTAGGGGTCCTTTACCTTTTTACCTTACCTATTTCTGGTGCAATACTTCATGTATGTGATGACTCTGTCCCATTTCCAAAGAGAGATTTTTCTACAGGCAGGATAGTTGGAACATCTCTGAGACCAGTGCATGAAGCCTTGACAAATGGGAAATGCAGATTTTCGGCTTTCAAAAGCCAGGGCTCTCTAGACTTGGTGAAGTGTAAGGATAATGGGCACTGTAGTATTTGAGGTGGTTAACGCATCTAAAGGATCTTTGCATTGTTGAGCAGTAGATTCTGGCCTGAAATTAGTTTTTAGAAAATAGTTAAACAAGAGCCAAAAAAGTGAGTATGTATTGTGTGAATGATTCAACTGCTCAGAGTGTAACGCCTTTCTGAAAGTCAGACTTTGCCTTTGAACATTAATAAGAAATGATAAGAAATTAATGCTGTTAACTATGCATTCCAACCCAGCATAGTACTGTACTACTGAAACCCTCTGCTGCCATCTCTTGCTGCGTGGATAGTTAAGCAGTGTTGATGATTCCAGACACCTCTTGAAAATCAGGGGTGGTGGGGCTCTGCTAATATTTCCACAATTCATACAGAGGTGTGTTTTAACAGCCCCCCCCACCACCAAAATAATGTCCAGTGTACCTCTGTGACTTTGCATTATAGGGAAAGATCAGTAGTGGTGGGCAAAGTACTCTTCGGGGAAGCTTAACATAAAAAGATCCTGCAAGATTAAGCTAGTGTCCCATCTAGTCCAGCACCTTGTTCTCATCATGGCCATCCAGATGTCTGTGGGAAGCCTGAAAGTGGGACCTGACCAAATTTCTGCAGTTTCCTGCAATTGAAAATTTGACAGCCATTGCTATTCTTCTCACTGATGAAGATTGCCTCATCATCTTCCAAGGAATCAAAGAACCTACTCAACCAATGACCAGTTTATTTTGTGGGAGAATTAAGGCAGAACAGAACACCAGAGGCAAATGACATCTATGAAGTTAATGGTAGTGTCCCAAATTGGAATGCCCTCCCCAAGAAG
Organism: Podarcis melisellensis; assembly: GCF_964234715.1. Classification (NCBI taxonomy): domain Eukaryota; kingdom Metazoa; phylum Chordata; class Lepidosauria; order Squamata; family Lacertidae; genus Podarcis; species Podarcis melisellensis. The sequence continues at coordinate 24,551,261 of NC_138537.1, read as the reverse complement.
TACAGCTAGTGCTAATATTAGTCCTTGCAGTCACAAATTAAAAATTTCTGTTTACCCAGGCATTTTAGGGTTTTCTTTTATTCATTTAACAGTTGTTTATTGCTGCCTCCAAGCTTTAATTTATTGATGTTTTTAATTGTTTTAATCTTATTTATTTGAGTGATTTTATATCACTTAATCATAGTGTACTGTGGCATATAGGAACTACAAAACATTAAGACTGAAATGAGTAAAAATTATAAAATTTCTCAGTTTAAAAGCCTGCTGGAATTAAAAAGTATTCAGTAGGCACCGGAAGTTCAACTGGGAGGCAATCTTTTTGACCTCAACTGGAAGGAAATTCCACAGAATACTGAACACGTGGCCCCTTGTGGATACAGGCTGTACATCTGAGCCATGGGGTACCACTAGCAGGGATTCTCTCAGGAAAGATGGTGATCAAACAGGTATATAATAGATTAGGTGGTCCCTGAGGTATCCTGGACACAACCCTGAGGTTGTGTAAATTCCATTTGGATAAAGGGCGGTTTAGAAATATTTTAAATAATAAAAACATTTAAAACTCAAAAGCACCTATGTATCCACTCAGAAATGTTGGAATTTGTATGCCTTCAGTTTCTCTAATGTGAATCAAGAGTGAGACCATAATAAAGCCCAGCGAAGTTTATCTTTGGATCCATCATCTGTTTTTGGAATTTTTCACTTGTGTGAGTCACAGTCCAATTAAGCAAGAGCCTGTAGTCCCTGAAGGATGTGCTAAACTTCAAGACTTGTGTGCTCTGTTGGCCTGCATGTGACTGCTTCTGTGTACTAGGCTAGCGCCTGGAAGTTAGCACAAGCTCTAGTTGCCACAATGTGGCTAGTTAGGAGGATCACACTTTTCTTCTTCAATACATTTCGTGTTCCACAATTTGGTAGGTTCAAATCATACATGTAGGGGCATTTATATTGGCTCTTAGATTGCAGCAGGATAACCAACTTTACTTTAATTTTGCAATGACTTGTGGTAATCAAGTACAGTAGGCAGGTTTTCAGGTGTGAAGCAGATTGTAAGTGAGCATTTCAATTTCAGTATGGTTTAGTAGTGCCTTCTGATTCTATTAGTACAAGTAGATTTCAATTAATAAATCAGTGTTTGGAAGACTGAAACCATTAATGTAAATGAAAGCAGAAGCCTGGAGGAGTGTGTGTCACTTGATTGATAGAACTTGTAAATGACTTAGTAGATTTGTTTTAGAAGCCATTTATGCTTCGTGTGCAGAGAACAATTATCTCACCTACCTGCCAAAGTCTGGTACAACTCCTTAGCAACTTTTAGCAATTCTAAGAAAATAATAAAGGAGTTGAAATTCAAAGTAAGTTATTCTTGCATATTAATAAAGCAAAATATTTCAGCATAGTCCTTGGGTGACTGACTCTGTTTATGATCTTGCTTCTACAAGCCATTCGACTGGTAGAACAATGTTTGGGGTGCAGCTTAGTGTCTGCTGTGCTAGCAACTCACCACAGCATTCATCTTTGCACTTGTCGTGTGCTTTGGCTTGGGATTAGCACTTTGCATTAACTCAGAGGACAGAATGGCACTCCTCTGCTGCCTGTCACTGCACCCATCCCCAAGAATGATATAACTGTGATATGAAGTCACAGAGCAGAAAGTGTATGTATTGAAGATGAGGAAAATGCAGAATGGGGTAGGATAAAGTACAACATGCTTACTATCTCAGCATTTCATCAGAACAAACCTGTGTGCCTGATGAACAGAACAATCTTTTGGGGTTGGGTGAGGTAGAATCTGGCATAAGAGCTGCCAACGCCTTGATTGAGCTGCACTTGCTTAAGTAACTTTATGCGCAGTAGCAAATATGTGTATTTATTGGATCAGAGTGTTAATGCCTTCTGCCAGTCTTGACTTTCTTTGTTTTTGTCTTGCAGGAATTTAATTAAAATGCTGCTGTCAATAGGAATGTTAATGTTGTCTGCCACTCAAATCTACACCATTCTCACAGTTCAGCTGTTTGCTTTCTTAAACCTATTGCCTGTGGAAGCAGATATTTTAGCCGTAAGTATTATTTAATTCCCCCTCCCCCTGTGGCTGGGATTCACCCAAAGGGCCCCCATCAGCGGAAGCACTGAACAAGGACTTCTGCTTGTACAGCAGGGCTGTCCCTCCCCCCCCAAAGCACCCCAAAATTGAGAGAGGGGCTGGATAAGCATCACAGCAATGCATGGGGAGACGAAAGGGGGGCTTCTTACATCTGGCAAGCTGAAATACTTGTGCAGATGGAGTGTTCATCATAGTGCAGCATTAATTACACCATGTGTGTGTAAAGCATTCCTAAAGAGACAATGAGGTTGTCAAAGGATCCAAGGGGCTCTCAACCCTTAAACTGACATAGGAATATCTTTGAAAAATCTGAGCTAGCTTTTAGGTAATAGGGACAAGGGTGGCGCTGTGGTCTAAACCACTGAGCCTAGGGCTTGCCGATCGGAAGGTTGGCAGTTCGAATCCCTGCGATGGGGTGAGCTCCCGTTGCTCGGTCCCAGCTCCTGCCAACCTAGCAGTTCGAAAGCACGTCAAAGTGCAAGTAGATAAATAGGTACCACTCCGACGGAAAGGTAAACAGCATTTCCGTGCACTGCTCTGGTTTTACCAGAAGCGGCTTAGTCATGTTGGGCACATGACCTGGAAAAACTGTCGTCGGACAAACGTCGGCTCCCTTGGCCTGTAAAGCAAGATGAGCGCTGCAACCCCAGAGTTGTTTGCAACTGGACTTAACTGTCAGGGGTCCTTTACCTTTTTTTAAACGGGTGGAAACTGATTTGGGATGTAATAGGTTACAAGCAGTAATAGGTTACAAGCAGTGGGTGCAAAAAATGCAAATTTGTATGCATTTTCTGTTTTCTTTCACATGCCTGCTTATGAATATGGGGTTAGGCAGTTTACGCTTATTTTAAGATAGTAAAACTCTAATCAAGGGACTTCACTACATTAGTTCATCTACTTGCAATAGTCTCCACTTAGAACTTGTAAACATGCATTATATAGCAAAGAAGGTAGTAAAATGTCTCCAATGCAAAGAGGAATTGCTGTAGGAATGCCTGCATGGGGTGATATATTGCTTTTGATCTGCTGTTTCGATTTGATAAAGTTACTGTGTATAGTGAGCTAGTCTGTTGGGGCTGATCAGTTCTAATCAGGGGCCCAGTTTGTATCTCAATTCAACCATAGTTTATGTTAAACAATGGTTTAATGTGAATTCAAGGTTCTGATATATAAAGCCCTAAATGGTTAGTACCTGGTTACCGGCAGAATGCCTCTCCTATACCATCCAGCCTGGGGCACGAGAACTCCTGTGGAAGCACTGCTGGTAGTTCCAGGCTTAAGTAGAATCTGGGGGTCACTGACCTGTTGGAGAGCCTTCTCAGCAGTAACACCATGGTTTTGGAACATACTTCCTCTGGACGTTACTTTGGCACCAACATTCTGTATCTTCAGGCACCTCCTGAGCCCGTGCCTTTTAAAGCTGCAAGATTGGCTTGTGTAGTAGGAACTGTTGCTACTATTGGTTTTATTACCTTGTTCTATGTGTTTGCGATTCACACTGGGGTCTTGTGATGAGGGAAGGATATAAGTTTTAAATATAAACAATATGTTGCTTGTTCACATTAAAGCATAGTTTAAAACAAACTATGGTTTAACATGATGGTGGTCCCTGCTTTTGGCCATTTCTAAGTGTTCTCTAATCTACAGTCTCCCGCACTTCCCTTTGTATGACCATTACACTCCATTCACTTGTTGCAAGAAATTAATGAATGTGAAACGTCCGTTCTTTTGTCAGTCTTGAAACTCCTGCCAATCAGCTTCATTGGAACGCCCTTAGTTCCTGTACTGAGAAAGAGGGGAGGGGGAATCTCTCATTGCTTTCTCCCTAACATATACACTCCAATAAAGCTTTCTCCCCTCCTAGGTCATCCAGGCTTACAGGACTGGATATAGTATTACTGTCATGCAAGCTTGAGCTGTAGTGCCTCTCTTCATTTATAAAGAAAAGAAATCTTTGCCAGCAATAATGTGGGATTGCAGAACTTACTCCTTCCCCTCTGTTTTTCCACTCCCCCCCTTTTAGTAGCTTCTTTAAACAGTGTTTTTTCTGTGACAGCTGTTCTCTCCTAGCAAATTCTCCATTCTTTGCTCTTCCCCCATCTGCATTAAGCCTGTGGTCAACCCAGGAATCTGTATTTAATAAAAGAGTCCCTTATTTCTTTTGACCAAAAAGTCCTCCGCTTATGACAAGGATTCACTATTACAAACACACTTGGCTCTAGTTGGCTCTAGTTCAGTTTTCACAAATGGTACATTTTCTTCCTTGCAGTATGTTAAAAACATAACTTTTATTTTACTTAATTGGATTTAAAATGCCCCCCCTTTTTTTTACTTTGGTCAGAAGCATAAAAAGAGCTCAGGAAAAAGAATGCGGATTACATAATTTTAGTGGGTTTCTGCAATCTGACGGTTGTAGATTCTGAACTTCCATAAAGAAAGCATTTTACAATGCTTTCAAAACACACACTGCCTGTTTTGTCCATTTAAAAGACATAGTCTTGATTTTGCTTTGTAACAATTTCCAGGGGCTTGTCGTGTTAGTCTGTTGGTCTGTTGTAGAAAAATTAGCAAAGACTGTTTAGGATTAAAAACTTTTATGTTAAAACATTTTGCAAACCACTTTTTGCTGTTTACTGCACATCCTTTTTACAGTAAAAGCAGACTTTACAGTGAAATTTAAGGAACTGGAACAATTCCAAAGAGTTGTTCAGCATTTAACTCATTGCAAAAATGTTTGAAGGTGGAAGAACCTTGGGAATTAAAATATTGCTGAGCTATGTTATAAACTGAAACTGAAGCAGGTCATTAGGTGAAGAAAGGAACTTCAGGGGCTGGTCCTGGGCACAATGTGGGGCATATGACAAGATTTTGTTGAGACAGCTGAACTGTACTTTGAGAAATGAATCATTTGTGCTATTGGTATCTTATTTCTTAGTAGTATGACAATGGTTTTATATGGTCCCCTTTCCAGTTTAGTACATAATATAATCCTTCACTTTCCTTTTGCTTTTAGTTTAATTTTGAAAATGTAACACAAACATTTGATGACCTGCCAGCAAGATTTGGCTACAGACTCCCGACGGAAGGCTTGAAGGTAAGAAGCAACAGCAAGTCACAAAATAGGAGCAAATAAAGAAAATTTAACATGGTGCTTTGTGAGTTCTTAATACGTAGCTTAGTCTCAATTGGCTCTATGGATTTTACAACTGCGCAACAGACTTAATCCAAAATCAGCTGGAAAAGGTGGTAGGCACGACTGTGTCCCTATAGTAAGAAAAGAAAAGAAAGAACATTCTGCCAATAGTGTTGCCTTGAGCAACGGAAGACAATGCAAAGACTTTTCTTTCTAGTGTGGAGGATTTGAAGAATACTTTTATAATCCTTGGTGATTAATTAAGGGACAGGGTGTTGAGAAATAAAGCTTTGAGATATAAACCCTTAGATAAACCTGCAGAAAAGCATTTATGACAACCACTGGACTTCTATGTGAAGATGTTATTAGAAAGCAGTCAAGTAAAAGACAGAGCCCAGAACATTTAAACTAAGGCTTGGCTTTAGAATGATACTAATCTAGTATCTGGCTCTCTAAAATTACAGAGTTGGAAGGAGTGTGGGAGGTCAGCCCTTGCTCAATGTTGGACCTGCAGTGCAGGATACAACTGCAACATCTCTGACCTAAAATGAAGGCGATTCCACCACCTTCCAAGGCAGCCTTTTACATTGCTGAACATCTCCTACAGTTAGGAAGCTTCTACTAATGTTTAATCAAAATCTGCTTCCCTGCAGTTTTCACCCAATGATTCTAGATCTTCCCTCTGGAGCAATCACCTTTCCCCCCTTCTGTGGCAAACAGTAGGTCTTCCTTTCATCAAGGACCCAACCCTAAACCTACCTGAAATAAGTGTCCTCCTATTAACTTCACAGGCTTTATTTCTTGTCCTCGGATTGTCCTGTGCTTAGTTGCATGACAGTAACTCAGTGGGATTGAATCCTGAGGAAATCTGCACAAGATTGACCTGTTAGGAAATGTTTTTATTGCTCCTGATTTTGCTTATAATACTTCTGATATGCAACTATTCCTCAAATGAAGTTGGTCTAAGCTATCAGTTAGTTAGCTTTAAAACTGATAAAACATAACAGCCAAGTTTGATCCTGTCTAAAACAAACCTTAGCATAAATAACCATACTATATTTTAATGCGTGCTTGCAGTTCTTATCTTATTTGATTGTCCCATAACAATTGTACACTTGTTGCAATACCCCAATTGCAGTTTGATTCAGGGTTTCCGCTGTAGCCAGTGACTCTCAGTCAAATATAAGTGACTTCTGCATTTTGAACACTTTCTTTAGTTAGACATTCTTGGACAATATGTCCTTGTCCAACAATGGCTGTGAGTCATCTTTTGTGTTTCTTTCAGTTGATTCTAAACATTTACAGCCTTAATGAATGTGTATGCTCAAGGACCTCTACAAAATACAAAAACTTAGCAAAAAGTTTTTTTAAACAATGCTGACAAACAATGTTCTTAGAACAATTTGGTTTAAGAACTGTAGTAGCCTCCCACCCAAACCCTGGCAATTCGAATTATGAAAGAACCAAGGAAAATCATACTTTAGTTTATTTCAGCCGTTAGAATTGTGGTGACACATGTTCTGGCCATAGATCCTTGTGAAGCAGCTTGTTCTTGATAGACATGAGCACAACCATATGTACCTGGAAAGGGGGGAGCCTGTAGTCCAGCAGCATCTGAGGGCCATAGGGCCTCCTCTCTGATGTTGTCTTTTCCAGAATTTGTGGTACTCTTGACTTAGGGCAGAGAATAGCGGGCAGTCGGTTGCAGTATTGAACTCACTTGTACATCTCCTCAAAGACAGTATTGTTTGTTCTGAGAATAAGTGGTTTGGAGATTGTGAGAACACTACCCACAACTTTGATCCTCCTCAGATGTCTCTGTAACACCTAGAGCTGATTTACTGTTAATGTAAAGACTTTCAGGATTGGATGAGGATCTTTATCTTGATACCACCGTATATATGATACCATCTAGCCCTTCACAGTTTCTGATGTGTAACAATACATAAGGGACTTCAAGAGACTAGGGCCCTGTGGGACCTGACATCTTTCCGCAGGGCCTGCAAGACAGAGCTGTTCCACCAGGCCTTTGGTCAGGGTGCAGCCTGACTTCCTCCTCTGGCAATCTGCACAGAATTTTGCTTAACGGTTGCCATCAATTTGATTTTAATTAATTTTTATAATGAAATGTTTTTAGAATGTTGGATTATTTGATTGTTGTTAGCCGCCCTGAGCCCGGCTTCCTTTGGGGAGGGCGGGATATAAATAAAAATCATTATTATTATTATTATTATTATTATTATTATTATTGGAACTAGGAAGCAGCAGTATGTTGTACTACTGTTTGTAGTGCAACATATTCCAAGAGCATTTTGGTTTCTCTGGATATTGACTGAGGTCTGCCTCCTCTGCCTGCTAATGTAATTGCAGCAAGCCGCAGCATTCAGTGTCTCAAGGTTAAAATCAGTACATGATCGTTGCAAACACCAGATTGTGTCACTATTAATGCGTAGTATGAATGCTAAATGCTAGCAGTGTTTTTCAAACCAGGGCTACTGAGAGTCTTGTACATATATTTTCTAATAGTGATTTTTTAAAAGTAACTTTACAAAATATAGGGGTTTTGCTGAAGAAATCTAAAATCCAGACATATATGAAAGAAGCTTTTATCATGTGACCTAATAGTCAGGAAGGTGGTAGAAATACAGTTGCAGTAATTTTATTTTGTTTTCATTTTATTTTTGAGGCAAGAAATAAGAATTGCAAGAAAAAATAGAGGTATTGGGATAATTGCCATTTTGCTATTATGAGAAGATTCTATTTATATTAATTTCAAAACATACCACGCAACAGCCAAATGCTATTCATTTTTTTTTCATATATCAGTAGAGCATTTGCTTTAGTGCCAGTCTTTATTCAGATTTGCAGTTCAGGAAAGCAACACAGAAAATTCTGCTATTAATGTGGGAAACTGGGAAGCAGTGGAGAATGGTAAGATGTATACTGATATTAAATTCATTGAGAGCAGCTGAACTTCCGAATGTACAACAGACTGGACAAGTATTCAAATTTATAGGAATTCCTTGCCCTATAATGAAATAGTCATACACCTGGAAGACACGTTCCTCCTTTTTTGAAGTATGGTTGTAGGTATCCATTGTATGTTAGCCTATAGTGAATACGAAACTTGATACAAAGCACAGTAGATAAATAAAATGGGGATTTTAGGATATCCTCGGAAACAGTTGCTTGCTGAAGTAGTGACACGTGGAGGTGGGTGCTCTGATGCACACTTGGAACTTCCTCACTATTGGCGTTCATATTGGTAGAGGAGAAGGCTCCATCTGCTTTGCTAAAGGTCAGACACCCCCAAACTCGGCCCTCCAGCTGTTTTGGGATCCCTAGCTAACAGCATAAAGTTTTCTGGTCACACTATTTCAGAACTGCTGAACATTGAAACTTGGGTGAAGACAATGTTCAAACAAGGCTAAATGCACTGCTTGCTTTTTATTCCTAAAACCATAATGCTGTTCCTAATACTGTATATTGATTCACAATAGCAATTGTCACCAAATAGTTAATAAGAGAAGATTCCTAAACCTGTGTTGAGGAGAGAGAGCAAGTTGTGACATGCTCTTTTTTAATTCCAGCTGCTTTGATCTGTGTATACAGAAGATTGGTTACATTTATTTGGCGAAATAGCTCATCCTTGTTAAGTAACCTTGGGTGTTCTGAATATTTCATTTCCTGCCTTTCCTTTCTTGGGGTGGGCAGGCGGGGAATCACTTGAAAGTGATTCCTTTAAAAATCCAGCAATTATTCCAGATTTGAAAGGCTTGCTTGAACAAGGTGATAGAAATGAATGCTACCCAGTACCTGCCATGTTTTAAATGCAGATTGCAATAAAAATCCTACCATCATGCTGCCCATGAAAGTACCTGAAAGCTTCATTAGTGGAGTTCTGCTTTTAAAACACTGAAATTGGCAGGCTTCACTCCAGTAGAGCACTTCAGCATATGCTTAACTTTAAGCTTTAGCTTTCATGAGACAGTGTGCATGTTTAAAACGAAGTAAACACTTAAGTGCTTTGTTGGATTAATGCCCAGGTGAAGTGGTACTAGAAACATATCTCTTTCATACTTGACAAGTTGTCATTACAAGTTATACCATACTTTGACTTTTGATGATTTTTAGGTTTTTCTGAACTTAAGCCCCCCTTACTACTTTATTTAAATTATAAACTCTTCGTTTCCTGGTGTCATAAAATGATCTACCATGTTTCTAATCATTGTGGCGAGAACTTTCTAAAAATAGGCATATGTAAGAGGGCCAATGTCGTGTAAGGGTTAGAGGATTGGCCTATGACCTGGGAGACCAGGGTTCTAATCTCCACTTAGCCATGAAGCTCCCTGGGTGACCTTGTGCCAGCCACTGTCCCTCAGCCTTTCCCTACCTCACAACATTCTTAGAAGGATAAAATGGAGAGACGACAATAATTTGCACCACCCTGAACTTGGAAAATCTAAATAATTACCAGCCAGTTGCCAATCTCCTCTTCCTCCCTTCCTGTCTGGTCAATTCCTTTTGAATAGCTTATACCTCTCAATGTCTACATTATTATTTATTATTAAAAAGTTTTATACCTCGGTGTGTTCTGAGATCTGCAACTGCTGTTCTTGTTCCTCTGGCCCAGAATTGGTATCCGAGGTGAGGGCATAGAATCGATTTTGCAGCTCCAATGACACAGCATGGCCCCTGACTGTCCTGCTTCTGTGTGTCATGTTCCTCCAGGAGTTTGTCTCCTACACTGGGCGATCTTCTCCCTCTCTAGGAGCATCCTCGCCCCACATCACTGTTCCAGGACAGTCCACTCCTCTCTAGCGAGAAATTCCTCATCTTGTCCAATAACTCCAAGTGTGGAGAGGTGGGCCTTAAGTTGCTGTACCTTCCAGCAAGGCAACCATCTTGCACTTGCTGCAGGTATAGTTTTGCACTTTCTCTGGCACAGGTGCTGCAGGTCATTGTAGCAGCTCCCTCACCACCAGTGTATCTTGGTCATATGTACACTGTGAGACAGCATTCCTGTTTACAAGTCCTGGACATGAGTTCCCAAAGGCTGCAATCAGCTAAACAGAACTGCTGCTGGCTGCTAACTTCTTCCCCAGCTCACTTCCTGCTTTAAATTTGAAACCAAATGTATAGCCATGGGTTCTGATCCCGTCTTCTAATCAAAGGATATGGAGAACAGCATATAAAGGTTCTAAAACACACCCTAATATAGTTTCTTTATGCTCACCGGTGGAAAACCAACTACTTGTGGATACAAAACCAACATATAATATGTTGTTCCCTCCATACTAGTTTTCTAGTTAAAGGAATTGTCTTTAAAATAAATACAGGGGCATTGAAAAAAAGTGTGCTGTCACCAGCATCTTAAAATAGTATAGTCTGTTCTACCACTGCTACATGTATCAATCTGGTCAAAATTATTTTCACTAGCTGCAGTGTTAAGAATTTTCACAACTTGCATTGGAGTTCAATGATATGAGGCAAGTAGCTTCTACTTATGCAGCCATTTTGTGACTGAGAACTGATTGATTTGCTTTTGAAAATGTCTTTCAGGGTTTTCTAATAAATTCAAAACCCGAGAATGCATGTGAGCCCATAACTCCTCCACCTCTGAAGGACAACACATCTCATGAATTCATTGTATTAATCAGAAGACTTGATTGCAACTTTGATATAAAGGTAGGTAATTTCTCATATGTAAGGATTCTGAACAGTGTTTCTAAGGATTCAGAATAATCTTTAGTTTGTTCTTTTAAAAAGAGCCATGCAGATCTGGTGTATACATACACATTTCTTTAGGAACGTGTTACCAATTTTCACCATTTATGGTAGTTGCTTGGGTTCTACATAAATATTCTTTTAGTCATTTTCTGCATCATTGATTAATGTTCTGAATGTCATTTAAAGTGTAAAAATTTGTGCTTTACTTTGATCGGCTCTATTTTTCTTAATTTCACAAGATTTATATACCACTTGATTGTAATAAAACCTCAAAGTGGCTTGTGTCTTAAAAAAGATTGCATGCAGATACTTACCCTCAGCAAAATCAGTATTATCAGTGTTGCTGTTGTGGACCCCTCATTTCTGTTCTGTAAAGAAGGAACAGTGCTGGGGGTGGGGGTTGTGGGGGGTTGACTTGTATTAGAGGGTAGGATCATATGATTTCCCTGGAAGCACATTTATGAGGGCATACTTGATGGAGTGTAGCCTACTGTACATAGGAAAGAGTTATATCTGGTTGTTCTGGTTCCACCACCACTGGCATGTGACCCCTTGAAGTTGTTCATGAGGCAGTGTGCCCCTTGGACTGAAAGAGATCCTCCAGCCCTGATGTAGCAGGAAACAATGGTTTCCTCTTATGCCTGTCTGATCCGGATAGGTTCTTATGTAATATATAAAATGTTTTTGTTGAATATTGTATAGCTTTCACCTCATCTGTAGTATTGGGAGTGTGGGTGGAAATACTACATTATTATTTTTTGTGGACAAAGTTGAACCTAATGAAAAATTGTGCACGCCCAAATGGAAAAAATAAAATGAGAGTACCATATTTGAGTGGAGTGCCCCTAGCAGTCCATTTAAATGACTTACTGTTGGCATACACTGATTAAAAACCAAATCACCTGATGTTATGCTGCCATTGTAGGGATGTTATTGTAGCCAACGAGGTGCCCTCCATATACAGTGGTACCTCGGGATGTGAACGGGATCCGTTCCAGAGCCACGTTCACATCCTGAATGGAACATAAGATGTGACAGCGCATCTGTGCGTGCGTGGTCACGTTTTGCCGCTTCTGCGCATGTGCGTGACGTCATTTTGAGCGTCTGCGCATGCACGAGCGGCGAAACCCGGAAGTAATGCGCTCCGTTACTTCTGGGTTGCCACGGAGTGCCACCTGAAAGCACTCAACCTGAAGCACATTCAACCCGAGGTATGACTGTACTGGTTTCCCAACTCCCCTCAGCTCCAGCCAGCATGGCTAATGGTAAGGGAGGATGGGGATTAAAATTCAGAAACACTTGAAGGGCATCCCATTGTGTGGCAGTATACAACAGTGTTTAGGATAAAAGATAAAATGTAACATTATCTAAAGATTCCACTTTAAGATACGTGGAATGAAACTTTGTTGCTTAGTTCACATTGAATACAGTTTAAGGCAGTATGCCTCTGAATGCCAGTTGCTGGGGAGCACTCATGCTTAGAGTTCTCTTGCTCTCTTGTCCTGCTTGTGTGCTTCCCATAGGCATCTGGTTGGCCACGGTGAGAACCGGAAGCTGAGACTGGGTGGACCTTTGGTCCGATACAGCAGAGCTCTTCTCATGTTCTTAGACATGCTCTTATCATCTGCCCATCCTTGCAGTTGCAAGATGGAAAACTAAAGCATCTCGGTATTCTAGAAATAATCTAAACTGAAATAAACACTTTGCATTAGGTACTACACTGGTGGCTATAATTCCAACAGATGCAATGTATTAGGAGAAGGCTGATCCTAATTTACAAAAACTTTAATGACAGCAGAGAAATGTCTCGCAGGAAAGTAACTTTCCCCCTTTCTTTTAGTTTTGTGTAGTATTATCCTTTCCATTCTGGGGCTGAATACCATTAACACTATGGCATGCTATTCATTATTCAATAGGTTTCTGATTCCCATACTCCTTTTATTTTTGTCATAAGAGCAAGCCACTTTGAAGCTGGAACAATCTTGGAATAAATTTTCACAAATAGATGAAGGAATGGCATGCATTTTTACAGCAGGAGCTTTGACAGCCTTAGGGTTGCTTTTGTTAGATGGGACGGAATACTATAATGCTGCATTGCTAATGTCACCTCTGGAAGTGAGAGCAGGAAAGCAAAACAGCATTGTCAAATCAAAGCCTGAAATGTTGGGCTTGAGCAGGAGTGGCTAACTTGTGGCCCACCACTGCCTTTTAATTTTCAGTGCTTAAAATCCTGGGTAAATTACCTAGGTGTTCTAGGATTATAGTGCTACTACATACACCATAGTAGACAAAACTTTCTGTAGTCCTCCAAGGTGTGCATGTACCGTGTATAAATAAACTTAGTTGCAAAAAAACCATATAGACTCTCTACACATTTTTTCTCTTCTATTATCATTGCCTGTACTGTTCTAGTTACTTGGGCAAAAAAACTTGTTAATTGATTTTGAAAGTACTTACTAAATAGCAGCTACATTTGAACGAGCCTTGCACACTCACACAATTGATTTGTTCTTCCATTCTCATGAGCTAGGAAGTGTTAGTTAAGAATAGTTTCCTGCTACACCAAAACTGGTTATTGGTGGTTAATGGCTTCTAAACTATCTAGAATTTTAAGCCATGCTTTAAAGTTGGCTTCATATTCTAGCTTTTTTGGAAACCATTCCCCATTAATGCCTAGTTCAGACTTAATGGGAAGCTGTAGTTAATGGAGATGTCCCAATGTGCCAGCTCCTTCTCACCAAGCTATGTGAGGCATGTTCATATTTATTTATTTCATTAAATTTATATACCACTTGATTGTAGAAAAAGCATCAAAGTGGTTTACAACAATAAAATGACCACTACAAAATTTACAACCATAATTTAAAGCATGTTGTTGTTGTTTAGTTGTTTAGTCGTGTCTGACTCTTTGTGACCCTATGGACCAGAGCACGCCAGGCACTCCTGTCTTCCATTGCCTCCCGCAGTTTGGTCAGACTCATGTTTGTAGCTTCGAGAACACTGTCCAACCATCTCGTCCTCTGTCGTCCCCTTCTTCTTGTGCCCTCAATCTTTCCCAACATCAGGGTCTTTTCCAGGGAGTCTTCTCTTCTCCTGAGGTGGCCAAAGTATTGGAGCCTCAGCTTAAGGATCTGTCCTTCCAGTGAGCACTCAGGGCTGATTTCCTTAAGAATGGATACGTTTGATCTTCTTGCAGTCCATGGGACTCTCAAGAGTCTCCTCCAGCACCATAATTCAAATTTAAAGCATACAGAAAGTTAAAACCACAATAGAATACACTAAAACAAATCAAAACTCATACAAGCTTTCTAAACATACATGTAGACACATCTACGTAAGAAGGCACTGAAAATAATACAGTGAAGGTCAATGGGCAGGGAGTTCCAAAGTGTCAGTGCTGCCACTAAATGATTGAGTTTTTATAGATGCAGTGCAGGTACTATGTGGCACCTGTACAAGTGCCAGTTCTGCCAATATCTCAGCTTTACTATGCTGAGGTGTGATTGCTTGCCCAAATGGGCCCAGTGAGTTGCATCCAGCAGTTCCCATTATCCAGCGGAAAGGAGCCAGTCTTGGATGGAGGATTGATCTAACCCTGTGTGTTCGGTATAGCTGTGTTAAAATATTCTTTGTTGTACAAAATGAATAATATATTATATTCCTGTAATAGTTTATCCCACAATTAGCTCAACTTCAAATCTTCTGTGGTACGCAAATCAGAAAAAGTATGAAGCATATCTTGTGTGCTTTCTGATCCTGTGACATCAGCATAGAACAGATCTCGCCTCAAAACTTCACAGCTGAATGCAGTAATGAGAACTGCCTGTAGCTCATTCATTTGATCTCTTGCTGCAGTGGAAAAGCAAGCCGTGGGAACAGATGACAGCTTTCTCTGTGCAGCATCCAGAAGTGTAACCTATGCATCTCCCAAAGGATTTGGATGCCTGTAGCAACAAGAGCTGTAGGAATGTAAATGCCAGTTTCCTTTAGGGGAGATAATTGCTGTGACCTGGTGGTAAAAAGTGCAGTATGGTTAACCTACTGCAACAGACGAGGCGCCAGTGTAGGACAGATTCTACTGATGGATCCAGTTAGACAGCCCACGCCTAAAGAAATGCTATTGACTTTGCAGAGCACAGTTGCCAGGAGAGTTGGGTTATTTGTGCTTGAGAAATGCCTACTGAGCCCCAGGCAGGTTGTAAATTATCCACTAATAGAATAAGTAGCAGGCAATTGGGGATGACACAGAACGTGGGCATGGACAAAGTCTCCTGAAGTTGTGTGTCTAATAACTGAAACAATAGACTGAAAACAACTGCAATCAATTCTGATTCCTGAATGGAAAACCTGCATGGTTTGTTTGTTTTTAAAGGCAGCACATTTCCACTAAGTTTTGTTTTTAGAGCTCTTTCAATCTATTTAGAGGAAATATTCAGAAAACAAATTTGGGAGTTAAGTTGAACTTGTGAGTTTTCTGCGTATTTTGCTGGCTCCTTTTGTGTGTGTTTCCTCTTTTGTAGATCAGCAGGTTATGAATATCCATGAATGTCTGCCTGGTAGATCAAATGGTTGTTTAGACATCAAAATCTAAGCAGTTCAGTTTTGTGTTTATGTATTTACTTGTGAGGACTTGAAACAAAGTGTTCCAATCTTATCCCCAGCCCCTACCAAGAGTGCTTCTGTTTCTGCTCTAGCTAGATTGAAGCAGGAGCCTTGGAGTGCTGTTTAGGATTCACAGAAAACTGCTGAGAGCTTCCTTCGCTGTGCTTTATGATGCTAAAGGCTTCATGGTTTGGGCAGGCTGCCAGCCCTGAACCTTAATACTTTATTTGTGGTATAGCAGAGGTGGAGAAACCCAAGGTGGGGGGCCCTTAGAGTCTTCCCAGGCTGTACTCCCCTGACCACACCCCTCACATGTTCTGCTCCTTGGCTGCCTTGAATTGGCCTTCAACTGTGAAAATATATCTTGTTTGCCTGGATGGAGAGAGGTGATGGTGAAGGTGGTAGAGATGGAGTGTAGAAACCTCCGCCTTTTTGCATTGCGGGATACAAATTGCCCACTTTTGCCTCTGGTCCTGTCCACTACTGTTAGGTGATACCCTCCAGAAGGTTTCCCACAAGTTAACGTGGTTCTGTGGCTGGAAAAGGTTTTCCACTCCTCCCGTATAAATTAAGTTAGTGTGCTAACCTCATGATGCATCTTTCCTCTCTGGCTCAAATGCTCACCATAAGAATATACTGTTGGGGGTGGAAACAGGGCCATTCTCCCTCCCCCCCCCCATTGCACTGGTGTTTAATGGGCACCTTCAGTATCCCATGACTTAGCTGGCCTATAAGCCTAGACCAGTTAGGTTGTGGCTTTTTTTTGGGGGGGGGGGGTTGCAAGAGAAGCCACAGCTCTGTACAGCATATATTTAACCTGTGTTGTCCTTGTGAGAGATGTCGCTATAACTGCTGAGTAAGAGCAGGTGGTTTATCCAGAACACATTTCCCCGTTTTGCAGGATGTGATGGAGACACATTATGTGGCCGTGGCTCAGAATGAGAGATGGTTTCATGTGTAGAGAGATTCCTTTGCTCTCTTAGAGGCACAAGCCCCACTGAACATACCAGCATTGCCTGCCATGTTTTGATATGGAATTTGGGGTCAGCCTTGGTGTCAGTTGGCACTTGCAGTATAATGCATTGGAGCTCTGAGAGTATTTTAAAACCCTGAAAGGAAAACAAATTATTTAAAGGCACCATTGCCTTCTGGGAGCTCTGTTCTAGCACACTGAGCATTACACACTGCAGTTATTTTTTTTTTAAATTTTACTATTCTGCTACATTGAATCCTTATAGTTCTAATTCAGATCACCACATGTGATGAAGATTTAGGACTAGATTTTGAAGAGGCTTGGGGGGATTTTTAACCCATTTATCACTGTGCACATGAAAGAGGAGGAAATAATCTACAGTTGGAGAGGGTGAGGTTTGACATGAATGTGCAAGCTTCCAAGGAAGAGATTGCAGCTATTTTGCACTTCCCCTGGACCTGCTATACTGCTGTAGGCTAAGCCATGCTTTGACTTAGTATGTTGTCCGAGCCAGGACTCATGGCTTGTCTGAAGGAGACAAACCATGCGCCTAGGTATGGATGACACGCTAAATTAAACTAGCTTAGCTCGGAGCAGCAGGTGAACTGTGGGAAGAACTCAGTGGTGACTCCAGGAACCCTGACACAATTGTGCTAAGCCATAGTTTGGTTACGCTTATGTTTTAACCAGCTTATTTTACTTGGTTATGTCTGTGATTAAATTAGGGAGTTCCCCCTCCCTTCCTCCACCAGTGGAAAGCTCTTAACAGAGGAATGTGATCAAGCCTAACGTTTTTGCATGATTATGCAGAAACAGACTGTTACTAGGATCACTGTTAGCTATTTTTAGTGCAGTAGTATAAAAGTAGGACACCAAATTCTGTTGACAGTGTAATATACCTCACGAAGTTCCTGGAAGTATTCTACAGAGTTAACAAATTGATGTATACAGTGGTGCCTCGGGTTACATACGCTTCAGGTTACATAAGCTTCAGGTTACAGACTCCGCTAACCCAGAAATAGTGCTTCAGGTTAAGAACTTTGCTTCAGGATGAGAACAGAAATCGTGCTCCAGCAGCGCGGCAGCAGGAGGAGGCCCCATTAGCTAAAGTGGTGCGTCAGGTTAAGAACAGTTTCAGGTTAAGTACGGACCCCCGGAACGAATTAAGTACTTAACCCGAGGTACCACTGTAAACTATATACTTAGTCAACTTCAGTTGGCAATGCAGGGTACTGAATAGTGTACATTTATTAATGGTTCTAGTTATAGGTAGATAGCCGTGTTGGTCTGCCATAGTCAAAACAAAATAAAAAAATCCCTTCCAGTAGCACCTTAGAGACCAACTAGTGCACAAAGGACAGTATACTTCCGGTGTGGTGGTGTGATTAAAATGCTGGACTGAGACCAGAGTTCAAATTCCCTACTTACTTGTAAACTCATTGCGTGATCTTGAACCTGTTACTATCTTTCACCTCAACTTGCCTATTTCACAAGCTTGTAGTGATGATAAAATGGGAGAAGGGAAGGTGGATATATGGATATATTTTGTGTAGCAATTTGAATACTGTATGAATGAAAGGGAACTTGCTAATATCTTTAATATTTGCTAATGTTCTTATGTACAAAATGTTCTGAGTTATTTTCTCAGTTCTGTGCAGTTTTTTTTGTTGACAGCCATTTTGTTTGGCTCACAGGTTCTGAATGCACAAAGAGCTGGCTATAAGGCAGCCATAGTTCACAATGTTGATTCCGATGACCTCATTAGCATGGGATCTCAAGACAGTAAGTACAGGTATCTTGCTTGATGACATTCTCCCACTCTTTGCAACAATCAAAAACAGAAGCTTCAGAATGTGTTCAATTCAAATGAAAATTTGTTTAATTCCAACTTAGCCAGTTGGAAGTAACATTTTCAGTCCTACTAATGTTTTGAAGATTGTAAGCCTGTCAGACGTTTAGTCCTCCTCCTTAAAAAGGACTGAAATCAGTAAAGGCGATCAAGATATAACAGTATGACAAGAGGGCATAATAGACGGAGTGATATATAAATGCCAAAGATATATATATATCTAAAATGTATGCTATTTTTGTTGCAATACCCTTTATAGTGCTGTGTTCTCCTGAGGGCCACTTTCCATAACTTATTTTCCTCCTTTCATGTTTTTAAAACTTTTTTTGTTTTGTTCTCAGAGTATCTTTTTAAAATCACAATAAAATTCAACAGGGGTTGGCGGGAACTAATTGACATGAATTTCTTGAATGTATTGATGGTTGTAGAGTACAAACGTGTAAAGTGTGGAATCCAGCTTCTGCAGTAAGAAGGCCAGTTCAGAAACAGTAACTTGTCAAAGCCAAATACCAAGCATTTTACGTAGCCAAAGTGCTCCATCAGATGCATAATAAAAATGCTGCTAAAACTTTTAGGCCTGGAATGTCACTTCTATTTTGCTTTAGTGAAGGTCAAGAAGGACACCCACATTTCCAACAATAATCCTTGTAACTGGGGTTCTGTCAAATACTAGAACCTCTCACACCCTGATACGCTGCTATAAATGGAGATTTAATGCTCTTTCATTATGCAGTGATCAATACTTTTGCTCTTATAAGCCCATGAGCTTGCAGAGCAGGTACATACAGCTGGTGTAAGTCAACTAGCAATACCACTAGAGGGCATACTAGCATAGTCTGTAACGGACATAATAAAATGTGCAAATCTTAGAAACCTGGGAACCACTGGCCCACAGAATCTCCGTCTTGCCAGGATTCAGACTCATTCAGCCTACCACTGCATCCAGACACCAGTCCAGTATTGGGCAGCCATTTCCAGTTCAGATGTTACAGAGAATTAAGAGTTGAGTATCATTGGACACCTTGCTCCAAAATTCCTTATGACCACTCCCAACTGTGTTTGTATTTGGAAGTATTGAAGCAAGGGACGAACGAGATACTCCGTCTTAGATTGTAACTCTGCTTTTGGTGTATCACGTCATCAAATCTTGCATTCCTAAAATGTGGTTTTGTAAGTGATTGGAAAATGGCTGCATAGGAACAAGAAAAGCAGTTGTGAGCAGCAGACTTGTATTTGCACTTGCACACTATTTCACACGTAACAGAGGTGGTGAGGAGTAGGAAACATGAGAGACATGTTTGTTGTGCAGCCCCTCCTTGCTGCATTTCCCATCATACTTGGAGTCACTTTTGATCGAGGTCAGAAATTACTGTATCTACTTGCTCACCAAGTTCTTTCTTATTGTGGCTGTTCACACAGAAGCAATTACACCTGGGTGTTCATTACCCACTGCAAGGCACAGTTGTATGCAGGCTATCACTAGGATATTCCAGACAACAGAGGGGACATGCATTCTTATTATGTGGTCATGGTGGGTAAGGATCATTTACATGTTACTTTGTCCATGTGAAATACTATTGAAGGAAATGGAGTTTTCACAGCACACCCATTCAAAAAGTACCTGAACAATTATTAAAGGTGCCTTTGCACAGTGATTTGGTTATATTCACCAATTGTCACTAGTATTATACCCATATATAGTAGTATACAGCACTTGTAAACTGTATATTGTTGCTCATCTTTTCTCCCTTTCTGTCCTCTCTCTTTGAACAGTTGAAGTTTTAAAGAAGATTGACATTCCATCTGTCTTTATTGGTGAAACATCAGCTAAGTCTCTTAAAGAATTCACCTATGAGAAAGGGTATGCAAAGATTTACGTTTATTTTAGTTGTTTGTGAACTGTTATTATCTAGTGATTTTTCAAACTTTATATGGATTTTTAAATCAATAAAGTGTGATTCAGATTTAAATACTTCAATAAAATGTGGCACAACCTTTTTTGTCGGGGGAAGAATGTGGATATAGGATATAGGCAAGAGTGATTTATATTCAGCTACCTTAACATGAATTTCATAATCAATCCTCCTTTTCCCCCCTTTAACAGAGGCCATATTCTGTTAATCCCAGAGTTCAGCCTTCCTTTGGAGTACTACCTAATACCATTCCTAATTATTGTGGGAATCTGTCTCATCCTTATTGTTATTTTTATGGTAAGTATTACCTTCTCTCCTGCTCCCCTTCCTCAAGTGATATAAACATACTGCTGTTATATTGCTGGAATCAGTTTAGCCTATGACTTACTTGATAGGGTGCTTCTTCTTTTTTAAAATGAAATCAGACTTTATGGTGTTGTGCACACTAAAGCTCTTAAGACATACACTAAGAAATATCAAAAAATGGCTTTAAAGCTGTCAGCCAATTGACATCCCCGACATGTATACACCAGTTCAATAAGAGATTCTGTGGGAATGGGTATTCATATGTATGCAACGAGCTGCAGACATGAAGTTCTGCATCTGTCGATATGAAAAGGGAAGCTGGTGTGGGTCTGGAGGTTCTTTGTACGCATCTGCTTCAGTGCCCACAAGAGATCAAAAGTGCATGTCCTTCTTTCCTTCTTACTGAAAGTTTAAATGGTGCCTTTCTCAAAATTCAAAGCTGTCGCTCCCAGCACTCAGTGCTTATCAGTTTGGAAGTGAAACAGTGCTGCTCCAGAATAAAGTAATGATTTACTTGGGGGACTCCGTAGGTTGGAGGAAGTTCATACATAGGTAAATTAAAATGTTAAAGAATTAGAGACCCAGAACAACAAGGACATGTGAGCTTCTAGAACTTAGGGATTGTTATTGCAGTTGATCCTGTAGAGCAGAAATGGAGAACCTCCAGCACATGACCCATCAGTGGGTGCACTTTGGCCCACAAGGAATTTCCCCCCGAACTACACCTAGCTGCCCATCCGTTGACATCACTGCTGAGGGATCTGACTGCTGAGGCAATCCCTCCATAAAGCCAGTTGGAGTTGTATTATTTTATGCTGCAGGTGAAATTGATAGTTTTCTGCATCACAGTTGACACAAGCATGTTACTTTGATGCCATGCTTGATTTGCAAGTTTCATGGATGAGATGACAGCAGATGCTCCAGAGACAAAACTCTTTTACTCGTTTTAGACCTAACTTTTTTTATATAAAATTCTTTGAAGATACCATGTTTTAGGCTATACCCAGTGATTTTTTTCTGAGTACTGCTGTTATGTTGAAGACACAGCAGCTTTAATTAGATTGATTCCTTGCAGGTTCAGTGTCTTCCTTGTATGTAATTTTGAAAAAAAAAGAAGGAACCTTTACAACTCTCCTAATAGTCCTTCATCAAAAGAGAATTTCCAAAGAAGCTGCGTGTGGTCCCTAAAGTGCTTGCAGCTCTTGTTAGATGCTCATGGGATGCCTTTATTTTAAAAACAATGTAAAAAATCCTTGCCTTTTTGGCCTTGCTGGGGTAGCTTAGAAATTAATGCCAGAATAACAGCGAAATGCTAGAAACAAATAGGTTTTTAAGAAGCCTAAACAACATATCCCCAGTTAAAAGAATTATGTGAGTGCAGATGCTCACACATATATGTAGCCCATGCATGGGTTCTTGTTCATTTCATTGGGGTAAACATCTGCTTGTACAAAGGAACACACTTTAGATCTTCCTTTTCTGATTTTACAATGTCATAGTTACTTTTTTTCAAATTTATTTCATCTATAGAAGGAAAAAAAGTAGGCTGTGTACTCATTTACTCGCTTAAAATGCAGCTAGGTCATTCTTTTTTTCAATTCAGATCAAAGCTGGGCTGGGAAAAACACACATCAAAATACAGTATTTAATAAGAAACAACAGGATAGATTTGGATTGTGGCTAACGTCATGTGTACACCAAACCAGTGGTGGGAGTGTACTGGATGTAAGCGATAAACACAATCCTCAACTTTCTGAGGATTTCTTGAAGCAGAGCTGGCCATCTGAAGTTGAATGGACAAAGATGTTTTTACCTTAGAAATTACACTTTCAGTTCTTCTATCATACATTAAAGAACAACAACCAGAAACAATGCTGGCCTCAAAGAGTAACACCATAGAACATAGAATAGAGCTGCTAGGAGACAACTGGTCAAATACAATGGAATTCAAACTCCCTATGGAAGAAGCACCACATGTTATTTAAAAACAATTGTAACCCTGGGGACACTGCCTTTGATAAGCTTACTGTATGTACAATTAAAGGAAGACACTGAATTGCAAACCTCTGGAGAATGTTTCTGTGGAATACACAGCTATGTACTATGTCTAGTTTGTCTAATGTACGTATCAATCTGAATCGTAGAAAAGAGGCAAAGCAAGAGGAGGTGATACCCAAAGATGATAAACCCAGGGTTGAACTTTCAGTAAAGATTATGCAGGCCCCATCTCCCAACTTTTTTCCATGGCCACAGTTGAGCCCAGAGCATGAGATGTAGCAGAGAAGGGCAGTTTCCCAGCCTCCTCTTTGGCATCTTTCCACAAAGTATGGGTGCACATTCTCATTTTCAGTATAAGTAGCCACTTAAAAACTCAGCGCATAGCAACTCTAAGCACATGGGAGCGACAGAGTCATTTGTCGCATCTGGCCACAGCACAGTAGCTCTATTTTCCTGCAACCATAGCTAAAGGCTATAAAGCAGATGGGGAGATGGCTTGAATACAAACTTGCAATGAATCTGATGGAACACAGGTGAGAGCTGTTTGTTGAACCTGCTCTGTGGCAGTGATGATGGTGAAGGGTCATTATTGCTCTATTGCCATTTCATCTTCATAGTTCTGTCCAGCTGAGCTTTTCTTAGTGGCTTTAGGTCCTTCCTCTTTTTTTTTTTTTTTTTAAATTGCATTTCTATCCCACCATTTTATCTAGGGAGCTCAAGGTGGTGTACATGGTTTCTCCCCCCACCCCTTTTAATCCCCACAACAACCCTGTGATGTAAGTTAGGCTGAGAGTGAGTTGCCCAACGTCACCCAGATAGCCTAGTGGAGATTTGAACCTTGCTTTCTCAGGCCTTAGTTTGACATTGTAACCACTACACAACACCAGCATTTTGATCCAGCAGAAGAAATGAAAGATTCCTCATAGGACATGCACTTTGAGGGTGGAATTGCTCACATCAGCCGCAGCCTGGAAGCCGCTACTGAGGCAGTTCAGTCTGTGTTATATCCAGAGAGCATCTGGTTCTGATGGATTATTTTGTTGAAGCCTGAGGATATGGGCAAAGTTAGATCTTTCCTACATGACATTGTGTAGGTAAGAGCTGACCAGCTTGGTTCAAGAAATCAGTGCTTTGTTTTGAGGGGGGTGGGTCAGTCCCATCTGCATTAAAGGAGGTAGGAGTGTGAACACTCCTGGAAAAAGTCGTCCCCGGGCATAAAAGATTGTAACAGCTTGGCTAGTGGGTAAGAACAATTTACTAGGCAAGGTGCTTGAGCAGATGGTTGCTGTACAACCCCAGAACTCTCAAATTATAGTAATTATGTAGATCTATGTCAATCAGGTTTCAAGCCTGGGTTTGGTCCAGAAATTGCTTTGGTCGCCTGATGGGAGGAGGGAGACTGGGGAGCGTGACCCTGTTGGTTCTTCTAAATGCACTAGGTGACTTTTTTAGAGCTTGTCACTTGTCCACTAGCTATACTAGAGCTGCTTTGGTCTTGCTCAGAGTAGCCTTTAGTGGCCAATATAACTACATCTTCAGAGAAGATGAAGCAATATAACCTTGTGGAGGTGTTGGTGTGCGGGATATGGATGTGTACATAGGTTTCTCATTCCCACTATTGAGTCACGTTTTCTATGTGGCTGATTTTCTTTCTTCTTTTGAACAACTGTTCTCAGAATGAAAGGAGACTTGAGTTGTGTGGTGTATTACTCTTAAAACTTTCTGTCTTCTATTTCTGTCTCTTTCAAGATCACGAAATTTGTCCAGGACAGACACAGAGCAAGAAGGAATCGGCTTCAAAAAGATCAGCTTAAGAAGCTTCCGGTACATAAGTTCAAGAAAGGTAAGTGTGGCTTTTTAGAATTGATTGAATAATCTATGCCATTTTAGAGCTACAGATGACATGGGCTAATTTTGCCAAGGCTGCAATTTTATGCATATTTACCATGGAGTAAGTCCCATTGAGTTCAGTGGGGCTTGCTTCTGTGTAGACCGGTATAGGATTGCAATGAAGAACTCTACATTGAGTTTTCAAACCTGAGCAGGTTTGATGTAGATTGAATGGCATCACATAATTGATGTTACAAGGACATTGTGTTCTGTCCCCAGCTTCTCTGGTTAAGACACTCAGGACTGGAAATGATCTCTGTGTAGTTGAACTGGCAATAGTGTATAGGTCATTACTACTGAACCAGGTCATATATTGCTGGAGTTGGCTAAATCTGTTCATTAACTACCAATAACCAAGTTCCACTGTGGAAAAAAGCAGGCTATACTTTTAAAAAAATTGTACAGGGTACAATTTTTGAGGGCACTGCATGTTGAAATGCTAAATTACTATATGAACCAATAGACATTACAGTGCAACTATCCCTGTTATCCATATTGGTAAAGGTAAAGAACCCCTGGACGGTTAAGTCCAGTCAAAGGCAACTATGAGGTGTGGCGCTCATCTCGCTTCGGGATGAGGGAGCTGGCGTTTGTCCACAGACAGCTTTCTGGGCCATGTGGCCAGCATGACTAAACTACTACTGGCGCACAGAGGACTGTGACGAGTGCCAAAGCACACAGAAACACTGTTCACCTTCCCACCGCAGCAAAACCTATTTATCTATTTGCACTGGCATGCTTTTGACCTACTAGGTTGGCAGGAGCTGGGACAGAGCAATGGGAGCTTACCCCGTCGCGTGGATTCAAACCACCAGCCTTCTAGTTGGCAAGCCTAAGAGGCTTGGTGGTTTAGACCACAGCGCTAAATGAGGACATTAGAATGAAGGACTTACTAAGGTTTTTGTAAGTGGTGGCAATGGTGTCTAGCATATAGCCATAGTAGAAATAAGCAACTGGGGCAGGAGACAAAAAGTTTTATGCCATGTGGTGGAAATGCAATGGCACAGGGTTGAAAAACACTCTGCCAGCTGCATCTTTACAAATATGATCTTCAGGATTTTGTATATACTAATTGTGCTCCTGATCATCTGTATAGACGGATTGAATCACCTCTGGAGTCTCCTGGACTGTGCTTACACATTATGTTGCATTACTGTTGGGAGGGGAAAGGAAAGAATAACATAATTATCACCTTAGTCCTAGCAACTGGTTTATGTGGGTTGGGCAAGTTCGTTGGTTGCAGATCAGTGTTGTGTATTTTAAAACTAATTAAAAAATTAAAATTAAAACTTGTGTAAGTAGCCTATTCACATGAGCTTCTTTGGTGATCACTCGTAGCCGAGTAAGACATGAGCAGTGTGGTATTAAAAAAGGAAACTTTTGTGTGATTTCGGTTCCTCTTCTGTGAGTCTGTGACTTACAACAGCACGGCCATGATCGCTTGCGAGTCCCAGACTCCCACAGAGCATTGTTTGCATGAGTAGCTTGCATAAGCAGTTATTTGTGTGTGAGCCAGTTGCAGTATGACCTGACTGCTAATGTAGCCTAATAGTTTGGACACATGAGGACACGGGAGTCTTGATTTTTTGCTTTTGAAAAAAGGAAATATGTTTAATCATTGTATACGCGCTGTTGTATGTGTTTTACAAATCAGTTTAGTCAAGAACTGAAGGCTTATGCTTGAATTGGTTCATGTTTCCCTTCAGTCTCTCCTTTCCATTGCAACTGTGATGACTGTATTAGTCAGGCACAATCTGCAACCCTTTCCCCAACTCCAACATTCATTGAACCAATATGAAGCCCTTCAGTTCTTGGGGAGGAAGAGTATGTATCTTTTTGCCAATGTTTTTGCTCTACATGTTTTGCCTAATTCATTGGACTTTCATCCTTAACCTGTAGCATGCAAACAACTAAGGGGGAGATTTTCACTGACATTAAGATAACTACAACATTGGCAACATGAAGAATATATGAGGCTTACACATGGGCTTGGATTTTGGGGCAGAGCTGCACCCTATTTGCTGTTCGCCCTTGATTGCCATCTTCCATTATTGAGGACATTGCAAAGCAGATGTTCCGCTGAAAAGAGTGCACAGTGTCATATACAAAGTTAGTTTCTCACAAAAAAATTAATGAGGCTGATATTTGCTTAGTATTTTTGTTTCTCAGGCTTAAAATTTAATAGAAAGGAGTGTTAATTTCCTTTCCTGATAAGGATTTCTGATGGAGATGAATTAAAGAGGACAAATATGCAAGAATTATTTTCTTCTTGTTGTATTGCATGTTATTTTACTGGGTTTGCCAGTATGCCTTGCTTATGGAGCATGGGAGGGGTGTGGTAGAATTATGGTATCCATGTATGTGTTTAGTAAGCATGTTGCTTTTTGCTTTGCTTCATAAAAGTGGAAGAGATCTAATAAGCCACAATATCATACCTAAGGCTGATGTCAGCAGGTGGCATGTTTGGACCATCGCTGAGGCTGACTTCTGCTGACCCAGGCCTTGTTTTCCAGTCAGCCCCCACTGCAATTGCTCAAAGTTGCCCGCTATAATGCTATTTCACTGCAGGGCACTGTGGGTGGTGATAATGGCAGCTTGCCTTATGCTCTTTAGAGGAGTGCAGTCATTGTCCTCTCATTTATATGCCTGGCCATCTGCCACTGTGTCATGGTGGAAATGAATAGGAGCAGGGTCACCCACTGATGTTCAGGAGGCCACATTGACATAGGGAGCCCCATGCTGAGGGTCCCCTCAAACCTGGAGACTGCTCTGATCAAACCTTTGCTCCTAAGGTATTGCCAGTTTTTAATTGACCACCTTCATTAGCAGAGATCTGCCAACTAGAGTCACCTTGCATGTATGTGTTTGCTGCCATGTGGAGGTACCGCCAAATGTGAAGTGGTATAGAAATGTCACGAGAACATAGCTTTTCCAAAATTTGGGAGGCATGGAGATGAAAGATTCCTCTTTCTGAGAAGTGTACCGTATATTTATTTATTTATTTCACAAAATTTATATGTCACTTGATTGTAGAAAAAACCTCAAACTGCTGTCACGAGTTTGCACATATAACTGTAGAAGGTCTATATATAGAATTGAGTTCTAGAGTAAGTGCTCATTTTGACAGCCAGGCAAGTCTGTTAAATCTTTAAAGCTGTTGCTGGGTGCTTAGAATAGGAAGTCCACCCTTTGCCTAAGAACTGACTGAGGAGGAAAGCAATGGGGGAAGGAAGACAAGGTGTAAGGCTCTTCAAGTTTAAAAATCTGTCTGGTACTTTATATTGCCAGAGGCACACATATGAACACTTGAAATATGAGTGGAATAACACTACTTATCGTGGAAGAAGCACATTCTCCTAAGCACTTCTGAAGAATAACATCCATGGGGCTTAATGGAGGGGCACACTGCAAATGCTTAGCCTTTGGGGCGGGGGGAGAGAATATTTCTCCTCTGATGAAAATAGTCCGACAAAGTTACTTGCCACACAGGCGCCCATATGGTATTTTTCTCTCTACAGGGCAAATGCTGACGTGTTACTAGCGCTGTAAATACTTGCGTGTTTTGCCCTACATGGCAAATAGTAGCTTTGGAGTGTTGCGATTTTAATCAGAAAAGTGGCATAGAATAATGTGTTACATACCCCTCCTGGTGCTGCAGTCCTGATCAGGTGACCTTTAAACTTAAAAAAAAATAACAATTGCAGGAGATCCCATGACACACTTCCCAATGTCACATCTCGTTGGGCCCTAAACAGCCAGAGCTGCTGCGAGGGTATTTGGAGGGCACAACTCTCTTCCCTGTCTAACCATAGACAAGAGTAGTGCTCCTGTCATGGTGACAGGTCTGCCACAAGTTAATGGCTAGATTCCAGGCAGTTCTTGTTCTATGTACTAATTTCAGGCACATATAAGCTGCTGTATTAGCTGTCCCCATGAACACAGCCACAGGCTTCTGAGATGGGTGCCAGCTGAAAGTCCTCAGGCACATCCTATTTTTATTTGTTTCCACTTTATTTGAATATTTGCATTCTTCTAATGGAAAGCACATTCCAAATTACTATAAAAAAAATTAAATTCCAATGCCAATTGATTTAAAACAGCAAATAGACTAGGCTTTACAACACTGATATTTTGTGTTCTTTGGAGGCAAGACGACAACCCAGAAATCTTCCGTAACTCCAAGGAAAGCTTTTGGATTATTCTGTTGCTTTCCCTTGCTCATGTTTTCCGGAACTCTTGTAAACAACTACATTTTTTTTATTGTAAAGGCTATTACGAACTGCCAATGCTAATTAATTACACTGGAGCTCTCCAGTGTGTGACATTTAAGGTGCAGTCCATTTATACTCAAACACACTGCCAAATTATTGTTTAACTGTACAAACCGCTGGAAAAGTGATAAATATTTGATCAAGGGGCCTTTGTGGAATCAACTGAGTGGGTGCTGTATTGAATCTATTATTGATGGAGACAGTAGCATAGAGCTCTTCATTCTGGTCTTCCATGATAGGCAGAATCACAGCTAACTCAAATCATTCAGTCTTTCACAGGTTTGGAAGAGCATCTTGGGGGGGGCACTCGTTTCCATCATGGTAAAAGCCAGAGAAACCACAAATACATTTTTCAATCTGAAATGTTAACTTCCTGAGGGTGAAATGAGTAGAGTGTGCGTGTGAAAAATAGAGTAGATCTCCACTTAGACCAGCAGTTCTCAAATGGCACGATTTGGTATGGGTTTTAGTAGACCACCACATTCATTAATTCGTTTTACAAATCAAAGCGCATATATATATATATATATATATATATATATATATATGGAAGTCATATTTTGATAAATGTAGTCTTGTCTTTCTAATGTAATGTGTTTGTGTGCAAAGTTCTGTGAAATCAGATGTTAAAGGTTTCATCTCAGATTCAGCATTCATCCCACTTGCTGGCATTAATTCCCCATTTCCTATAACCAGTGCATACTATTACAATCACATGGTGGCCATTACTTCTCAAATAATGGTTGCATACTTTGTATTTCCCTAATCTGCCAGGTTAGAGGTGCAGAATACATGCATTTATTATTTCATATAATTCATCATCTAGAACACAGGGACCAAACATCTACTAAATTAATACACTGGGCAATTCCAGCATGGCTTCTGCAAGAATAAGACCCATCTAACCAGCCTCTTAAGAGTTATTTGAGAATGTCAATAAGCGCATGTATACTTAAGACTCTCAATATGCTTTCTATAGTCTCCCAACAAAGATTCCTAAGTGAGCTTAGGAGTTATGGATCAATAACTGCTTGAAGAGCAAGAAGCAGAGAGCAGAAATGGACAGTTCTTACAACAGAGGGATGTAAGACGTGGGTTCGTCCAAAAATCAGTTTAGGAACCTCTGCTTTTTAACTTGTTCATAAATAGTCTGGAGTTAGAAGTGATCTGTAAGGTGGCCAAGCTGCTGATGACACCATATTGTTAAAGGTGATAAAGGGGGGGGGGATGATTGCAAGGAACTCCAAAAGGATCTCTCCAGATTGGCTGAAATGGGCATTAAAATCACAAATGCAATTCAGAAAAAGCAATGGTTAAGTGATGTACATTGGGGCAAAAAATGGTAACTTCAAGGAAATGCTAATGGGGCCTGAATTGACCATGACTGAGCAGGAATGAGACCTTGGAATTGTAGTAGATTGCTCGCTGCAACAAATGTGCAACAGCTGTGAAAAAGAAAATTCCCTGTGAGGCATCATTAGGAAAGAGATTGAGAATAGAACTTCCAGTAGCATAATTCTGTTACTCAAATCTATGGTTGAGCTGCAATACTGGGTAGCATTCTGCTCGTGTACCTCAAAAAGGATACTGAAGAGCTGGAAAATGTGAAGAAAAGGGCAACAAAAAATAGAACATGGATTGAGTTGGCTTCTAAATGGCAGGCAGAGTCTCCAGGGGTGGAGGAGGCTTCCTGCTATAGACCTTCGCCCTCAAAACTATTAAGACTTGGCAGTGCCCTTCCTCCCTGCTTCTCCTTGCATATTTGCTTGCGCTTGAGTAAGCCATACCCCTGCTCCCCCCCCCCCGTGCATGTTGTTAAGGAACACAACATTTTTAGTATGTACAGGCAGACATATTTCTTGCCACTTTTCAGTGTGTGCAAGGTTTCTTAAAGATATTTTGGAAAACAGCCATCTTTAGTGTGATCCCTCCCCGCTCAAACTGCTTTAGTTCAAAAGCATCTAGAAGCTAATATTTCACTGGTGGTTAATGCCATTTGCTAAGTTGCATATAAAACTGTGTCACCTTCCCGAAGGAAGACCTAAGGAAAAAAGCTCTAAGCCTTTTGGGGGAGGTGGGGAATAGGGCACATTTCAGTCTTAATTATTCTTCAAAGCTCCTTTAAACAATGTGGTAGCTCTGAGTATGCTGGCGTCTAGACAGAGCAAGCCTGAGTTATCCCTGATGTTGCCTACAGAGGGAAACTTGTGTGATGGCCAACTCTAGCCCCATATTGGCTCTTTGCCAGATTTGGCAAGAGAGGAATAAAAATGGCCCGATTGTTGCTAGATAAGATTTCCCAGGACAGTAATGCAAAATCCATTAGCACCAATAACAACAGCTTCAGCCCTGCTGATGCTAAAGGATTAACCTTTCAGGGCTTTCCTGGTACTTATTTGGATGGGAAGTAAAGCAGCAGCTCCAGAGGATTGTAATCTTGGTATTAGGCATTCCTGGGTTTTCTTTCAACTGCAGCCTACTCTGCTTGCCGAAAAAGCATTGTGTGATTCCTTGCATTCAGATGAGGCTAATTAGTCAAACTTTTTAGAAAGGGAGAGGGATCCAGCTATTCCTTCGTTGGATTTTTGCTTTAATTCTGAGCCAACAGTTCTTGGCTGTTCTTGGTAGCTTGCATTTGGCATGAGGGGTATTGTGCAGGGATGGCCTTACACCTGTCTCACAGTAGTAAGGGAAGAGAATCAGACCTTTCTTTTATTATATGTGATGCATTTCTTAGCATTTAGGATGTAGAGCCTGAAGACTTGGTCAGGCATTTTCTGTTGAAGCCAGCTTTTCCTGTCGACAGAGCTTGTGAAGTGTTTGTAGAGACTGCCATTGCTGTTGTTAGTTGCTTTTATTGAAACTCAGAGACTTGCAAAAAAATGAACACTAAAAACAAGGATAAAACAACTTAAAATACACAAGTAATGTGGAAAAATTAAGATACAGAGGCCTGGGATAATAAGAATGTTTTGCCTGGCACCTAAAAACACATAGCGATGGTACCAGGTGGGCCTTCTTGGAGAGAGCATTCA
The DNA here is from genome assembly GCF_964234715.1 of Podarcis melisellensis. Classification (NCBI taxonomy): domain Eukaryota; kingdom Metazoa; phylum Chordata; class Lepidosauria; order Squamata; family Lacertidae; genus Podarcis; species Podarcis melisellensis. The sequence goes on along the minus strand of NC_138537.1, from coordinate 24,519,457 downwards.
GTAAGCTGAGAGAGCCATTTTTGTGTTGCCATCCTCTGTGCCTCGCTTGGAGTGAGCACTTTGAGAAGGGTCTCAGGTAAAGAATGCAGGTTCTGGGTTGGTTCATGTGTTGAGAGGCAGTCCCTGAAGTGTTAGGCTCCTGAGCTACAGAAGGTTTTATAAGCCAAAGCCAGTAGTACTTTGACTTTGGTCTAGAAACCATTTTGGTAGGCAGTGCATTCGGGCCAGGATTGGCGTTAAGTGCTAGGCAGTTTTGTCTCAGTGAGCAGCCTGGCTGCTGAGTTCTGCACCAGGTGTCTCCATCGCATGCCCACCTTTTTAACAGAAGGCTCTGTCTGTACAAGTAAAAGAAGAGACACGCTGATCATGTCAGTTGGATTCAATAGGGAAGCCATTCTGAGGGGATTCGTGGTTTTGAGACCTACAACTAATTTTGGGAGAAGGTGGTGTTTGAAGATGCATAGGGTAGGCTGAAAATTCTACGCTAAGTAAACTAAGTAGCAAGATTGGTAAGAATTCCATAAATTAATATAACTGGTTTAACTGGTATAGTTAAACCAGAAGAAATGTTGAACATAGTTTAGCATGGAAGTCATATTAAGGATGCTGGCAAAGAGGAAAACAGTGATTTGTGTACAGTTTGTGTTATTATAAACTAAAGTAATATAAGTACAATTCTGTCATTTAGAAATTGTGTTATTCTTTCAAATGGGATTGTCCTTTATCCTGTTACTGTCCATTACTGGCCCATCTGCCTGACTTCACAATACTGTATAACTCCTCATATGGTTCAAGTCTTAGTAATTTTATTTTCATGGCTTCCATTGTTAGTATCTTAAAACACTTCAACTGTACAGGCATCTAGCAATATAAGGTTTACTAGGGGCTGCTGCCCCTGCTTGTGTTGCTCAGATAGCTTAGTTGGTGGAACATGAGACTCTTAATCTCAGGGTTGTGGGTTCAAGCCCCATGTTGGGCAAAAGAGTCCTGCATTGCAGGCGGTTGTACTAGATGAGCCTCATGGTCCCTCCCAACTCTACAATTCTGATTCTAACCAGTGCTCTCTTTTTTGAAGCAGTACGTGCCGGCACACCATACAGTTGCAACTCTTTTACGATTGCCAGACAAGGTCCTGGAAGGCGCTTTGGCGTTTCCATCCCACGTTACACAAAACGTTGCAAAATACCAAACCACACCCAATGCAAAGTGTTGTGTGCACTTTGATGCACACACAAAGCTTCTGAACAAGTCTGTGCATGTATTTGTCAGGTGCCCATCTGTTGAAATAAATAGGGAAAGGAGAACTATTGTCTATAGAGGAATTGTGTACGTTTGTCTGAGCTTGGATGTTTATAACAAATGCTGGCTTGGGGTACAAGGATGCATACTTCCTGGTCTTACTATGTTAAAAGAATCAGAACTATTCCCATTAACAATTAGTAAACTCCAAAGGGTAATCATCTAACCTGATAAATTAATAGCAAAGCAAATATAAATTCACCCATAGGTATCTTCCCTTTCTAATTGTGTATTTTCATCATATTGTTGGTTTTTATATTTATGTCTATATTATACACACACACTCATATTCTTTCTCTCTCTCTCTCTCTCTCTCTCACACACACACACACACACACACACAGTCATGTTGTTATTATTTATTAATACTTTTAGGAATCGTGACTCCAACAATTAACAAATTACTATTCTGTAATATTTTTACGTCTTAGATTGCTTAACTTCTCTACAATTATAGTTTCTCTCCAGGACTAGAAATGATACACATTGTTCTTTCTGAGAAAAGATCAGAAATAATTTTGGTATTGTAGGCAGCTCAGAAACATCGTCTAATGAAACAAGAGCTCTAGTTTCCTTGCAGCCTAGTGTTATGCAGATCTCAATACAGGGCTCTCTTTATAACTATTCTCTACTGCGTTTTGGGCCCATCGTCACCCATTTTTCTTACACCTTACCATAATTGGGGTAGCAGCACTGGAAGCTACCTTAAACCCACTCAAAACATTGCTTCATTATAATACTGACTGGCTGTGGCTCCATTTCATACAGGGATTTCAGCACTCTCTGGAGGTTCCAAGGACGATGCAAAAGTTCAGCATTCTCAGTATTACTCTATGAGAGAAGCCTGCATTTAGCAGTATTTTAAAATGTTATGGAAAGTGACCCTGTAAGAATGTGAGAAAATAGCATTAAATAGCTTAACATGAAGAATAGATGAGACACAATAATAGAATAAAAACAAAAGAGACAACATTTCATCAAATTAATTGTCCTGCATTCTAAAACAGCCTTGCAGGATTGAGGAGAAATTCCCCGTAGAGCCAGTTTTCTATCTTATACTTGAGTTTCCACTTTCGTAATGCAACTTTTATTCCATTTTTTTTCTGCTGCAGGAGATGAATATGATGTTTGTGCCATTTGCCTGGATGAATATGAGGATGGGGACAAGCTCAGAATCCTTCCTTGTTCTCATGGCAAGTAACTTCATTTGGGCTTGATGTAAAAATGCAACAAATAAGAAATCAAAACCTGTGTTTTTGTTAACAAATCCTTTTAGTTGTCCAAGATGCACAGTGAAATACAAGGGTATTGTTGGGACTTCTGAAAATAATAAAACTGGGGGGAAACCACCCCTTCCTACTTTCATCTACTCTACAGGTTGTTTAGTATGTGGAGTTAAGCAGGAGAATAGTTTAAAGTACTATAACGGACAAATAATATTCTATTTGTTCAGCAGACTGCTGCAAAAGCACAGATGGAATGGCAACTTTTCCAGGCAGCCCAGTGCTAATGGCAGTCAACACTATCCAAAGAAGCAGGTGGTTCCCCTTCCCTGGAGTCTGTACCACTGCCAAATGCATATGCCAAATCATGCATATGCTCTGTTTGACTGCTCTCCCATGTCAAAAACCCTTTCCTATGAAAAAACTGGCATGCCAGGAAAGTCATGTAGCAAATCCAAGGAGTGCATACAACAATGGCCAACAGCAATAGCCAGATAGAAGTCCTGTCTAGTGAGGTTTCTTTTTAATATGGGAATAGAGCCACATTCAAATATGCTATTTCCTACTTGCATTTGGAAATGCTAATCTGAGGAAATCTATGCACTCTTACTTATTTGAACAGGTAGGTCAGCTAAAAGTTAGGAAGTGTTATACACATCAATGCCTTGATTGCAGCTAGAAAGTGGTGTTTGCATAATTTGCTCCCTGCCTGATTAATTCTGCTACCTGAGAGACTGACAGTGTAATGTCTGCCTTAATCCAGAATACTTTTTCTCAGTAATAGGCTGAAGTATACATCTAAATGAGGGCAGTACATGCATTTGATTAGATTGAGAGCTGCAGACAGGGCCCCTTTCACTTTTAATTTTATACAGCACTTTGTGCTTTTAAGCAGTCCGACAAAAGTATTTTCCTGATACCCAGTGCCACCTAGAATTCTGTACAGGAACAATCAGGGATTTCCAGAGGGCTTCTAAAAGTAGCAGCAATGCTGAGCTAGATGGACCAATTATTTGATTTGGTACAAGGGAGCTTATACCAAGTCAGACCTTTGGTCCATCCAGTTCAGTATTATCCACACTGACTGGCAGCAGCTCTCCAGAATTTCTGAAATGAGATATTCCCAGTCTTACCCACTGATGCCAAAACTTGAACCCAAAATCTTCTGCTTGTCCTAATATTCAGCTTTAGCCACTTATTTTCAAAATTAATTGAAGCTTGACAAATGTTCTATTGCTGTTCCTCCATTGAGGATAACACCTAAGCAGCACATGGTTGATTTTTTTGGGGGGGGGGGAGTGGACCCCACTAAGCTACCTGCTATAGAACAGGTAGGGGTTTGGGGGCAGTGTTGTGTATGTTTTATCATTAAATATAAACCACCCTCTTTCTAAAACTACTGATAAAGTTAAGCAATTCTCTCTTTACCCCCAAATAGCATACCACTGCAAGTGTGTGGATCCCTGGTTGACTAAAACCAAGAAAACATGCCCAGTCTGTAAACAGAAAGTGGTCCCTTCCCAGGGAGATTCAGACTCTGAAACGGACAGCCAGGAAGAAAATGAAGTCTCCGAGAACACTCCTTTGCTTAGGCCGCTTGCTTCCGTCAGCACTCAGTCCTTTGGGGCGCTGTCAGAGTCTTATTCTCACCCGAACATGACCGAGTCTTCAGACTATGAGGACGAAGATGACGACGACAATGAAGATATCGACAGTAGCGATGCAGAGAATGGAATGACTGAAGAGAGTATAGTAGTCCAGCTACAGCCCAATGATGAACAGGATTACAGAATGGCAAATACCGTTTGAACTTCAGAACAAATGGTGTTAACTGAACTCCTCTGTCCAGAGAGCTCTACTTTTATGTACACATACATAGGGAAGCACATTGTGACCCTGCTGTTGCTTCAGTAGAAGCAGCTGTTCATATAGTGTTCTATATAGTTTAATCTCATTACAGGTTTCTTTGTTGTTGTTGTTTTGTTCCCATTTGTCTTTTGAAGACAAGCGTTTTAACTGGACTTCACAATGGTAATGAGTAACATGGGGCACTCCCATCACTAGAGATGACAATGCACACAGAAAGAGATGTTATTTCAGCACCTTGTTAAAATGGAGTTTAGCCAGGACAGTAAATATTTTTTCTTGCTTACAGTGTGTTGGTAAGCAGAGGTTATATTGACAACGTTATTTATTACATGTATGGTACGTTCTACCCTGCAAATCCAACCAAAAAAGTATATGGGTATGTGTCTGTGAGGGCTTTTCGTAGAACAGCTAGTACTCAATGAAAGAACAAGGTCGGCTTGTTTTAGTATTCATTTATCAAGAGCTTCTCCAACAGATGAGGGAGATGGGCTTTGATCTCCGTAGAAAAGCAATTTGCCTGCCCTTCCCATTATCCTATTGTGCTTGCAAGAACTGCTGGAAGTAGTGAAAGAAGTTTCAGCATCACTTAGGCTTAAACATCTCCTGAGGAAAATAATCAGGATACAAATGTATTCATCTGGCACACTTCACTAAAAGCAACTCAGTTTATTCTTAAGACAGGGGTGGGGACCAATGCAGAAAGGCACCATCAGGCCACACCACATATAGAAATACGGAATTTTGTGTGTGCGCTATTGATTCTCAAAGGATATATACCTCTATACAGAGCATTTGAAGATCCATTAGTCTGCTACAACTATGCACATAGAAAAATTAAGTATTGGATTTGAAAAATGAGTGCTTATAAATATCTAACAGAATTCTACTTACAGTATATCATGGAAAAAGATAAATTATATACAATTGTAACTATGTAGAAAGTAGCCACACTTCTGTATAATTAAACTGCAGAGATTTTTTTATATGGCCTTGTATAGGAAAGTTTGAAAGGATGTTAATAAAACATGTTTTCCACTTTAATACTGTATGTGAAAGAACTACATAACTGAGTGTTTAAAAACTACAGTTGAACCAAAATGTAGTGGATTGCTGTGAACACAGAACCACAAAAGCAATCTTCCCAGAGGATATCCAAAGGGGGGTGGGTGGGGGAGGCGCGAGAAAGTGTGTTCATGCAGTAAGAAAACCCCTCCCTGCCACTATGTGGCATTCAGGCAGCAGCATTCCATGAACAGACACTTTGCCATCTCTGAGTAGTTATAACAGCAATTGAGAAACTGGCCTTCCAGGTGTTGCTGGACTAGACTCCCATCATGGGCAGGGCTCAGGGGTGATGGAGCAGTAGTTCAGCAACATCTGGAGTCTCCACCCCGTTTATAGTGAGTGTCACATAGCTGTTCTGTGTTATTTTCAAGCAAGAAATGGTGCAGAGGCCGCAGTCAGTGGGAGCTGTGAGCCAGTATAATAAAGTCAACTTTTGGGAAATGCTTGAGGGCATCAACCATATTACCTGCTGAAGATTTAACCTAGTTCAGGGGTCTGCAACCTTTAAGACAAAAAGAGCCACATGGACCCGTTTCCGAAGGGAAAAAAAACCTGGGAGCCACAGCGGGCGGGAAGGTGACGTTGGGACGGTGCGTGACTAACGCACGCACCACCCCATGCAACGTCACAGCCAGTACAGTGCCCACCACAGTGGGGAGTGTCGGGGCGCACAATGTGCCTCCTCCCCTCGCTAGTATCCGCCCCGGAGCCGCGGCAAAGGTGTAAAAGAGCCACATGCGGCTCCGGAGCCGCGGGTTGCAGACCCCTGACCTAGTTCAACTGTTGAATGCCTAAGTATTCGCTCACATTGCAGCAAATAGATTTTAGGGCACAACACATCAAGAATTACTTGTGCAAGCCTGTTGAAATCAAGAGCCCTATTGAAAAGCATATTTTGCTTTTCATGTCCAGTGACCAATATAGAACCAAGAAAATGAACAGTATATGTTTGTCACTTATAATATGCTCAAATCTAAATTACTCGTTGCAGTTTCTTTGTTAGGCATTGTTCAGTTTTTAAAAAACAACAACACATAAATATAAGTCTCTTTTTAGCCTGAGTGCATCAATGCCCTCATCATATTCAAATATCCTGTCTTAGGGAAGCCTCTGTCAACTTAAAAGAAATGCAAATGCTGTCAGTAGTCTTCTCACAGCAGCTGAGAAATCATTTCTGCAAGTTGTGTTACTGTGGTAGCTGAGGAAAGGTCACTCAATGTGACTGGAGGAAAATTAAGATAGTGGGGGGAGGACAATGACGACACACAAATGAGTCAACAATCATTAGATGAAGGACTCTTCTCTCCCCCGCCACACATGCATACGCACATAACCTGCTTACAAAATAAAAGATTATCACTAAAGTCCTAAAGCTTTCAGTGCACAGTATCACTATCAAAGCTAATGGGCAGTAATAATATAGATTGTAGCCCTTAATTTCAAAAGTCTTGTGCTTCTTCACCATGAAAGCTTATGGAGCCCATCTTGACATGCCTTCCAGATTTTTGGACTATCATGCCTATCAGCTCCAGCCAGCATGGCCAATGGTGAGGGATTATGGAAGGCGTAGTCCAAAACAGCTGGAGGGCACCAGTAGCTCTGCACTGCATCCTTCACTGCATATAAACTCTTTAAATGTTTTTAAATATCTTAGTTTTATCACTCGTGTTTTTGTCGCCCTGGGCTCCTCTGGGAGGCAGGGTGGGATATAAAGTTAACCAATAATAACCATCCCTGGCCCAGTGGTTCTAACAGGTTCTATAGTAAAGTCATTACTGATAACACCTTCATTTAGACGGGGGGGGGGGGATTCAATAGTTCTTCACGTGCAGGTTGCATCAACCATTGCATTGGGTCAAATGTCTCGCACGGGATGCTTTCCTGGACCTTGAGTGAATCATTTGGAGTGGCAAAAACCTTAACAGTGGGGGAGCATATCTCCAATTCATTTTTTTAAAAGCATATTTTGGCAAATGGCACAGGTGAGGTTCAATACTATTTCACAGGAGGGCAGCCTCACAGAGGTGTGGGTGGTTTAATTCTTTATGATGTTCAGTGCATTTTGGCTATTACTGGTATATAGGCACATGAAAGTAGCAGACTAGCTAGCTACATGTGCTTCAACACCATCTCATAGCATAAATGCTCCTGGAACTCTGATGATCCAAAGTTTATTTTGGAATGTTTGTTATCCGTTACACATGTTCTGACTAATATTTACATCATTTCATTATGTTGGCTGTTAAAGAGACATCAAAAACTTTGACAAAATTCATAGCTGTAGGTGCCATGGTTCATGAGATAGATGCTGTATGCCAGGTGACAATTTTGGGAAATGGCTTTTGCAGTCTTTTACCAACTTGTACATGTCTTCCCAATCTTCCTGAGCCCCTGTTGCAGTCTAACTGGAACCTGCAAACCATAAGATAGGACTCTTTTGTAAGGACAGCAACAGAAGAGGAGCTGAATAACCATCAATCTGGTCCCTTCCTCATGACCATGGGTAGGCAAACTAAGGCCCGGGGACCGGATTCGGCCCAATTGCCTTCTAAATCCGGCCCCCGGACGGTCCGGGAATCGGCATGTTTTTACATGAGTAGAATGTGTCCTTTTATTTAAAATGCACCTCTGGGTTATTTGTGGGGCCTGCTTGGTGTTTTTACATGAGTAGAGAGTGTCCTTTTATTTAAAATGCATCTCTGGGTTATTTGTGGGGCATAGGAATTCATTCATTTCCCCCTGCCCCCCCAAATATAGTCTGCCCCCCCACAAGGTCTGAGGGACAGTGGACCGGCCCCCTGCTGAAAAAGTTTGCTGACCGCTGCTCATGACAGCTTAACTATGAGCTGAAAACCACTTTTTACCCAGCAAGACCCCTCTGTAGAGATATGGAAGTTTGATCAAAGTCAATCAGTACACAACCCAGTCATAAGCAGAAGTCAAAGCATCAAACTAAAGTGTATGCACTTGAGAGAATGTTGATCTACTTTATCACTGAAGGTGCATACTTTGAATACACCCATCAGAAGCTGTTTATCAGTTACATTAAATGAAGATAATACACCAATGGTTTGACAGCAGCCACTGCCCCAAGGGAATGTGCAGAATATTCAACAGAACACACCAGCTAGTACAACATAGTTGGACTGTAATAGGGTTTGATGGAGGGGCAGGGAGGGAGTTTTATCTTTATGACTCTTTGAGAGGATCTCTATGCAATCAAAGAATATGAGCTATGAGAAACGACGAAAAGTGCAGGAGAAAATATGGTAGATATTCACACACTTAAAGGGCGCATACTGAACATGGCAGAACAGCACCAAGTTTTTAGCTATAGGAGAGCAAGATTTCAGGAGGTGGTGCTGTATAGAGCGAATGGCTAATACAGACTTAAGTCAGGTACTGAAGATCTAGAGAAAACCAGGAAAACAATGAAAGTAAGATCAGAACAGCAAAAACTACATAAGTTTAAGAATGCTTAGGGTTATGGTGGTTTTAACTCTTGAGAGATATGCAATAAGCAGTAGAGTGGCTGCAAAAGCAAGTTTTTATACTAAATGTACATATGGAGAGCTACTAAAAATGTTGTAGAGCAGGTCCCCTGCCCCATAGCTTCTCTGTACATCCTTCTCCTTTCCACTTTCAGCCTTTTTAACATTTTCCCCACAACAAACATTCACATGTCCCTTGTTACACTCACCGTTAAAAAAAACCTTACTACTCAGAAGCAATTACAGTGGTACCTTGGGTTATGCACTTAATTCATTCCAGAGGTCCGTTCTTAACCTGAAACTGTTCTTTCAGCCTCCCGCTGCCGCCGCACGATTTCTGTTCTCATCCTGAAGCAAAGTTCTTAACCCGAGGTACTATTTCTGGGTTAGTGGAGTCTGTAACCTGAAGCGTCTGTAACCCGAGGTACCACTGTAGTAAGTTCGATGGAGCTTACTTCTAGGTAAATGGATCTAAGATTGCACTCTCTCATATGCATGCACACAGTCCCTTGTTCACTGCCCTTACAGACTTCTTCACAATGGGAATGCAATAATAGTTTTGGTCTCTGTCCTGACGGTTAAGGGGTTTTTTATAGAGCCGTTTCAAGCACTTCAACTTACAGAAAATTGATCAGAAAAGTGGTAAATCTATTGCTGACACAGGAATGATGAAACGTGCCACAGTTGGGGCTTCAAAACCTTGTGTTATGCAGATTTGACCTCTGCAGTCATTTCCAAGGCTCTCACTACCAAGCTGTTGCTTTGCTACAATCTTGTGTGGCCTATCCCACACATTTTCTCATGTAGAAACCAACCACACAGAAGCTGCTTCAACTGCCCTTTTCAACATTCATCACTCAGTCTGCCAGTCAGGTCACGACTGTCATATGCCAGCATGGTATCATTAGATGCATTAGCTAAAATGCACACCCAAGTCCTTCCACTCCAGGCATTATTGTGCACAAATGGCTTCCCTGCCTCCATATTTGTTTCGTCTGAGAAAAGGGTAAATGAAGACAGCTGACCAGCAGTTCTATGAACCACTGCTAAGTAATGAGGTGGCTGCTTAGTGCAAATTTAAACGTAAATGCATCTCCCCCACTGGAATTATTTTGGAGGAAAGCAACCGGATGGATCCTTTCAGAGACTCGCTGAATTCCTTCCAAAACCAGCATGATTTCTTCATTTAGCACTGTCTATACCCAGTGGCCACCCTAGTAATATAGAAGAGTCAGACCATTGTCCCATCTACTTCAGCACTGACTATATGATGAGTGGGAACAGCTCTGCAAGATTCCAGAAAGAAGTCTTTCCTAGCCTTATCTGGAGATACCAAGATTGAAACTGGGGTCTTCTGCATACAACGCTGGTGTTCCACCACTGAGCTGCTGCCCTTCGCCTGCTATTGATTAGCTATCCCATTTTATTTTCTTTAGTATAAATAGTCAAACAAGTTTAAGAAAATGGCAGTTCATTGAGAACAGAAAATATCCCTGATACTATACAACAGCAAGTTCAACCAGTTTGGATACAGCTTTCTATTCTATAACCTGCTCCACACATTTTGAAGGCAAAAATGTTGCATACTACAATACTGCAGCAGCCTAGGAATGCTAGCCAGAACCATTCAGGGCTTTTTGTATCAGGGTGTAAATTATAGCGCGCCTTAATGCAAAGATCTGAGCCACACATTTTTGCATGTATTCTGTAGAAGTAACGTATATTCCTCACAGAAGAGCTTGAGAAGCATCTGCACAAAAGAAAACATCTGAGACCTACTGAAGTCATCATCTATTTCTATTTATGAAGGAAGAGTGAATAATATTAAAAATAAAGGGAATGCTATTAACAGAATAAAGATTGTTAAGTTAAAAGACAAAAGTGTGTATAAAACTTCTATTCTTCACCAACCTTTCACCCAGCTTAAAAGAATCAACTCATTTTGATCAGTTAGACAAAATCAGACTCATTTCTTGAAAAGACAGGCAGACTTCAAACAGGGATTGCAAGGGCTCATTCATATCCTTGAGAGGAAGGGGGGTAGTATTATAGACTCACTTCTCACCACTCGTATTTCAACTTACTTCTCATAAAAACAAAATTTGTGATGAAACAGTTCATATATACCACCAGAAACTTTCTAAAAACAAAGCTTTAGCTAAGTTTTTAAACTAGTGCTGCAATATAAATATTAATATATAAATATTAAGGGTAATTAACTAACTAATTAACTAAAGCGGTTCCTGATATTGAGAAATCCCCCTTTTCCCCCCTCAGGAAGCAATACCACTTTCATGATAATGCTTACCACAGCACATGTGTATATCTAAAAACAAAGTATGCTTTCCACTTCAGAACTATTTTTATATGCAAATTTTGCACAACTGTCAATTAAGGTTCTTAATCGGGCAGCAGACTTTTAAAAAGGGAAAAAAACCACACATCACGTAGCTGACTCCTAAGCCCGTTTCAAGAATATTTAAGCTGTGGCAATTTCCCTAACCCAGCTGTAACATGCATTGTGAAGTGGTTCCAGATTTTCCATGCCACACAAGGCTGTGATCAGGATAGGTAATGGCAGTCTTAGACAGTATGCATATGTTCAGTCCAAGCTGACTAATCACCATGGAGAAAATTATGTAGGAAGGTGGGGGTAGAGAAAAGTTGTAACAGACCACAAATGATAATTTAGCTCTTGCCTATGGTATGTTACCTTCAGATACTCTTCTGCTCTGGAAAGAAACATTATTCACAATCTCTAAGTGCCATAGGACTGCAATATGGTGATTCCATGTGCAACTCTTAACTCTCCCTTCCAAACTAAGAGCTGCTGGCTACAAGGGAAAAGGATCTCCACATGCAGATATAATAACCACTTAGGACTGAAGAGACACACAGGCTAAATAAGTGCTTGCTGCAGTGGAAAGATATCTATAGCAGCCTTACAGCAATTTGGGGGCAGCAATAAGAGAAAGAGGAAAATCTACATAATTTTACTTTTTAAAAATGGTACATCCTTTAAGAAGGAATAGCTTGAGGGGTGCAAGACCATAGTTTTCTCATTTGTAACAGAAGCAGAATTCAGCAGAGCAACACCATCCTAGGCTATACTCAGTCTCTAAAAATAACCTTGTTTAAGACAAGTTTTTGTATAATACCAGGGGTATTGCCTCAGGGTGCCCCACTCCCACAAATGCATCTTAACTGGTATATGAACGTCTCGTTTTATTACTAAAAGCTAATGCAACAGTTTTATAGTTCAAGAAGTAATCTTTATAGGTTCAGGTCCATAAAGAACTATACTCAAATTTTACACCAGAGTGACTCCATTACAATGAATGGGATGCACTTTATTAATAAAAGACATGACCCAAGTAAATGTAATACAACATTAAACCCACCCTTAACATAGTCAGGTCGCCACAAGGGCACTGCAATATGACACACCTTCATAAGGGGTGGGGCAAGGGGCAGATCAGAACCACATAACACACTAACTCATACTTTATTTGGTTGGAATAAATTTATTTCATCTGTCTGTAAACAAGGTGTTTAATAGTTATGGCATTTTTTGAAATGCATATTAAATCAGATGAGTTAGACTGTATCCCAGATGTAACAAAGTGCAGGGAAATAAATGGACAAATCAGCAACAAGAATTTGTTTTAAGTCTGTACATTATCCACAAAGGCCCGAACAATAGAAGCAAATACTAGTGTCCCTAAAGTAGTGCCATTCAGAAGAAATCTTTCTTGTCAGTTAAAATCCATCTCACAATAGCAACAGTTCATTTTTTTAAAACATTAGTATGGCACAGAATACATTAAAAATTCATCACAAGACAGCCAACTCAGTTATTCCAACCAAGACCATCTTCCATTTTCTCTTTTGTATACAGAGTTCTGCAGTTCTCTTTTAAATGGACATACAAGTTAGTACTGTGCTCAAACTGACAATTTGGTTACACATGTTTCGGATGACTAGTGCACAAGGCAGTTCACTCCACAATTTCTGCAGCAAGGGCATAACAGGCCAAATGAAGTTTAGATTTGAAATGGTATCCGTTTGGACCATTTTATCTGACAACTGCCAACCTTCAAAACATACACTGATATCAGAGCAGCAAATCTTATTTCTCAGTTGAAGATCTGACAGACTGATCTCAGACTAGGCTATAGGTGTATAGCTGGAGGTGGTAGTTTGTTGACAATGACAATGCAGTTTCATATAAAAACCCAAGCTGCAAATCAAATTGGTCCTATGAAAAAATGAAACCGGACACACTCCAGATGGTTACACTGGGATATCTAAAGTCCATGATGGCAGCCTTTTTACATTTCAACTACAGAACAGGAGCTGGCAAAAACAAAAACAAAATTACGTGCCTGAGCTATTGCGGTGATGGAATGTCCCTAGGGATTCATTCAAGATGGGGATGGTGGTGAAGGGGAGGGGAGAAGAGCATCGGCACCTTTTCATAGTTTTGCAGTTACCCTTTTAAAAGCAGGATGCGCTTCAGACACCATGAAGAGTTTTGCAAGTCTACACAGAAGAGCAACAACAAAACTAAAGCAACACTTGTGACAGCTTTCAAGCAGCAAATTGGTTAAACAAACCAGGCACTGTATTTAAAAATGTATATATATAGATAGATAGAGATGGAAGCAAACAAACAAAAAAGAAGAGTGGATTAAAGGTAAGGACAAGGGGGAGGAAAGTAGAGATATGCATGCACTTTTTCCCTCCCAACCATGCTCTACAAAAGGAAGACTAATGAGCTGTGTAAATGCTCAAAGTGCTGAGGAGGCATTGATCAATCTGGATTGTACAATCGGCACCTTATTTAGTTTAATTTAAATTGGTTTAGTTCTCAATGTCACACTAATTGCTAAGACAAGTAACGCCTGGACTTGGCATGATTCCCTCCCAAGGCTTCAACGTATCATGCATATCATCTTTTGTGTTGCAATAGATGGTGCCAGATACAGAACATGGGTACAACAGTGATTAACATACAAACGAAAAGGGTAACTGGAGCCATGACAATAGGGAAATGTGTAAATAAAACCGCCATCTATAGGCTGGTAGTACTTTTAACACAAGAGGTGGTGGTGAAAACAGTTGCTATGTGGATGGGGAGAGGCTGCTTAGACGTCAGGCCTCCTCAGGTATAAAGCCAGTTCATAAGCTTTCTTGTTGAGTGTCCCTCCATGGACACCTTCCCTTTCCCATGGCCATAACCAATGCTGGAGTACACAAGGAAACAAGGATGAACAGAATTAAAGAAAGAATAACACCTTTCCCCACCAATAGAGGGATACAAAGGAGACACAGGTTCATACCCCATCACCCTGCATTGCTAATAAAGTTTCCACAATGTAGCTTGAGGCCAGGAAAGTTTAATAGCAATTTCCCCTAATACTTAACAGTCTGCCTAGCAACTAGAACCCAGAGTCTCTCAAGTATTTTGCCATTGAGTATGCCTTCTTATTCAATCCGCCTCCATGGACCCCTTCTTTGCCCATTACAAAGACCAAGACTGAAAGAGAAAAGAAAAGAAGTTTTACAAAGGAGTGTGTTAGACAAGGAAATATTCCAGGTTTTAATAAAGCAGTACAATAAGCATATTCAAATATTGGCATATCAGAACAGTTACCTGCACAGCATTACTATATTGTTTTGAACATTTACCTTGTTTAATTGAAAAAAATGTTTGGCAAACGGAGATGTTAATTTAGTATGACCAAGCGTTTTTAAATGAGGCGCATGGGGTATACTGTGGGGTCAGGAAGCTTTGGCTACATTTTCTTGCAAGGTAAATAAAGCAGATGTGGGGTAATATGAATTGGAATAACTGGAATGAACCTACTGTATCATATTCACTTGCTCTAGTAGCTCATAAGTCAAAAGTTGTTCACGGTACAAAAAGAATCCAATTGTGTTTATGCCAAAACAGCAGAGTCCTGAAGACATTTAGCAATGCATGTACTGTTATAAGCCAGTAGGTGTCACTAAAATGTGTTATAGTTCTGTGCACAAAACAATCTTACATTCTCACTGTCCTCTCACTTTTGATGCTTCTACTTCTATACTAGTTGATTTGCCTCAAAGTAACTTGTAATTAGTCCAATAGGCCAACGTTTTATGTAAATTTTAAAAAAGAAATCAAACAGCACAATCCTATAGATGTCGACGCAGAAGTAAACTCTACAGAATTAATGAGTCTTACTCCTACATAAATAGGTACAGAACTGCAGTTTTAGGACATATGAAGTTGAACAAGCTGAATGATGATCAGTACCATATATCAAATTAAAAAGTAAAATCCTAAGCACTGGGTTTTTAATAGACTAGTATGCAGCATTTGTGGGAAACCTGTGGCACTCAGCTGTTGCCAACTACAACGCCCATCATCTCTGACTACTGGCCATGCTGACAAAGATGGATGGGAGCTGGGAGTCCAAAACCAACTGGAAGGCCACAAGTTCCCCACACCTGTTGTATAGGATCAGGTTGTTAGAAGTTCCTTTTGGAACACCATCCAACATGCATTTCTTATTTAATGGAAGGTTTATATGAGAAGTCTGCATGGACTGGCATCCTGAAGTATTGAGGATGTCTTGGGAATGTAAAGCAACAGATATTCCATATTTATAAACTGATAAATCATCTATGAACTGCTTAGATAAGCAACCAGGTACATGTGCTCTTTGTCATATACTTTTGCTGTACAATAAATAACCTCCAAAATTAGAAGCCTGAACTTGCATTTTTATTCTACCTGAAGCAATTAATTTCAAATGCCAAAACATTAACATCCTGGGGTGCCTAGTCTTGAGAATATGGTCTTATTCTCCACAAAGCTATTTTGACAGCCAGTCACCTAATCCAGATCTTGTTGGACAGATCAGTTGAGATAATTTAAAGCCTACATGTTTTTTAAGCAGTAGAAAACAAAACACCAGATCAAACACTAGTGAAAGTTCCAAGCTTACCTCGACCAGCTCTGCCTACAGCAACATTATATGTTGGCTCGCCACCTTGGCTCTTTGTCCTGATGTCCATTGTACAGTCACCATCCACATAGAGGCTATCTCTGATCACAGAGCACTTCTTTGCACCCAGAGTTAGACCATTGGTGAAGAAACCCTCGCGGTCTTTTCCTACAATCATATCTATTTCTACAGGCTGTCAAAAAGAGAAGTCCATAGAGTTTTAGAGCAAGCTCTCATACCTGGATTCTGAAGAGTCAATGTACACACTGAATGTACTAATGTAATAGCAAAAAGAGAACATAACTCTAGCAGAAACAACTGCAGCTTCTAAAGTCTAACACTGTATGAAGTTAATGAAGTAGTTATGAGTGCTACAAAGTAGGATGATACCCATGTAGAGTCTTCAAATATGTTTTTCATTAAGTATGCAATTAATGATGAGACCCTGATTTTAGATTGTGAATATACATCTATGGGAGAGAAGATTTAAAAAAAGTTATATTAGAGATTCATGCTGTCTTCAGAACCACTCCCTGCAATGTGCCAAATAACTAAAGCACTATGGCAGAAGCAGAAGTACAAAGGGTCTATGTTCTACATGCAACATAGGCACAAAATGCAGAATAGCCTCCATTACTTATAGCTACATGGCTGTCAGTAAGTTTCAGGGATGCTATTAAGCCATATTTTTAAAATACAGTGTTCTCAAGGTTATTGTTTCTAACACTGTGCATTTCTGCTCTTTCCCACACAGATTACAAACTTTACATTACAGCTTCTCCAATGCTAATAAGGCCATTCAGGTGGAAAATGCACGTGCTTTGCAGAACCCTCAAAAACTGGGTATGGTAGCTCAATGTTAGACAAGCAGGGGGGAAATTGATTAATTTTTAAATTTACATTTTTATGCCACCCTTCATCCGATGATCGCAGAGCAATTTGCAATATGAATACCAAAAAATGCGTAACATAGTAACAAGAGCATGGTGGCTACATATTAGCCCCTTTTCTCAGGAATAGTGCAAGGTGTGTGTATTCATATAGCAAAATGGGAAAAGGCAGTCCAGCAAGAAAACATGCTCCCGCGGCACTGTATGATGGAATAGGCATCTTGTTCCAGTAGAACTGCAGAGTCATAGCAGGCCCCAGCCATTCCCAAAGCATAAGCCAAGATTCTACCCATAAACATCTTAGCAGCAAAGAGACTGGCTCAGCAGCTACCAAGGGCACCACTTCTTTTAACCCATTCCTATGCCTCCTACAGACAGGACAAGGCTAAGCCATGCTTTAATACTGCTGACAGAGCCCTCAGTATTATTCCCGATAAGGGGCACTGACAAGAGGGGCGAGGAGTGCTGTTTAGAATAAGGGAGCTCGCTTTTCATGACATTTGCCTGCATAGACAGGCAGCCAGCCAAAATGGCATTTTGGAGTGGAAGGGGATAAAACCAGCCAGCCACCACCCCTGTTGTAATGCAAGATCACATTGCACACCTAATGCACGGGTAAATAAAGGGGGAAGCGCCAACAGAATCTATATAATTTCAATACACATTTCAACACTCTCAGCCTGCAGATACCATGTCGGTGAGTTAAGCAGGCAAGCACACAACCTTCTCACGGAAATTTCCCCCCTTTCTTTTTATAAACTCTTATCTCGAATGATCAGAAAACTTTATGGAAAGAGAAAGATGTGAGATGGGAAAAACAGAGGAGATAGAAAGACTGCAGTGCAGAAACGGGGTGATTAATATCTCGGGAGAGAAGAGAAAAGGAGGGGTTAAAAAAAATCAGCGGCAGTGCGCCATCTTGGAGGTGAAAAAACATGGAACCAGTGGCGAGGAATGGATTCACAAAAGCCTCCTACGCTGGATTCGCAAGTCTCTCCCCAGCAGTGCGGACCAGAGACGAGGGAATCCTACGCAAAGCCTCTCCAAGAATCATCGCCTCCCTTCCCCGCGCCCGGCCTTTTCCCTCCTCCTCCTCCTCCCGCCGCCGTATTGCCGGCTATTGCTCCAGCCCAATTGCCGTGGCAATTAAGGAGCCCCGCAGCCTGGCATACAAAATGGTCCCCCGAGAAGCCCGAGGCTATTCCCGTCCCAACCTGGCCCCGCATGCCTTGGAGGCTAGGGAGGGCGAGCTGCAAGGTAGCCCAGCAGCAGGGGATCTCAAAACGCCAGCCTGCCCCCTCCTCCCTCCCTCCCTCGCCCGCCCAGCCACCAAATAAAGGGCCCTTTTCTCCCACTGCCTCAAATCACTACTTGGGGAGAGGAGCCTTGGATCCGAGGGGGAAAGGCGCAGCAATGCCCGGGGCCTAACTGGCGCGGGCTGCTGCTTTCTTCCCATTAAAGGCGCTTTTACGGCCATCGTAAGCTGCGGGTGGGCGGGAAGGAGAGGAGACACCGCAAGGAGGGAAACTCGCTGCCATTTACACCTTCACCCAGCTGGGCCTCTCCTGCTATTCCCTTTTCTCGCACCCCCCTGTGTTTCTTTTTTGGGGGGGGGAGTGAGGGGGCTACGGCCGTGGCCCAAAGCTGGGAAGGGGGCGCGCGCACATACACATAATGCAAGCTAGCAAAAGGGCAGAAAGCTTTTTGCACGAGGGCGCTCCCCGCCCCCAGATTTCTCGCCTAGCCTCGGCTCCCCCACCCACCACCACTGGTCCAAGGTGGGGGGCCAAGAGATAAATAATAATTATTGTTTTTTAGCTGGGTGGCAAAGGAAGAAGAGGGAGAGATGCAAGAAACACAGAAAGCCCCCTTTCCCCACTCCCTAGTTGTGGGAGAGAAAAGGAGAGTCGCCTCCGCCGCACGCGGCGCTCCTTTTTCTTCCCTCGCCTGCGCGCGCGCGCTATGCATGGAAAAAAAAGAAAAAAGGCTGCACTTTGCAATCCGCCCCTCGTGGGATTAGGTGCAACTCCGTGGGGCTCATCCGCCTCCTCCCCCCAAAGCCCAAGCCTAGCCGACACCCCCCGCCCGCCCGCCATCGCTTCTCCTCCAAGGGCCGAAATATGCCCGCCCGGGTTTGGTGTTTTTAAAAGGGGAGGGTTACAAATCATGGGTTAGCCTTCCATCCATCCCTCTTTCTCTTCCCCCCACCCCCCGCCACTTGCTTCTCTCCGTGACCGGGAAACCCCCCCCCCCACCCGCTACCTACCTACCTACCCCCCCCCGGCCGCCCTTACCGTAATGCTCTGAAAGATGCCCCCGGCCGTCGCTGCCCAGACGTACTTGGCGTCACAGTAGCCGACAATGGCGGCCTCCTGGCAGCAGCCATCGCACATCAGGTTATCCACGTAGCTCTGCCAGCCTGCCATCTTCGGCTCGCGCCTGGCGGATGGGGGGTTGGCGGGGAAGGAGGGAAGAAGGAAGGAAAGGAAAGGGAGGGGGGAAGAGAGAGAGAGAGAGGAAGCCGGGACTCGAGGCGGGCGGGCGGGAGGGAAAGAAGGCGAGGACGAGAGGAAGCGGGGGAAAGAGACACACGGAGGGGGAGAGAGAGAGAAAAGGCAGAGAGGGAGAGCAGCCCCGCAGCGGACGAGACTCTCTGACGGACGGGAAGGCGGCGGCGGCGGCGGTTGAGGAGAAGGCAGGCGGGGGAGGGGACCGAGGGGGTGGGTCCACCTGAGGCGCTTGCGGCGGCAACCACTGCCGCGATGGCCGCCCGCCCGCTTTTCTCCCTTTATTATTATTATTATTATCGTTATTATTATTATTATTAAATGGCAGCTTCCCCCACAGGGAGGCGAGGAAGAGGAAAGAGGCGGCCACTGGGCAGCGCCCAACCGACCCGCAGCGACGAACGGCGCGTGTGGAGGCGTCGAGAGGAAGGAGGAGGAGGAGGGGGAAGGGCAAGCCAAAGAGTGCGGGTGGCCGCTGCCGCCGCCGCCTCCTCCACCGCTCGCTCAATGCCGGGGACGCTTCTCTTCGCGGCAGGATCCCTCCGCTGCCGCCGCCGCCTATTGGCATTGTGGGTCCTCCCGGCGGAGGGATACGCTGCGCTGCCGCGTGCTGAGGCCCAAGCACGAGGGGGAGGAGGGGGCCGCTCTGCTGCTGCTGCTGTTCTCCTTCGCGGGGGCTGCTGGACACCAGCTGGCGCCTTCTTCTTCTTCGCCGTGGCTGCTCTGGTGGGCTCAGGCGGGGCGAGGCGTCGTGGCAGCTGCAGAGCAAGGGTATGTGCGGGGGCCCGCGGGGGTGTGAGCAGGAGGGAGGGGAAGAGAGGTGAGAAATGCTAGGCGCCCCCCTCCTACTTTTGCGGTCTGCTGAAGCTTCCTTAAGTTTTTTCTTTCTTTAAAAAGATGGGGCAAGTCAAAAGTCAACGCTTTGCAGCTGTTCCCTGCGTGGCTATGCAGTGGCGGAGGCGAGGGAGGCTTCACCTGTTGGCTTTTCCGCCTGCAATGTAGGTGTTGGGTTAGAGGAGAGGCGCGGGAAGCGGGCAAGACGTGTGAATCGTTATTTCTGGTGCTTCACATGCGACTGGTATGTATCCAGGCTGAGAGGCTGCACGTGTTTTCTTGGGAGTTCTTTCAAGTTTAGTGACACAGTGCAGTGCTAACCACGGTCTACTGGGAAGTAGGTTTTGTGGAGTTAATGGGACTTACTCCCAGATATGTGGGGTTAGGGTTGCAGCCCTGCTAAGGGTCCTGCTGCCTAGACTCTTGCAGAAAGAAGGTGTTTCTTCCTGGCCTTGCTACACGCTTATGTGTGGAACAAGAATTCCGCCCCCACACACCGTTTGCTAAGTTAGTTGCCCATGCAGGCTGATGCCCTAGCTTTAACTGGTTTTAGTGAAGAGTTGAAACTCAGGTCAGGATCCCAGCCCTTCAGTGCAAATCCCAAACATGTCTACTCAGTACAGTTAATTTCAATAAAATTCCTTCCAAGCAAGAGCATCTACGAGTTGCTGCCTTTGGCACTGAATCTAGATTCATCTCTGAGAGATTTCAAGGAGATGGCTGCAAGAGTAAGTAGTTTGTAAATTGGAGCCTCTGTCATATTCTTGGCTGGGATCACCAGATGGTTATCTGACCATACTGTAATAAAAGAGAAAAGGTTGCAGGCTTAATAAGTTTTGAGTGTTTGCTTACTTCCCTTCAGCACCTCTTAGATGGGAGGAGAGCAGAGGCTTGGCACATGTAATTTTATCACTTCTGCTGCAGGTTAAACTTTTTGGTCTGTATAAGAACCAGCCCAGAATTATGGATGTTTGTAAGACTTAAATTTATGCAGTTTTTGTTATGTGCCTGCATTTGAAAAGGAGCATCCATTGAATTCGCTGAGAGCAAATTATGACTTTCTTTTCCCGCTTCCTCACTGAAAAACGTGGGTGTGGGTGTGTCACTTTTTGTTGCACTTGGACTCAATTTTTCTTCAGAGTAGTCCCACAAGTGACTACTCTCAGGTAATCCCAGAGAAGACCATAGCCCTCACTGAAACTTGAGCAGGCTGCTTTATAGACTACAGTGGAACCTTGGGTTGCAAACGTGATCCGTACAGGAGGCACATTCGCAACCCGCAGTGCCACATCTGTGCATGCGCAGGTTGCAATTTGGCACTTCTGCGCATGCGCAAAGCGTAATTTAGCACTTCTATGCATGTGCGAGTACCGAAACCCGGAAGTAACCCGTTCCAGAACTTGCAGGTTCAGCACGGTGCGCAACCCGAAAACGCGTAACCTGAAGTGTCTGTAACCTGAGGTACCACTGTAATTGGATT
Source organism: Podarcis melisellensis (assembly GCF_964234715.1). NCBI lineage: Eukaryota > Metazoa > Chordata > Lepidosauria > Squamata > Lacertidae > Podarcis > Podarcis melisellensis. The sequence continues at coordinate 24,497,804 of NC_138537.1, read as the reverse complement.
GCTCTTTTAATGCTGTGGTACTTGTTTGGCAGTCAGGACCATTGGAATTAACAGGAGTTCTTTCAAGCCTCAGCTCTTTATCGAAACGATGTGTGTTGTGGAATCCATATTCTATTTAAACCAGCATTGTGACATGCAGAGGTTCCATTTGACATGTTGGTTACTGGTCCCCAAACCTCCACAGGCTGCAACTTCGAGAATTGCCAAGAAGGGAGAACCTTCTTGTTAAATCTTTTCCCATCACAGTGCTGAAGTGACAGCAGAAACCAACCTGGTTTTTCAGTGCAATCATACACATCTCTGCGCAGAAATGAGTTTTATTCAGTGGCAGTTCACATGCCCTTGAATATGTGAATAATAAGGTGAGGCACCCTTTGAATATATGCAGAGATATTTCATTCATCGCTGAGTAACTGCAGCCAGCCCCCATACACACACACATTCCTGGAAGTAAGGTTAACATTATTGGGTGTGTTTTCCAGCTAACCTGGAATATTGTTGCCTCATTTTTAAAAGGTATGGACTATCTCTAGATTGATCTTACTATTAGGCAATGTGAGGTAATTCACCCCAGGCAGCACCCATGAAATGGTATCCTTTCATTCATTCATTTATTTTTGCCACCATGTGAGGCCTCTCACTTGGTTGTTTTGCTTGAAGCATCAAAATGTCTTAAACTGCCTCCTCAGCATCTCACAAATTTGTTTCAAGTATTGTGCAATTAGTGCATTTACATGTAGTAAGCCACCTGCTTGTGAATGAGCGTCTTCGGTGTGTTCTATGTAATTTCTCATCATAACAGCAGAATTTTAAAGCTGAGTTTTGTTATTTGTTTTTTTTTTAAAAAAAATCCTTGCCTTCCAAACCAAGAGGCAAGAAAATGGGAGAAAACGCAAAAGAGACAGCAACCCCGAGAACATGCTTCATCCGAAAATGGCCATCAGGCTACCCTGTTCCCATCCATATAAGTGTTTAGTAGATCACATTAAAACTGAGCAACTTGCCCTGCTTCAAATCTACTGTTTGCAGTATGGTGCATGTGCACAGGTGTGCCCAGATGATAACAATAAAGGGCAGCCTCAAACTGCCCCTGACCTATGGTGGTGGTGGTGTTTAGTCATTTAGTCGTGTCCGACTCTTCGTGACCCCATGGGCCAGAGCATGCCAGGCACTCCTGTCTTCCACTGCCTCCTGCAGTTTGGTCAAACTCATGCTGGTAGCTTCGAGAACACTATCCAACCATCTCGTCCTCTGTCGTCCCCTTCTCCTTGTGCCCTCCATCTTTCCCAACATCAGGGTCTTTTCCAGGGAGTCTTCTCTTCTCATGAGATGGCCAAAGTATTGGAGCCTCAGCTTCAGGAACTGTCCTTCCAGTGAGCACTTAGGGCTGATTTCCTTAAGGATAAATATGTCCCAACTGAGATTTAATCAATTGATAACTGATATCTCATATTGTTAGTTTATGGATTAATGCACAGCTCCAACAAAGATACGTGGCACATGAAGAGAACCAATTACATAGATGACGTTTCACTTGCTGTTTTCACTAGTCCTGGAAATTATCCCTACCAAAGAGACATCTTCCTGTCCTGTTTAAAAAACATCTAAGCTTTACAATCCTGCAGCAAAACAGGAAGTGATGCTTAAGCCACCTATGTCATTTGCTCTCAGACACACCAATGTGGTTCCTTTGCCAATCAGTGCTCTCACAGCAAGCCCTTTGGAAGTCAGTCTGCAAGTGTGGCTTGCATTCAAGTCATACCTGCAAGTAGACATTTTCCCTCCATAGACTGCCAGGCTGCCGGCAAAGGAAGAATGTCTGTTTGCAGGCATGGCTTAAATCCAGGCAAGCCCCTTTGAAGGCATGCCCGGTGCAGTTGATCAGATTGGGGCTCGCTGTCACCGCCACTCAGCTGATCAGGGCTGCCAGTGAGCCCCACTTGCAAAGGAGCAATTAGGAGCTGGCTTTGAGCTCCCAACCCTTTTTTGGAGCCATGTTTTTACCTGCCCTACACATAAGTCAGGTATGGGGCAAGTAGGCATGGTTTGGGGTGGGGTGGGAATGTCCTCCTGGGCCCAGGGTTTCCCACCCCTTCATTAAACTTAGATGCCTATGATCCAACACAAACACTTGGGCATTCACGACCCTTTTGTTTTCGCCCTCACTGCCGAACAAGTTGATGTGGCCGTTCAGCAGCCCTCTCACATTCAAGCAGAGGGAAATGCAAAGGATGGAGCGGGTGAAGGCAGACTGCTACTAGTGCCAAAGTCAAACACACCATTGCGTTACCCCCAAATGAGTCCCAAAAGCTCATCAGGGCATGCACACAAGCAGCGCAAAGGGGCATTATGGGAAATTAGATATCCTTGAGCCCTTTATACACCCTCATTCAGCCCTCCTGCCATGCGCCATGCAAGTCGCTTATGTATAACCTGCAGGGCTCCAGATTTTGACGTGGGATGGGTGTGTAGGCCTCCCATTCCTTGCATCACCTTTTTTTGCACAGGCGCTCACAGTGCTGGGAGGGGGAGAGAGAGAAGATGGGGGGAAAGAAGGCTTCTGGTCCCTAGTGTCTCTTAATTGGGCCGGGAAATATGTATGAACCTCTGGAGAGTGGCTGATCTAGGTCAGGCTTCCTCAACCTCAGCCCACCAGATGTTTTGAGAGTATAATTCCCATCATCCCTGACCACTGATCCTGCTTGCTAGGGATCATGGGAGTTGTAGGCCAAAAACATCTGGAGGGCTGAGGTTGAGGAAGCCTGATCTAGGTGGACCTACTGTCTGACTTGGGATAAAGCAGTCTCTGTTGAGCCCTGTGGGCTCTGGGTCCCATATCCATAATCGACTGGATCAAATGATAGTCATTTATATCTTGCCTTTTTCATCAGGACAAAAAAAACCCCTCAAAGCAAAGAACAAATGGTGACAACAGGCCAGCTGGAAGGGGTCTCGCTCATCCTCTTGTCTCCTGAAGTGTAGCTGGCATGACAGTAACATATCTGTCTGCTCCTCCCATCCACCCTGATAGAGGGTGACAGACAGAGGCAGGAGCTGCAGCCACAGTGCTGTTCCCTGCAGCAGAATTGACAAGAGATCCTATCCCACCTACAAGCAGAACCGAGGGAGACCCAGAATTTCATGCACAGACCTGTGGAGTCCATGAGGATATTTATAATCCTGAACAAGGAGTCACCTAAAATGGAACGGGTGAGAGTGAAGACAATCACACAGAGAGAGCAAAACCAAGTAAAGCATTATTCATTAAAAATGTGATGTGAGCCTATCTTGCAGAAAAATGGAAGGAGTAGGGGAAGAGGCTATATCGGTGCCAGTGCCTCAGGCTTTCTTTCTAATGTTGACACAGTTATTTGAGCTGTACTTTTGGAAACATGTTTCAAGAGTAGATTAACATAATTTTAAATCATGGCCGTGCCAAAGATACATTTATAGTAGCTGTGTTGTAATTTAGGGTACATTTCAAAACAACAACAACTTGGAATTGTGGTGTTTTAATTCCTGGCCATGTATTAAAGTCTTTGTAAAAAAAACTTTCCACAGTGCCTTTAAATAAAAGCATGCTTTTGCAAATGTGCTGTTCAAGTAACCTAATTCAGGGAGAATGAAAGCCAGGCCTTAAAGAGAATGCACAGAAGTGTTTGCTTACAGTGAGAGAGAGAAGGATAAAGGAGCACTTCCCCCAAAGTAGCTTTTGTGATGGTGCCAAAACTCTGTGTTCAGTGCAATGAGCTATGTTCAAAATGTCATTGATGCTCAAAAGCAAACTTGAATCGGGGCAAGATACATTTCTGCAAGCTTGAATTTTACACATGTGTTCTAACTCTGGAAGGGCACTTTGTGGGTTTTTCAGACTGATCTTTTTTTCCTTCTTTCTTTCTTTAAAAAGTATTCTTTCTGATTCTTTCTTTCTTTAAAAAGTATTTCGTTTGAAAGAGAACCATAGATTCCAACAACTGATACAGAGACTCTTAACACAAAGGAATGCAGGAAATTCCACACTCTTTAGAGTTGTTTTGGTTACTGTTTTTGATTTAATGATATGGTGCCTTTAAGCCAGGGTTAGGGAAACTATTTTAGATAAGGAAACCTCGTTGCCAATTTTAAAGTGCCCATCAAGGCTAACAGAAAATAACAACCATGCAAATCTGTGCTCAGTTTCGACGGTTTCATGTTTTCTTCTTTGCACACATGGATTCACATGCAAGAATGATGGCTTGTGCATCTCAGTGCTTCCTTAAATGCACGCTCTGTCCCACCCAAACACACACAAAGTAATGGTAAAAAGAAGAAGCTTCTATTCCTTTGCTCTGGATAGCCAAGAACAGGAGCCTGTCTTGTGCTTGTTTATTTCCAGCAGCAGTTTTCTCTCTGGAGAGCTTTGTTTCAAAATGCCCTCGAGGCTTAAAGCCAGTTCACACATCTCCCAGTTGTGGAGCTTCTAGAAACAGAAGCAACCTGCACTTCTGATTCCCTTCTTCCAATGCAACACTCGTAACTCTTACAGGTCTCTGCCAGATCATATCCAAAAGGCCCTATGCATCCCCAGTGGGGGTCAGCAGTGTGAATGGCAGGGCTGCTCCCCCGCCTGAGGCAAGGTGAGTTCCTTGCCTCCAGCAGCAAGATCCACAGGTGTAGCAGATCAGGCTGCCAAGGAATTGATAAGCCATTGTAGATCTTCATTCACCCCTTTTTCCCTGAAGTGGGAAGGGAAGGGTGCCATTTTGTGGTTTGCCTCAGGTACCGAAATGTCTGGGGCCAGCCCTGGTAAGTGGGATGTGCCTCTACAGGCCCTGGAACTAAAGAATACGTGAATTGGCCACTGACTATAAAAAATAGTGGCGCCGAGTGGAATTCGTTCCAGCAGCAGGGCCAACCTTGAATTTTCAGGGGTCTCTTGGCAACACTTGGTCCTCTTTCTCTGTAGTCATTCTGCCAACTGCGGAGGTCAAATCAAACACAGCAGTTCAGACAGTTGTCTCTTCCCACCCTGCTCCTTTTCATTTAGCTGGCGCAGAACTCGTTGAGTTGCTTTGAACCTGAGCTTGGAGCCGAGCCCCCCAGAACAAAACCTAGTAACCAGTTCAAAATAAGTGCTTCACCAATAGTCCGAAGGATCCTTTTGAGGGGGGTGAATAGGGCCTTCCTCTTCTCTAACGTTAGGCAGGCAGGCCAAACTGAAGGAGGAGGAGCAAAAATAAGAGTTTGGGGATTATAGTTTTCCTGTATCTTGCATATGCTTTGACCTGGTGTATGAGGACAAACAGTAAGGCTGTTTACACACCATTTTTTTTCTTTTGACTAATAATAGGGAAAGAGCCCGGGGGGGGGGGAGCCACACTATATATTTAAAACACGTCCCTTCTCTAAAAAAGAATCCTTGGAGCTGTAGTTTGTTAAGGGTGCTGGGAATTGTAGTTCTGTGAGGTGAATACAGGATCATGAGAAAGCATTCAGAGAAGTGGGTCCTTTTTACTGTGTAAGCATTCCAATCCCATAAGCCCTCACATAACAGTGTTATGTGTCCAACAGTGTATAGTTTTTAAAGCTTCTGTCTTGTCTCCAGTTGTGCTAGGTAACGCTCCCCCGCCCCCTGTTTTAATTGCTTTTCTGTATGTTTCTGAGAATAGGTAGGGTGATTGGAACTATAATAGCATTATAGAAGCCAACAAATAAAAGATGCCCGAAGTAAGCTAAAAATAATATTTATATATTTTTCTGGGATGGAAGTCAATGTAAAAAGTATGTTTGGAGAGTGAACTTCATAAAGATCTGGTATGCATGCATGTGTTTAGGGAAGAAAGCAACCATTTTCCTGCATTAAATATCCCTGTAGTCATGTTATAAGAGTCACACTGCAATTATATAGTGTATGTGAGAGAGAAGAAGAAGAAGAGGAGGAGGAGGAGGAGGAGTAGTTTGGATTTGATATCCCGCCTTTCACTCCCCTTAAGGAGTCTCAAAGCGGCTAACATTCTCCTTTCCCTTCCTCCCCCACAACAAACACTCTGTGAGGTGAGTGGGGCTGAGAGACTTCAGAGAAGTGTGACTGGCCCAAGGTCACCCAGCAGCTGCATGTGGAGGAGCGGAGACGCGAACCCCGTTCCCCAGATTATCTACCACTCTTAACCACTACACCACACTGTAGTGTAGAGAAAGAGAGAGAGAGAGAGAGGAAAAAAAACTGGTGCCAAACAATTGCACAGGACAGAATCACAGAGTTTAGAAATGCTGATGAACCTGAGCCAGAATTGAATCAAGTTTTAAAAATAGTTTGACTCCCTGCTTTTTACCACTGTAACTCTCCCCCTTAAGTCAAGCCTCCCAGATCACTTTGAAACCCCACCCTTGAGGAACTTGGCCCATGGAGATAGGTTAGAAACTGACGGATGACATGGTGATACCAAATTAATGGGGATAGTTAAATTTCCAAGGAGCCAGAAGACATTTGGAAGAGCTGATTTGGCTCGTGGTCTTGAGGTTTCTCACCCCTGCCTTTAAGCCAACATACTTTCAATTTTCCCCTCATTATTTCCTGTGTGAGTTGTGGTGATGCTTTTAAATACTTCTTTCTAAACCACATTGTGTTTCCTGTTTCCTATCTATTCTTTACCACAAGTGGTTTATAGAAATACGGTGGTTGAAACAGCTTCAAGTGACTGTAGTTGTTTATGCTTAACTTGGGAAGATTTTGCTTTGTTGTGGTTGTAATCTCATGTAAGAATTAAGACTGACAGTATTTTAAGGCTCTTCAGGATGTCTCCTCACATCTAATTTCATAATTAAGGGTTATTACGCTAGGACTGGAAGCAAAACCTGGGGGAAGAAATCATCTGACTTGCACCAAACCTAATACAAAAATATGAAATTGGAATGTTTAAGAAGCTTTGCTTCAGATACCACATTATAGAATCATAGAATCATAGAGTTGGAAGAGACCACAAGGGCCATCGAGTCCAACCCCCTGCCAAGCAGGATACACCATCAGAGCACTCCTGACATATGGTTGTCAAGCCTCTGCTTAAAGACCTCCAAAGAAGGAGACTCCACCACACTCCTTGGCAGCAAATTCCACTGTCGAACAGCTCTTACTGTCAGGAAGTTCTTCCTAATGTTTAGGTGGAATCTTCTTTCTTGTAGTTTGGATCCATTGCTCCGTGTCCGCTTCTCTGGAGCAGCAGAAAACAACCTTTCTCCCTCCTCTATGTGACATCCTTTTATATATTTGAACATGGCTATCATATCACCCCTTAACCTTCTCTTCTCCAGGCTAAACATGCCCAGCTCCCTTAGCCATTCCTCATAAGGCATCGTTTCCAGGCCTTTGACCATTTTGGTTGCCCTCCTCTGGACACGTTCCAGTTTGTCAGTGTCCTTCTTGAACTGGTGCCCAGAACTGGACACAGTACTCCAGGTGAGGTCTGACCAGAGCAGAATACAGTGGCACTATTACTTCCCTTGATCTAGATGCTATACTCCTATTGATGCAGCCCAGAATTGCATTGGCTTTTTTAGCTGCCGCGTCACACTATTGGCTCATGTCAAGTTTGTGGTCAACCAAGACTCCTGGATCCTTTTCACATGTACTGCTCTCAAGCCAGGTGTCACCCATCTTGTATTTGTGCCTCTCATTTTTTTTGCCCAAGTGCAATACTTTTACATTTCTCACTGTTAAAATTCATCTTGTTTGTTTTGGCCCAGTTCTCTAATCTGTCAAGGTCGTTTTGAAGTGTGATCCTGTCCTCTGGGGTGTTAGCCACCCCTCCCAGTTTGGTGTCATCTGCAAATTTGATCAGGATGCCCTTGAGTCCATCATCCAAGTCATTGACATTACAGTGAGTGATATAAAGAGTTAGTCATAGTCAGAATAGGTCTCCTCTGAGCATGACTTAGTTGGATATCACCCAACGTGTTTTTAATCTTTTATCTCAGAAAACAGATGCACATACTTCCCAAGTTTTATTTCTCAAAACCCAAGGAGATTTTCCTTTATAGCGGTTATAAATGCAATGGCAAACCATAGTTTGTTTTATGAGCATGAGTAGCCTTGATCTCATGCACCTTTTCCTCCACTTTTCCTGCACGTGAACAGAATAGGTTAGAAGTTCCCATTCCTGGCTTTGTGGCAAACCGTGGTTTCTCCTTTTGTTTGAACAAGAAGTGATGGTTTGCCACAAACCAGCTTCTAGACTTATTCTTACATGCACGGAAGTAGGAAAGGAAAGAATGTATGAACTCATGCTCATAATGGTGAATGGTTTGTTTTGTTACATTTAAATCTGGCCAGTATGTTGTTAAAGCTTTCTTGACTCCCTTAAAAGTATGTGAAGGCATCAAAGTAGGTTTCAAACTTGAAGCATAGAATTGGGTCCTGAATGTGCATGCTATTCTTCATGCTATATCATTAAAAAAGGTAAAGGTAAAGGTACCCCTGACCATTAGGTCCAGTCGTGGCCGACTCTGGAGTTGCGGCGCTCATCTGGCTTTATTGGCCGAGGGAGCCGGCGTACAGCTTCCGGGTCATGTGGCCAGCATGACTAAGCTGCTTCTGGCGAACTAGAGCAGTGCACAGAAACGCCGTTTACCTTCCTGCTGGAGCGGTACCTATTTATCTACTTGCACTTTGACGTGCTTTCAAACTGCTAGGTTGGCAGGAGCAGGGACCGAGCAACGGGAGCTCACCCCGTCACGGGGATTCGAACAGCTGACCTTCTGATTGGCAAGTCCTAGGCTCTGTGGTTTAACCCACAGCGCCACCCGTGTCCCTTGGTATATCATTACAATATAATTATTGTGCCCCTGACCCCTTCTTCTTTAAATCAGACATAGATGGGATTTGGGTTGATGTTCAGACATGGAAAACAGAATTGTGCCCTGATCTTGTGTACCAAATTCTATCTAGATATACAGTGGTACCTCGGGTTAAGTACTGAATTCGTTCCGGAGGTCTGTACTTAACCTGAAACTGTTCTTATCCTGAAGCACCACTTTAGCTAATGGGGCCTGCCGCTGTTGCTGCACCTCTGGAGCACGATTTCTCTTCTCATTCTGAAGCAAAGTTCTTAACCTGAAGCACTGTTTCTGGGTTAGTGGAGTCTGTAACCTGAAGCGTATGTAACCCGAGATACCACTGTATTGGAGTTCAAGCAAAAGACTGTAACAAAGAAGCACACTAATAAAAGCAAGTTAAACCAAACAACTCATTTCTCTTGAAGTGTTCAATGGTGGCTGGTGGGTACCTATGCTGAAAGTGTACTTTTTGCTCTCTCGCCCTGATAAGAGTGCATATTCAGGCATGTCACTGATCCAAATAGACCCTTGTTCCTTGTATGCATCATCTTAAGAAAGGATTCCCTTAATTGAAACCCATCCACCTTCTACTGGGGGTAGTGTAGAGCAGTGTTTTTCAACCACTGTTCCGCAGCACACTAGTGTGCCGCAAGATGTTGCCTGGTGTGCCGTGGGAAAAATTGAAAAATTCGAAAGATTTAAAAATAAAGTATTTTATAATTTTTCATATTTCTCTTTACTTACTTTTTCATAATAAAGTAATTATAAAATACTTTCTTTGTGTTTATTTGATTCCTATTCAAGAGAATTACTTTATATATAGTCAATATAGGCACAGAGTTACCGTATTTTTCGCACCATAGGGCGCACCGGACCATAGGGCACACCCATTTTTTTGGGGGGAAATAAAGGGGAAAAAATTATTCCCCCCCCCCAGGCGCGGGGCTGGGGCGGGGGAAGCTCGAGCTTCCCCCGACCCCAGCCCGCAAACAGGCAGCTCTCTGCAAGCCGTGGGAGCACTCCCGCTGCTTGTGGAGAGGTCCGCGAAGCCTGGGCGCGCTGAGCTCAGCGCGCGCAGGCTTCGGCATGCTGGCAACTCTCCGCAAGGAGCCGGAGCGCTCCGGCTCCTTGCGGAGAGGTCCGCGAAGCCTGGGCGCGCTGAGCTCAGCGCGCGCAGGCTTCGGCATGCTGGCAACTCTCCGCAAGGAGCCGGAGCGCTCCGGCTCCTTGCGGAGAGGTCCGCGAAGCCTGGGCGCGCTGAGCTCAGCGCGCGCAGGCTTCGGCATGCTGGCAACTCTCCGCAAGGAGCCGGAGTGCTCCCGCTCCTTGCGAAGAGGTCCGCGAAGCCTGGAGAGCGTGAGGGGTCGGTGCGCACCGACCCCTCTCACTCTCCAGGCTTCAGCGAAAGCCTGCATTCGCACCATAGGACGCACACACATTTCCCCTTCATTTTTGGAGGGGAAAAAGTGCGTCCTATGGTGCGAAAAATACGGTAATTTTTTTAACATTTTCTAATGGTGGTGTGCCTCGTGATTTTTTTCATGAAACAAGTGTGCCTTTGCCCAAAAAAAGGTTGAAAAACACTGGTGTAGAGCACCCATTTGCAGTCTCTCACTCTCTCGACCAAATTGTAAGGTTTTGAAAATGCGATAGATGCCAAAGCATCTTGCTTATTAAAAGGTCTACATAAAACACTATTCTTTAATTCCCGCTGTAGGGAAAGTTAAGGCTAACGTTACCCTGGCTTACAAAAAGCACTTAAATCACACACTGTGTTACGTTCCCCACCCTGCATTCTGAAGTGATGACATTGCAGGTCATCTAACTTGTGATGTCGATGAGTAAGACGCAACTCACCTTTTGGTATGAGCAATTGTCCATAGTAAGTACATATGGAGGTAATAAGAATTCAGAACATTATTACTATGATTGTCGTTGAGCAAAGTACATCAGCTAATATATGAACCGTCGTTTGGCAGCATGCACACACTGCAGAGCGCTTCATAGGCGCTAACTAAAACACCCATTTTAATTAGGGAAATAGGTTGTAGCTGGTGGTGGCACTAAATACCTTCTGCTGGAAAAGAGGAGAAACTGGCACACAAATTTATCCATTCAGATATTTGATACGTTGTTATTTTAAATGGGAGGCATCGGAGCAGGATTGTGTGCCTTCCAAGTGGAGTTGTTTTGTTAGGGTCAAATTCTGTTGTCGGTTTCTCTCCCAGAAACCTTGCTGATGTCAACAGAACGACAGAAGTATTGAAAATAAAGCGGAGACTGTGTCAACATTCATTTCGCAATACATTGTTGAACAATGCCATCGCTAGAGGAAATCTCCCGTTTCTTTGAACCATGTCGCTGAGCAATATTTTTTTGTAGGAATCATGATAATTCAGAACACACTGTTAACAGTGACAAGTCATATGTCTCTACTCTCCTTCTGCCTTAGCCTAGACACCTACTCATGGCCTATTGGTTCTTGCTAGAAAGCAACATTCTTAGGGTTTCTTTCTTTCTTTCTTTCTTTCTTTCTTTCTTTCTTTCTTTCAACAGGTTTTGAGACCTCACAGAAAAAACATATACCGGTAGGTAGTAGGCCTGAAAGTAAAAAAAAAGTTATAAAATCACTTTCACATTAATCATTTTCAAATCTCATTATTTTGAGGAGGCCATCAACAAAACTGAAAATAATAATAATAATAATAATAATAATAATAATAATAATAATAATTTATTATTTGTACCCCGCCCATCTGGCTGGGTTTCCCCAGCCACTCTGGGTGGCTTCCAACAAAGATTAAGAATACATTAAAATGTCACACATTAAAAACTTCCCTGAAAAGGGAAGAAGAGAAGCATGTTGGCCCCAAGATATGGTTCTTGATTTTGATGGTAGCGATGTCTCAGGTTCAAATCCCCAAGTAATAATCCTGTGAAAGAGGGCAAAGAGAGCCATTCTCTTGAGGGCTGGTGTGATGTTGCATGGGCAGACATGGATTCTAATCCTTACTCACCATGAGGCACGCTGGTGATCTTGCGCCAGTCACGATCTCTCTCCCTGACCTACCTCACAGGGTTATTGTATAACGATAAAGCGTAGGACCCATTCTAGAGAGTGAAGAGGCTGGCCATCTATCCCAGCAGCAGTGCTTCTCACATATGGAGTACCTAGGAAGTGGGTAGCATGAGAAAATTCCCAATTTGCATACAAAAAGTCAGTTTGCAACTCCAGGTTAGGCTGGAAAAGACCCCTGTTTAGAAACCTAGAAAGCCTCTCCAGATCAATGTAGGTGGTACTGAACTTGAAGGAGCAATAATGTAGTTTGGTGCAAGACAGCTTCCTATATTCCAGTCTCTTGTCTTAAAGATGCCTGCTCTGGGTTCTTTTAAGGAGCCTCCAAAATTCTAGAGCAAGGATGTTTTTTTAAAAAAAGATGTCTTCCCATATGGCTGCTCTTATCTCCTTAGTAGAAGATATAAGGTAAAGGTAAAGGTACCCCTGACTGTTAGGTCCATTCGTGGCCCACTCTGGGGTTGCGGCGCTCATCTCGCTTTATTGGCCGAGGGAGCCGGCGTACAGCTTCCGGGTCCCGTGGCCAGCATGACTAAGCCGCTTCTGGCGAACCAGAGCAGCACACGGAAACGCTGTTTACCTTCCCACCGGAGCGGTACCTATTTATCTACTTGTACGTTGATGTGCTTTCGAACTGCTAGGTTGGCAGGAGCAGGGACCGAGCAATGGGAGCTCACTCCATTGCGGGGATTCGAACCGCCGACCTTCTGATCGGCAAGCCCTAGTCTCTGTGGTTTAACTCACAGCGCCACCCGCGTTCCAGTAGAAGATATAATCTTTATTAAAGTATACCAAGTTTCAGTAGATGAGGAACCATGTAGAACAGAAAGGGAGAACCTGTGGCCTTCGAGGTGCTGTTGGACTCCCATCTGCTCCAGCCAGCTTAGCCCATGGTCAGGCACGATGGGAGATTGAAGCGCAACTTCTGGAGATCACCAGTTTCCTCATCCCTGATGCAGAGGAAGGGAGGGAGGTTATTTATGAAGTGGCACCAAAATATTTCCTTAACAGGAAGGTCCTAGTGTTAACCAGCCCAGAGTTGTATAAAATGCATTGCATTTGCCTGAGCTTTCAAACCAAGGACAAATGGCACACACATCTTGCTTCTGTTTAAGCAGTTGGGAGGGTTTTGCCAACAAACAGCGTAGGTGTGAAATTCACTTCAGGTGGCACATTTGCCTGGTTCATCATGGCACCTAGCTGGGTTTTTTCTCCCTCAGCCCTCCATGCTCACGAGAGGCATTTTCTGTATACCTCCGGTGAATGGAAGGCGCTGTGAGTGCGTTCTTGGATATGTAATTAAGCTTTATTGAACAAAGATAATGTCAAATTCCAATCGGAATTTCTGCTTGCAGTTCAGAGTTAAAGGTCTGAGGCAGCTCTGCAGATCATTATGCTTATCTCCCATGGCTAATGCAGTTCTGCTCAGCCTCGCTGAAACCAGCAATCCATCTCTAATCAGTCAGTCAACATTCCCAACACGCGTTCAGCATAAAGAACAACAATAACAATACATTTTTATGGCTGCTTGGGTGTTGAGTGCTGCTCAATCACTGTCCCCCTCTTATGCAGAAGGGATGGAAAGTGCTAGTAAAGTGAGCAGAGGTATATTGTTGCATATAATTTCAAGCGACAAAAGCTAGCCCAGCTGTAGGCATGGTTCAAATTGCTGGAGTATTGAAAGCTTAGCCTGCTGCTGATGCCCTGTTTCCTCCTTGCTGCTTTCCCATTTGATTAAAACCTAGCCTGCAAGAAAAGGACTGTACTTGGGAGAAAACCACAAGGTATATTCTCCAGTGCTCAGAATAAAATGAAACTTAATAATAAGGAGCACATGTTGCACCCACACAATCTTCTCCAAAGTGAGTGCCTGAGCCAGCAATTTGTTGAGTGCTCAAGGTCCTGTTGTGCAAATTCTCCTCCCCAAGCTGATATTAAGGATGGTCCTGTACATGTTTACTTGGGCTGGGGGGAGAGGAATCTTTCTAAACTCAATGAGGAATATTCCTAGGTACAGTTGCAGTCCCTTGCATGCTTACCTGGGATGTAGGTATGTATGTATTATTGCATCTGTATCCCATCTTCAAGGAGAGTCTCACGCTCTACCGACTAATGTTTTGGCTGGATCCATTCTCAACAAACCTGAATTCTCAAATTCCCTTTAAATAATAATTATTATTATTCTGGATCAAGTTATCAGCAATGAGGTTAAGTAAGAGCTAAATGAAAGTGGTTTGGGGAATACAGTGGTACCTTGGTTTGCGAACTTAATCCGTTCTGGAAGTCCATTCTTAAACCAAAGTGTTCTTAAACCAAGGCATGCTTTCCCATAGTAGCGGGGGACAAATGGAACACACTCAACAGGAAGCGGAACATGTTCTGCTTCCAAGGCAAAGTTCACAAGCCAAAACACCTACTTCCGGGTTTGCAGCATTCTTAATCCAAGTTATTCATAAACTAAGCTGTTCTTAAACCAAGGTACCACTGTACTCTGCCACTGGCAAAACAGTCTTACCACATAGATAATATACCACACAGATAATGAAAAAATGAAAAATAGACAACTGTTTTTTCCTCCTCGGCTAAGCTATTCTGCCATAACCAGTTCACCTGGAAATTCCATCTCTTCTTAAGGATCCACCTTCTTGAAAGATCTAGGCTTCATTTGCAGAAATGTCAGCAAAATGGTCCTTCTGCAAGGTTGGTTCTAACACTTGAGAGTGTGTATTGCTACTTGGTATAGTGACCAGGGTTCAAATTCTACTCAGTCATGAAGCCCACCGTGGGCCAATCACTTAGCCTGATCAGGGTTGTTATGTGGATAAAATGGTAAAAGAAGCTTATACATCTCCTCAAGCCCCTTAGAAGACAGGTGGGGTATAAATTTAATTTTTTTTTTAAAAAAAATAATGACTAGGGGAAAGGGGATGTGGTTCAGTATTAGAAATCATGCTTTTGCATGCAAAAGATACTGCACTCTGATCAGTCCTTGGCCTCTCTAGGCAAGGCTAGGGAAGATTCTTATCCCAAACTCTGGATGGTGGGTACCAGTTAGGGTTGACAAGCCAGAGGTGGAAGGAAGAGAGGTCTGACTTCGTATAGTACAGCTGCTTCCTATGTCCCTAGATGCACTTAAAAAAATAATCAAGAGAATCACATTTTGTGGATGTTCAAAAGGTATTCATTCTTGGCACAACTTCTTACAATGTGAGTAGCCATCTTCTGTGAAGACAGAGATTCTAGGAAGGTGAGCAGCTGGTCCTGTTTTGGTAAGGTTTTCATGAGCAAATCAGGGATTACAAGCTACTTTGTCATTCTCTAATCCCTCTCTGAAGTGTACTTTTCATATGACAGTAGTGTTTGAGGACCGGGACATTCTCAGGGAAACCAAAATGCTTGTTTACAAAGCTATTGTACTACCAGCCTTACTGTATGCTTGTGAAACATGCCACCTCCAACTTCTTGAAAGATTCCATCAACAATGTTTCCAAAAAATCTTACACATCACTTGGGAAGACAGGCGAACTAATATAAGTACTGTATACTGGATGAAGCAAAGATCACCAGTGTTGAAGCAATGATTCTTCAACATCAACTTTGTTGGACTGGTCATGTTGTGTGGATGCCCGATGACTGTCTTTCAAAGCATCTACTCTGTTCCGAACTTAAAAATGGAAAGTGTAACGCTGGTCGTCAACAAAAGAGGTTTAAAGACTGTCAAGGCAATTCTAAAAAAATGTAGTATAAACACCGACAACTGGGAAACACTGGCTCCAGTTGGAGAACAGCCTTTACCAAAGGTGTCATGGACTTTGAAGACACTCGAACTCAGAACGCAAGGGAGAAATGTGCTAAGAGGAAGGCATGCTTGGCAAATCCATACCGTGTTCAACTCCACTGTGGAAGGACGTGTGGATCCAGAATTGGCCTCCACAGTCACTTACAGACTCATTGTTAAAACTGTGTTTATGGAAGACAATCTTACTCAGCTATGAGTGATCGCCAAAGAAGAAGACAATTTTGTAGTGGAGTCACATATCATTTGCTCTGTGCACATGCATTATATTTAGTGCTGGTCCAGTTACAGTCCTCACTTTGTTTCTAGCATTTAGACAGGAGGGGCCATAGATCAGTGATGATGCATACGTTTTGCATGCAAGAGGGCCCTGATTCAATCCCTGACATTGCAGTTAAAAGGAACAAAGGGAAAGTGGGGGAATAGGCCACACTGGGTTGTCCTTGGAAAAACCTGTCGGAGGCCCTCCAAGGAGATAGTACTTGACCAAATGAACCAATGACCTGGTGGTATAAGGTAGCTTTTTATATTCATATTTGCACTGCTGTCAGAGGAAGCACCCCCTGTTTTATCCCGCGCTGCAGTAAAATGGCAAACCATTTTGAGTTGAAAATAAAGCAGGAGAACAGCAACAGGCCCAAGTTTCAGACCTGCAAAAGGGAAACCCGTTTTTGGATATTCAGAGACTTGGTGGGAGGGGAAGGAAGAGCTCTTGCCCCCTGCAATTCACTTTCCGCATCTGAAGTGGTCCTTGTATCTTCCCCTCCCTGCCCTTCTTCATGGTGAGATGTGGATACTTCTAATGTGGGAACCCTCTGCACACAAAGCGATGGGACAGCTCCGCTTTGTGTGTTATGCGGAAGCATAGGAGCAAGGAAGTAAAGGGGCATTTCATTTGCTATTCATTCCACATCTTTAAAGGGTCCAAATATCTCTCCTGCAATTAATATCAGACGTTATCTCATGTTGACAATTCAATAAATCCATCCAGCGCAATCCATAAAATAATTCTGTGGTTCATCCTTCTTGCCTTGTTTGATGATAAGGCATTCCATAGTCCTTTTCATGCCACATTGCGACATGAAGTTAAAGCAACTGTTTAAATGGGAACCGCATGTGAAAATCATTTGGTATCCCTTGCTGTAAAGAGATCTCCCTTTACAAATTAGGTGTTTCATATAAAGGATGATCATCACTAAGATGTATGTTAGAAACAGGTAATTAGACCTTCCTCTTGGTGGAATAATGTAATACATTGGGACTGCATTTTGTTCAACTTCCGGTACTAATCGTACAAATTCATTTGTTGACATCATTAGCATATATTTGTGACTATAGCCATAATCTGTACTTTAGATCGGGGACATCCAGCTCCCAAGAGACTATGATCTACTCATGGATAAAAAAAACCTACCCATCTACCCATTTGGGGGGAGACCCCAAACTTGTTGGGCTTTTTGGGGGGGGGCAAGCCGCTTCTTGGGGGGGCGACATAAATCGCTTACTGAGTAGAAAACTCGGCAGTGATAACTCCATCTTCCATTTTTGCGGTCGTGCGCAAATTAAGGGAAGAGAGAGGGCCGGGGCCAGATGCCCTTTTTTCCCCCATGGAAGAAAGTGACCCTGCAATCAACCACAATCTACCACTATCACCCGGGGATCAACCTGTCGATCGTGGTCGACCAGTTGGACATCCCTGCTATAGATTATCCCTGGTAAACTATAATTGCAGGTTATGTTTATATTCCTTTCTGCCTGAATCTTTGGTGACCTTATTTAGGTGTAGTCACTATTTTAAGATATACGCTTTTTTACAATGTACCCCCATATATGTTTGCTGAGGAGTAAGTTCCACTGAATTGAATTGGACTGACTCCTAGGGAAGTGGCTATAGAGTGCGGCTGTCAGGTTGTTGATTTTAATCTATGCAGAATCTGTGAGGAGGTTCAAGATTTTGGTATGTAAGATACAATGTAAGGAAAGACCATTTTTCATCTTATTAAGTAGGTTATGCAGTAACCAGGTGAAGCCGGATGAGTCGCTTGGTTTACAGCAAAAATGTCCTCTGCCAAACACTGTGTTGTGACAAACTTGCCGAAAATGTTAAATATGTTCTGCTAAATGAAACAATTGGCTCACTTTGCTCCTCTTTTGTTTCTTCTTTTTAGATTTTCTCCTTTCTCGGAGAACATAACAAAATCCTAAAAATTTCAAGAAGGACTTGGCAATGCAATGAGTGATCTCCGTGTTCCTTGGAAATCTGTTGCAGTGTGTGCTGCCGATTCTCTGTTTCTGGAATTGTGTTGTAAGATGGCTCCTTGTTCTAAACCAGTTTTTAATCCAGTTCAGTTCAGTGCTAGCTTGATCTCACCTGCTTTCATACAATAAAATATTTCCATTTATGTTTTCCTTGTAGAATGACCAAAAATTGTTAAGTGGGAGGAGAACTAAAAGTAGGACTCCTATGATTTGAATCAAGGCATCTGCCTATGACACCACTGGCACACTGTCTCATGAGAGTAGTAGGTTGCTTAAGCTATAGCTGCTGGTTCATCAGGATTCATAAACAACAGAAAATGTGACAAGGGGAATCTGGTGTTTCACTCCTAAGACTAATGTGAAGCGGGGTGGGCTGGGGATTCTTGCAGGACAAAATAAACAGGAGGAAGATAATGCCTAATTCTTCCTCTATCTGCAGATTCTCACCTGCAAATGCCACCAAACCTCACCCTCACTTTGTGCTGACTTTATGTTTCCTTGTCACTGCCAGGCTCAAAAATTCTCAAGTTAGCCAATCTGACAGGGGAAATGACTGGGGGGGGTGGACATTAGCATGGGAGAAATGGGAGTCACAGGAGGGGTTTGCTGATTCTGTCCTGCAGCTGCCCACCCTCAGAGTTTCAATCTCTGGGCGAACATGGGTTTAAAAGCCCCCTTTCCAAGATAATATGCTGAGAAAAGAGATACTAACTCAGCTATGAACTGCGTTTCTTTTTCTGGCCATAGTTTTGCCTCTTTAATTCCTCATTCTGACAACATTAAAGAAGAATGGTGAATATGTCTCATTGCATTTATTTACTAATTGGTTTGAGGATAGGCTAAGCCTATATATTTCATGCCCTGGGAACTTAGTTGCATCATTATCTAGTCTCAAGCGTTCTCCCCTCTCCCACCAAGTGCAGCGCATCTCAATTATCAGAGCATCCCTGGCTGCAGTTGTGCACATTCAGCATTTAGTCCTTGTCAGCTTTTGAACTGGCCACTGTAACTGTCCCTTTAAGAGCAGTTTGATCTGCAGTAATTAGCAAGCAATAAACGTTTACCTCAGTGCCACTGAAAAGCTTCCTGGGAGGCCTTTTCCTGCAGGGCAAACCTCTGTTTAAAAGGGAAAGTGGGGGCATAGGCCACCCTGGGTTGTTGCTGCTGTTTTTTTCTTCTTGGCAACACTATCAGTATCTATTTCAAGGGGTAAAATGTTTAGCAACTGAGCCCACCGTTCCTAGACGTGGAAGAATTGTGTGTATGTCAAATGCACCAAGATTTTTTTTCCCCCAAGGGCAAGGATAGAACTGAAATGGGACAGAGGACACACCAGATATGCACTCAAGGTAGAAGTAGCAATAGCAAGAGCAGACGCCTAAAGAAAGAAGCTTATAGCTAAAAACTTAGTTCTCCACTTTTTGTGGAAAACACCTTTTTATGTGTCAGCTTTCGGTTTTCCTCCCAGTTAAGCTCTTACTAACAGCTAAGGGTGAGGCAGAAGGTGAAAAGCGCATGGTATCTGTACTGAGCAATATTACAGTGGTACCTTGGTTTACGAACTTAATCCGTTCCAGAAGTCCGTTCTTAAACCAAAGTGTTCTTAAACCAAGGTGTGCTTTCCCATAGCAGCGGGGGACTCAATTTACAAATGGAACACACTCAACAGGAAGTGAAGCATATTCTTATTCCAAGGCAAAGTTCACAAACCAAAACACCAGCGTTTGCAGCGTTCTTAATTCAAGTTGTTCATAAACTAAGCTGTTCTTAAACCAAGGTACCACTGCACATTGGTGGTTTGCTTGGGTTTTTTTAAACCAGACGTATTTGTAAGAAGAAAAAAATAAGAATAGCAAAAGAGCATAAGAAGGCCAAATGCCCATCTAGACCAGCAACCTGTGAATTGGGCAACCTAACGTGACAAAAGACTCAGCTCAGCAGTTGGTAGCCCCTGGCCGAAGCATGAGTGATAAATCACACAGACGTAATGCTGTATTTTATGTTCTTTAATCAAGGTAAACGTGATTGGCAGATGATGTCATCATTCAACTGCTAGCCCATGAGGGGAAGCTGTGGGTGCTTGAGAAAACCCTGTGGTGTACATTTGAGAAAACTTGAGAATTGGCAAGGGTGCATCCAGTCTTTTCCTGCATTAAAAGGGGGTTATAGTTGGGACATGGGTTGCAGGCATGAAATGGGGCTGTTTTCCCAGCCGTTACATGGGGAAGAAAATTAATGTCAGGGTTGTCAGCTTCATGAACTTCGGATACAAATGAACTACAACAAAATGTTGCAGTGTGGAGTGCTTCTTTTTAGGATTCTACCCATTCTACATTCTGCCGCCGCTATCACCCCTTTTTTTTACTTTCTTCCAGGCAGTCAATATTCTGTAGCCATTGCACACTTTCATTCCTTTCTGGGCTCTTTTTTTTGGGGGGGGGGTCCGCCCTTAGGTGTATTCCCCGAAAATACTTTTGGTATTTCTGCAAATCTTCAGGTTCTGCCAAGCCTGGCAAAAATACCTCGTCTGTGTGGGTGGCAGTGCTCTGGCTAAGAAAACAATAGCACTCGCACCCTAAATATAAAAAACAGAGGGAACAATCTGTACACTAATACACCCATCCCTACTTATCAGCTTACCAAACAATAACTGTCCTGACAGATACCTGTACTCAGGGAGAGTTGAATGATGTTAGGCCAGTTTTAACTAGACTTTTTGGCCCCTTTGCCATTCTTCTGGTTTTTCAGTGGTATGTTAGTTAACCCATTGTCGACTGGAAAAAAAACAGCCTCATCAGATTGACTCTGTCCCATCTGAGATGACAACATTGCTCTTGTTCAAAGAACTTTGCCCCAGAAAAATAGTAGGTGTTTTGATAGGGCCAGCAAGCAAAAACAAAACGAAGGTCAAACTGGATTTGCTTGCTGGCTCACCCATTCCCACAATATATTGCCTGAGGAGCAGGGAGAATTCCACAGGCGTTTGGCTGGCCCTTGTAAGAAGAGCCAGCAGGATCAGGCCAGTTGGCCCATCGAGTTCAGCATCCTATACTCAAAAGTGGCCAGCTGGATGCCGGGACATTCGCAGGAAAACCAAAATGCTTCTTTACAAAGCTATTGTACTACCAAGCTTACTATATGCTTGTGAAACATGGGCCACTTACATTTCATTAGTTTTACAATCAATTTAACATTTCAAAGTTTGACTCCCTTCCCTCTCTTTCTGCGGTCCCTTAAATTTATTTTTTAATATCTTTTTTGCTCATTTAATTACCTACATTATGAAACTGCAGGTTATTACATTAATCCTGCCAATGTTTTTATCTGTTTGCAATTTATCTGTAAATATTCAATAAACCATTTCCCCTTCTTTTATAAAATGTTTGTTATCTTGATTTCTTATTCTTCCAGTGAGTTTCACTATTTCTCCATATTCCATAAGTCTTCATAGTATCCATTCTTCCTTTGCTGGGACTTCTGCATCTTCCCACTTTGGGGCAAGCTGTATTCTTGCTGCTGTAGTAGCATACATAAATAAATTTCTATACTAACCATCCAGAATCTTCCAATATTCAGCTTCATTGGAGGCCTTGTTCTCCAAGAAAGGATTTAATACAAGAAACTTTTTCAGTTTTTGCAACTTCTAGCACTAACTACATTGTGCCAGCATATTGTTCAAACAGCTTTTTGCTTCCTTAAAAAAAATATATCAATAATTATTACTTGTATTCTGAAAGGAAAGACACATTCCTGTTCTCCAGGAGCTAGCAACCCAAACAGTTGTGTGTCGCACAAAAAGGACCGCCTCCCTGACCTCTTCTGGCAAGGACAGTTCCTTCCTGTCTTCAAGGGAGGAGCCTTAGGACACAGAAGCATTGCCTGTTTCAGAGGCTTGGAAGTGGGATAAGAGAGAAAAAGGGATTCTTTCACCAGATTAAACAATGCGCCCACCAGTGACGCACACATTTGGGACCGCATGCTGATACAAGACACAGGGGTCAGCAAACTTTTTCAGCAGGGGGCTGGCCCACTGTCCCCTCAAACCTTGTAGGGGGGCTGGATTATATTTTGAAAAATAAAATAAAAAATGAACAAATTCCTATGCCCCACAAATAACCCAGAGATGCATTTTAAATAAAAGGACACATTCTACTTATGTAAAAACACACTGATTCCTGGACCATCCACGGGCCGGATTTAGAAGGCAATTGGGCTGGAAATGGCTCTCGGGCCATAGTTTGCCTACCCATGATATAAGATATTCCTGACCAGGCTAGAACAGACACTTCTATTTTCAGAAGTTAATTGGTTCCTGATTCTATTGCCATTCTAGTACAAAAGCAGCTCCATCTCCTGGGCTCAACCTACATTTCCATATGGGGTACGGCGCAGTCAGAACAGGACTTCAAAGCTTCTCCATTGGCTTGAGGTTCCACTTGTGAGTGAATGGGCCCTCTGATCTGACTCAACTCCTTCCTGAGGGAGAGTCCTACTGGATTAGGCTGAAGGCCTACCTAGTTCAGCATCCTGCATTGCACATTGGTGTGCCAGATGCATATGGGAAGACCATTCATATTTAGGCATGAGGACAATTGCCCTCTCCTGCTGTTCTTCCCCGGCAACTGGTACTCTGCTCCTGGTAAACATAGTAGATACCCATCATGTCCGATAGCCATTGATGGCTTCATCCTCTGTGAATTTGTCCAGTCCTGTTTCAAAGTCACCTTAGCTGGTGAACGTAGCTTGGGTCAATTCCATACTGAACTATGTGCTGTGTGATGAATGACTTCCATTTGTTTGTTTATCTTACTGCCTTTATAATATTCCACGTTTCCTCCAAGGAGCTCGAAGTGGTATACATAGCTCTTCTCCTCCCCGTTTTTTCCTCACAACAAACCTGTGAGGTAGATTAGGCTGAAAGTGAGTGACTAGCCCAAGGTCATCTGGTGATATCTGTGACTCAGTGGGGCTTTGAATCCTGGTCTCCCAGGTCCTAGTCCAGCACTCTAACCACTGCACCACGTTGTCTCACCATACCTTCTCTCTGTTCTTAACCGCTTTCCATTGAGCTTCATTGGAATACCCCGGATGTCAGAGGTTGGGTGCATAATTGAAATACTTTATTGTCACTTGTACAACTTGTATAAGTGAGATTACACGAGCACCTCCCACTCAGCGCTCTTAGTCTTAATTCACCTTGTTTACTGACGCACACACACCAAACCAGAAAGTCAGTTGCCCTGTTGTTATCTTTTCATTCAGCAGCCCATGGATAGAAGCTGTTCTTTACCCTGTTGGTGCGACTAATCATGCTTCTATATCTTCTGCCCGAGGGCAGAATAGTAGTAGTAATAATAATAATGATGGTGGTGGTGGTGTTAGGGGCTGGCCAACAGGTGTAGTTCTATCCCTGCCCCAATGCACAGACAAGACTAGAGGTTAAACTCTGGAAATGAAGAGCTGACCTCTCAGAACTGGAACTCCTTGCTTTGCCTAGAGAACACACCCTCTTCTAGGGCCAGGAATAGAATCTACCAGCCCTCAAATCCTGTTTTCTCCTGTAAAACCGTAGTCTATAATTTACGTGTCACAATTTCGAGAAGCAACAGTGAAGGGTTGTTCCTTGCTCAAGTAAAGCTCTCGGTAATTTGTCTTTCTCCAGGTTTAGACCGGTTTAGCTCAGTTAACTTCACTGGGTTTCCCTTTGCATTTACACTGGAGTGGGAAGAAGAATCAATCCTAGCGTGAGATTTGCCAGAGAACGACGTAAGCAGAGTTCAAACAGAGCCTAAAGAAGGAGAAGAAAAGGTCCTGAAAGGAAAACGTTCCCCTCAAATAGAAACAACTTCTCTTTTAAAGCAGCGATCCACTTTAAATAACAAGCAGTCTAGAGTTATTTAATTGAGTGTTCTCTGGGTCAAGAGAAACTTCTACCTATTAAGCAAAGCAGCCAAGATCTACTCTCCATAACTTGCTCTTTTACCAAAGTACAAAAGGGTTTTGAACGGAGTCCATTTTAGAGCAAACTTTACAAGAGTCTTTGCATAGAACATTCAGTGGGAAGAAAAGATTCGTCATGGAGCCAGCAGAAACTGTACAAAGAATAAAGGGAGAAGGTTTACCAATACAAATTAAATATTCTGCCTTGGGCTGTGTACACACCAAGTATCCAAAGCATATTCAAAACTGCCTGCAAGGATCCTGGGGATTGTAGTTTTCCCTCATCAGAACTACAAACAGCAGTTCCTAGGATTCGTGGGTTGGGGTGGGGTTGCTTTTAATGTATGTTGTTTTTGCAACCTTGCCCCTCTGATTTAGGACAGAGAGTTATTCAAAGCTTGTTATAACGGCCCTCTGTTCAACAAGTACGGTCTTCCTTGCATTGAGATGCAATGAGCTGTACTGTTTCACCTGTTGAATTTCTGGCTACTGTGCAGTTCATAAGGGCCCAGCCAAAAAACCTCTAAAAAGTGGCAATTATTTTACCTACTTATTTTTACGAATGGTATTCATTACATCAGTCAGTCTGCCTCGTGAGTCATTACTCTTTGCCAAGTTTTTCTTTTCCTGTGGGTCTCATGTGTTACGGCCCCTTCAAATTTTACGGTACTCCCTTGTGACTTCCCAGTTTTAGCACGCCATGCTGCTCTTTACTGAGGAAAAAGTAGCAGTCCTGCACTGAGGGGAATACTGCCAGTCATGGGATCATCTTTTATTTGTAAATCATAGGGCAGTGGTTGGCAACGCAGTCTTTCTTTCTTTCTTAGCTTATATGCGCGCGCGCTCACTCACACACACACCACTCAGCCAGACTAAAAGGCTGAATCATCAGTTCAGCAGATACCAGGGGTGTTCAGGATTTTGGAGTGTCTTTATTCATTTTAAATTGGTTCTAAGTGCCAGGAGGGAGATGCATTTCTTCTTTTCTGGGTTGTTTTTTTAACCATTTGCTTGGGCATGTTGAATTGAGTGAGGATTAACTGTGTAGTCAAAAGGCCCTGATCTACATGCTTACTCTACAACCATCAAAACTGGTCCGAAAGAAAGCTTAGCAACCAGGTCACAAACAGCAAATAAAACCCAATTAACCGGGCACTTTTATTTCTCCTAGGTTTCCATCATTGCAGTAGGTCATCTTTCTCCATGTACTACAGTTGAGAATTTGCTTTCCCCTTTTTCTTCCTTTTCATAGAAAATGTAGCACTGCTGGCAAGCTTGCATGTTGCAAACGTCAATGTGGGCTATTGCCTCACTTAAAAACACAAATTTTGGTATCTGGTTACCACCAACCACGTTCTCTTATGATGTCATCCTATAATATCAAATCATTTAATCACATCCTGGAGTATGTAATAAGAAGTATAAGAATTAAAAGAAAATTATTATAAATTAGTTTGGAGATGGTATTTAACGCCAGTCAGATTAAATCAAATAAACAAGGAATATTTGGTGTTATGTTAGAAGGGATGCCAGGAAACAGGGAATTATGTTCACATGTGGTGGGAGTGTAAATATGCACAATTTTGGGGGCAAAGGTTGTTTAAGGAGATAACAGAAATCACTGGGTTAAAGCTGGCCAAAAGTCCAGAGGTAGCATTATTATCAATTTACAATGAGGTGGAAGGTTCACAGGCTATGAAGGACTTGTTCACAAATTTATTGACAAATTATTATACCGAGGAAGTGGAAGGGGTGAGCAGAATACAAAATGGAAGAATGGTATAAAGAGGTGTGAGAAATAGCTGTTAATGATAAATTAATATGTGCCATTAAGGTAAGATGGGGAATATGTAGCAGAAATTATTTTGAGGATATATAGAGGGTGTTTGTGGAATTTGTACTGTTAAAATGGAAAGGGGTCAAACCAGCGAGAGAGGTGTTGATATTTTGGAAGGTTGGATAGTTACAATGGAATGGTCTTGGTGTTGGGGTGCACATTTTTATTCTTATTTATGTATGGTTACTTTCTCAAAATAAAAAAATAAAATAAAGAAAAGACAGTGAAGTGTGCTGTGTCATAAAACAAACCAACCATATTGTGACGATGCCTAAAACAGTGTCACCTTTTCTGTAGCTAAGGGGGAAGATTCAGCTGCTACAGGAATAAATCAGCCGCCTGTCTTTCAAGCTCACCCAGCCATGCTCTTATAGCAGGCTTGTTTCACTTCTCACCGCTGGGACACAGTAAGCAAAGCTCTGGGGACAAACTCTTCGGACCTTAAGTTATTCCTTAAATACTCTTCGTTCTTGTGAAATGGAACCAGTTACCTGTAGGAATAGTGGGATCTGCTTTGCCAGGGATACTGGCAGTCCCAGTCCTGTGAAAGCCCTCCACCAGGGATGGGTATCCTCTGGCCCTCCAAACCTTTCTATCTGGCCCTCAGGACTCTCTGTAGGCCACAGCCCTCACCAAGCCAGCTTTGCACCCTCCTTGAGTGTCTTTGCCTGGCATAGAAATATGACAAATCAAATCAACCCCTGATATTGTGTCATGGAGTGGCTGGATGCAGAGGAGGGTTGAGAGGCACCAGCCATGGAGTCCCCATGGGAAGAAGAGCCTGGGGATTGGTGGTAGCAGGACGACGGGTGGTCAGCGAGGGGAAGAGAAGACTGGGAGGAAGAGGTGGTGCCATAAGCAGGGGAGGTAACAGGGTTTGGTGAGCAAGCAGAGTTGGTGGCAGAGGACAGTTCAGGCTCTGTGGCAGAAGAGGGGGGTGGAGAGGTGTGGTGCCAGGAGACACAGAGGAAGAAGAAGCCAGGGAGTCTCCCCCTCCTGCTGCACCCAGCTCCCCTCCCCGGTGATCTCCTAGAAGAGGCAGAGAAATGAAGAGGGCAGAACAGAAGTCAGTTGTTTGCAGGCACCACTTCCTCTAGCATGGGAAAAGACCACAGGTTTGGTAAGTTAGATATGGATTGCTTACAAACTCTCCCAAAGTTAGGTTCATGTGCTTTTCCATGCGGCATTCAGAAAACACAGGCAGTTGCAACTTGGGGAAAGTTCCTGAATTATTGGTATAGAACACAAGAATGGCAGCTAAGCTGGAGAAGGCTGGAGGAGAGCAAAATGCTTGATTACCTAGTTCCTCCCAAGATGAGGCAAGTGGACATAGCTGAGTCTGCCAAGACAGCTTACTCAATGGTATCATCACCTTCATGTGTTAATCAGACTTAAGCATGTTCGTTATTATGAAGCTGGTTATTCCACAAAGATCACTGCAGCTTTTATAGGTAAAGGTAAATGGACCCCTGACCATTAGTTCTAGTTGTGGCCGACTCTGGGGTTGCAGCGTTCATCTCGCTTTATTGGCCGAGGGTGCTGGCGTACAGCTTCCGGGTCATGTGGCCAGCATGACTAAGCGGCTTCTGGCAAACCAGAGCAGCACATGGAAATGCCGTTTACCTTCCCGCCGGAGTGGTACCTATTTATCTACTTGCACTTTGACGTGCTTTCAAACTGCTAGGTTGGCAGGAGCAGGGACCGAGCAATGGGAGCTCACCCCGTCACGGGGATTCGAACCGCCGACCTTCTGATTGGCAAGTCCTAGGCTCTGTGGTTTAACCCACAGAGCCACCTGCGTCCCGCAGTTTTTGTAACATGGGTTAAAATCAGTGCAGTTTTGAAAGATCCAGTACATTATTCCATGATCTTTATTCAAAATTGCATCCAATTGTAACCAGACACAGACAAAAGCCTGCTCCTTGATCTCAGGAAGTACCATGCAAAGATTGGTTAAGATTGCTATGCGTCTGGACATCACTTAAGCTAACAGACAAGCCCATTCCCCAAACACCTAGTAGTTGATTTTTGAGAGCCTGTTTAATTTCTGTGAACACAGATGTGTTTATGTAAAATGCAGGATAAATATAAACCTGACCGTGTCTTTGCTTCCTTATGTCAAGAAGAAGATTGGACTTGATGTCCTACAAGATCCTCTCTGTGATACTATGCTTCTGTTATGCGCTGTAATTCATTTTATTTAGCTTTAGGCTAATGATATGCTGCTGCACTGACAATTACTCACATGCCTTGAGCTCTAACAGCAGCCTCCCTCTTTCTAGTGGCATTTTTATAGGATGAAACCAATTCACCCTCACGGTTGCACTCACTGGCATATGATGGGTTCCTCTAGATAACCTATTTATTGTGCATCCATCCTGATTTGCTTACACAGCACTTCGATTCTATCTGATCTTTATTGAGACTTCGTTCTGATTTGTTTGCAGTACCAGGCATTTACCCAAACCCTATGAAAAAGAAATGATGTGCATGTACTCTGTGTGTGTGTGCATACGCACACATGTGCGCATGAGAGAGGGAGATCTTGCATGTCAATCTGTCACTGGTCCTTATTCTGCCATGCTTTCACTAATACATGAATACATAATTTTATTTGTATACCATCTTTCCATAGTTCAAACCATGCTTAAGGCAGCATGCCACATAAAAAGCACATGATTACAACATAACAAAAGTAGTCATGAACAATAAAGAAAACAGCAAAAAGTGCATAACCAAATCGAACAATTTCCACATAAATCATAATAACTAAAATAAAGAGTAAAATAATAATTTCAATAACAGCAACAACCCACTCCCCAACAAAAACCCCTAACGACACCCCAGCCCAAGAGCCTGTTCAGCAGCCTCAGCTTTTGTAGCTGGAGTCAGTCCGGGCCCTGCTCTCCCAGTCCAGGTGAGAAAAGGCCTGCAAGGCAGGGAGCGGGTCTTTCAGGACTTGTAGCCTGCAGTGTAAGAATAATAGAAAACACTGATTTGGCCAAGGCGCTACATTGCAGTTCCACATTGGAGAAATGTGATGGACCTTAGGTGTCTAACAGTCCATCCATTAAAAACAAACAAACAAACAAACCCCAGTATTAGAGTTTGCACAGGATGGGAATGGATATTTATCCTTCTCAAATAATGCTGGTATATATCATTCTTCAACCCAGCTTCCAAGATCCTGGATAGGAGCTTTCTAAACCTTAATTATAAAAGCTTTCTAATTTCTGTGGCTGCCAACTTCTATATTTGGCAAACAGCATGCTGAGAGGCAGGAACTAAGAAAATGAGATCACTGAATTTTAAATGATATACAGTTGTATTAAGAGTGTCAATATTTAATTTAATGAAAGCTTCTGTGACAGATTGTTCCCTACCTTTCAGGTTGCCAAGTTCCTCATTTGCTGCAGATTCTAGCACTGGTTGCGTTGAGAAAACTAGATTTTATATTCTGCGACACAGGGTTCATGGAGGGGTACGCTCTTCACTTCTGTTAATGGCAAAATGTTCCAGGGACAGCAAAACCCAGGTTTTGCATGGAGACTTGTGACATTTTGCAATATTTGCTTTGTTTACACATATACAAAGAGAGCCCAAGTGGAAGCTAGCAAGAGGCACTTCTTTCAGGAAGCAGATCCACTACTCTACATCAGGGACTCAGCTATACAGCTGCAAATATAATGTTTGAAGTGCATTATACCCTAGAGGCACTGGTGAGCTAATGGCAAATTCCATATATATATTACAACGTTGTTGTTTTTTAAAAAGCATTTTCACAGTGGTTTTTTTTATATATATGTGTGTGTAATCTACTCCAAATCCCCAGAGAGTGAGATTTCTGAACCTTCCCTAACCTGGTGCTCTCCAAGAGTTTTAGACTACAGCTCCCATCTGCCCTATCCAGCATGACTCATGGTGAAGGGTCATGGGAGCTGTAGTTGAGGCAGGCTGCTACATCACTAAGATGCTCCCAGTTTTCAGCTCTCATCTGTTAGCTGCAGTTTAGCCATCACAGTTCTCAAGGTTCTTTGGGAGAAACCGCATGCTTTGAATGCGACTTAAATGTACAGGGTGGGTGGCACCTTTCTCTAGTTTCTGACTTCTCCTCCTGCTCCGAAAATTGCTGTTTCTTCTTCACATACGGTCTGCCAAGCGCAGCACACAGCCACAGATTAACTGCGAATCCATGGGCTGTCCACAGTCATGAAGAAACATTCACCAGCTTTTGCCTAAACCCCAGAGTCCGGTTAGGCATTAGGACAGCAAAGCCACAACCACCAGTTCCACCTCCTATACAGAAATAGATAGGAGATTGTTGGGAGAAGAATGAGTTCTGCCTCTCTTTATTGGTTGCAGGGTTACAAGGGGAGGAGGAGACCAAAAAGAAAGACGCCAAAGGACAACAGTGTGTATGTGTATAGTTAAATGGAGGAGAAGAAGAAGAGTTTGGATTTGATATCCCGCTTTATCATTACCCTAAGGAGTCTCAAAGTGACTAACAATCTCCTTTTCCCTCACTCTGTGAGGTGAGTGAGGCTGAGAGACTTCAGAGAAGTGTGACTAGCCCAAGGTCACCCAGCAGCTGCATGTGGAGGAGCGGAAACGCGAACCCAGTTCACCAGATTATGAGTCCACTGCTCTTAACCACTACACCACACCAGTGAAAAATTTGGGGCAGAAGTCGAGAACCCTGCTCAGGAAAATGAGCTGGAGGGCCCAACAAAGACTTCATGGCTGGCTTGCTACATTTTAAAAGTGAATTAATACACATAAAACACCTTTCTTCAATAAGAGGATTAAGTAAGATAAAAAACAAATAAAATAAAACCTACATACAGCAACAGCGTTTTGTATTCTGTAGGCTTCTATGATGTAAGTAATGGGTTCCACCTGCTAGCCTGCTCCCTGTTTGCTCATTTCTATATATAGGGTGCCTACATTCTGCATGTGCAAATAGCTTTAGATACCTATTAGGTCTATAAATTACCATATAGCATATATTCAACACAATAAACAGCGAGAATTTGTTGTTGACAAAGGACAGCTGGAGATATAAAGGGCCCCATTACCACCAGTAGCTTAGGGCCTCATCAAACCTAAACCCAGCCCTGAACCTGACATTATCTAACTGCATCATTGGTTAGGTGCCAGCACTGGCGTTTTCACAGTGCAACTCTGAGCATGTGCAAGAAGTGTGCCCTACTTGTACTATGTGCGGTGGGATTTACTCTCAAGTAAGCAAATCTAGGATTGCAGCCCTAATCTACAGGTAGGCATGAGCACTACTGCTCAGGGCTTTCAGAAGGTGGTGGAAGAGACTTTGGGTCAGAGTTGACCTTAACACAAGGGCCAGTGGCGTAGCGTGGGGGGTGCAGGGGGGCCGGCCGCACCGGGCGCAACATCTGGGGGTTAGGGTTAGGGGGCGCAAATCCACGGGTTAGGGGGCGCAAATTACTTGCCTTGCCCCGGGTGCTGACAACCCACGCTACGCCACTGACAAGGGCTCTTAATTTTCGTCATAAGCTGGATCTAGACACATCAAAGAAGTGTTACAGTTAAAAGCATTGCAAACTTTGCATGAGAAATCGAGTTAGCAAAAGCAGAACTCCACAGCGCCATCTGGTGTCACGGTGTTAGAATGCATAAACAACGCATATAAAGTGCTTTTTCTTTGCCCATGTAGCTGAGTCCATAGTGAGGCTTCCTAAAGATGCATAATGTGCTTTGACTGGAGGATAGAGGGGACCCTGGGAATAATTTGCTGAGAGTAGTCCCCACCACTTTTCTGCCTGCAATAGTTTAATGACAGGCTTGTCAAGTCCACCTCCCTCCAAACTGTCATAGCTCTACACAACATGCCAGTAAAAGGTAGGTAAAAGTGTTTGAAACTGATCCTTTGCTGTTGTCAATCATTCTGTGGATTCTTGAAGCATGAGTAGTCCTGTTTTTCTTTTCTGTATTGGATTGTTTTCCTGCCCGTGACAGAATTGTACTGGGGATGTAGCAGCTCTGGGTGCAAGGATTTAGAGGCAGAAAAGAAAGACTAGCCAAGCTG
The DNA here is from genome assembly GCF_964234715.1 of Podarcis melisellensis. Lineage (NCBI taxonomy): Eukaryota > Metazoa > Chordata > Lepidosauria > Squamata > Lacertidae > Podarcis > Podarcis melisellensis. Next base: position 24,466,027 of record NC_138537.1, on the reverse strand, counting down.
GCTGGATAATGTAAAATTTACAAGCTGGTCAGTTTAATGTTACTACTAAGTATTAAGCTCAATGAAAACTACAGTGGTACGTCAGGTTAAGTACTTAATTCGTTCCGGAGGTCTGTTCTTAACCTGAAACTGTTCTTAACCTGAAGCACCACTTTAGCTAATGGGGCCTCCTGCTGCCGCTGCGCCGCCAGAGCACAATTTCTGTTCTCACTCTGAAGCAAAGTTCTTAACCTGAAGCACTATTTCTGGGTTAGCGGAGGCTGTAACCTGAAGCGTCTGTAACCCGAGGTACCACTGTACTTTAGAGGCAACAAAACAAGAGCTTGAGGACTGAACTGCTGTCAGTTTCTCCTCTTTCTGCCTGCTTGGTTGATCTGCTTGTTCTCTGTGAACATATGGAAGGGAGCTCCCTAGCAGACCATACAAGCAATAAAACAACTCATTATAAGCTGCTGCACCTGCCTGAACACTAAACCAAAAGGGGTACAATGGCACTTTCAGTAAATGTGAAAATGTGTCCCTAATGGAGGTAACAGACCAAGAGCGATTCCACAGGGCAGTTTATTGTGGGCTCAGTGCTACTCATGACAGGAAGATATATTTTTCAGGGTCCACATGTTGTCATCATCATAGAAACACCAGCCCATACATTTTCTTCGCTTAATCTAGATTTTCCCTTACCATGGAAAGTCTGATAAGTAAAAACCTGCTTTACTCACTGCTAGTCTGGAAGCTCCTTAGTTCTCCTGTCCTGTAATAAAAGAGCTCATTTTTGTTTTTGACTTGAGACAAGCATGCAAACAAACAAACACAAGAAAACCTTGATTGTTGCCTTGTTGGCCTTCAAAATGAGCAGTTGCAACCATGTGAGTAAGGAAATGGGCTAGATCTCTATCACTTGCCCAAGTCAAGAGTGTCAGCCTTATGCTGGAATCCTAAATATACAGTACTTTTACTAGGGATTGAGCCCTATTGAGCTAAGCGAGGCTTCAGAGTAAACCTGCTTACAATTCCAATATTAGACATTTTTGGAAGACCTGAAATTATGCCCTGTTGCCAGGAATGCCACTCATCTGAAAAGAAAGCAAAACAAAACGAACGAACGAACGAATGAATGAATGAATGACAGGCAACAGATGAAGACATCCTGCCTATGTGACATCTCTCTTATCCCATCCCCCAATTCTTCATTAAGGCTGTGTCTTCACTATCCACCAGGCTGTTCTTTTTTACAATTCAGATCTAAGCTGGTTTGGTGGGGAAAACACACCAAAATGCAATATTACATGAGAAGCAACAGGGTAGGCACAGGATAGATGTGGATTGTGGTTAACATTGTGCCTACATTGCTTCCCAGACCAATGGTGGAAGCGCCCTGGAATACCAAATAAACAGGAGTCATATCCATGAGTTCGCTGGCTCCTTCTGAATGTGAGGCGTCTACGATCATTATGCCGGCATGTTTCAGAAATGGAGCTACTTTCTCCAAATATACCCTCAACAGTCCATTTGGATTCTGCCAGCTGTTTAGCACTGCCAGCGCCAAAAGGTATAGAAAATATAATAAAATAATAATAATAATCAGGCTTTGCTCTTTTGTCACTACAAGTTTAGAAATGAACAAGTTTGATAATTCCAGCAGCCAGTTCTTTTGTAGTCCCATTTTGTGGGGCCATGGGGAGGAGTCGCTATGAAATACTTCGGCAAATGTTTCATCTTTACTCATCTTGCATTCTTTCTGGGTGGGGTGGGGTTTGCACAGCAGGGCTATGAATAGATTGGTACGTGGTTGCAGAATTGATTCAAAAATCCCTTTATTAGAACAAAGGTCCGTCTATTCTGGTTCTCTGGCTTCAGTAGTGACTATTACACAGATGCCCCATAGTGACTTGCACTTTGCACCAGCCATTTATATCCCAACTCAGTCACTGAGATGATCTGGAGGGGCCCAGTTACCATATTTTTCCATCTATAACAGGTCCCTGTGTATAAGACGCCCCCTATTTTGGGAGACTCCAATTTAAGAAAATGGGGGAAGATTGCCCAGAGTTGCTGAGCTATTTTGGGGGAGGATTGCCCATAGTTGTGGAGCTTTCTTTAGGGGGGATTGCCAAAAATCGCTCACCCACATGCGTTGCTAGAACTACCTATCATCTGTCCCCTGGCCAGCAGAAGCTGCCAATCACCTGCCCAATTGCCACAGAAACAGCCAATCACCACCACCCCTTGCTGCAGCCACCAATAACAATAGCCACTGGCAATCTCCAGCTCGCAGCAGCAACCAATCACACGTCCCCCCTATGCACTATCCGTGTATAAGACGAGCCCCAATTTTTAACATAATTTTTAAATAAAAAAAAAACTCGTCTTATATACAGAAAAGTACGGTAGTTTCCCAGTGCATTAAAGAAGCCCAGTTGGCCTCAAGTAGAAGTTGCATATTTAGGGCTGGTCAACACTTCTGCGAATTGACTTGTGTTCCAACTCAGCATTAAACAGCGGGTTTTCCCAGGGGAAAGCGGTGGGACAAAAGAAAAACCACTCCGACCTGTACCTAGAAAATATGGGCCAAGTGGAAAACCTCTTAGACCCATGATTTCTAGGCCCAGCACAATCTTGGTTCCCAAACACCTCTGTGTTGGAACGTTTCGGCTCCCAAACACTGAAAACCCGGAAGTAAATGTTCTGGTTTTCAAACGTTTTTCGGAAGCCGAATGTCCAACGCAGCTTCTGCTTGAGTGCAGGAAGCTCCTGCAACCAATCGGAAGCCATGCCTCGGTTGCCGAACATTTTGGAAGCCGAACAGGTTTCCGGAACGGATTATGTTCGTCAACCGAGGTTTGACTGTACTCTAATTTACCAGAACATTTAGGGAGACTAGCCTAGTCCCCTAGTCCACTGACCACACACCACTGGTGTTGCTAGCCCCATGCTGTGGAACACTCTTTTAGCTGAGGTTCAGCAAGCAACATCACTTTGGACTTGCCAGCATCTCCTGAGTTTCTTTTAATGCCTGTGCAGTTGCTGAAAAAATTCTTGAATATCCAGTCATTTTAACGATGGTTTAGTACTGTTTCTAATGGTTCTTACATTGCTGCATGCTGGTATTTTATATTTATATTGCTGTATGCTGATATTTTATGAGAGATCAGTGTATCAATACTTTTCTGAAGCAATCAGAGCTTCTGAACGAATGCCAATGGCTCCATTTGGTTTGTGATAGACATATTTATTAATAGACATATTTTCCATGAATTTGTCCTGATCGTTTTATTTTGAAACATGCCATCTGATGGTGGTCATCACTCTGAAAGTGAATTTTGAAATGCTTGTTACACATTATTTGCAATGAATCATGTATGAGCACTTTTAGGGCTAACATTTGATTACAAATGTTTTAGACGATTCATCATCTGCTCTTTAAATTTAAGCAAGTAGGCATTGCATCAATTTCTCAATACAAAGGGTGGGGAGAACCTGAGATATAACTTCCAGTGTAATTACCTAAAGCTGTGTAATTAACCAAAGCAAACAGACATGGACCACTCATGGTTTGAAGGTGGAGAAATGATCTCAGGATAGTACCTTCCAGATATGCCAGGAATAAGCCATGGGGCACATGTTCCATGAATGTATGTTACATTAATTAGCACTGTTATGCTTCTCAATTGTTTCATGCTAGTGAAGTACTTAATTTAATGAAAATTGATCCTTAATGAATTAGATAGGCATGATCTCTGGTGTTAAATTAGATTCTCCCCCCAGTGACTGCTGCTGGGTTGCAACCCACACTGTTAGATGAAGAGAGCCTGAGCTATTCTAATTTAACGAAGCAATTAGAGGTGGCAGACAGAGGCAGTAAGGGTGATGAATGACACCCTTCCAATGCCTAGCAAGGGATATGGTCAAGTTCGTCATTTCTAGTCTACCTTGGTTGTATTGCCTTCCATTGCTCAACAGTTTCTATGCCGCAGCAGCTGACATGTTTGCCAAAAGGCAACGTACGTACAACTTAAGATGAAAGCAATAATTTCAAACCATTTGAGCTGAATATAGAACATCCTTGTGAAAATAAACTCAGCTGGGCTAGAGTCCCAAATAGACTAGTGCATAGAAATTTACAGAGATGTCCCTGTCCAGAAAGCTCCACCGGAATCTCAACAGCGGTGGTGCCTACAAACAGTGATGACTGGTTCTCATTGAGACTGATAAGGCAGAAGGCAGGGAGAACCAACTACAGTACCGGTAATTCTAGTTTCGTCCCATCATGATATTGATGACACTCAACCCCACATCCTCATATGACCTCCGTCAGTGGCTTCTTATCTCTCTATCTTTTTTGCCAATTAATTTATATTCGTTTTCAATTTTATAACACATCAAAACCAAATCAAAATTATTTTAATACACCCCCCCCAAAAAACAGGTTTCCCACTCTCTCAGATATATTCCAATCCATCCCCATTTACATGCTGCTTATTTTACAGATTTATCTCTAATTAACACCCCCCCCCCCCTTTTAGCACATTCCTCATCCTTTGTCAGTGGCTTCATATCAATATTCAGTGCTTTTTTTCCGGCGGTACGCATACCCCTAAACATTTTGTGAATCTAAGTTTGGCCTCACTGAGGGGCAGTATTTCAATATGAGTAGGAAAATGAAAGTACCCCTAAACGTTGGTTTTTTAATAGAAAGAGCACTGTCAATATTGAGCAACATAATGGGAGGGACAGAAAGGATCCTTGAGGGATGCCACAAGATCAAGAGGTGAGACAGGCCCCTCATTTGCCATGTAATCAACCAATCATTCCAACCTCTTTTGCATCTATTGCCCCAGTGTTCCATAATACAAACATTTGATTCCAAGAAATTAAGCAAAGGTGTGCAAGTAATCGTGTGTCAGCTCATCAAATGCACACAGATCTGATGGGGACAAACTATTCCAGCTGTACAAGCTTAAGGCCCCTGTTCTATTTTATAGGGAAGGATCCTTGATTAAGAGTATTAGCTGGGCTATAGAAAGCATAAATGAAATCCAGCATCAGAAAACTAGGAGTAGCCAGGCGTGCGGTCTTGGGATATGAATTCACTCTCTCAAGATGCTCTGCCAAGTGCACTTAAAAGCTGAATACAGACAAAGCTCTGCTTGCGCAACTTGTTAGTATTCAAACTTTTGCAGAACTATCAAGCTAGCAAAAGTTGTCTTCTTCCTTAACTCTAGTGACCTGTTTGCCCGGTAGTGAATTGGGTTACTATTGCCCTCTGCTGGTTAGAATGCCAAGCTTGCTCAGTAATAATTCCAAGTTTTGCTGCCATGTTAAAATGAAAAAAGAAAAAGGCAAACCCATAGAAGCAAAGATAGCTCAACCTAATCAATCTCTCAAACCAGTTTTGTCCATTGTCTATGACTATCCAAAAGGTATTTCTTTACACAAAGGTCTTGGCACTTGAATATAATTATCTACAGCTAAGGAATCACTTTGCAGAAGAACCAGATATGCAAACTGGAGTAATAACTGCTTGCTACAATAAACACAGTTTGATCATTTCTTTTATTTTACTCAAACCCTGGAGAATGGGTCCATACTGTAACTTACTTGGATGTTTTGGTGGCAGCAGTGCTATTTGTTTCTCCCCCCGACTTTTCAGCATATTGACTAGTAATCATTTGCTACTAGTTTGTATGCTGGTGGTTTATTGCCCCAAACTACCCCAAACCCATAGGATGATAAGCAGTTGAAAAATACCATAAAGAAATGAAAATCCATCTGAGCTAGAGTGATCAGATGGAAAAGTGGACAGGGCACTCGCACCTGCATAAACCCCTGAAATTATCACTTCCACACAAATATTAAAGGTGCGGGACACAAATGGCTCTGTGGTCTAAACTACTGAGCGTCTTGAGCTTGCCAATCAGAAGGTCAGCAGTTCGAATCCCCACGACAGGATGAGCTCCCATTGCTATGTCCCAGCTCCTGCCAACCTAGCAGTTCGAAAGCAGGCCAGTGCAAGTAGATAAATAGGTACCGCTCCAGCGGGAAGGTAAACAGCATTTCCATGCACTCTGGCACTTATCACGGTCCTCTGTGCACCAGTAGTGGTTTAGTCATGCTAGCCACATGACCCAGAATGCTGTCTGTGGACAAATGCCGGCTCCCTTGGCCTGAAAAGAGAGGCGAGTGCTGCACCCCATAGTTGCCTTTGACTGGACCTAACTGTCCAGGGGTCCTTTACCTTTACCTGTTAAAGGTCCTCTTTTTTATCTGCCACTTTATTCTGGATGCCAGTGGCTGCCTGAGAGCACGAGTGCTAGCCAAGGGCCTGTTTGTCCCAAAGCAAACTGTTGGTTTAGCAACTGCTGCTCAGTTACTGGTAGATTCATGCAGCAATGTGTGGGAAGAAGGAATACCAGTTGGGATTTGCCTGTGGGCAGAGTCCTCTTGTGCTCAGGTCCAGCTTGTGCTCAGGTCCAGCTCAGGTCCAGTGGGGCAAAGCTGAATAAAAGTTAGAGGGGCCTAGTGGCAGTTTTGAATTTAAGAGGCCTGTGTTCATTTCATCTCAACTGTGAACTCTGAGTAACTCAAGGTGGTTTTCTCTAAAAAGGAAATAATAATGACTTATGTCACAAGGAGATTCCAGATGGATACGATACTGCCCATAGCTATCAACTTACAGATTTGAAAATAAGGGACCAGCAGCTCGAAAATCAGCAGCCAAAATAAGGGATTTTCCGGGCACAGGTATGTTCAACTTCTGAGCCCTTCCAAGCCAAAGGCAGAAAGCCCAGCCAGCAGCCAAACGAAGCCTCATCAATAAGGGACAGCAGCGGGACATGGCGCTGGGATAAGGGACTGTCCCGCCAAATAATGGACGCTTGACAGCTATGATACTGCCAGCAAAGCATTCTGACATTAAAAAGAAAAAGAAAAGTGCTGCATAGGGGGTTGATCAGAGTACTAAAATAATATGCTTTGATAATTTTCTGTCATTTAAGAATAACTTTATTATTCATACCCCACCCATCTGGCTGGGTTGCCCAGCCACTCCTGGTGGGTTCCTACACATATGAAAATATGATAAAACATCAAACATTAAAAACCTCCTGATACAGGGCTGCCTTCAGATGCATTCTAAAAGTTGTTATTTATCTCCTTGACATCTGATGGCAGGGCGTTCCACAGGGAGGGTGCCACTACCGAAAAGGCCCTCTGCCTAGTTGCCTGTAACTTCACATCTCACATTGTGGGAACTGACAGAAGGCCTTTGGAGCCGGACCTCAGTGTCTGGGCTGAACAATGTGGGTGGAGATGCTTCTTCAGGTATACTGGACTGAGGCCATTTGGGAAATTAATCATCAACTGATCTTGATGCTGCAGCAGTGCAGTTTCCACAATAAGTAACAGGAATAACCACAGTGCCTGTCTATATGCAACTACACAGAAGTACGTTGGAGCTCTTTCAATGCCCCCCGCCCTCATTTTTTGGGATATTTATTAAATCCCCTTGAACCATGAATTTTTTGGGATATTTATTAAATCCCCTTGAGCTATAAATTCAGCATGAACTACTCTGGATGGAGACCTTCCCTCCTTTTCTGTGTATTTTACTTGTGATCTGTTGACTCAATTTTAGACTGAAATCTGAAAGAAGGGCAGCAAGCTGATTGTTCCCAGAGACATCTGTCACCCCGGACGCCAAGTGCTTCCTCCATCCACGAGATCTATCTGCCCTTCAAATGTCAAGCTAACCCACAGCCTGAGCATTGCATCAAAAGCAAGCAGCCTTTTTTTGAAACCTAGGCAACAGCCCAGAAGAAAAAAGGCCGCTTACCCACTACATCTGTCTTACTAGGTGATTAAATCCCTTTCTCAACAGATGATCCCCTATATAATCTGTACTTCTCACTATAATTCTTATACATGTGGGTGAATTGCATTGTGTGGGTGAACCGTAAGTGCCTGGCTATTGTTACGCAGTGTGTCTACAAGGCTGTGAATCACCTCTCTCTTTAGTGACACACACACTGCCCTAGATCTATGCATGCTCGCTTGAGGGCGGGGGGGTGATGCATACGTCAGCTGGTGAGCAGGCTGCATCTCGCTCGGTTCCCTTGTGCCTTGAGACCAACCTAGAATCCACAAATGAGAAACATGCTTACACTGGAAGAGAAAACTGTCAAGATTAAAGAATGTGACCCAACTGTATCCGCAAAGGCTTTGGTGCTCTTTCCTTGTGCCTGTGCTATGCATTATGTTTCTTAGACACTTGAGAGAAAAGGAAAGCAACGTAACTGGCAGAAATGACAAGAGTCTCCGTTTGGGTATGTTCATCTAACATGGCAAAGCAATTTCACTAATGTGGATGTTGGCCGACCAAACCTTCAGCGTTCGAACCAAGGATAATAAATGGCTTTCTTTGGCAAACACATTTGCAAAGTATGGATGGTTTTGATATGAAGGCAGAAGGGGAAATGGGTATGAATTTCCTGCGTCGGCGATGACAAATGTATGTCAGTTGGACATGCAAGTAGCATTATTCGGCACTGCAGAAATCATTGTTTCACAAAATCTGCTGCTTCTCAACTCTGTTACTTAGAATAGCATGGAGGGGCTGTTGCCCGGTAGTAAAGCACATACACAATTTGCATGCAGATGACCCCAGGTTCAGTCTTTGGTAGCTGGTGAACAAATCCTTGCCTAAAACCATGGTGAGCTTCTCCCAGTCAAGGTAGGCAATATTAAGCTAGATGGTGGTCTGGTCAGATATAAAGCAGCTTCCCGGTGTGGTGTAGGAGAGCTGGTGTGGTGTAGTGGTTAAGAGCAGTGGACTCATAATCTGGTGAACTGGGTTCGATTCCCCGTTCCTCCATATGCAGCTGCTGGGTGTCCTTGGGCTAGTCACACTTCTCTGAAGTCTCTCAGCCTCACTCACCTCACAGAGGTGTTTGTTGTGGGGGAGGAAGGGAAAGGAGAATGTTAGCTGCTTTGAGACTCCTTAGAGTAGTGATAAAGCGGGATATCAAATCCAAACTCCCCCTCCCCCTCTTCTTCTTCTTCTTCTTCTTCTTCTTCTTCTTCTTCTTCTTCTTCTTCTTCTTCTTCTTCTTCTTCCCATATTCCCAAAGAAGGTGATTTAAAAACATGTCCCATATATTAATGGGGGGCAATATGCGAAAAAGTGCCATAACATATATAGGAAATAGCAGAAATAGCTGAGAAGAATTCCAAGATCTCTGTCAGCCACAAGATTTTGCAAGCTGGTGTCTGGACTCATGATATTCATGACCCAACTTGCCTTCCTTCATGACCAGTCTTTCTGTGTCATTGATTTTTCCTCCTAGGAATTTTTCTTTTTTTACTCAGGCCCATCCCTCTTTTTGAAATAAGAAAGTGCAGTGGAATTATTAGCAGGGCTGGGGTTTTCGCCACATTGAGGAAAGTGTGCCCTTTTTCATGTGGTGCAGTGATTTGCACGCTTTCTCTTATATAGGTTAATAGATGTGCTTTGTGAACTATGGGTTTCGTCTCTGCTTCCTGTATACCCACGTTGGGTCCTCTCTGTCTTGCATTTTATGAATGCACTAAGGTCAAGCAAATCAGGGCACATCCTCTTGGGAAATATCTATCTATTGTTGAGAATTCCAGCATTTGTTACCCAGACACGAACAAGAAAGCCTGTTCTCAGCCAGGGAACACTGGCATATGGTCTTTCAGAATGAATTACATTTGTTGCGGAGGGAAGTTTTCCGAGTTCCCATTTGACAGGGAATAAAATCGAGGTTTTCTTGCTGGCGTTCTGCGAAGGCAATATGAACCACGACCTTTGGATACTCAAGGTCGGCTGTCTTTGTTTTGTGCGGCAAGATTCGAAGCAGCATTCTTTATGGCAGAAATGAGGTCACTGTGTCTCTCTGGGTTTTTTTGGTGGTTGTTTTTTTTACGAAGAAGCTGCTCGCCAAGTCTGCTCATCTCCTCTTTTCAGTCCCTTTGGGGTATATGTCGTCTTGGATCAGTGAATGCAGAAGCTAATTTAGCATGATGGTGCTCTCTGCTTCCCTCTCTCATCTCTCCACCTTTCCTCTCCTCAGAAAACTTTCTAAGAATACCCTTTTGTGTGTTGCTCTCTTCCTCCACCCGCTCGCACCACTTTTTGTTTACCTCAGCAACAAACATGGCGATTAACTGAAGAAACATTTTTGTTAACGAATATATGAAACTAGTTAGATTGTTGGGCATAGCGCTGGGAATCTTTGGTTCAAATCCGCCTCAGAAGTTATTGACTTACCTTCAGCCAGTAACTCTCTCTCTCTCTCCTCCTAACCCTTGGGGTCACCAACCTTTGCATGTCTGTGGCCACATTTGGATTTCTGGGAGAGTGTTCTGGGTTCCACCCTTTCTTCTCACTTTTCTCCCCCTTCTCCCACCCACCTGCCCCATCAGAGAGGCAGAAAGAGAGAAAACACATCTATGCATTATATCTGGGCAAAAAGTGAAAGAGAGAGTCTCTCTTCCAAATTCCAATGGAGAAGATGGTAAGGTAAAGGGACCCTTGACCGTTAGGTCCAGTTGTGGACGACTCTGGGGTTGTAGCGCTCATCTCACTTTACTGGCCGAGGGAGCCAGTGTACAGCTTCCGGGTCATATGGCCAGCATGACTAAGCCACTTCTGGCGAACCAGAGCAGCGCACGGAAACACTGTTTACCTTCCCACCGGAGCGGTACCTATTTATCTACTTGCACTTTGACGTGCTTTCGAACTGCTAGGTTGGCAGGAGCAGGGACCGAGCAACAGGAGCTCAATTTAATGCCCAAAAGGACTTCCTGTTCTAGTTAAACCTTGCTTGTGTTCTAGTGTGTTCCAATTTCCTTTGGTTTGCCTTTCTGTTCAGGGCTGGCCCTACCGTTAGGCAAAGAGGTAACTGCTTCAGATATCAAATGCTGGGGGAACTCTCTTCAGCCTTCTGGCCATACCCTTCTGCTGGAGGACAGAACTGTGCATGCCTGCAGTATACTGTATGCTATGTCCCTGTAATTAGCTGGCTTCTCTCAGGTGTTGTAGAAGAAACTGTCAGTGTAGAAAGTAAATCCAGTCCATTTGGCTTTTGAATGTGAAATGGGAGGTGCCATCTTGTCTTTTGCCTCAGGCAGCAAAATGTCTTGAGCTGGACTGGCTTCTGTTCATGATTTAGTAGCCTCAAATTTTCAAGTGTGTAAAGCTGGTTAAGCCAAGCACTGCATGCAATGCTCATAAGTCCCTATGGGGATTATTTCCTTCAAGAAGAAGAAGAAGAGTTTGGATTTGATATCCCGCCTTTCACTCCCTTTAAGGAGTCTCAGAGCGGCTAACATTCTCCTTTCCCTTCCTCCCCCACAACAAACACTCTGTGAGGTGAGTGGGGCTGAGAGACTTCAGAGAAGTGTGACTGGCCCAAGGTCACCCAGCAGCTGCATGTGGAGGTGCGGGGAATCGAACCCGGTTCCCCAGATTACAAGACTACCGCTCTTAACCACTACACCACTGGCTTCAGAATTTGAATCTGGGGGTCCCATTCTTTAGGGATTCCCCAGAATGCTACACTTTGGCTTTGGGTTATTGAGCCTGTCTCCTGGTTTGTGTTTGGTTCTGACCTTCTCTTCTGCCCTGACTTGCGGCATGGATCATGGTTCATTGGTCACCTCAAACTGTAGCCCATGGCCTACCCCTGACCGATGGTCAGTGCAAACCAGTGACCACCTTCCCTCCAACAATTCATGGGACCATAGTGCCCTCTAGACACTGTTGAACAACAACTCGAGGCACCAGCAGCCAATATGGACAGGGTTTAGGGATGATGGGCGTTGTAGTCTAAGACACCACATTGGCTGTCTCCTGCATGAGGCCTCATGAATGAATTGTAAGCTTATTGCCTCTTAGAGAATTAGCACTGGACCCAAAAGGGAACAACCTGACTTTTATAAATGCCAGCAAATAATGAAAACTGTAGAGTTGCATGGAGTTTCATAGGAGCTGCAGCCTATTCAGGGGTTTGGGTATGATTTCAGGAACATATTTATTATATTTTCTTAAATCTATACCCTGCCCTTCCTCCAATAGAGGCTCCTGTATCACAGTCTTTGAAAAGGGAAGCAAGCTTTTAAAGGCTGCTAAATACTCAGAGTGTGAGCTGTCTTTTTATCAGCAACTAAGGCATTTAAAATGACATGAAGCAGCCTCTTTATTGATTGTCCACCAGCAGCCATTGCTCTGGATTTTTACAGTTGTCTGCTCTGTCCTGAGTATACTATTTTAGGCAATGACAGAGCAGGCGTGGATTCTCCGCATGCAATAGTTAAGGGTAGACATTTGCCCTTTCTGCAACCGTGATTTAAAATGAGATTTCAACAATTTAACTCCCTGACACCCCAAATGGGCTTATGGTACATGCCAGAGCCATTTGTGTGTGTGTGTCTCGAAAGGCTAGACTTATTGGTCATGTCTTGCTATGGACAAACCCCCAATCTCTAGATCTGAATGCCTGTTGGTTTGAAACAACTGGTTTATTGCTCTTGGCAGTTAAAATTTAGCAATAGCAAGGCAGTTAAAACTTAAATCTCTTAGTCACATGAAACTTCCTGTGCGCATATTCCTGAAGGCCTGAGTTTCTGACCCCAGAAGGTGACTTGGGAAGTAGGAGATAGGATCCGTGAAGGAGAAAGGAACAGGAGTTCTGTTCTGCTTGCCTTATCCTAATTTTTGTGGGCATTTTTTCTAGTTTATTTTATAAACAAGTGAATTACCTAAATAGTCATTGAACAAGTCATGGATAGGAGACAAATCCTATTTTATGTGAACCACCCTGTTTTTTATTTGAACCGCCCTGAGACCTTCGGGTATAGGGCGGTATATAAATTCTAATAATAATAATAATAATAATAATAATAAATCCTAATATTTCTGCATGGATTTAGCTGTAGAGTGCAAATATGTTATCATGGGTCAATCTATATTTTATACTTCAAAACTCCACTTGCCTACATGAGTAGGCATAACTTGAAATCATAAAAACAAAGTACTCTTTTTCAACATATGTGAGACATACCAGGCCCACTGTTACAACAGAAGTGACACATGTGTTGAGGCAGGGCTACCTGTATGGGGATGGAGCAGTGATGAGCTCCCGAACGTTTGATTGGACCAGGTTGGACCACTGCCACCAATCTGGCAGCCTCACCGGTGAAACTGCATCATCCCAACTTTGCCTTCAGCTCAAACCAAATATATTATTGAAGCCCTGGAACTGTCTTCTCAATAGAATGTGAAGCAGACCTCCTCCCTTCCCCTTTTTGATCCCGATTAATTCCAAAATATTTTTCTGAAGAATGAAGGCTGCTTAATCTTTGTGTCCTGACCAGATGTCTCCAGCATTCTTCAAATTCCCTGCAATTATCAGGCAAGCTGCTCTTCCCTTGCGATGCTAAAGGTTTAGAAACTCTGCAAGATGCTGTTAAACAGCTTAATAAAGTGATCTTCACATATGGTTTGCAAAAATGCCTAGGAACTCTCTGTAATGGAAGAGAGCATTGTAAGATCATTAAGTACCTTTCCATGCGATGAAATGTTTTTGCATAATATGAGTGTGCTGGTTCTTTTGCAATCTTCTCTCAGGGTTACCTTTCTATTGTGATGCTCCTCCGCTCAACACTGAGCCGCCTTTAGCTGTGCACACATTCCTGTTCAACTGGCAACCTGTGTGTGCCCACTGCAAGCTTGGGAAGAGGTGTGCACACATTAGCCCTAACCCTGTCCTACGAAATACTGCATTTTAATGCATTTTCATCCAAACCAACTTAATCTGAACTGAGAAAAAGAACGGCCTGGTTGCATTTCAAGCCAGTAACGTGAATATAACCTTTGTGAAGCTCTTGGAAACCTCAGTTGGCTTAGAGTACAGCATCCTGACTGTAGAGAGGAGAGGACTGGAAGCCTTCATTCTGCAAACACCTGGGTGCCTCCAGACTGTCAGCATTTTGTGGGAGAGATTCAAGGGCACACAGAATTTCTGGTCGTGTGCAGTTAAAGTGGATTAAAGGGATCCTAGTAGCACATTAAGGGACGTGGGTGGCGCTGTGGTCTAAACCACAGAGCCTAGGGCTTGCCATCAGAAGGTAGGCGGTTCAAATCCCTGCAACAGGGTGAGCTCCCGTTGCTTGGCTCCTGCTCCTGCCAACCTAGCAGTTTGAAAGCACATCAAAGTGCAAGTAGATAAATAGGTACCACTCCTGCGGGAAGGTAAACGGCGTTTCCGTGCGCTGCTCTGGTTCGCCAGAACTGGCTTAGTCATGCTGGCTACATGACCCGGAAGCTGTCTGTGGACAAACGCCAGCTGCCTTGGCCAATGAAGCAAGATGAGTGCTGCAACCCCAGAGTTGTCCGCGACTGGACTTAATGGTCAGGGGTGCCTTTACCTAGTTGCACATTAAACACACACACACTTTTTAGCAGGAAAACGCACTGAAAAGTGTGGGATGAGCGAATGACTAAGAGCTAGGCACACTTACCTGTTGCCCTGCTCTTTCCAGCCACACCCAAACATACCCTCTTACACATCCTCCCTGTGGACCATTGGGGAGTAGCCCCCTAAATAAAGACTCATTTGTGCAAAGTGCATTTCCTGTCCTCTGGTACGTGTGGAGACCTTTGCTTCAGCACATGCTTCCTATGTTAAGTATATAATTCAGCGAAGGGCTGCTTTGGCATGTCTCTCTGTGTAGGAAACATGTGTTGCATGAAGCAGCCTTAAGGTGTGGGCAGTTTGTGGAATTGCACTTCAGAAGCAATAGAGAGAGCTTTTTAGGCTGCCTTGACAACTTTCAGGCTACTCCCAGCATCAATTTTCTGTGACAATGCAACAGTGCATATCAGTCTCTTCAAGCATAAAGACATACATACACCTGCCAAGGTGAGCGATATAGTAACACCTCCATCTGTCTTCATCAAAGGTTGATAAACTTCTGGTGGCTTCCCAAATTATGTATTAAGAGCATTTTAGTAGGGATGGTTTTGAATTTCTCTCTGTTCAAATTTCTGTCTGGATTTGGGGGTTCCAGTTGTTTTCCCCAGTTGTTTTTCCACAGAGTGGTAACAATAATCTCTCCCCGCTCCCCAACCCTGGATTCTTGTTTTCAGAATCAGAGTGGAGGAAATACATTCTGTTTGCTTTCCCCTGTTTCAATTTTGCATTATTGTGGGGCAAGAGCAATTTATGTATGGGAGCACTTTGCAAGAAACATGCCATTAGAGCAATGATGCACTTGGGTGCATTTTTTAATTATTATTTTAAAGAAGTAATAGCAGTAGCAAGTACAGTACTGGGGAGCATATGCAGATTTTGGAATTAATGTTGGAGAGCTCGGTTTTGCTTAACTGAAGGCAGGGTGAGTGAAATCAGGGTCTCAGTGGAATGACAGGTCAATGGAAAGAAATTAGGGGCATATAGTCATTCCCATGGAACACGGGTGGCACTGTGGGTTAAACCACAGAGCCTAGGACTTGCCGATCAGAAGGTCGGCGGTTCAAATCCCCGCAAGGGGTGAGCTCCCATTGTTCGGTCCCCGCTCCTGCCTACCTAGCAGTTTGAAAGCACAGTGCAAGTAGATAAATAGGTACCTCTCTGGCGGGAAAGTAAATGGTGTTTCCGTATGCTGCTCTTGTTTGCCAGAAGCGGCTTAGTCATGCTGGCAACATGACCTGGAAGCTGTACGCCGGCTTCCTTGGCCAGTAAAGCGAGATGAGCGCCGCAACCCCAGAGTCGGTCACGACTGGACTTAATGGTCAGGGGTCCCTTTACCTTTACCTAGTCATTCCCACATTTTAGATGCAGGAACAGCCATGATACAGAAGATATTGAACACTGATCAAATAGTCTTTGCAAGCTCTCTGCACCACCAAATATCTTCTCCAGTCTTATACTTCTGACCAGTGTGAAGACAAACAATGGTTTCTGCTTTTTTATTTTGCCTCTAATCTTTTGGCTCTAGCAAAACACAAGCTTGATCTGGCAGTCCCTATATTCATGGCAGAATTCCCCACAGTCTTATTCTGGTACATTACTGAACACCTGACTCTGTGGTGACAAGTGGTCTTTATTTAGAAGATATGTACGCCCCTAAAGGCTGCAAAACAATAACCAGAGAACTGAGAAAGCTGGACGCTTTGGAAAGCACAGATTGCAACTGCAGAGCTGGGCAACTAACTGCCTTGAAAAGCATTTACTGGGTGAAGGAGACTGCGTTTACTTGCATGTGTATGGCTGCTGGTGAGTACCAGGTCACCCTCAGAAGCTCCTGTGCATGCGTCACACATTGGTGCCTTATTAGACATTTCATTTTTAGGAAACATGACTGTCTAGGCATTGTGACACGTCCCCTCCCACCAGCTGGGTATTTCTGACAGCTGGGATGACTAAGGGCAGATGTCCAGACGACTCCAATTTCAGCGTTGTGGTTCCAGCATTTCTGACCTCCCCCTCCCCACTTTCCAGGTGTGTGTGGTATTTTGGTCCATGTGTTTTTTTAGGAGTTGAGGCAGATATGCAACTGTGACCCCATCTGACAAGGGCAGTGTTTGTGCACTGGGGAGCATGTTATTTGAAGAAATGCCTTCAGTCCTGCCACCCTGCCCATGTCTTATGATTGTCTGGCTGTGGCCTGGTGCCAGCCATGGAGTCCTCAGAGGGTGAGCCAGATGTCCTGCATTTTGTTTTCTCCTGTGAGAGTACGGCGGCCATTTTGGGAGCCTGACTCTTGCTCAATTTCAGGCCGAGATTTCACCCCAAAAAATAAGGGTTTGGGGGGTCCATGATCTTGTGGGGTACTCCAAAACATGCATTGTTGGTCGCCGTGCCCGAAAAAGCACTTTTCCCAGGTCCACAATCTCGGGTAGGTCACATAACTCATGTGGGATTTCGGACCCGGAAGATATTGTCCTGGATTTGGGCCACATCCCATTAGAGTGTTTGCAGTGTATGTCTACAGACCCAGTTTCACCAATCTGTTCTTGAGTGGGAGCTCTGCTTGTCACTCCCTAATACTCCTTTGTTGCCAGGGGCAAGGGTGTGTAATCCTACTTGAGGCTTTCCATTTTCTGGAAACAACATAGGTCTTTGCCTCCCCATTCTTTGGCTCCTAACTACTGATTCTAGCTTTTCCTGCCTTGCTGTGTTGCACCTTGCCTGAACTCCTTGTGATAGTGACTCTGGACTGTTGCCCGACTTTGTCTCTGGATCACATTTGGACATAGCCTGGACCTTGGTTTGTTTGTACCGTGCTGCACCCGTCCTCAATGGTGAATACTCTGGTGAAGTCTTTAATCTCCTGTAACTTGGACCCTAGTCCTTGAGGACACCCACTCTGGTGTATGACAATGACCTGCTTCAGAAACACAGCTTGTGTATCTACCTGTGACAGCAATTTGGCTGGCAAACATATGGAATGGGGCCTTCTCAATGTTGGCACCACATTTGTGGAAATTTGATCCTGAGGGAGATTGGATAAGTTTTTAAATGAGATTTGAAGACTCATCTCTTTGCCACTTGTATGCATATTATGAATTGATTATGGACTGATTTTAATAACTGTGGAATTGGTGAGGCTGCTTTTACTGTGCTACATTGTGTTTTCTGACTACACTGTGTTGACCACTGTTTATGTGCTGGCTGTCTTTTAACTGGCTACTTTAAGCGGTTTCAAAAAGTTTAAAATGTATTTTTACATTGGTTATAAATCAGATGTTGTTTAGTTCATCATGTTTGCAGCTTTGGAAGAATATGCTCCTAAATTTGGGATGCAAAACAATTCAAGATACAAGCAAATAAATACATAAATGTTGGTGTCTTGCCAGTTCATGTGGTCCAAAGAGAAATGCTTTCACCAGGGAAACTTCAAGCAATGATTTGGAAGTGTAAGAAGGTCTATGTGGGTGTGTCCTCCTCACAAGCTGGGGTCTAATGACCTCAAATCATCATCATTCAGTTGGTTACTGTATAAGTAAAAGAGAATAGAGCTGAGGCAATAGAACTGCAACGTATTTTCTTCTGAGGGGTACAATGAGGAACAACACCTGGTTAATTTTACATGTTGAATGAAAAAATTGGTATGGAAAATACTTTTGAATGCAACCATCTGTGGATTCTCATTCTGTTGCAGAGAAGAGAATAATGGAGTTTTCTTAAGAACAACATACTTTGTTAGGGCTGGTCCCAAAATGTGAAAACTTTTAAAAACTGCACCTGCATACCCCTCAACTGCCCCACTTAGATCTGGGCATTCTGTTTCTGGGTGCTGCGCTCTCAGCACGGCACCTCACAATGCACAAGACTGTGACCTTGCGCAAGGGCACAGAGCCCACAAACCTGTCTTTCTGGCTCTAATCCTCTCACGCAGGTCACGTGACTCGCCCGGGAGCACGGCCAGCACGGCCAGAAAACCAGCCTAGACAGGTTGGAGGGTATGCACCTTTACCAACAGGGAGCACTGGAAAAATGTACCATTTGAGGGGCTGCTCCATGAATCCACTCCTGGAGTCCTTCCATGATGTTTTGTGCTCATGGTGCAATCAGGGCAGCTATACGCAATCATGTTTACAATATTACGCACGCCTGAAAAGGTTTCAGGGAAGACATATGGCTTCATTACCAATCAGTGCCTGTCCTATAACTTCTGCCTGAAATCCTGTAACTTTATATGCCATGGATGTTATGGGGTGTTTTGTCCTGCTTTCACTAGGCTATACTGCAAGAGCACTCCTCCTGACAGCATCAGGGAAGTATTATGGAGCAACTAACTAAGCAGAAAGATATGTGGACCATCTTGTCTTAATGACACATTGCAGAACACACCAGCAAAAGCCCAACATTGGTCTGGAGGAACCCTCACGGGATTCTCCAATTCAAGCAGCTCTTCAGAAAGAGAGCGCATCAAGATTTTATTCCATCTCCTCTTTGTAAGTGTTGCTTGAAATGGAACGCTCTCCTTAGTGGTTCACATACTTTTGCGGGTTCATGTTCCCAGTGCATTGTCCACATAAATTAAATAACATCAGTGTAGCCTGAACTTTGCTGATCCGTTTTTTTGCTGGCTGTGGCACCATTCAAAGGAAAACTGGATGGCTGCCAGCAATCTGAAGTGATGCCCCTTTCTATTGGAACCATAAGGAACTTTAAAACGGGTTTATTTTAAGGCTGGACAACCAAAACCTGAACCATCGTCCGTTAATGAATACCCTTGTGTATGGAATTAACATGTCTTTTATTGACATGTTCAGAACAAACAATTCTAATTCTAGTAATATTAGACAGCAAGGGGGAAAAGAAATAATGGCATGTTTCTGGAAGATTTTCAAATATACAAGGCAATTTATGCCTTAAAACAGTTAATCTGCAATAAATGGAATAAGCATTGAGGTGCTAGATTTTGGGTCAAAAAAATGGCAGGGAAAGGAGCAGGTGATTTATTTGATTTTTAATCTCCACAACACAGAGCACTGCTAAGTCACTGTGGCTTTATTTTATAAAGCAGCCATCAGTGATCTCATTGTTTTATGGGGTGTCTGGTGAGATTGATGACAGTGTTCGACTAAAATACTGGTGGAGGCTTCCAGCATTAATTCATCCATGAAAATTCAACCCCTTATGGCCAACGAAACACCTGCGAACTCAGGTGTTCTCCCAAAAGCTGAAAACAAAACAGCATGTGTGGAGTACACAGTCTGAAAGGAGGAAGTGTTGGGTTAAGGGCAAGGGAACGAAATTAAGCCTCCTACCTTACTGCTCCCCCCACCCCAGCAAAACCAGGGGTGTATGCTTGCCAGCAGAAAAGCAATTAAGGCATGCAGCCTAGAGGGAAGAAATAAGTGGAAAGTGCCTTTCCGATACAGGGCTGCCCCTATTGCAAATGAAGCAATAAGACTTCCCTGAAACTTTTGCAGGTGCAAATGATATTGAAAGCATGTTCACGTATAACCACCCCAATAACATCACGAGCAAAAATCATGGCAAAGGCTCAATACAAAGGATACGTGAAAGGCCCAGAATGGCCAGGAATGGCTGTATCAGGCTCTCTTTTTTTACGGCATCTTTTCAATTGGCGTTTAGCTGAGGCTATAACGATGACAAGTCCAGTGCTGTTCAGCTCCGATTTAGCACCAGCAGCAAGGATGGGTAAGACCTTCTCTTTGTCATCACAAGCAGCAAAGGAATGTAAGTCGTGTAACGCAAGAGTGAGCCGCCTTCTGTTCTGCCTCATATATCAGTGACAGAATTATCATCTAAGTTCTCTCCGCAGAAGCCTTGCTCTGCTCCTGCAGAACTATTACAACTTGATTTGCTGAACGCAGAGTGAGTTTGCAGTTCTGGAAGATAGAAAACCCATCTGTCCGCTTCAGAGCTGAATGGATTTAATCTAGAACCACTGAAAGGGAGGAATAAAGAAATGCACAATGATTTAACATTGGGTTTTCCCCCTTGCTATATAACAGCCAAGATCGTACTATTGAATTTAAGATTTTCAAAGATCGAGATCTTCAGTCTCGTTTATGCAGGATGAGGGCCACAGGGGACGCTTCTGGCATGTTGACAGGAGCATGCCAGCAGTAAATCACACTGGGCAAGCTGGGGTTAAATCCTTATCAGCAAAACAGGATCTGCACAGAAATGTCAGGCCTAATGAGCACAGCAGCTCAGATCTTGCCCCCATGAAGTAGGGAGACTAAAGATCCCTGCCTTTTCACAGATGTCTGTCTCCTCCTCTCCCGGGTCTTTCCCAAGCAATCGGAGGCTATGCTGGCATGTCTGTCTCTGCTCTTCTCATTTCATACCTCTCCTGATCCTGGGAGACCAGTGAGAAGGGGAGCTGGTCGCAGCATGAGGGTGGGGGATACCCTGGCTTCTTCACCAGCCAGATTCATATCTGCTTCTTGGCCTCCCTCCTCTCCTGCTTCCGCTTCCGCTTCTAGACTTCTCTCTGCCACAGACTCTCCCCGCTCACTGTTACCTCTTCACCTCCTCCTCTCAATCTTCTCCCTCTTCTCTCTGTGACCACTCATCATTGTTCCATCACCACTCCCTGGGCTCTGAGTCTTCTTCCCTTGGCAGTTCCCCAGCTGGTGCCTCCCACCACTCCTCTACATCCAGCCAGTCGATGAAATGGAGCAATGGAGACAAAGTTTAGCTTTACTTTTGTGCAGTAGGCTAGGTTCTACAGACACAAAGACAACCCTTTCTGGCATCCATCCAGGCAAGCAAGAGTCATTATTAGAATTCAAGGAGACAGGCAAAAATACTCAGGAAGGATGAGGGCTGGTGAAGGGTGTGGCCTAGGGAAAGAGGGTGTGGCCTAGAGAAAGCGGGTGTGGCCTAGGAAAGATGGTGTGGTGGGGGAAGGGCAAGTGCCCTCAGGAGAATCTGCTATTGGCTGCAGAGGGGTAAAAAAGAAAAGAAAAGAGAACTATACATAGCTTTTGTCTTTCCCCCCTCTACAACTAATAACATTGTGTGTATGTATGTTTGTGTGTGTGATTTAAGCAGTGCTTGGAGTGAACTGGTTCACTTCAATGACGTTCACTGAATTAGTTCAAAAATATCTGAATTACACCCAAAAGTTGTTCCTGTAACTCCCATACGAACAGTTTATTAAGTTTATTTGGGGTTAGAACTTCGAACGATTTCTAGCTCATTGTCAAGTTCATTCCTTACATGTATTTTTTACTCTTGCTACGTAAGTTGTTATGTAAGAATATCAGCTCAATACATCCATGAAGAACATGCTAAATATACTAAGCTCCCCTCCAAAAAACCCCCCATAATAAATAGAACACTATCCTCTTTCAACATAGCACATACTTAATACTACAGAGGCCAAAACTATATTATCTATATGCATATCACACTTGTTCTTGCAATAAGTCACACTTCTTTTTCTTCATGTGCCCCTGTGTTGGCAAATGCCTATATATATATATATATATATATATATATATCCCTACACAGATCTGGCTGACACAGGCCACAAAACCACAGCTCGCCCCTATACACGAAGCCAAGCCAGAGCACAACTAAGTGCAGTACAGCCATCTTCTCAGAAAAACTCTTCACAAAGTTCAAGAGGTCAAGACACAAAGACTTTAGCAACTAATCCACACCTAATGACCCACCTAAGTGGTACTCAGGATATCACTCAAGAAATCACTCAAGATATCCCTCAAGTAATTAAGGAACAAAAGAAGAAAAGGCACACTAGCCTGGGAACTTCCTCTCTGCCCAGAACATTGGAGGCTATACACCACACCCCCTCAACAGTATTTATAGGAACTCAAACACTGAGATCCTGCTCTGTTCCAGTAACAAGAAGCCGAAAGCACCAGCCTGAAGATGACGAGTGAGACCTCGTCGAAACGTCGCCTAGACACCCCAACTTTTACACGGGAAGACACCCGAGGACACCAAAACCTGCATTCCTGTACCCGTGAAAATCTACGAAAACAAATATATATATATATATATATATATATATATATATATATATAACCATTTAGAGTAAGATTACACCTTTTAACGTCTTGATGCCAAGTTGCAACAAATATGTAGTAATTTGCACAAGTGTAAACTTCTTTTGTTTTATTCATCAGTGTTTCAGATGGTTAGGTCACCTTCTCAAGGTTCTTCAGGGTCAACAACACATTGAAATAGGAAGAACAACTTTGCAAATAAAACACCATAAACATCCATTTCCAGAGGGTCTTGGGGCACCTTAAAGACTAACAAATTTATTATAGCACAAGGCTTTGCGGACTGTAGTGCACATTTTCAAATGCATGGATAGTTATCCTGAGTTACAAGTACATATACAAGAGGTGAGTTGAAACACAGGAAGTATGTAGCTGGTGACAATTGCATTATTAACAGTGGCTATTCATAAATTACCGTTGCCTCATGCTCAAGCCTCAGGTGACAGCACTAAATCTCTTGGTGAATTGCAATACAGCAATTTCTTAAAGCAGTTTCTGTTTGAAGTTCTTCTCTTACATTAGGGGAGGTTGGAATATTCCTCCACCAGTTGTTGTTGTGGGTTTTTTTTTTAAGCATTGGCATGTCTGATGTCAGATTTGTGCCCATTTATTCTTTTGCATAGAGACTGGCCTGTTTGTCCTAGCACAAGTGGAAGAGCATTGCTGGCATACAACCCACCAAAAGACGAGCAGGTTAATGAACTCATGATAATGTGAATGACCTTTTTAGGTCCTTTAATAGTGCTGCCAGAGTAGACATGGGGACAGAGTTGGCACCTGGGACTTGGCTGCAGGATCCGGTCTTTGAGTCTGTGTACACAGGATCAATTTAAAGCATATGACTTTTCCCAAAGAATCCTAGGAACAGTAATTTGTTAGGGGTGCTGAGAATTGTAGCTTTATGAGGGATAAACTACAATTCCCATGATTATTTGGAGCAGCATTGCACTTTATATATATGGTATGGCCTATATGTTGTTCCTGAGGAGATGTTATGGTTGCCGCCCGCCTTGGAAAAATGGGATTGCACCGTTTTTGGACAAAAGTGTCTCCTGTCCTATTTGGACTTTAGATGGGATGGGATGCCTTATTTGAGCTCAAAATGGTGGTTGCATGGCTGTTGGCACAGCTCAGGAGGAGCCTGGATTGCCATGAGCAACAATAGAGAGAAGGGGGAAGGAGCAACCCGCTCTCCTGCCCTCGTCCCCTCCTTCCTTCCCTCTCGCTGGTCCTGCTCCCAAGCTGCCACCCGCTGGTTTAGCATGGTGCGGGTTTGCGGTCTCTCCTCCTCCCTCCTCCTCCTCCTCTGTGCTCAAGTCTCTTCTGACACCAGCATGGGCGAGAGGCTGGACCTGCGGCTTAAGTTGGCCGTCAGTCAAGGGGAAGAGCAGGACTAGGGAGGGAGGGAGGCGAGAGGCCAAATGCAAGGAACCCCCCCCCAAACTGGGAGGGAAGGATTTCATGTTGTGAGATTGTGTGTGCCCCCCAAACCCCACTACCAACCTGTCCTTTATTTTGCCCGACCAAAGGTGGCAAACCTAGCTTGGGGTGCTATCTGTCAGCATGTAGAGGCCTTACCACCCACAGGCTATGAGAAGGAAGAGCCATAGCCTAGGGAAAGATGTAGATCATTCATGATGCACTTTAACTGGGAGTTAAACATGCCAGCAAGTGATGTTCTGCTTGTCTTCTAGGTCTTTCTTGTAGTAGAAGTTTCTAGGTGTGCCACTTTCTTGCCTGAAATCTGCCTGCATCAGAAATTGCAACGTGGCCTTATTTGCAATCAGGGCAGGGCCTTAGCTCAGGGGTTAAGTATCCGACTTGGTCAGTCGAATTAATCTGTCTGGTTGCAAAAACCTGCAACAGTGACCACATCTTGTTGTTTGCATAACTGTTACCATCATTTGACAAGCCAGGACTGTGTAATGGCTGTGATGAGCTGGCAAACTGTGAGACAAATTATCCTATTATCTTCAGTGCTATCAGTAAGTGGCTGTTGGCAAACATTGGGAGCAAAGTGCGAAATGATGGGTTGGCGAATTCAGTTCAAAGGACAAATATATGAGCCAGGAATCTGCTATGAAGCAGTGTTGAGGACAGTAATAATTCTGTGGTATGGTTTTCTTCAAATTAATGGGGATTCTTTAATGTAAATTAGAGGTGAGGGACTTGTGGACTTGTGAGAGAACAGCTCAAATGATCCCTGGCTTTTGGCCATAGGGGCTGGTGACAGTATGGAAAGCCACAATTCCCCCATCTCTGGTGTAAATGATGTAATCTTAAGGCAAGTCAGTGCCTTAAAACAGTGCTTAGCCCAAGGATCAGTTTTGGCACAGCATTCTTTGTTCAGCTTTTGAATACTTTTTTGATGTACTTTTAGCCCATTTCACAGCTTTAATGCCTACTCTGTAAACGTGATCTTTCCCTGCCTTCACACACACACACACACACACACACACACACACACAGCTTGGACACAAAGCATCAAAGCCTGGGCCTGTGTTTAGAAACATATCACAAAAGGAGTTCTGGATGAGCCCCAAGTTCTCCTCTTATACGGATGTCAGAGAATTCCACTGTAATTTGTCATGGAAGTGGAAATTGCTCCAGTTTGCATGTTTGTCTGTGGTCTGGAATGGAAATCAGTCAAACAAATACCAATTGGTATTTATTTATAACACCCACACACCCCTCCTTCAAACGATATGTAAACACTAGCAATGTTAAAAATTATTGAGATTTCCTTTCCATTGCAATAAATGCTTTCTGCAGGGTTGAGCAAAGGAACTCATGTGTGCAGCCAGGGCAGCAGGATGCAACCCCTCCTCTGCCCATCAGTTAAACTCCACACAGGAGTTCCTTGTGAGGAACAGCCAATGGAGGTGGGGTGGGGTGGGGGGAGACGGAGTTCAATGCAGTTTTTGGCATCAGCCACAACAATTACAACAGAAATATGGCATATAACTTATTTGGTGGAAACTGATCTGCAGTGGAATGGAAACAGCACTGCTTATGATGAATACAGGTCAAAATAGAAATTGCTGCCTTATTGCACCCCCCAAAACACTCCTGCACCCTATGTTTCTATGTTGGCTGAGAAGCACATGTGTGCTGGATTCCTAGTGGGCATTATCTCTCTTTATGGCACTTTATCTTCTGGCTGATCTCAGAGCATTATCTCTTGTCAGCTTCCCATATCAGAGTGAAGAACTGTGCTTAGAAACGGAGCCGTGAATCACCCTTTATGGTATATCTGACGCATCTAAGTTAGCTGCATATGCCAGGGTCAGTCAGCCATGGATCTCAGGAAGATATGTGGGTTTCTTTACCTTCGTTCTGCTTTTGCTAGGTGTGTGTTTGATCACACTAATAGATATGCTGAAAGCCAGAAGAGACATGCTTGGGAGATCCATAATACTTTGAAAACAACAATGATGACAATAAAAAAATCATCTGGCACAGAGGAGAGGTTGCCTAAGCCTTTCTTCCCATGCTGTTTTCCTGACCAAAAATAAAGCTGTTGTTAGCTCCACAAGGGGGAAAACATGCTTGTATCACCACCATCCCTCTGTGAGGCTAAGATCTTCTTCAATGGCCAATTTAAAGTGAAGAAATGACATCTGGGGAAAACTGTTTTCCCCCAATGCTGTTCCCCAGATTCACAGTTGCTTTAAAAGTACAGTGATACCTCTTGTTAAGAACTTAATTTGTTCCGGAGGTCCGTTCTTAACCTGAAACTGTTCTTAACCTGAAGCACTACTTTAGCTAATGGGGCCTCCTGCTGCCATTGCGCCGCCACCACACAATTTCTGTTCTCATCCTGAAGTTCTTAACCTGAGGTACTACTTCTGGGTTAGCGGAGTCTGTAACCTGAAGCATTTGTAACCCGAGGTACCACTGTAGAAAGTCCAGCCATAGGACTTTCATATCATATCATCATATCATATCATATCATATCATATCATATCATATCATATCATATATCATATCATATCATATCAGTGTTGGTTCTTCATTCCAGACACAGCAAGCCCCTCCATTTGACAGACTGAGGCGACTGTCCCAGGCAGTTGGTTTTGGCTGTCTTGAAAGGGCAGCAAATTGTTGTTTATTTACTATTACTGTGTCTTTACTGCCAGGGAGGAGGAAAGAAGCTTGAGAGATTTCCTGTGTCAAGTGCCAAAATAACTTGGCTGACCTTGGATGCCATGTGTCTGTTTGTGTTTGTTTGTGTGTCATTTTCTGCTCTGCCTCAAGCGACAAAAGGTCTTAGGCTGGCCTTATGCTCTCCCTTTTGAGTGGAAAGAGATGTTGTGAGTGTGGGGATGATTAGGGAGGCAGGAGAGGATATATTATTTAATGATATCCTTCCTAACTTGAGCTAGCAAGTTCCATATTCTAGCAGAGTTCCAAACATCCCCCTTTTTAAAATTACGCAGCAATCATTTTGTTGCTGACTCATCTGAGTCTTACTATTAAAGATTCCTTCCTGGTAAAATCCCTTCTAAACCCTCTTAAAAAGAATAAACACAAGAATCTGATTAACATTAACATAAAAGTAGTTTACTCACAGATTCATTCAGGTTCACAGATACAGTGGTACCTCGGGTTAAGAACTTAATTCGTTCTGGAGGTCCGTTCTTAACCTGAAACTGTTCTTAACCTGAGGTACCACTTTAGCTAATAGGGCCTCCTGCTGCCACCGCACGATTTCTGTTCTCATCCTGAAGCAAAGTTCTTAACCTGAGGTACTGTTTCTGGGTTAGTGGAGTCTGTAACCTGAAGTGTCTGTAACCTGAAGCATCTGTAACCCGAGGTAAAGAAGTTAGTCCCAAGTGACTGTGACTAAGCAGTCACTTCTCCAAACAAGCAGCAACATACAAAATGGAGAACACACACTGATCAGAACATAGAGGCTGTGTGCTCCTCCATGCTAGTACAACAGACCATACCCTCATTAAGTCAAATATAATGGAAGTCTGTCACAGCTCAGAAGGAAACTGGAAGTCTTCTCCTGAGTGGTACAAAACATCCCCTAACATGTCCACTATAGGAATGTTGTACTTGACTGCAGTTTTACATCCCACAATGAGAGACAGGGAACTGCAGCTACTCCATGTATCTCCTCGTCTTCCTCATAATACCCTAGTTTCGCATAAGTGCGATATGGTATCACAATGGCTTGCATTGTCAGGACCAGATTTATCGTCAGTCAGAGTGAGGCACCCACCTCAGGCAGCAAATGCTAAAAGGAGGAGAATGGTGGCAAGGAGTTTGACGAGCAAATGTGTGTGCCATGCATGGCCTACCCTGCATCCCATAAACTAGCTTGCTGCCCTTAGGTATGGCAGAAGATGCTGTTGTCCTATCACCAGTGTTAAAATAAGATTCAGCCACTGCTCTGGTCAGTTTCTGAATGGTGGGACGCCATTTTGTCCTTTGCCTCGAAAGCAAAATGTCTTGGGCTATCCCTGTGCATTGCTGCATTGCTGACTCCCAGTAATGTACCTGCCCTGATTTTAATGAGAATGTCCCCTTGAGAATCCCTCATTTGCCAGGGATTCGGTTTGAGTCAACCTGAGAAAGGGCAATCTCGATTCAGACACCCCATCTGTGGAACTCCCTCACACCCAAGAGATCATTGGTGCTTATAAGCTTTTGGCACCAAATGAAGACCTACCCAGGCTTTCGGCTGAATCTGTGTCACAGCACTTGGTAAAAATAGCTATTTACCTGTGTATGTGCTTTCGCCTGGTTTTATTGCATGACCTCCAACATTTAACTGATGAGAATAGGGACATAGTTTATTGACTGACTGATTTTATTGTGTTCTTTCGGCATTTCACTCTGCTCTGACGTTATCTTGTAATGAAAAGAGGGTAACAAAATTTACAAATAAATAAAATAGAAAGCAAATTATATGAAGGGGCATTAAATCATGTATTGTGCTAAATTAATGGTTTTTGAAAGCAGAAAAGAAACACAGAACAAGATCGGCCCTCTTACATTTAACACACATGGCTTCCTCTGAAGAATCCTGGGGTGTTTAGTTTGTTAAGGGTGTTGGGAACTGTAGTTCTGTGACTGGTGAACTACTGTTCCCAGTAGTTTGGGGGTTTTTTGGGGGGGAGGAGAAGCCATGTGCTTTAAATGCATGTCGGTGATGTGACAATAAAATCTAGCACCAACCTTCCTCACAACCATAAGATGACTTATCACAGACACAATTAGGGGACAGTCCAAGATAAAATCCCAAAAAGAGTGAGGAATGTATAAAGAGTATCTTAAAAAACAGTGTCCTCAAATAAAAACCTGGACTTGCTTTGAGTGATTTTTGCAAAACAAAACAAGGGTTACAAGTACATTATATGGAGAAAGATAGAAATGATGAAAAGAGAAAGAAGCAGTTTATCAAGAAAGGAAAAGTAGAACCACATAGAGGAGGAAGGAAGTCTATAAGAACAAAATAAGAATCAGGAATAGAAAATAAGAAGTGAGTCTGTTTGTAAGATTTTTCAGATTTACTGTATGGTTATGTGTTTGCAGTTTCTTTTTGTGTGTGTTTTCAGTTTAGTTTGTTTTTCTTTACGTTTTGAGTGTTTATGTGTTGTCACAAAAATTCAATAAAAAGCACTTTAAAAAGCAAGCAAACAAACAAACAAACCATAAGATGACTTATGATTGTGCTTTCCCGCCGACTCTTTCTATACCGCATACGCACCACGCATTCAAAGTGCACGACTCCCCCCAAAGAATCCTGGGATCTGTAGTTTACCCCTCACAGAGCTGGGAATTGTAGTTCTGTGAGTGGTAAGCTACAGTTCTGCATTTGCTTTCAGGGTGTCTTAAATCACGTATGGTGTGTATACAGCCAAAGAGAGTTTGGAAGCTAAATGGTATGCAAGAGAAATCC
The DNA here is from genome assembly GCF_964234715.1 of Podarcis melisellensis. NCBI lineage: Eukaryota > Metazoa > Chordata > Lepidosauria > Squamata > Lacertidae > Podarcis > Podarcis melisellensis. The sequence goes on along the minus strand of NC_138537.1, from coordinate 24,436,574 downwards.
CTCCCACATAACGGCAGTGTGAGTTTGTGCCCTTGTTTTTTAGCTCTCCACTTATTCTTCGCTGAGTAGTATTGATCGCCTTGGCGTAAGCTTGCAGACTGCCTCCATCTTTCTTACTAGCGCCACCTGCCCTGCTTCAGGCCTGCAGGAGCCTACTCTTTCCCCATTACAGTTCAAGGTTCTCCCTGTGGTTATTGCAGATCTTTCAAGGATCCTCCTTCTACTCTGCAAAAAGGTACACAGAGACTCCTGAGGTCTTCCAGTTCTTTGTAGCTCTCAAAATAGCAACAACAGAGCAGCGATAAACTAGCTGGCCCAGTTTGTATCAGGAGTCCATTGCTACTTCTTGGGTGGTATCCCTGCCATGTGCTGTGGAGGAAAATAAAATATTCCTCTCCTTAGGGCCTCTAATTATTTAACTTTGGCTTGGAAATGTGGGCCAATTCCTGGCTTGTTGGCACAGGCAACTTCCTCCGAAATCTATCCTATAACCGTAGTTTGACTTTCATGTCTGCATGCTGCTGTCAGGTGATCTTTGATAAAATATAATGAAGGAGAGATCTGACGAAAGATTGTGACATACCTTTGTTTGGTGTTGCTGAAGCTCTGGGGTTGAATGCCTCTGGGCTGAACAATGCACTTAAAGACGTGCCAGAACCTCGAAGGTCTGTTTTCTTTACCTTCCTATTGTTGTAAGACGAACTGCTCTTTTAAGATTAGCACGTTGAGCCAACGTTTTATGTCTAAAATGAGTGAGGTGTGCTTTGCAAAATAAAGGATGGCTTTGATAATGGTGGTGTTTTTAAAAGTTAATTTTAAACAGATTTATTTTGCAATTTTTTAAAAAGAGTTTGGGGGTTAATGTGAGTGTAATTTTGATACTATCAGAGTGTGCAGCCCCTGCCTTTGTGCTGGAGGGAAAGGGTGAGTCTCCACAGCTATTCCAGGAAACCTTGGTCCCAATGCCTGGAGTCACACCACTGATCTTGCCCTCTGTCGACCCAGTCAATTCTTTATTAACAAGCGGTAAAAATGCCTAGCGTGCAGGCAGGTGGGGGAGAGAAGAGGGGCCATATATTACTTCTTAATTGTATCCCCCCCATGTTTTTGTTGTTGTTTAGTTGTTTAGTCATATCCAACTCTTTGTGACCCCATGGACCAGAGCATGCCAGGCCCTCCTGTCTTCCACTGCCTCCCGTAGTTTGGTCAAACTCATGTTTGTAGCTTCAAGAACACTGTCCAACCATCTCGTCCTCTGTTGTCCCCTTCTCCTTGTGCCTTCCATCTTTCCCAACATCAGGGTCTTTTCCAGGGCGTCTTCTCTTCTCATGAGGTGGCCAAAGTACTGGAGCCTCACCTTCACGATCTGTCCTTCCAGTGAGCACTCAGGGCTGATTTCCTTAAGAATGGATAGGTTTGATCTTCTTGAAGTCCATGGGACTCTAACAGAATATTAAAAACACAATAGAACATCAAACATTAAAAACTTCCCTAGACAGAGCTGCCTTCAGATGTCTTCTAAAAGTCAGATAGTTGTTTATTTCCTTGACATCTGACGGGAGGGCATTCCACAGGGTAGGCACCACTACCAAGAAGGCCCTCTGCCTGGCTCCCTGTAACTTGGCTTCTCACAGTGAGGGAACCACCAGAAGGCCCTTGGAGCTGGACCTCAGTGTTCGGGCAGAACGATGGGGGTGGAGACGCTCCTTCACACTCTCTACAATATCCTTTCGAAGGTGAGGCAACCAGAACTGTACTTCCAAATGTGGTTGCACCACAGATATAATGACATTATGATAGTGACAGTTTAATGTTGTTCTTTTATGTTTTATATGCATTATGGGAATTAGACTAGTCTGTTGGTGTTTTTGTTTTTTTAACAAGGTAGTGACTCACAAGCATTATAATATAAATCAAATAAAAATAAAGATCATTCAAACAGCCCCCCATCGTCGTGAACGGGATGGTAAGCCCGTGTGGATGAGTGGTCCTCCTGTATGCTTCTACCATGACTGATGTCTCAGATAGCGAAGTTTGCAGAACGCTTTCTGTCGAGATCAACCCTCTCGCTTCCACAAATTACAGCACACTTCCCTCAAACAGAAATGGAGCCCAACCTCAGCAGTGGTACGCGTTGCACCCTGAGCTGGAAGAAATCCTGGTGCCAAGGAAGTTGTCGATCTCCCCCCTTGAAAGCTGTCTGACGGTCCAGTATGTCCTCCCTAAAGGTGGAGGCACCATCAGTGTTTATGAGAAGCTAGGCTATGAACCCAGCCATCAGTATGACCTCCCCACATCTTCCTGGGATGCAGAGGCTGAGGATGACAGCGAGGAGGGGGGAGGCGAGCTGAACCAGGGCAAAATGGAATGCAAGAACGTTCTGAAGATCCGGAGAAGGAAGGTGAACAGACACAAGTACAGGAAGCTGATGAAGCGGACAGTGTTTTTGCGGAAGAAGGTCACGGAAGGTCGGCACCGGAGGAAACAAAAAAGGTTTGAATGAGATCTGGAATGCCTCTGGAGGAGAGCCGGACTGAGGAAGGCTCCTGAGGGATGGACAACACCCAAGATATATCTCAAGAAGTCCGATTGATGTCTCCATGAGGTTTTTTTTTTAAAAAAATAAGCAATATTTAAAGCAATAAAATAAAATAAATAAAAATAAAGATACACACTCAACAAACAAATGGAAATCTATACATGCTCCGCCAACATAGCCATCTCTGGTGATGTGTGCATTTCTTTAATATGCAAAATTTAATAATTAGGTGGTTGAATAGCTGAATGATGGTCACAGTGTGCAGAAAATCAAATGGAAAGCTAATGATCCTTGTGGGCATTAAGCTCTGCACCAAATAATAGTAATTGAATTATTTCTTGCATGGTGGGAAGCCTGAGACTTTCCTTCAGTCCCTGAAGGCTTTGCAGGGAAAAGGCAGACACAGAGCTCTGCATGGCCCCTGTTATTCCCTTCAGTGGAACTGATTGGCAGAAGATAGGTATGGCATGATAGGTATGGCAGCTGTGGTAGAAAATCAACGTGTAGACATTTGGAATCATCAACAAAAGAGTTGCATTTCCTGTTCTCTCTGTCATTCTGATTTTTACAGTGTTCTCACAATGCATACACTTAAGCATATGGTGTAGGATAGATGCATCTGCCAATTTTGGCATCTCATTTTTTCCAGTGTTCAGTTCTCCACATTTCTGCATCAGTTTGTGGATTTTTTCGAATCTTCACAAAAATTCACCATCATTTTAATGCACACTTCTCCAAATATTTTGGCACACAGCTTTCCCTAATATAATTTTTTGTGTATATTATTTTCACTACTGTGTGCATCTTAGGTACACATCCCCCTGAAAGACACATTTATGTACACATTATTTGGTTGAAGAACCACATGACAAAATTCAGAGAAGTGCAACTTTCGAAGGGTAGCTGTGTTTTGCTTCACTTCTTGTTTCGTAAAGTTCGAATTAGGGATAATCTCGTTGAAATCTAAGATGAACCATATTTCTCCTCCATTCTTAGTGTAGAGAGAGATTTCTTACACCACATCCCAGAGGAGACAGATGATCATCCCTTCTCTCACTTTGGGTGTTGGCAAAATACCCTACCTTTCTACAAACAAAACAAAATGCAACCTAAAAATAAATAAATGAGCAAAGCCTAAATTACATTCAGTGGAATTTATTTATGAGTATACATCTATAGGACTGCATAGTGAGTGAGTTTAGGGAAGAGTTGTTTGTTTGGGGAAAATATTATGACCTAATAATATGAACTAATTTGTTATATTATTGCCTTTTTCATTTTTGCTTAATTTATATTTTGAACAAGGGTTTAATGGAGTGTTGTTGTTTAATATCCTGGTGTTTACATATGACTATGAATTGCCTCTTGTGTTGTTCTATACATTGTGGAGCGACTGGTTTTGTTGCTTTTATATTATTGTTAATTTCTTGGCAGTTTAATGTAAACTGCCTTGAGCACACTGGCAATATTATGTATAATATTGACCTTGATTGTTGAAACCAAGAGCATATTTCAATAACTGCTTAGGACGAAGAGCTATTTATTCTCCGATACTATACAGAATCTCCCGCAAGACAGAATGAATGCTGCAAGCAACCAGGAAGGAAAATCCAAACGACTTATCCTGTGATTAAGAAATAAAGCATCTCATTGATCTTGTTCTTGCTTTCATGCCTTCCTAGCTCCTGGAAGCCACGATTGTACGGAGTTGCGTTAACTGAATGAATGTCAGTGGTTGGGTCCCTAAAGCCATTACGTCATGTAATAGAACCTTCAGGAATACATCCAGTCGGAAGACATGTGCAATATGCTCTGAATCAACATCTTTCCTTTGGAATTTGCAGTGAACATAGCGACACCAAATATGTCAAGCTGACAGCCCCGGGGATTGAATTCTTTAAGAGACAAGCAGAGCAGGAAACAGCGGTAGCAGGTGTTGGCATAATAATTAGACCCATGCGCTAATGGATGGGGGAAAGATGAAAACAGAGCGACATCTAGTGTTCAGTGAGGACAAAAGCAAAACTAATTTGATTATCGAATTGCCAGGTTGCCAACACAGAATTTTTCAAATGGGGGCTAAAAGCCACTTCCTCCCACAAAAACCCCTGTTATTTTATGTATGTACTTATTTAAATGATATCCAGCCTTCCTGTCAAAGTAGCCCAGGGCAGCAAAAGCAAAAGTTCTAAAACAACAGAATAAAAAATAATAATATTCAGAACATTGAAAAACACGCAAAACGTCACATGCTCCCATAGTTAACAACTTTAAGGTTGTCAGTGTATAATTCAGCTATCAAATGCCTTGGTGAACAGGAATGTTTTAAAATTCACCCTGAATGTTAATATGTAGGGAAAGAGGTGTACTTCGCTTGGGAGGGCATTCTACAGAAAAGGGAACGACCACCCAGAAGCTTTATATCATGGTTTGCTTTATTTCAGAATGAGTCCAAAATAGGAATAATGAGGAAAAAAACTCTGCTAGAGATTAATTTGTTGAGAACAGGATGGTTTGACATGATGGACGCAATCCATCACTGAGTTAAGCATTTTGCAGTGGGGTAAGGTAAAGGTAAAGGGACCCCTGACCGTTAGGTCCAGTCGCGAACGACTCTGGGGTTGCGGCGCTCATCTCGCTTTATTGGCCGAGGGAGCCGGCATCCAGCTTCCGGGTCATGTGGCCAGCAGGACTAAGCCGCTTCTTGTGAACCATAGCAACACACAGAAACACCGTTTACCTTCCCGCCAGAGTGGTACCTATTTATCTACTTGCACTTTGACGTGCTTTCGAACTGCTAGGTTGGCAGGAGCAGGGACCGAGCAACGGGAGCTCACCCCATCACGGGGATTTGAACCGCCGACCTTCTGATCAGCAAGTCCTAGGCTCTGTGGTTTAACCCAGTAGAGCTCTGTTAGCCCATTGTGATAAGAATGCTTCAGAAACAACCCTATGTGGTAGGGAGACCCGTACATTGGTTCTGAGCATGCTCAGAGCTGTTTTCCTGAAGGCCAGAAAAGCAACAAGGAAAGTTTCCTACTTTGAGGAATCATAGAATTGTAGAGTTGGAAGAGACTCTGAGGGTCATCTGGTCCAATGCCCTGCAATGCAGGAATATGCACCTGTCCCATATGGGGATTTAACCTGCAGCCTTGGTGTTAGATCACCATGCTCTAACCAGCTGAGCTAACCAGGTTCATTGAGCTGTTTTCTTGGGCCTGAGCAAAGCAGCTGTAGCTCAGTTGTGGAGAGCATATTTTAAACAGAGATGCTGCCTTGCACTCCTTGCTTCTGAGGAAGCTGGCTTTTGCCCCACCCCTGGCCAGCAGAGTAAAAAGCCTGCCTTGCCCCGATTGATTGATTGATTGATTGATTGATTGATTGACCGCCCACCTGGACAACTTCTAGGGAACATCCTTACCTGGGCCAATAGCAGCCAGCAGTACCCTTAGTGGTTGCAGCCTTGAAGCATCTAATGGCCAAGGCGTTGTGTAGGCTTAGTCCTGATGTGAGGCAGGTAGGCTATCTTGCAAAATAGCGCCTGTTTGATTTGATCTGGTGCTCTCTTTTTTTCTCCCTGTTCTCTTGTTTTGTTTTGTTTTGCCATGTGCCTGAGTCAGGATCAACTGGGGAGAGCTTGAGGCTCTCCAGGTGTAGGGGTCAGAGTAGATGAACTTTGAGCTTCGTTCTTACTATGCGAGTCTACATGTAATGACTACGTCACAGTTCTTAGATATTCAACCTCTGGTTCCCCAGGCGTTGCTGGGTTGCAATTTCCGCCAGCCCCACCAGCATGGCCAATGATCAAGAATGAGGGGCATTGTAATCAACATTCAGAAGGCCACAACTTTCCTCTAGTGACCTAAATATTCATGTTACAAATAATATTTTATGTGAAAATATGTTTATTCAGTGCAACATAAAATAATGCAAATTAGAGACATCCTGTGGTTCACATAGGCTCCAATAACATGATATATGCTATAGCATATATGTTAGCAGCCTGATATAGCAGTTGGTTACACATATAATCATCTGTTTTATGTGTTTGCCCATTGATTTTGTATGTGGGCGGGTGGGTTACTTTGAAGTTCGGGTGCTCATTGTCAGCAGTGGACTAGCTTTAGACACCCTTCAGATGCATCGCAATACCTGCCTCAAATAACAGGTGCTATTTCTTTCTTCCAGCCGTTTCCTGGTAACAAGAGCATCATGTGCTTCTCACCTGCATGCAACATCGAGGGGGTTGACTTGCCGCTCTCAGATCTTCGCCATGGCTGAGGAATTCCCACTGGCACTGAGCAATGATCAGCAAATGCGAGATCATCGTGCGGATAAGATATCAGATAAAGACGCATGCAGATTCCACCTCCCACCTACCCCCAAAAACACCGAGGCTCTTTTGCTTGCTCATTAGGTTTGCTTCCTCATTAGGTCAACAAGATTTCTCGTAGCAGGAATATCTTTGTGAAGATAAGACTGCGGACTCCAGGTGGAATTTCTTAGCAACCGCCTCCAGGAAGATCTGCTTGTCCTGTGGGAGGAAGTTCATGCTACCTGACCTGTATCTAATTGAGAGAGAATCTTCTGGGAGTATTTGCCTAGAAAGAGATAAGAGGACTGCAAGATTCATGTGAATCTGATTAGGCAACTAAGGCTGGCATCCTAGCACGGTATTGTAAATTAACTCCAGAGCAAAACAAAAACAAAACCTGCTCAGTTTTAACAAGCAAGATGTTTGTGGATTTGGAGCAATATGTGGCAAAGATATTTCTAGCTCAGAATTAAATCTGGGTGCAAACTCTGGCTTTCCAGACTGCTAATTAGTCTTCTTGTATTTTTAAAAGCTGCGCAGAACCTGTTACTATCAAATTTTAAACAATCTGTACAGTTGGGCGATGAGATTTTCTTTTTAGAAAGATATCTAAATAGACAACAAATGGGCTTGACAGTTTTTTAGTGATAGAATCAAAAGAAGACTTCCCTTTTCCAACTGCTTCCCATTTGTTATGTGAAAATGTGACTTGGAACTTGGGTGACCTTTTATGCATTGGCCCCCAAAAGGAAAAGCATCACTTAAAAAAGGGGTACCAATTTACATAAAATATGCATAAATATGCATAAATATACAAATTTGTGTGCCTATTTGTATGTATAGATGCACATCTATACATGCACATAGATGCACCTTTAGAATTGTGGATTACAATTTAAATAGAAACAGAATACATTTAGATTTATACACTGCCCTTTATTATAAGATCTCAAGACGGTTCACAGAATAAAATATAGGATACAAACAAGTAAATGAGTAAAACAAAACAGCAAAACAATAACCATCCCGTCCCACAAACACATTTTTTAAAACTGTAGAAAATTAATCAGCCAAAGGCCTGGTTGAAGAGAAACATTTTCGCCTGGGGCCTAAAAATATATAATGAAGGAACCAGGTGAACCTCCCTGGGGGAGAGCATTTCACAAATGGGGAGCTACTGCAGAAAAGGCCCTGTTCTTGTGTTGCCACCCTCCGGACCACACAAAGAAGAGTTTCAGATGATTAATGCAGAGTCTGGGATGGTTTATATGGGGAGAGGCGATCCTCGAGGTATTGCGGTCCTGAGTCGTTTTAAGGCTTTCAAGACTTTGAATTGGGCCTGGAAGCTAATTGGCAGCCAGTGCAGTCAGACCAGAAGCGGTGTGATATGTTCAAACCGTCTTGTCACAGTGAGCATCCTGGCCTCTGAATTCTGTATCAGCTGAAGGGCAAGTTCAAGGCCTCTGAAGTCTCCCTTCTTATGGCGCTATTTTTAAACCAGACTTAGTCCATTAGCCCTTCAGATAGAGCACTCCCTCAAACAGAAGGTTCTGACAGATATTCATCTGTAAAGCAGGTTGCATGACCACCTTATTTAGAAAAAAAAGCACTCAGGTTGCAGGTGGTAAGTGGCTGGCGTCTGAGAAAATGTGCCACCTCCACCTGCTGTTTTTCCCCTAAAACAGTAACCCAAGGGACCAGACCAGAGTTTCTGACTGATTACTCAGTGTGCCCCTGAGTCTAAAAACTGTGTGGACCACTCAGAGTAGCTTTAGAAACTATTTGCGGTGACATCTTATGTTAAGTTGTGGGTGAACATATCAGACGACACAGCGATTCTTCAAACAGCTCTTGTTTATTCACAGGCCAGAACAGAACTGAACTGAAGGGTTCAGTCAGTTTGCTTATATAGAGCTCCAATACCACGTAACTGTAACAATTTTCTAAAACTATCCAATCACTGAACGTCACTTCCGACCCCTTATTTGCATAACTATCTACAGTATCCCCCTGCTGGCCCAGCGTGAGAACTTCAGTACATAACATCTTAGTTCTTCTGTATATCGTCTCTGAAAATAAGGAAATGAATTCAAATCCCTGCTTGGTCGTCAAGCTCACTGTGTGACCGTGAGCAAGTCTCTTTCTCTCAGCCTAACCTACCTCACAGGGCTGTTGTGAGGAGAAAATGTGTACTGGGGGTGCGGGGAGAGGTTATAGGTCCATGTGCACCATTTTAGCTACTTGGAGGAATGGTGGGATATAAATGCAATGAACCAAATAAATAACCAGAGTTCATGATTCAGTGACTAATGGAAGACAATAGGTTGGAGTGGAAAAAACTCCAGATTGTTCAAAGAACTGTGGGTGGAAGGGAAGACACCCCTAAGGTGCTCTGCAAAGGATGATGTGGAACCTCTTGTGAAAGCTGAAGACTATCTCTGGATTTAGTTTCACAGCATGTAAAAAGCAACAACTCTTTTGGTAGTGCTGCAGCTTCTGTTCATTTCATTGGGGTTTTGTAGGGTGAATTCCTCAGTGGATTGTTCTGTGTAGTATCAATTACCTCCCTGAACTCTCTTCCTAAAGCGCCATGATGGACAGCATGACATTACTATCATGGCTCCTATCTCTGTCTTGGTGAGCTTTCTTGTAATCTTCTGTGGACACCCATCAGGGAAAGAGTAGTTACACAGATTAGTGGCCATTACATCCTTTAGCGGGACTCTACAGTAAGGTTACCAGACGTCCCCGTTTCCCATCTATTTAGTAGGAAGTTGAAACGTGTCTCCAGATTCATTGAAAAAATATCTGGTAACCTTACTCTACAGGGCGCACCAGAGAGCCAGTCTGGTGTAGTGGTTAAGAGCAGTAGACTAGTAATCTGGTGAACTGGGTTCACGTCTCCGCTGCTCCACATGCAGCTGCTGGCTGGGTGACCTTGGGCCAGTCACACTTCTTTGAAGTCTCTCAGCCCCACTCACCTCACAGAGTGTTTGTTGTGGGGGAGGAAGGGAAAGGAGAATGTTAGCCGCTTTGAGACTCCTTAAAGGGAGTGAAAGGCGGGATATCAAATCCAAACTCTTCTTCTCCTGTGGGCACCACAGTCTAGCAGGACCTTGGAGAGCTCCAAGAAAGCAACTTGGTCTGACAAGACCTGGGCTCCAAAGCAAGCTGTTTATCCCTCTCAGCCCACTATATTCTTTTAAGGATTATTTCTTCTCTAGAGAAAGATGGGTTTAAAGGGCTGGAGCCTAGCACTCCATCTGCTGCCTACTATTTCCCTCCTGGCTCATTTCCTACGTTGGTGCTGAGGAACACGGGGCTCCAGGTAGGCAGTGGATTCATGAGGGGCCCCAGGCAGTCTCTGGGGATAATTGTTTGAAGATTTCTTGGTAGACAGGCTCTGTCTTAGCCCAGCATCTAATTCTTCTGTGGCCTTTGCTGTTGGTTCTTCTGATCTAGCACACTTCTGGACTCCAATCTGCTTCCCAGGTTGGGAGTCACAGCAGTGGGAATAGGCACACCATAATTTAATGCAGAGTTGTGAGACCATACAACTGCATGGATTGAGTGTGTTAACGATTAATGCAGCTGAGATAAGAGAAATGTGTGTGTGTGTTTAATGGCACATTATTGCTCAACATCTTGCATTTTCCATGACAACATATGTTGAATGTCACTAGGTAGATAAATCTCAAATTGTTTGGAGGGATTATTTAGGCTGCAAGAGAAAGGGTTGCTATGAGGAGTGGAAAAGCTGAAGCTGTTCTGTCTTGTCAGTAATGGCAGCAAAATGTCACCGCCCCTCAGTTATATCAACAAAGGAACAGATACAAGTGATTTATAGTTCTCCAGCTGACATGACAAGCTTACCAGGAGAGAAACCAAGAAGTTCAACTGCAAAGTTGAACCATCTGACAAGTACAAGAACTAAAGGGTGGGTTGAGGCTCAACTATGAGCCTGTGGCAAAGCGTTTCCCATATCCTTCAACTTCAAATGTCATTGGGAAACCCAGCCAGATGGGCGGGGTATAAATAAATAAATTATTATTATTATTATTATTATTATTATTATTATTATTATTATTGGGTCATGGTGAGCTTACCTGATGGTGGGAGCAGCTGGGAGACACCATTTTTACTTTTCAAAATAACCCAGAAATAGCATTGCTCTGTGACATTGTGTTATGTTAAAATGGTGGTTTCTAGGTCCTCAGCTTTATGGAGGTAATTAAAAGGTGGGAGGTGCTATGGGGAACAAAGAATTGAATATACCACATGAGTTCTGTGGTGTGAGGAAGAGGACAGGGATGCATACCTATAGCCATTATCTAGAGCATCCATTGCCAAGTAAAATTCTGCAAGTCAAGTAAATCCTACAAAACAAACCCCTACCCCCTCTCCTCTGCAGACACACCAAACCAAAGTGTGGGGTATTTGTCGTCAATATTTTCATCTGTTCAAAAATAAAAATTGTTTTCAAAAGGGTGTGAGAAACTGAGCTGCATATCTGCGTTGTTTGTGTATGTATGTACATATTTGAATATTTTATTATATAACTATTGTAAAGGCTGATAAAATACATTTCTGGCTCATCACTCTGTGATGTTTCTGTGCCTTTGCTTAGGAACACCTCTGCATGGGAATTCTGCAGCAATTATTTCACTGGGTTATTGTGGAAAATAAAAATGGTGGCTCCCAGCTGCCTGGGAGCTAAAGCAATGGCTCACATCTCCCAATGGGTATGGGAGAATGTGATGCTAATATTCTGGCAATGAACTGTCAGGAGCTCATCTTACACTAGAGTAGGACCCTGGCAGAGACACATGCCCAGCTGGCATGTTCTCTCCCTCCTGGTCGATTGTTCGGGATCTTCAAAAGCTTTCTTCAGCCCGAACATCACAGTGACGGATGCCAACAGACATTGGCACACTTCTGTAGAATTAACCCAGTGGTCTGGATATTGACCTCCTTTTGTTGTCTCAAGTACAATATACTTATTATATATTTATTATCTCTCGCCTTTTTCCCTGAAAGGGATTTAAGGCTGCTTACAGATAAAATAGGAACAGCTAAAAATACAGAAACTAAGTTGTTTTTTTTAAGTGTGTGTGTGAGAGAGAGCGAGAGCGAGAGCGAGAGAGAGAGAGAGAGAGAGAACTATTAATATGTGATTTTGATATGTAATAGCATAATATGTAATAATAATAAGCACAGTAATAATAAATGCTATGTAAAACTGTCTGGCCACAGCAATAAGAGTAAGAAGAATCAGGTGTGGGATCAACGCCTTATGAAGCGGACTGAACCCTGAAGCATTAAGGCTCATCTGTGAAACATAGGAGATGAACAGTCTCATTCCTTCCAAATGAGTCATAGCCCTGTAGCCAGACACACAGATTCCAAGCCCCAGGAAGCAGAAGCAGCAGCAGTATGAAGCCCAGATATGGCAGGCAAGATCAAATTGCTGATCAGGCTGGAAGAAAGCAGATTTTTCACAGATATGTTTTGTTTGAAAGCCTGCATTAGGTTATCCAGTTCAATCTAAATCATGCTCTCGTGGTTAAAAAAATATTTTTTTTAAAAAAAATCCAGTTCCTTTAAGATAAGAACAGTCTTAGTGGATAATATTCCATTACTGTATTTTTTCTTGTTTTTAGTTATTTCTTGATGGCTGCTTCAAATATTATTTTAGCACAATTGCAGAGTATATAAATAATTCTGTAAATAAGATCAGAGGTGCTTCTAAATCGGAATAATCTGTCCAGTGATAAACAAATGCATATCACACACAACAACATGCCTTGTGGGTAGTCATCTCTTTGGACAGACAAGACAATTGCACTAGAAAGTGCAGGATAACAACTACATTTAGTGTGAATAAGCAGCCCATCTGAAAGTGCTCTGGGTAACTTTTACTGGATATCATGGATGGAGTTGGTACACTGGTTAACTGACTAATCAAAATATTGCCAATAGATTGGTCAAACATCGTCAATTGTCCCATGACACCATGACATTGATAAGTAAAGAATAGACCTGCTGCTTACTTAGCAAAACTGTCATTAAAACATGATACGAACTTAATTCGTTCTGGAGGTCCGTTCTTAACCTGAAATCATTCTTAAACTGAGGTACTACTTTAGCTAATGTGGCCTCCCGCCTCCGGCGCGCGATTTCTGTTCTCATCCTGAGGTAAATTTCTTTACCCGAGGTACTACTTCAGGCTTAGCAGAGTCTGTAACCCGAAGTGTTTGTAACCCGAGGTATTAGTAACCTGAGGTACCACTGTACTTCAATACAGGCCTTGCCCCCCCCCCCACGATTGAGGGGGCCACACGACATCATCACACCATGTGCCGCGCCCCCCCCACTATGTGCGTGCATGACATCACCATGCCCTGTGGTGTGCTGCCATCACTCGCACACATTGTGGGGCATGCAGACATCTTGTGTGGATGCCCTGCGGTGTGTCTGCCAGCGGCTGCAGAGCTTTTGGGGGGCCCTGCCCCTTCATTGAAAATAGGTTTGTGTGTCTTCGGGCCCCATGGCCCTGCATATATGGCACGCCTGTTTTAATAGTTTCTGCTACTTTGATTTATTTGTTTTCATTTTTATTTTAAAAATGTAACTGTAGGCTAACCCTGGAATTTCAATATGAAACCCAAAGGGAAGAGTGGCTTTGTGAATGAATCATTCACACTTACAGAAACTTGCCTAATGAAGTTCAAACTTTTGTCCTATGGGACCTCATGATGCTGTAGATTTCAAGGCCAAATTAGATATCAGGGTAAAAATACAGCTGCTTCTGGAGTTACTGGGGGTGTGTGTGTCACGGGATGTGTTTTCCTCCCTTCCCGATACTGTTTTCAAGCGTATCCAGTTATTTTCTCCCAGGAAAGTGAATGGCTGCCATTTATTCCCCTGGAGCAAAGGAAAATGTTGCAGAGGAGATATAGCTGTGATGGTGGCAGCTGCTCCTTTCCTCCCCACCACCTGTGACCCTGGTCAGCGTGGCCTTTGCTAGCAGAGGAGCCACATGAGGAGGGTATTTTGTGGGTTCCCACAATTTATATATTCCATCTCATGCTCCTGGCATAGTTAAGTGCTTTTCCATTCCATTGTTCCTCTGTAGAAGCGATTTAAGCTTGCAGAAAGCTAGGGAACTTAAAACCTCTTCAGTCAATCTAATCCCTCATGTAAAAAGGAAGAGTATGTATATGACTATATGACTGTCCATTGCTAGTCCCATCGGCTTCCATCAGCTGGAGAGGTGGCTTCTGCAGCAGGGAACTTTTTAAAGTTCTGTGGACTCTATGCATGACTTAGAACCCTGTTCTTCTGGGGTTCTAAGCCAGGCAGGGAGGCCACACAAGGAAATCAGGGTGGGGGTGAGCAAAGCTAGCACATTCACGCCTAGTCTTCTTCTTGCAATCATTACTATTGCTATTACTATTATTATTTGTTTATATTTATTTATACCCCACCTTTCCCCCTCATAGGGACTCAAGGTGCCTTACAGATAAAATAAGTGTGCATGCACATGAAAGCTCATACACATAACTTAGCTGGTCTCTAAGGAGCTACTGGAAGGATTTTATTTTATTTTATTATTTTATTTTATTTTATTTCAACTATGGCAGACCAACACAGCTACCTACCTGTAACTAGGTAAAACAAGAACAGCTAAAAAGATAGACAGAAGGTCATTTTAAAAAAACAATTAAACATTAATAGATATATATGAGGTATTAAATGCATACAGGCAATGGCAAGAAAAACAGCACAGCACCAACCGAAGCAATCGGTTCTCAAAAACCTGTTGGAGCAAGGTCTTCACGTGCCGCTGGAAGGACAACAAGGAGGTAACCGGTCTACCTTCTCCAGGCAGGGAGTTCCAAAAGTCTCTCCCATGTCCCTACCAAGTGTGCCTGTGAAGGTGGCAGATGGGCCTCCGCATAAAATCTCAGGATCTGGGCACATGCCCAAAGAGATATTCCTGAGTCATTTATACAGTAGATGTAATGTTATTGATCTCAACTCTGGTCTATTCCTTTGTTGTGTTATGCTGGTCTTGTTAGCAACCAGCATTTTCACTTCTTCTACTTCCTTAATGTTCTCCCTCTCCCTCTCCCTTTTTTCAAATTAGATTAAGAAAAGCCTCCTTTTCAACAAGCCCTACTTGTGTGCTACGGTAAACTGGCTCTGCACAATTGTGCCACATAAGCCAATCTGCGCTGCCCTTTAATCTGCAGCAGCTGCAAGGACCACATGAGAAAGTGGTGACAAAAAGAAACAGGAAACTTGCCTCTATCCGGCCAGCACCTGCTTTTGTAGGAAGGAAACAAACTTGACAATAGCATTGGGTTAAATCTATATTTAGTAGAATCCTGTAGTTTGGTAATCACAGAGATAGCTGATGGCATGTCGATTCGTATCCAGTGGCTTTCCTCTCTAGAAACGGGCAACCTTCTTTGAAACAGATTAATCTATGTCATACTAAATTTCCAAAGGCTTTCCAAGAGGGACCGGTGTGTAATTTTAGCTTTGGGTATACATTTCAACTCCCAAGTTCATAAGCCCTTGCTGGAGAAGAACAGCTGATGGCTCATCAAACACTTTGATGGACACCCTCCTTTGTTCTGAGCCGAGGTCATCATAGTGTTGCTGGAGTCACTTTCTGTATTTTTTTTAATGTTCAGAATCTGGGGGCAGGGGGATGCAACTGCTGCTTGCATCAGTTTGTTTTAAAAAGTTTTTTTGTTTTTTTAAAAACCCCTTTTATATGATAGAATCGTGGCAAATTTAAGCGCATTTATTTCAGTGAGTCTAATCTGATATGACTGACATGGGGAATATTGTTCTCCCACTTACATTGCTGGCCCTTCTGTCCTGATTTCTAACATACCTTTCTAAGTTCAGTACCTGTTGCCTTAAAGAACTGTGGCTATTTGGCCAATATACCTGCATGTCCTGCTAAATTTCATTCACGCCAGTAGATGTGCCATTGAACAATGAATGTTACTGGGCGAACATCTCTACTCCTCCAACCTTTTCTGCAGATGTGTACCGTATTTTTTGCTCTGTAAGTCTCATTTTTCCCTTCTAAAAAGTGTGGGGCAATGTGTGTGCGTCTTATGGAGTGAATGCAGGCTGCACAGCTATCACAGAAGCCAGAACAGCAAGAGGGATTACTGCTTTCACTTACAGTGATCCCTCTTGCTGTTCTGGCTTCTGAGATTCAGAATAATTTTTTTCTTGTTTTCCTCCTCCAAAAACTAGGTGTGTCTTGTGGTCTGGTGCATCTTATAGAGCGAAAAATACGGTACTTCTGGTCCCTCATGATTTACCCATGCAAACAGCAGGAAAGAACTGTATGCCAGCATATCGCACCAAATTTCACACTTTACCCCATCATTTTGGGGATTCATGGGACTGCAGACAGATTTCTCTGGAAGTAATCAACATGGAAATGAGCACTAAACTTCTGCTAAATTCTACTAGAGTTCCAGAAGTGGCTTTTACATTGTTTGAAAGCTCAAATACAGGCAACTCCCCAATTATGTGGCGGTTACATTCCAAGGTTTAAGTGAAATCACATATAGGGAACACCATTGAAAAAGCCTGCAAATGCCACACTTTCCACCTCCAAACCTTCTTGCTCAAACATCAGCTCTCCACAGGCCTCAAAGATTGGTGCAAGGGCTCCTGGAAATGCACTTGCAATGGCTGGCGGGATTCCTAGATGATGCTTTCATGCTATTTTTGCAATTTTCATGCTCTTTTAGGGCCGTTTTTGCCCATTTTTCAGCCAATTCCGGGTTTGAGGCAATGCACATGTACACATTTGCAGGTGGCTTGAACTCTTAAATGGGGAGTTGCCTGTATAATGCAGAAATCAACAGTTATGGGGAAGTCAGGGAAACTGAATAAACTGCTGTGTGAAAGCAGCTAGTATCAGATACCACCCTATGGATTTATTAATTTTCCTCCACCCATGCTGCCTTCTATCTGACCCTGGGCAACAATACATTTTAACAACAACAACAAAATCCATTAATACTGTAGCCGTCTTTTTTTGTAAGTGTTCCACCATATTCAATACTAAGCGATCACTAAATGTCAGATATATCATAGTGCTTGTTTTTCAACATGTTTATCTACCTTCTCATTTCTGCCCAGCTTTTTAAATTAATTATCTGCCTTCTCATATCCTCTCCAAATATCACGACGAGCTAAACTATCAGTGAGTTTCTAGCACTCAGAAGACGGTGGTAAGATTACAACACAAAAGCAAAAAATGGGGTGTGGGACAGGGGACAGAGAGTGTGCCTAACATTTCCACAGATGAAATTACTGAGATACCTATAATACTTTGATTTGCACATCAAGAGTGCCTCCCGCTTGCTGCTATTTTGGGGTGAGATTCAAGGATGCACCAGGGAATGCAGGTTGCCCAGTGATAGTGGATTGGGAGTTCTTGTGTAACAAGCCTGCTTTCCCAAAACACCAGACGTTTACCGATAAGGGAAATGTTGGAGAAATGCACTCGAAAGTGCTGGATGACACTTGCTTTGACGCAACATCACCTAACTTCTCTGCAAACAAGTTGGATGAACGCTCAGTAAACTGGAAGCACCCTCAGAAGACACCATGGGGTGTCTCTGCCCCCCTCCCTTGTTACACATTGCTGAATGCGCTCCTCTGGCGATTGTGTTATATTGGCTGCGCCTGTCACTCGCCCGCCATTGATCTAAAACTAAGCAAGAGTGTTTGTTCTTTGGGTTCAAGAGAAATGTGGAGGGGGGACCGTAATTGCCTTACAATATGTTATCAGCAGGTTGGAATCTGCCTCAGCAGCTGCAGTGTGGGAAATGGTAGACCGGGCACCGCAGGATGCCTCCGTGTTTATGCACATGCATTTACCTGGATCTCTGCTAGACGCAAGATATATCTCAGGGATTTAACTTCTAGAGACCCTGGATAGGGATATAAAACCCTGAAGAATGCTACTCAGCACGGGAGAGAACGACAACGCTAGCAACTTAAGTTTTAGCAAGGCATTCCCCAAAGGCAAAAACAAGGACAAAGCAGAGGTAGCAGATTTGCCAGGGGAT
Organism: Podarcis melisellensis; assembly: GCF_964234715.1. Lineage (NCBI taxonomy): Eukaryota > Metazoa > Chordata > Lepidosauria > Squamata > Lacertidae > Podarcis > Podarcis melisellensis. The sequence continues at coordinate 24,418,603 of NC_138537.1, read as the reverse complement.
CAAACAATATCTTCTGCCTCTTCTAAATAAGGATATTTGGAGCATATGAAGTGGCCTGGCCTCTTCATCATTTGAGTGGTTATCGGCTGTGGCTGTTCGTGCAGCTACCAACATGACTCACTGTGCAGAAAGGCAGTGATCACCTCCAGACACTTAGTATTTTTTGCTGTGTGGACTCGCGTGCATTCTGAAAAATTAGGTGTGCATAATTAGAATGTAATCTCCTGGTGCAGCACACCCACTTTATATATTTTGTTTCTTTATTCAGTCTGTATACTGCCCTCCATCCGAAGATGACAGGGTGGTTTACAGCATAAAAATATAAAATGAGAACACAACATGCATAACAAAAACAAACAAACAAACAAGCCAATAATCCCCATACCCACAAGCACATTTAATCAGCCAAAGACCTAGTTATAGAGGAACGTTTTTGCCTCGCACCTAAAGATACATATCAAATGACTTTTGAAGTTAGGAAAGGTACGGGGAAATGGACTCAAAAGTGTGGGGTGAACGAATGATGTACACACACTCTCATGTGCTAGCAATAAAGCCAGTAAATATTAAATAAATCAGGAAATATTATCACATCCACACAATACACTTAAAGTGGGGTGGGTGGGTCCCATGATAGAATGGAAATAATTGCTTGCACACACTAAACTACCATTTCAGGAAGAGTACACTAGATCCAGGGATTTGAAAAACGGAGTAGTATTCAGTCCTGTAGCATTCATCTGAAGTCAGTGGCGTAGCGTGGGTTGTCAGCACCCGGGGCAAGGCAAGTAATTTGCGCCCCCTAACCCGTGAGAGAGAGTGAGTGAGCCAGGTAGGGGCAGAGAGCTGTGAGTGCGAGCGCCCCCCCAGATGTTGCACCCGGTGCGGCCGGCCCCCCTGCACCCCCACGCTACGCCACTGTCTGAAGGAGACAGTCCCAAGACAGATTTCCTGTTTCAGTGAGAATTCTAGAGTGAGCTCAACTCTTGACATCTTCCATCCTCAGCCATCACACCCTACTCTCTTTTGCCCATTGTGAAATACCTTGCTCAGATTAGATGTTCTCTAATTAATCCTGCAGATTCCCTCCCATATTTACTAAAGCTATTTGCCATAGAACTCTATAGCAAGTCTCTTTGCTTAATATAAGCTCCCTCTAGCGAAGATCTTCTCGGTGGGCTCTAAGTCAAGAAAAATGCTTCAGGTATTAGATTTCAGGCACTTTCTCAACCCTCCTTGGGGGAATTCCAAAAGTTCTGAAACTCCAGCAGCCGCTGTGCTCTTTTGGAGATGCTAGCCCCAGACAAGGAAGAATCATGAAGTCCCATTGCAAATTGTTTTTTGGGGAAGGGAGGCCTTGATAAGCCATTTTAGGTCTGGATAAGATCGTGGCCACTGGTCCCATCACCTCCTGGCAAATAGAAGGGGAAGAAATGGAGGCAGTCAGCGATTTTACTTTCTTGGGCTCCATGATCACTGCAGATGGTGACAGCAGTCACAAAATTAAAAGACGCCTGCTTCTTGGGAGAAAAGCAATGACAAACCTAGACAGCATCTTAAAAAGCAGAGACATCACCTTGCTGACAAAGGTCTGTATAGTTAAAGCTATGGTTTTCCCAGTAGTGATGTATGGAAGTGAGAGCTGGACGATAAAGAAGGCTGATCGCCGAAGAATTGATGCCTTTGAATTATGGCACTGGAGGAGACTCTCGAGAGTCCCATGGACTGCAAGAAGATCAAACCTATCCCTTCTGAAGGAAATCAGCCCTGAGTGCTCACTGGAAGGACAGATCCTGAAGCTGAGGCTCCAATACTTTGGCCACCTCATGAGAAGAGAAGACTCCCTGGAGAAGACCCTGATGGAGGGCACAAGGAGAAAGGGATGACAGAGGACGAGATGGTTGGATAGCGTTCTCGAGGCTACCAGCATGAGTTTGACCAAACTGGGGGAGGCAGTGGAAGACAGGAGTGCCTGGCGTGCTCTGTTCCAGGGGTCACAAAGAGTCGGACACGATTAAACGACTAAACAACAACAAAATCACCTTTAATGTCACACACCCACACACATGTGTAAAAGACGTGTCCACTGTCTGCTGTCCACACATACAGCCAACATCCGAAGGGGGTCTACACATGGACATTATTATGTATTATGTATGATTGGACCTGGAGGGAATGGCTGCAGTAGGCACCAGCAAAAGGGGTCATCTGAACCCCCTTGCATGTCGTTGCTTCCGATACATAAAGCAGCCTCTACACACGCCCTATAGCTCCCCAGATGTTGTTGGATTCAACTCCCATCATCCCCAGACAACATGGCCAATTGCCTGGGAGGGTGGAAGTTACAGTACAAAACATCTTCTAGAGGGCACCAGGCTGAGGGAAACTGGCATTCAAGAAAGAAACCTTTTTCTTCATAAGCTTGTTTGCTTTTCTTGCCTGCTGCAGTTTCTGTTTATTCTTACTTCCTGGCCAGATGTAGCAGTTACTCAGGAATAATTCCTCAGACACCAGGACTGGCCCTGCTGTGCAACAGAGTGAAGTGACCCTATTCAGGCCGCACCATGAAGTGGGGAGAAGGGGATAGATTAGTGTTGGCCTTTGCGAGGGGGGCGGACACCATTTGATGCAGGCAGCAAATTGCCCTGGAAGAGCACTGTTGGATAACTTCGGTTAGTTTATAGGCCCAAACCCTAACGTAACTGGGCTGAACAAGCTGCACAATCATACCTCTCATAGTTTACAGCTGAGTGCTGCTTTTTCTTCCTGTCCTCACTCCCAGGGTGAGTAAGAGATTTGTAAAATGGCAGACACGCTTTGGCTGTGTGGACATTAGCAGCCTGAAACGCAGTGATGCTGTTTCCATCTGCGGCATTTCAAGCTGCACTAGAGAAGAATGGCAAACCAAGTTGCATGTGAAGACCCCCAAAACCACCCCAAATGAAGACACAATAGACACAGATTTTAGTTTAAGGTTTTGGGCATTAATTTTGGCTACAGATTTATTGATTACAGTATGTGAGTGGTTGCTTAGGCATTGGTTCCAGACTACCTGAACCCGCATGGTGGCAGGAACAGGACTGACACTGGGCACCACCATATGTCAGTAAGGGAAAGCATCCTGGGGGAGCGAGAACTCCTTCGATGTCACAGCTCACCCCGGATGCTCCCAGGGGCTCTGGCGTGGCCCTAGCCCCTTGACAGGGTTTGGACAAAAGCAAGGCGAGCTCCTGGATTCCTTTAACAGAATTCCCTAGCAGCAGCAATGGAGGGGCAGGTACAGCCAATCAAATCCCCTCCCCAAAACATTGAACCAAATGCCTAACCTGCCAACCTTATAAAGTTGTGACAATTTGCTACATGGTAGGCAAAAACCAAAATGGCACCAGCCAATCAGCCAAATGGCAAAATTCGTACCGGGCCCCTGCTCCAGAACAGACGACCCCTCGACAGGCATAGCAAGGCCGTAAGAACTACCCTAAATATAGGTAGAGGAGAGCAGGTGATCCGCTGCACATTGCAAGAGAGTGAAACTCTCCAGCGACGTGCAGCAGCTTAAGTAGCCCCTCAGCAGCCAATAGCCAACCCAACTGACCAAATTTCTGCCCCAGCAACAGAGGGGCAACCAATGGGGTGTTGTGGTCATCCAAACGGCCCTGCCCCACAACAGGGAGGCAGTTTCTGGTGATCTCACCGCAACACGTGCCCTCCATGATGGAGGACCCAACTTGATGGACTATGCCCAAATGGCAAATTTAAAAGGGAAGTTCAGAAGTCAAGAAGACAAGAACTTTAAGAAAGAATGGGGAAAGCTTATAATTTATTTATGAGACCACTGTAAGCAGGTCAAAACATTAGCAGGATTTTAATCACAGTTGTAAAGTAACAGAAAGTATGGATGATTTAGAAGGATAAAATTTTGGATAAGTATTGATATGCAGCTGTAAAGATTATCAATAGGACCCATGAAAAGGATGGGGGAAAGTCAGAATAATCTCAATATTTGGATTTGGAATTGTTTTTTGTTACATGTTTATACTTTAAAAATAAATAAAGGTCAAGGGACAGCCTGGGCTGACAGGTATAAGGTGGCTGTGCCAGCCCTCAGACAATTCAAGTAATGTTTTCCTGAACTGTCAACATGTATACAAAACATGTTTTGACTATGGCAGACCAACACGGCTACCTATCTGTAACATGTATACAAGTTAGTCTTATATGTTCTGGAAGATAAAGAATCCATAGCCTAGTCCTTCTTGGATGTTCAGCCACATGGAAAACATCTGTCTGGAGCTTTCATCCTTTCCCAGTTGACTTTGGATGCATGTGCAGCTGTGGTTGGGTTAATTCACGGCTGGTCCAGTGTGAAAAACCCAAATTCATCTCCACTGCCTCCAGCGGGTCCCAGGAGAGATTATATATTTGATGCATTTGGACAGGTTTTTCAGACCCCCTAACAGATGCCTGATTAAACCTGTGCTGTTGACCACATTGGGAACTAATTGCCTGAATGCAAAGAAGCTATGGAGCCAATATATAAAGAGCACCAGTATCTAAGCACAGTCTTTCCACTGTTCCCACCCAATTTCATACATTTCAGACACAGGCAGCTGATCTACATTTTTCAGTATTAGTGGCGGAAAAGAAACTCTCAAGACTGATATCATATGAACCAACTTGCAGCCAAAATGGAATGTGCAACACTGAGCTATACATTCCAACAAACAGGAGTCTGTGGTGGGAACGATTTGCCAAAATTAACAGTTGGGGCAAAGGGAAATCCTATACTTAAAATCTTTACAGTTTTTTGTCAACCTCACAAACAACCATCCTAATTTTCTTTAATGACTAGGTCTTATCCACAAACCCTAGAAAATGTACTTGCACTGTAACCAGTTTTAAGTTGAAAACAATTTGCTTTTAAGTGGCCTGCACAGGTAGATAGCTATTTTTAAAGCAGTGAGGAAATATACATTATTTCTGCTTAGAGACCACAAAGCCAGTTCTGCAACATGCAAGTGAATGCTGCGATAGAAGCAACCATTGCTTGTGAAGTATGTAGATAAAGATTGCATTACGGAACAAGCTTAATCTATCAAGCCAGAGCAAGCCAAGTCCTTTGTTTACAAAACCTGTTCCTAGCGGCAAAAGCTGCATGAACCCAACTTGTCTCCCAAGAACTCTATAATACCCATCATCAACAACTGATAGCCTTGTAATCCATTCAAAAAGTGGAATTGCCAGTTGAACTGGGGTAGGAGGTATTCGTGTCAAACTAGCTATTTCTGGGAGCACTGCTAATGCAGTTAATCCAATATGGTTGAAACACACCTGGCACAAACTGGGATTGGCTTCTCTCCAAAAGCACCTGAAATCATGAGGCCACTAGGCATCAAGGGCTATTACTATTACTATTTTGAGTTTTCTGGGGAAAGATGGAGGCTGTAGCTACATTCTGTCATTGCGTTCTCCCACAGAAGGCCATGATGCTCACCAACATGGTCAGCTTTAACTCTCTCTGCATTAACGCCCAGGTTGTAAACATGTGTAAATAAACCATGTTTCATAAAGACACTGCAGACTCCGTTTTGCCTCATTTCCTACCCTCCACCCCCCAAAAGGAAACACAAACCCTGGTTAACTGCCAAGACCTCTGGAATCTTGGCAGAGATTGGGGTGGCCTGTAACACTATTATTTCACAATATTAGTTTTGCTGTTGTCAAGCCCATTTCCTTTCGGAGGAGCGGAAAAACAGGAGATTTGGATTTGGTCTGTTGATGGTACTGCACAGCTCCATAGTTTACAGTGGTACCTCTGGTTGCGAACGGGATCCATTCCGGAGGCCCGTTCAGAACATGAAAAGAGCGCAACCCGCAGCAGCGCATCTCTGCACGCGCGGGTTGCAATTCACCTCTTCTGTGCATGCGCGTGACATTATTTTGAGCTTCTGCGCATGAGCAAGCAGCGAAACCCAGAAGTAATCCTTTCCGGTACTTCCAAGTCGCTGCGGGACGTAACCTGAAAGAATGTAACATGAAATGGACGTAACATGAGGTAGGACTGTATTGGGCAAATGTGCTTACCTTATGTACACCTTTTTTGCTGCAGCAAATACACAGCAGGTCTCTCTCTCTCTCATACATACACACAATCCTTAAGCACCCGTCTGTACTCAGCCCAATCAGGGTTGCTCCACATGTGTTTGCATGGGCATTTAAAGATGCATATGCATGTGTGTTTGTTGTCCACATGAAACATATATATTCACTGCATAAGTATAGAGCTGCCCTGAAGCCCCACAAACCAGCATCTCTGCAATTTTAAGCAGCACATATATTTATCTCCCTAGGTGACTTGCTGTCTTTCGTTGGTCAAAATCTCCCTGCTTATGATCTTCTGATTTCCACTAGAGGGAGCATTGATAATTCTCAAATAGGAGTTGAGGATTTTACAAAGGACCCTTTGCTCTAGGCAGCACCCACGCTCTCAGGTTTGCTTCCTCAAGGATAATGTTCCAGTCCTGAATAAGGCAGGCATTTGTGTTAAGGGTAGAATGGGCAGAGATGCAAATGTATCTGTGTAAGGTTATAAGGGTGGGATATATCTGTACAGACCAGGAAGCTTTGAAAACAACCAGGAACGTTCAAGAACAGGAGGGCCACATCCTCACAATACATTGAAACCACCAGGCTTCTCCCAAAGAACCCTGACATCTGTACCTGAAGGTGTCTCAGAATTGAAGCTCTGTAAGGACTAAAATACAATTCCCAGTACTCCTTGGAAGAAATCCGTGTGCTTGAAATGTATGACGTGGATGTGACTGAGGTCTGGAAATACACACAGAAGAACAATTGGGAAAGGGAATGGCAGGTAGCATCCTAAAAAGCATGGGAGACTCAAGTATAGCATTGCTTTTGCTGGTGGTTCTATACACAGCCCTTTCTAAAAGTCAGCTGGGTAGATGCCCCAGTAGAGGAGAAGGGAAGCAGGTAGTCTCAAAAGAAATACTAAATCAAAACACAACACATTCAACAATAGGTCTCCTCAAATCACGGGGCAGTTCTAAGGAATTGAATGGTGGTGACAATATTGGTAATGCCTCTGGAAGTCATTGGTTGAGTTGCTGGCACTGAATGCCAGAGATGGGTATAAGCAGGGAGACTCTATTTCTACCATTTGTTTAGGTGTTCTCATCCTAAGGATCTCCGGCAGCTATTGCCTGAACAAATAAGCCAGACAGATATTTGTCTGCAAGACTTAGGAGCAGTAAATGTGCTTGCCTGGGAAAGTAGCACATTTCCCCAGGTACAAAAGATGCGCTAGAGATGCATGGCCTTGAAAGGAAGGTATGAGTGCTGTGTTCAACAGTAAGTAAGCAGGGAGTGAATGGGGAAATCTGGTTGGCTGCTGTGAGGACGCGGTCTAGATGTGCCATTGGCTTGATCCAGCAGGGCTCTTCTTGTGAAATATTTGCCATGTAGAAAAGCTTCTCCCGTCTGAAACTCTGGAGAGCTGTTGCCAGTCAGTGTAGACAAGACTGAGCTAGATGGACCACAGATCTGACTCAGTGTAAGGCAGCTTCCTATATTTCTGTGGTAATTTTGATGGTGGCAATTGTGGGAAGCACTATATAAAATTCGGCACCTTAGAAAATCCTGTGTGAATGAGAATGCATACAATATTGTACCTGGGTTTAATATACTTAAACTAACCTTCCCCCTGTTGTTCATTAGCTGAAGAACTGAATCCTCTTGGTGGAAAACTAAACCCAGTCAGGAAATTCTTAACAAACTACTACACAACAGAAAATAACTTTTTCAGCATTACAGTGTTTAGACAGAAAGTAAGAACTCTACTCCTCTCTAGTCTACTCCTGGCAGAATTTTCCTTTGGGATGAAATTTTGACTGACAAAAATTCCCATGTTATCGGAACCAGCAACCCAAAAATATTCACATCTGAATATCTCGAATAAAGTGTTCCTTTTGGGCATAGCGAGTTTGCCTGCAATGAATCCGTCACGGGGAAAAAAAGCCCCTTTGAGAGCACAGTAGGCATGTCAAGTTTTCTTCCTGATTCCGAACAAAAAATGTAATTCAGCTCAGGACTTTGGAATTTCCTGTGGGATGGGAAACCTGATTCCTGACCAGTTCTAAAAGGTTGCAATAAAGAGGACAAGGATCATTTGTTCACCTTGACCACTCTGGTTAGAACGAGAAGCAATGGATTTAAATTGCAGGAAGGAAAACTCGCTCCTAGGATATATTAGGGCAAACAAGCCAAAAAGAAAAACGAGATGATGTGAAAACCTGTTTTGTGGCATGAATTTTGAAAGAATCTCTGTTATTCAACATTTAAAGCCATATGCCATAAATTCACTTCAGAGTGTGCTCTGCATATTTGTATGCAAAGTGGTACAGCTGTCTCTCTTGATGCAGCAGTCATTATCTCCTCACACCCCTCCCTCAGTTATAAGCCAATTTGGTGTCAGGAAAAAGCCAGCAATAAATCACACGAAGTAAGTGAAATTAGCCTTTTATTAGAAGAAACAGGATCTGCTCAGGAGTGCCAGGCCCAATGAGCACAGCAACACTTCTTCAGTAGGTCTTGCCCCTATGAGCCAGTTGCAGAGACTGAAGGTCCCTGCCTTCCCAAAGCTTCCTAAGTCTCCTCCTCTCCAGGGTTCTCCCTAAGCAATCAGAGACTGTGCCGGAGTCTCTACTCCTGCCACTTCATGACTCTCCTGGTCCTGGGAGACCAGCAGGGAGGAGCCTTGTAGCAGCCGGAGGGAGAGACATCCATTCTTCTGACGCATCTGTGCCTCTTGGCTTCCCTCATCTCACCCTCCTGCTTCAGCTTCTAGACTTCTCTCTGCCACTGATTCTCCCTTCCCATTAAGCCCTGCTACATTTTCAGCTTCCAACACCTCCTTCTCCCAGTCTTGCCTCGCATCTTCCTCTGACCACTCATCCACCAATCCCCAGGCTCTGAGCCTTCTTCCCTTGGGGGTTCCCCAGCTAGTGCCTCCTACCCAGTCTCAGCATCCAACCAGTCCATGACACTCGTGTTGGGATTGTTGAAGCGGACTGAGCAGCTTTGGTGCTACTGTGTTACAGGAAACTGAATGTACAGTCCCTTGTGCCCATGTAAATGAGCAAGGTGGATCACAGAGGTGTAAATAAACACCTTCCAATAGACTTGATGTTTAAAACTGATGGGGAAATCTGCATATAATTTTAAGCCCTCTCTGGGATGGAGGACATGCTTTGCATGCTAAAAGGCCCAGGTTTAATTCCTAGCATATCCAGGCAGGGCTGGGAAAGACTCCTGGCTGAAACCCTAGAAAGCCACGGCCAATCAGTATACAGAAGAAGAAGAAGAAGAGTTTGGATTTGATATCCCGCCTTTCACTCCCTTTAAGGAGTCTCAAAGTGGCTAACATTCTCCTTTCCCTTCCTCCCCCACAACAAACACTCTGTGAGGTGAGTGGGGCTGAGAGACTTCAAAGAAGCGTGACTGGCCCAAGGTGCCCAGCAGCTGCATGTGGAGGAGCGGAGACGCGAACCCGGTTCCCCAGATTACGAGACTACTGCTCTTAACCACTACACCACACTGGCTCTACAGCTAGATCAGGGGCACAGAACCACTGGGCTGGGTGCCAAATGCAGCCCTCCAAGCATCTCTGCCTGTCCTGTGGGACTCTCTGAAGACCACAGCCCTCCCCAGCTGCATCTGCTATTGCCTATTGCCTCACACCTTCCTTGAGTGCTTTTGTGTAGCTGGCCTAGTTCTGGAACTCTGATGATGCTTCCCTGGATTGAGAGGGGTGAGTGAAAACTAGCGTACAGTATGAAAGTGAACTTCACAGTCATTGTTCTGACCACATCTGCCTCTGGCTCCACAAACCACTGGCATGTGTGCCCTAGAAGGTTGCACAGAGGGGAATGTGGTAAAATGTTCCTAAGACATATTGTTGTGTTCTACACTTGGGGTTCCCAAACTGTAGTCTACAGGCCACCATTATTCTGTGAGCTTCATTTTGGTGGTCTGTGGCATGTCTGCATTAAATGTCCACATTAAGTATATTGATTTTAACACTCCCCATAGTTTCTTTTATTCCTTATATTGTATTTTAATACAACATAAGAAATAAAAGATGCAATAGAAATACAACTAAAAATCAAACAGCATCTAGTATAGCATTGTACAATTGCTATCGCAGGCAGAAAAACCATTAAGTGGTCCACAAAGACTATCAGCAATTTTCAAGGGGTCGGAGGGGGGGAGTTTGTGAACCGCTGTTCTATACAATGTGATTATTTTAAGTAGAGCCATTAGCACATTAGTTCCCAGATACCAAAATTAAAACTATTTTTTATTAACTTTATTTCCTGCTAGAGCAGTATTGAGCAAGAAATAACACTTTTCTAACAAGTAAATTCAAAAGAAGCATAATATCTTCCTTTCTGACTCCAGCACCACCCAGCAATGCAAAGGTTGTTTCATTGTTGTTACATTAACAAGAAGGAACAAACAGGGTGTGGGGGATTGGTGTGCATACATTGGTATGCCTCCAAACAGGAAAAAAAACGTGTTGGCTATTCATCTTCTTTTTTTCCCCCTAGCAAGTCTACCGTGCCTTTAACAACTTTATGACAAGTAGAAATTTAACCGAAAAAGCAGCTCACAGCCTATTTTTGCAGCAATGTTAAAGCTGATTTGTTAAATTTTGTGGTCAAAAAGAATTAGCCAGGGCAGGGGGCCATTGCTAAAGCAAAAGGATCTTAGTATTGGGTTCAGCAAATGAACAGTTGTGCTTTGTTTTCCTGTTGGGATCCGAGATAGTTCTCCAGCAACAGAACAATATCGGGACCTAGGATCCGTCTGCTAGTAACTTCATGATATTTACAAAATGGCAAAACTTTAATCCTGACAGTCAGAGAGAGCCAAGACAAGAATAGGAGTTTGTAGTGCCCGGAAAATGAGGGCGCTGACCAAATTCAGTGCAAACAGAGAGGTCCTTTAGACCAAGCTGCTTTTGCCTTACCCTGGGTCAGTCAGGCTCCAGTTCTAAAATATAAGACCTTGTAATTTCAGTCTACACAACTAGAAGATGAATCAATAAAGGAACACTCAGTCCCCGACTTGAATTCCTTCAGCGGGAGAAACATGCCTGTAAGGCACTGTACGCCACAGAATTTACCTTTTGTGTCGTTCGCTGAACTGCCTTGACCCTTATTAATCTGGAAGTATTCTCATTGTGAAAGGTTTGGAGGACAAGGGCCAAGCTGTAGAAGCTGCATAACCCAACCTAAAAATGTGTCTCCATGGGGAAAACATATCCAACTACAGGTACAGTGGTACCTCGGGTTAAGAACTTAATTCGTTCTGGAGGTCCATTCTTAACCTGAAACTGTTCTTAACCTGAAGCACCATTATAGCTAATGGGGCCTCCTGCTGCTGCCACGCCACTGCTGCACGATTTCTGTTCTCATTCTGAAGCAAAGTTTTTAACCCGAGGTACTATTTCTGGGTTAACAGGGTCAGTTACCTGAAGCGTCTGTAACCTGAAGCATATGTGACCCAAGGTACCACTGTATATGTTTTCCCCTGCATCTGTGATATGGATGGGGATCCTGGTGGCATCCAGCTGCTGTTGGACTCCAATTCCCATCAGCCCCAGCCAGCGCAATCAATGGCCAGGAGCGATGGGAGATGGGAGTCCACAGGACCCCCCATCCTGCTCTGTGGAGGATATCCATCGAGGAGTAAGGGCCATTCATCAGTAGCAGAGCAAAGACTCTGCATGCAAAAGGTCCCTGCTTCAATCTACTGAGCAAGTCTGAATCCTACCAATCAGCTTTTGTTTCTTTGCTTTTTCAGTATTCCATTAGCGCACATGTTTTTGTCAAGGTCTGGGAAATAAATAAATCAATAATAGATGCAGGTAGACCAGCTTAGCGTAACATTCGCCTTATGGTCAGAACAAAACAACAATTTTGTCAACTCTCCCTAGCTTTGCAACATGTGCATTTGAACTTCAGCTTTTCAAAAAAAAAATGTGCAGTGGTTTTAGTTACTTTACATTTTACGCATAATAAAAATAATAATAATAATTTATTATTTATACCCTGCCCATCTGGCTGGGTTTCCCCAGCCACTCTGGGCAGCTCCCAACAGAATATTAAAAGCACAATAAAGCTCATCTTTAATGTGGATTCTTATGTTTGTTGATAAAATCGTATAGAAATGGATAACTTAATGGAGGATATGCTTTGGGGCCCCAGTTACAGGACAATTGCAAACATAGGCCTTTGATTTTAATCTGAAAGTCTGCCATAAATATGTTTGGAAACTGCAGCAATGGTGCAAAAATATTAATTTATTCTGAGATAAACATTTACTGCCCCCGCCTTGTCAACAGTTCAGTGTAGCAATTGAAAACTTTCTCTTGGCACACTAAAAGTGAATTACGTTTGCTGGTAAATCAGTTGTTGGTTCTGCTTTGGATTATATTTAAAAACACGTTTTCATCATTACCTAAAGAGCTACTTTCACTTTCAGCACAAATGGCTGGAGTTGGAAGAGTGTTTTGGGTTAAGGCTTCATGTTAAACTGAAACGAGGGCCTCAAAGCACATATTCCTGGAAAACCTGCCTGCTTTGAAAGTATGCGTTCCTTGTAGTTTTAGGCATTAGCTTATATGATGCTTTATACATACCCAAAGATGATATTTTCTTTTTCGCTGAACATATAATCTACTGATCCTTCAAGATCTTTATGGATAGATTTGGGGTTTTGATGGGCGATCATGCAATAAAGGCTTTGCAATATGGGGTATAGAATAGCATGTAATTTGATGCACTTGACAGGCACTCCAACTCTTTCCATGTGTTAAGCAATTGGTATGCTATGGATTTCAGGGCTTCTCTTGCTAAATATAGCACACATTCAATGTGACTCAATGGTGTTGCCATGCCAGGTTTTGACCCTGTCCACAAGTTGTACCACAGCTGTGTCAGCAGGATCCAAATGAAAATGGTCCACGCTTTGAAAACAGCAGACAATGCCCTGGCTATTGTGCACTAAGCATATGAGTTTTATTTTACTGTTAAGATATGAAGGGCGGCCAAGTAGCGCTTTTTCTTTTGACGTTGCCAAAGCTCTTCCTTCCTTTGGCAAGCAGCAATCTCATCTCCAGTTGCTACTGCTAGGAATGCTTGGAAAACAGGAGTGACCCTATTGGCTGGACGGCTCTACATTCCCCTCCACTTTGGCTGTACAGAGGTCCGTAAAGGTTTGCATCAATGTCACTTTATTTACACATTCCTTAGATGCAGCCTCCAGCTCTTCTGAGTTCTAAAGCTACTATCCAAATATGCTAAAAAGAGCTGCATCTGTATAAACATCAGGAAGCCAGGTATCAGATTTCCACCTCCTTTTAAAAGCAGTCGCTGGAAGAATCCAGACACAGCAGGTAATGGGATTTATAAGATCAGATATCTTGGGTGGTTGGGAGGTGGAGGGGGGGGGAGGATTTGTATGATTTTCTTCAGCTTATGAATGTACTATACACTTTTTAAAAGTGTGTTTCTGGTGTGTTATGTGTATGTGATACTGACTCAAGGTGGTGCATGCTACCTGGAAAATCTCGATTCATAAATCCAAGCAAAGCCACAGAACTATTGGCTTATCTTGGGCAAGGCTCTATCTCTCTGCTTTATTAGTTTCCCCGTGTTTAAAATTGGAGTAATAGTGACTTCCCAGTGAAGATGGATGAAATACGCTTTTAAAGGACTTTGCACATTCCGAGTGCTGTATAAGCGATTGATTCATCCCAGAGTACCACATGAGTAAAGAGATGACAAGCCTAAATCCTGGAGTGAGCTCACTGACAAGTTCAGGAGATCCATATTCTGCTTGCAGATAGGTAAGGCTAGGAGGAAACAGGAAACGGGGCCTGAGTTCTGGCAGCTTTCCCTCTGACTACCCTTTCATTTGCCAAGGAGAGAGACAGGAGTGGGAGGAGGCTGTACTCCAGCTCTGCTGGGGATCTGGAAGAAAGAGGAAGGTTCTTTGCTCTGAAATTTGCCATTACCTAACGTGGGTGGCGCTGTGGGTTAAACCACAGAGCCTAGGACTTGCCGATCAGAAGGTCGGCGATTCGAATCTCCGTGACGGGGTGAGCTCCCGTTGCTCGGTCCCTGCTCCTGCCAACCTAGCAGTTCAAAAGCACGTCAAAGTGCAAGTAGATAAATAGGTACCGCTCCGGCGGGAAGGTAAACAGTATTTCCGTGCGCTGCTCTAGTTCGCCAGAAGCGGCTTAGTCATGCTGGCCACATGACCTGATGCTGTACACCGGTTCCCTCGGCCAATAAAGCGAGATGAGTGCCGCAACCCCAGAGTCGGCCACAACTGGACCTAATGGTCAGGGGTCCCTTTACTTTTACCTTGACCTAACACATGGAGATGTGGCCGGGGCTGATTGGTTTGTTTCCTTTACAGAGGAGAGTCCTCTTTTTTGGAGGGCTATCCTAGGAGAGTCTTCTGTCTGAAGACATTCTCCTTTTGAAAAGGCACATGGCCACTTTAAATATGAGGTACCATCAGAAGTTGCCCATCAACAATTAAGAGACCAGAGTGCAGCCTTGTTATGGAGCAGGCAGAGCGTCCCCAAACCCATGGAGACGAAAAGCACATATCAAACTGCATTTTAAAGCTGAGATTTAGGAAGCAGTTTCTAGATGAGCAAAGCGCCTAATATCTAACCAGGTATTTCTTGGATATTTGCATGGAATACGATACTTAGCACCTCTCTAGCCCAGGGAAATACCGGTATATGAAAAGAGACAGGTACATTTCTCTATTTTCCTCCTGCCAGATGCTTCTTTGTGTACAGGGAGCGTGGACTGTGTATATATCCATTTCCTCTAGAATGGTGTAGATCAGCCTTCCCCAGCCAGGTGCTGTCCAGATGTTTCCCATCGACTCCCATAATCTCTGGCCATTGGCTACTCTGGGTGGGGCTTATGGGAGTTGAAGTCCACCAACAAGTTGAAGAAGGCTGGCATAGAGACCCTCTGGTCAAAGACAGGGTTTAAGAGGAAAAAGAGGAAGGGAGAAAAGCTGGTTCTTTCATTTACAGTCCTGCAGGAGTCATAGTCATCGCTTTGGTTTATGTAGGATCAAAGAGTAAGGAGCAGTAAGCTGAATCACATATTCGGTCCTCTCATCTCTCTTAATTCACCCTACTTCCTTCCCTCCTGTGATCACTGCAGAGTGAGTACAAATCCACAGCTACTTCTACAGCTTTTCTATTCAATCACAGCTGACTCAGCCCAGCTGAATGTGAATGGGGTGTAGCCCCGTTCCCATATTTAGCTGTGGATACGTGATCACAATATTTCAGATGATTGACGAATCAAATGCAAGAGGTCTGAAATGAACTGGCACCATGTTTAATGTATGTGGTGGTTGTTGTTGCTTTTTGTCTTGGCCGCCTTAGCATATGTGCTGTCTTCAGCTTTTCCTCTGGCTCAGCCATGTCTGGCAACAGGCACCACGCAGAGATCTAAGTCACTGTGATAGTATGTTTTTTTGCAGAAGCTCGGAGAGAAAGAGACTCTCTGACAGTTCTGCGGTGAAATTTCTCACTTTCCTGGACTTGTGATATACAGCTCAGTGTGTGTGCTAAATAAAGCCAGAGGAACAGCAGTAATTAAAAAATAATTGCAGCCGAGAATCCAGGAGAAATAATAATTGGAGCATAGACTGTGGCAAGGAAGAAGAAAGTTTGGAACATGGAACTTGCAATCAGCCTCTGAGTTCTACTTAATGATATTCTGCTGGGGGGGGGGGGTATTCTGCTTTTGTGTCACCTCCTAGTTTAGCCAGCCTATTGTTTGAAGAGATGATTCAGCAGTTTCATTCTGCTGTAGGAATGCATTCAGAAACAGGAATCCCACTGACTCAGGGTTTTTGATACCCATCCATTAAAAAAAAAAGCAAGCAAAAAAAGCACCCCACATCTCAACAGCGCAATCTTATAAATTAGTCAGGTTCAGCACTGCTAAACTACAAAAGAACTGGGAAAATAAGGTGGAAGGAAAATAAGCTGCAACAGAACTGACCCTGACATTTCATAATAGAACAATGTTCTCTTTTTTTGCAACCATATTCACAGTCATTTATTCAGGAAGTCATCTGAGTCAATTAAGTGTGGGCATTGAATTGGCATATGAAGGTTACAGAGATATCCTGGCTTCTCTCAAGCCGAATAGAAGAAAGGGATGAATGCTGTCCTTTTTGGTTACCATGTGAAGTCAGTCACATCCAGTGCTTTCTTTCTTAAAAAATGTTTACGGGTACTTTCATTTTCCTGCTCATATTGAAATACTGCCCCTCAATGAGGCCAAACTTAGATTCACAAAATGTTTAGGGGTATGTGTACCCCTGCATCTCCCCAGAAAAAAGCACTGGGCACACCTACCAAAGAACAGCCTCCACGTTCAAAATATCTGTGAATACAGTATACCGTGGTACCTTGGTTTTCGAATGTCTCAGAAGTCGAATGTTTCGGTTTTCGAACACCGAAAACCCGGAAGTAATTGCTTTGGTTTTCAAATGCTTTTCGGAAGTTGAACGTACTACGCGGCTTCCGTATTGAGTTTTCCTTAAATAAATGCTTCCAGAAATGCATGCTTCAATTTTTAAACATTTCAGAAATCGAACAGTCTTCCGGAACAGATTACATTCGAAAACCGAGGTTCCACTGTATACTGTTTTCTTATTGTAGGGTAGTGTATATGCTCAAATATATACAACCCACCCCCAAATATGACATGAATGAAGGGGCATACCTAGAAACATATTGGTGTTGTGTCTTGGTAGTTTGGTAAAGCCATTGAGAATCATTTTAGCAATCCATTGCCTAGCCCATTTTCTTCCTGGGGGAAGAAATGTCTACCAATAGGGAGAGAGAGAGAGAGAGAGAGAGAGAGAGAGAGAGAGAGAGAGAGAGAGAGAGAGATAGATTAAAGTGTGCAGATGTGCAGGTAAGGCCCAGCTCACGCCATCTTTGTGTCATCATCATCCAGATTAGCACAATCCTATTTCTTTCCAAATAGCCACACTGATCTACAAATGCCACACCTGTCTTGTCTCTTAATATGTCTGTTTCAGGTAACATAACTTGCAGGAGCCACCAACTTTTTACCTTCAGGCTAGCCTGAAGTATGTGATTGCAAAAAAAAGAAGAAGGAGGAGAATCAAGCCTTTTTGAATAAGTGTTTGATGCATGATGAGAAGTATAAACCCAATTTTCCATGTGCTAATCCACTTAACAAGACAAATGCAAAATATATTATGCTTAAGCTTCTGCTGGGAAAAAAGACTTCCATTAGTTATTTATTTATTTGCAGAAATGAAGCAAAGAGACTCTTTGTATCAAAGTAACATTAGCCTAAGTTATTTGTAGAAGGCAGATAAGTATTCCCTTTTAGGTATCCCACTGATATGCTCCTGAGATATGACAAATATGATCCAGCAGTTAATGATATCCCTTATAACATGCTCTTTGTCTTTCAGTCTCTTTATTGGGAACGGAATGTGCAGGGAGACATATTTGTATGAAGAAAGGCTAAGTGATATAGTCAGGTTTCAGTACAAATAACGCTCTTGGATCATGATAATACGGGCATTTGGAACTATCCAGTGAGCACTGAGTTCTGCTGATTTGGGTGCAAAGAGGAGCTGATTTCCCAGAAAAGTCCTTCCTCTTCCCATCTTTCTGTATCTCTTAAAGTACCCCAAAAGTTCAGAATTAATATATATCCCATCACACTTGAGATCGGATTATCCCTGAATTATGTAGTTGGCCCGTCTCATGTGTTGCAGTCCATCTTGTAGCCATGGATGGTTTTTGGTGCAGGTGACCCAAATGGTCACCTGCGCTGCCAGGTGTAGGCTGCACTTGTGATGGGCTGCCTACTCCGTGATCTGCCCAGCATTTCATCTTCACTTGTAAAGCTGGCAATGTTTTTTTTTAAAAAAATAAATTTTTATTCAGATTTTCACAAATTCATATAAAACACATACAAAAGAAAAGAAAAAGAAAACAATAAGATAATATAGAAAAGAAAACACATAAAACATGTATAAGTTCTAATTTTTTCTTTCTTATAACTTACTTTCCCGACTTCCTCATACCTCCCCTTTCTGTATTCTAATTTCTGAGAAAATTTTCAGCAAATTCTTCCCTTACTTTTGGCTTACTTTTAATATTATTTTATTTCTTTAAATTTACCCTTGCCGCTATTAACCCCTTATTTTATGATCCATCGTCTTTCTAACATTCATTAATTTTGTAGTATTTCTTTAAATATTCTTTAAATTTTCCCCAGTCCTCTTCCGCCGTATCTCCTCTCTGGTCCCGGATTCTGCTCGTCATTTCCGCCAGTCCCATGTAGTCGATTACCTTCATCTGCCATTCTTCCATGGTGGGTAGATCTTGCGTCTTCCAGTACTTTGCAATGAGTATTCTTGCAGCTGTTGTAGCGTACATAAAGAAAATTCTATCCTTCTTTAACACCAATTGGCCCACGATGCCCAGGAGGAAGGCCTCTGGTTTCTTAGGAAAAGTGTACTTAAGTACCTTTTTCAGTTCATTATAGATCATTTCCCAGAAAGCCTTAATCCTTGGGCATGTCCACCAAAGGTGAACGAATGTACCTTCAGTCTCTTTACATTTCCAACATTTATTGTCAGGCAGATGGTAAATTTTTGCCAGCTTGACTGGGGTCATGTACCACCTATATATCATTTTCATAATATTCTCTCTTAAGGCATAACATGCCGTAAATTTCGTACCGGTGGTCCACAACCTTTCCCAGTCAGCAAACAAAATAGCATGACCAATATCCTGTGCCCATTTAATCATTGCTGATTTAACCAATTCATCCTGTGTATTCCATTCCAACAGCAAATTGTACATTCTTGCTAAGTTCTTAGTACTGGATTCTAACAGTTCAGTCTCTAATTTTGATTTTTCCACCTGGAAGCCAACTTTCCTGTCCATTTTAAACACTTCCGTTATTTGATAGTAATGAAACCAGTCTCTCACTTTCCCCTTTAATTTCTCGAAACTTTGCAGTTTCAATTTGTCTCCCTCTTGTTCCAAAATTTCTCCATATCTCGGCCAAATGGCCTCCATATTGAGTTTTTTAGGAGCCTTTGCTTCCATCGGTGACAACCACCTTGGAGTTTTACTTTCCAGTAAAGCTGGCAATGTTGACCCACACAGTCAGTGTTACATTATAAAAGAGAGTGAACAACCAGTCACTGTACATGTTATAAAGATGAATGTCTGGTTTTGGTCCCTTTCCTTCCCTATGCACATTTTAAGGATGCCAGCAAGGCTAACTATTATGGGAGGAAGCAGTCCTTAAGCTATAGCAGGGGTCAGCAACCTTTTTCAGCCGTAGGCCGGTCCACAGTCCCTCAGACCTTGTGGGGAGCCGGACTATATTTTTTTGGGGGGGGGGATGAACGAATTCCTATGCCTCACAAATAATGCAGAGATGCATTTTAAATAAAAGCACATATTCTACTCATGTAAAAACACCAGGCAGGCCCCACAAATAACACAGAGATGCATTTTAAATAAAAGGACACATTCTACTCATGTAAAAACACACTGATTCCTGGACCCTCCGTGGGCTGGATTTAGAATGTGAATGGGCCACATCCGGGCCTTAGGTTGCCTACCCCTGAGCCATAGCATTCATTCAGTATTTTTCTACAGGCTCCTGATACATTATGGTTGTGGCTGTGGACTGTCTTTCATTGCAAGGACATTGAAGTTGGACAGTCATCTGTCTTGGATGTTTAGTTGAGATCCCTGCATCTCAGGGTGTTGGACCAGATGACCCTTGGAGTCCCTTCCAGCTCAACAATTCTACGATTATCACAGTAACACACAAAAAGCCCCAAGGAATGCCCAATGTTGTTGTTTCAATGTATGGCACATGGAGACTGAGAAATAGGCTGGATTCAGATGCAATATAAATTCCTTCTTAGTATGAGTTGGAGAAGGTAGGTGAGAATCAGTGCACAGGGGGAGCAGAGAGTGTGCAAGGCTCTGACACATTTTTAATTCTTCATACTTTGGTTTAAAATCCGGTAAAGGTAAAGGACTCCTGGACGGTTAAGTCCAGTCAAAGGAGACTATGGGGTTGAGGTGCTCATCTCGCTTTCAGGCCAAGGGAGCTGGAGTTTGTCCACAGACAGCTTTCCAGGTCATGTGGCCAGCATGACTAAGCCTGCTTCTGGCACAACGGAACACCGTGATGGAAACCAGAGCGCAGGGAAACGCTGTTTACCTTCCCACTGTTGTGATACCTATTTATCTACAGTGGTACCTCAGGTTACAGACGCTTCAGGTTACAGACTCCACTAACCCAGGAAATAGTACCTCGGGTTAAGAAATTTGCTTCTGGAGGGGAACAGAAATCGCGCAGCAGCAGGAGGCCCCATTAGCTAAAGTGGTATCCCAGGTTAAGAACAGTTTCAGGTTAAGAACGGACCTCTGGAATGAATTAAGTTCTTAGCCCGAGGTACCACTGTACTTGTCCCGTTGTGCTTTTGAACTGCTAGGTTGGCAGGAGCTGGGACAGAGCAACGGGAGCTCACTCCATTGTGGGGATTCAAACCACCAACCTTCTGATCAGCAAGCCCAAGTAGCTCAGTGGTTTAGACCACAGCGCCACCCGCATCCAGTAGCATTTGCTAATGTGACATTTTGACCAAGCTAACCAGGTCCACACCATACCCTTGAAGCAGATCCACAACATGCACTTTGACACATATTAAAAGCACACAATTTCTGACCAAGAATACTTGGAAGGGCAGTTTCTCCCTCACAGTTACAGTTCCCAGCACTCTCAATAAACAACTGTTCCCAGGATTCTTGGAGGGGGGGGGATTCATGTATTCTGAATATGCATTGGGTGTGCTTTGAATGTGCTGTGTGGATGTGCCCTCAAGTAGCACGCCTGAGGTCATTTGGAGCTGAAATTAGAAGTGGGTCTTTTCCAGGTCACAGCTCATAGTGTCTTAGTTTCTAGGAAGGAAGGATCATTTGAGCACCAGCTTTCCTAGAAAAAACTCTTTAAAAAAAATTGAAACGTATTATGAAAAACACGGATGCTGAGCGACATGTGCCCTAGAATTATTATTGCTCTGCAACTCTTCGTTCCAAAGCTGCATTTATTAAATTTCTGGATGTTTTGAACTTGCACATGATGGGAATCATTATGAGGATTATGTGTTCATGGGGTGTGAGAGAGAGGGGGGGGATGAGAGGGAGGAGTGTTGCTGCAACCAGTCACATGAGAGTCGAGAGCATTTGCCAGGTTGTTAAACAAATTGCCCAAGGATGTATTCAATAAGCAGAAAAGTAACTGAGCTGTATAAAAGGAATGCACAATTGCTTCTACTTTATATACAAAAACGCTTTCCTGGACAGTGGCTCACAGGCTCTCTGCTGAATGATCTCTAGCTGGAGAAATGCGTATACAGAACCTGGTCCAGTGAAAGTGCATATGAACTTAACATATCAGAGTCTAAGAAGAGCCCTGCTACATCAGAACAAAGCCCACCTTGGTCCAACCAGAGGCCAATCAGATGTCCATGGGAAGCCCACCAGGAGAACCTGAGGGCAATAGCAATCTCCAGCTCCTGTCCCCAGTGACTGGCATTCAGAGCCCTGCTACCCTTGAGCTTGGAGCATAGGAGCCAACTCCTAGTCGCCCCCTGCCTAAAATATTTGAGGGGACAGCCCTCCTCCCAAGTTGATGAGCATTGTCGTTCAAATGGTGTGTGTGTTCTCTTAATGAAACCTGAATTTCAAAAAGACACGTCTCTTTTTATTCACACTTTAGCTGTGAAGGAAATGGACTTTCTGAGATGTTTCAACCTTTAGTAGCTTAGACGGCCTTTTAAGGGAGAATTAGACATATCAGTGGATGAGAAGGCGAGTCATGAGAGCTGTGTACTCCCTCCAAGACAGGGGTGCCAACTAAAATAAAATATTAGGGGGGACCCATGTAAGCCCCGCCCCACAAGTCTCAGCTCATGCACACCATTTAAATGGAAATGCCCATTAACTTGGGAGGGGTGTGGTTGCTAAAATATTTTATTAGAAGGGCTGATGGGACCTCTGTCCCCAGGAGTTGGCTCCTATGGACTGATGGATGTTCTCTGAGGCCTGAGGATGATTAAGATTTTGTTATCCATACAGAAGCCCTCAGATTCATCTGGAATGCTGTAGACAAACTTGAACCTTATTCCTAACCTGGATTCATTCATATCAAATGTATTATTTAGGTTCAAAAAACAAGCCTAACAGAAAATACTTTTCTCAAGATGCAGCCTCTGGTAGCACCACCTGATAACTCAACATGAAAGTAGAATGCCTCAGCCATTAATTCAAATACTGGTATTAATTATGGACAAATGGAAACTATGGACAAATATGGAAAATGAATAACAATATATAAAATGGAAGAAAATAATGTGATAAAATTATATGTGATATAAAAAAACCAGAAGAAGGAAGGAGGAAGTCAGCTCTGAAGAGCAAGTATAAATGTAAAATATAATACAATCTGTGTAGGTGGAGTATCTAACTGAAAAACTAATAAAGATTATTTGGGAAAAGAGGCATTCCCTGCCTCAGTCAAGAAATGGAAGGGTGCCTCTTTTTTTAAAAAAAAAAACTTTAATTAAAAATTAATTAAAATGGCTGCATACAAATTCAATTAAAAAAGAAAACAGCTCAAATACTGGTATTAATTTACTATCATCTCCAAAAATCCAAATATTTCAAAATCTCTTCAAACCATTCCATAATACCCCGCCCCAAAATGTAACCCCTTCCCCATAATTGAAATTTTCACCCACACCAAATTGTGATACTCACCAGGCCCTAGCTTCAAGGAAGACCATATTTCACTAAATGATTTCCTCAGCATTCATGCTATTCTGCTATTTCAATCCCTTTCTTAATCTCATTAACATTTTTCAAAGTCTTTCTGGAGCGAAAATTATGACAACTGAGTGTCAAAGGCTTGAAAAAGAGTATTTATGGCTCAATTCTTAAAGGTGTTAAGTCAGAGTGCTTGGTTTTCAATAGATTTAAATTGCCATGAGATCACTGGGACCAAGGAAGGATGCTCCCAAAATCACATTAGTTTGGAAGTTAAGTTCTTTTGAAAGCAATGGTCTTAACTTCCAGGCATGTTTGGGCTTGGGGTTAGCAAATGGCTTAAATCCAAATATTGTGGTTTTGCTGGTTTCGGGATTAGTCTGTTGCTTTTATCAGATTGCTGATGACTGCTGTTGTTTTTATAAGATAGTATGAAGGTTGTTCCTGACAAGAGGTTCCCTGATGACTATTAAGGTTGATGACAGAAGCGACAATGAGGTTGTGTTCTTGGCAGGTCCAATGAGCTTTGCGTTGCGCTATAGATATGGAGACTTGCCTGATATTGTTTGCTGTGAACCCGCTGCCCTTGGAATAGAGCTTTCTTCAAACCACTGGCGTGTCCTTGGTCAGCGCCGTCCTTCATTTTAGCTTTGATCCTGTCGGAACGTCCTCAAGAAGATGTATATGCAGAAGCGCGGGGAAAACTAAATAAATACACAACCCCTGTGCTGCAGAAAAGAGCAACCAAAATGAGCAGAAGGTTGCAGCAGCAGCACCTCATGAGGTGACAGTGTTTGAGGCTTTCCAGTTTAGGAAAATGGCGAGCAAATGGGGGTGGGGAGGGAACGACGTGACAGAGGTTCATAAAATAATTCATGCATGTGTAGATAAAGGGAATACTGAGTTTGTGCTCCCTCTCTTGTGACATTAGAACCAGGGGCATCCAATAACAGTGAGAGCCAGTGTGGTGTAGTGGTTAAGAGCAGTAGACTCGTAATCTGGGGAACCGGGTTCACTTCTCCGCTCCTCCACATGCAGCTGCTGGGTGACCTTGGGCTAGTCACACTTCTTTGAAGTCTCTCAGCCCCACTCACCTCACAGAGTGTTTGTTGTGGGGGAGGAAGGGAAAGGAGAATGTTAGCCGCTTTGAGACTCCTTCGGGTAGTGATAAAGCGGGATATCAAATCCAAACTCTTCTTCTAACACAGAATGGTAGGAGATTCAGGACTGGTAAGAGGAAGGGCAAATTTGCTACAACAAGACACGGCAATAACCACCAACTCAGGTGGTTTTAAAAACTGTATTAGGCAAAATTAATGGAGGATAAGGCTGCCATTGGCTTCTAATCAAGATGGCCAATGGCTGCCTCTAGGATCATGGGCAGTAAGCCTCTGAATACCAGTGGCTGGGAATCACAAGCAGAGAACTCTGTTCCTGCTCATAGGCTTCCCACAGCCATCTGGTTGGCTATTGTGGGAACAGAATGGTGGATTAGACAGGACTCCTTAAATCTGGAAGATCCAAGGGGAAAATCAAGACCACTTCTGCACGAAGAAATCTACTTATTGATTTAGATATGGGGATGCTCTGCCTGAAGGGCTTAGTGTTTTACCGATATTACAAAGGTGGAGCTGTGTCTCAGATGGTCACAATTTAAGAGCCCAAACTTTAAAAAGGTAGTTGTGTCAACCCAATTAGGGGTGCCTAGCCTGTGACCTTCCAGATGTTGCTGAACTGAAATGCCCATCAGCCCCAGACAGCACAGGGAATGCTCAGGTCTTTGGGAGTTATCGTTAAGCAATATCTAGAGCCCCACAGGTTAGCCACCACTGGCCTACAAAGCCAGTAAGGCTGACAACAGCCATCCAAGTTCAACACCCACATTCTTATGATAGATAAATGTGCATGGGTGGGTGTGGAGAGAGGTCAGATTAGCACACGCTGTCCCCACTCCCAGCCCCCATACATTCAGCTCCACATCCCTACGGAGGCTATTGATGCTGTACCATTGTACGCCTATAGGGCTTTCCCCTTCAAACACCAGTACCTCAGTTCCCCTTCAGGTCTTCAGTGTGTACTGTGAAGGGACAACTGGGAATGTTTGGGGCCAGCCCCAATCCCCAGTGATGTGCCTGCATTGGACACCCTAAACATCCCTGTTACTGCTGATTCCAATCCTGCCCTCTGCAGGGTTCCCAGTTGTGGGGCAGTTGTTATAAAGCATATTCAGCCAAACAGACAAGACTCTCTCCCTTCAGCTCAGTCTTACATGCTATTAGCTTGGGGTCGGAGCTGGTGGGGACGTGGGACACTGGGTGGAGCAGGCTGGAGCAGTGTCTCCCCACGTCTTCCCAGTCTTCCTTGGATGCTACAACAGTGGTCTGCAACCGACAAATTACTTAGGGCGGATGGTGTAATTATGCTGTCAGAACTTTCCCTTGCAACCACAACATTTCTTCTTCTTCTTCTTCTTCTTCTTCTTCTTCTTTAAATGAAAGCTGAAGCAGTCGCATTTATTCAAAGTGTCTGGTTTCTCGGATTAACCTGTCACACAATGAATAGGCGAATCCAATCCGACACCCATGCCAAAAGCATAAAACAGCAGTCTATTTTTTAAAAAATAAAAATAAAAGTATAGTTTTTTTTACTGTGGTCTAGAAGGCCATTCAATCTTCCTTGCTCTCATAAGACTCTAAAATATATTCTGTGTTGGCTCCTGTCACACTGAATCCCTGCAGGGTTGAAGTTTTTTTTCTGTTTTAGATTTAAAGCCTTCCTTTTCTCAAGACTACTAGAAGGGGGAATATTTTAACATTCTGTGATACAGTGCTGGGGGATACTGCTTCCGACGTCTACTGGAAAAGAGGTGTCGGGTTGTTTTAACCAGTCGAAGTAATCCAGTTGGCAGAAGACACAGTTAATTTACTAAGCAGAACTGAAAAATGCCAGCGTGTTTTTTGGGGTTTCTTTGCAAAGCCAGAGACTACAAGATTGAGTTCCAGCTTCTGCATAATTCCTCCCCACTCCTGCTGCCGCCCACTCTGACTTTCTCTTTCTTTCTGTTCTTCTCCGCATCTTACTGCCTCTTCCTGTTGCACTGCACAAAATCATAGTGGGTGCACGTCCTATGTATTTCTACTGATAAATACCTGCAAAGGAATAGTTGATGGGGGGGGCAGCAGTGGAGCCATTTCCATGTTAATTCCGTACATGCGATTATAAGTGTAACATGGAAAGAGGGTCTTTAAATAACTTATTTTAACTTTGCGTGGAACGAGAAGCATAGAATTAATCGACGAAATGATATTTTATTAAGACAACTACTTAAAGCCTTCAAAAAATAATTAAAGCCAACAATAAGCGAGAAATCGAATGAAAACAGATGCTAAAAATGCTACATATCTAGGTAAGGTAAAGGTAAAGGGACCCATGACCATTAGGTCCAGTCGTGGCCGACTCTGGGCTTGTGGCGCTCATCTCACTTTATTGGCTGAGGGAGCTGGTGTACAGCTTCCAGGTCATGTGGCCAGCATGACTAAGCCGCTTCTGGCAAACCAGAGCAGCGCACGGAAACACCGTTTACCTTCCCGCCGGAGCAGTACCTATTTATCTACTTGCACTTTGACGTGCTTTCGAACTGCTGGGTTGGCAGGAGCAGGGACCGAGCAACGGGAGCTCACCCCGTCGCAGGGATTCGAACCGCCGACCTTCTGATCGGCAAGCCCTAGGCTCTGTGGTTTAACCCACAGCACCACCCACGTCCCTTACATATCTAGGTAGGCATGCCTAAACAAACATGTTTGTAGCAGGTGCAAAAAGAGTAGTGAAGGTGCCTGCCTGGTGTCAATATGCAGGGAGTTCCAAAGTTTGTGGAGCTGCCACACTATCTAAATTACAGTGGTACCTTGGGTTACATACGCTTCAGGTTACAGACGCTTCAGATTACAGACTCCGCTAACCCAGAAATAGTACATCGAGTTAAGTACTTTGCTTCAGGATGAGAACAGAAATTGTGCTCCGGTGGCATGGCAACAGCAGGAGGCCCCATTAGCTAAAGTGGTGCTTCAGGTTAAGAACAGTTTCAGGTTAAGAACGGACCTCCGGAACGAATTAAGTACTTAACCTGAGGTACGACTGTATAGTAATTGTTTCTAAATCAGCTTCTACACATACACATGAGCACATGCGAATTTT
Source organism: Podarcis melisellensis (assembly GCF_964234715.1). Classification (NCBI taxonomy): domain Eukaryota; kingdom Metazoa; phylum Chordata; class Lepidosauria; order Squamata; family Lacertidae; genus Podarcis; species Podarcis melisellensis. Next base: position 24,391,425 of record NC_138537.1, on the reverse strand, counting down.
GTGCACTTGGTTTTAATCCTCTTCTGGATGATACAGAACTGGCCACCCTAAAGGTGAGTGCCACTTGGATTTCCCCTACTACTAGCTTGAGTAACCTGTATACTAGGATAATGTCATGTGATTGTGATTCAATGGTGAGATGGTAGGAGTCACTGGGCACCCCATACTTCGTAGTCTCCTGAACCTCTTTTCAGTGCATGACCACACAATACAGTGGTACCTCAGTTTACAGACGCTTCAGGTTACAGACTCCGCTAACCCAGAAATAGTACCTCGGGTTAAGAACTTTGCTTCAGGATGAGAACAGAAATTGTGTGGTGGTGGTGTGGTGGCAGCAGGAGGCTCCATTAGCTATAGTGGTACCTCAGGTTAAAAAATAGTTTCAGGTTAAGAAGTGACCTCCAGAACAAATTAAGTTCTTAACCCGAGGTACCCCTGTACATCCCTTCTTGGACCCAACCAAAGGTCCATCAAGATCAGCATTCTGTCTTGGCAGGTACAGCCAGAGGCCTCTGGAGGGCTCCACAGGGAAGAGGCAAAGGGAAGCATCACTTACCTGTTGTAAAAGGAGTGGGGGAGGGGTGGTAAGGATTGGAAGGCTACATTTCTCCAACAGTTGGGATTTACTCTTAAAAGACAAAGCTCCTGCCTGCAATTTATCATTCCTGCCCATTCTTTTCACCCCCACCCTCTTCCCAGTGGAAAATGGATCCCTGGTAAACAAACCCAAGTCTTTCAAGGAGGAGTTCTGTGTTCTCTACTCACACAGTCAATAGCAGAGACTCTTGCCTGTTTACTCTGTCATGCTTTGGCAGACTGAAAGAGGCAGACAGATTTACTGCCCTTAGTAAGATTGGCAGCTGAGCTATCTAAGGAAAAACCCCAAGGAAAGAGCAGGAATCCCCAAAACCAAAGCATAACTCTTGTTATCAAGTTGCTACTTTCTAGCAAACGTAGTTCAGGTAATGTGTGTCTCCTGAGATCTGCCGCAGCAGTTGCAATAGCTTCTTATCGTTGCTTAAAAATAATTTCTAAAAAGACCTGGTTTTAATCACGCTCGTTACTGAGGGGATTTCAAAAAGATCTGCTCCCCCTCCCTCCCTTTTTTTTTGGCAGAGGCAAAGCTTCATCCACAATTGCATTGACTGCAAACTTTAATCAGGTCTGGATGCTCTTTGCATCCAAATTTGGCACAGAAGAGAAGCAAATATGCCACTAGGAATAAATTATTCAAATGGCGGAATTAGCAGTGATTTATGCCATGCATAATTCATTCTCAATGTGATATGAGGCAACTGGCAGGGGCGGCGGTGTTTGGGAATTCAGAGTCTTATGACAAAAACAGGTGTGAGAAGGGGAAAGGGAGAACGTAGGCCCTGGAAGCAGAATTTACTAACAAACACATGGTGAGCACTGAACTGAAATTCAAGTTGTGAAAATAAAGGCAAGCACCATAGCTCAGTGGTAGAGCACATGCTTTGACTGCAGAACCTGCCAGGTTCAGTCCCTGGCTCTTCACTTGAAAGGCTCACAGAACAGGAGGTTGGAAAAGCCTGAGACCCTGGATTGCTGTTGCCAGTCAGAGTAGACAATATAGGCTAGCAAGGGGTGCTGTCTGTTCACATTTTAATGCCATCCTACCAGATTGGCACTGCCTGAAACAATCCATGAACCCCAGTGCAGCTGTCATTAGAAATTTGCACTTCTCAAAATTGCAGTTCTCCAACGAATGTATACGTGTTTAGAAATGCAAACGTTAGGGCAAAGTGTGCATTTAAAAAAACATATAAAATGTATAGCATCAGGGTAGATTGCTTGCTAAAAATACATCTGTAAGGGAAAATGTGTACTTAAATGCTGAAGAATTTTCATGAAGAGGTTTACCATTTTGTTTCTTAAAAATAAAATTCGGTTGCAGAAATCTGGCAAACTGTACTTAAGATCAGGAAAAACAATGTAATATTAAGTTAGGAAATGCGTAAGAAGTGAATAAGACGGAGGATCATCAGAGGTGCTGATATATATATCAGGTAAAACAAGCAAACCGAAATCAACAGGTTTATCAATCAATAGATTTCCTGTTGGAGTCGATGTGCACATTTGGGATTTTGAGAGAACCTCATGGGCTCCCTCTGGTTACTTCTCCTTCCCCTTCCTCAGAAAGAGAAATCACACGATTGCGCATGCACACACACATGCAGACAGAGATTCTTTGCTTTTCGATGGGGTGTGGGTAAAAGTTGGACCGAGTAGAATTAAAACAGATCCTCTTTATAGGGTTTCCCTCCAAAATGACAATCAGAATTAAAACTGACAGTAGTGGACTGCACAGTAAAAATCACAGATCTGGTGCCTTGCTAGCATCACGTAAACTTTAGTTTGTCTCCAACATTATCACAGAAAATCCCTTTCCACCTTTATGCGCTTGTGGGTGCCAATCTGAGCCTCGAAAAGCCCACAGAGCTGAAGGAGGAAGTGGAGAAGAGCAATGCTCTTTCTTACTTCCTCCGTAAACTCTATGCCATTTTCAGGGAAGGGGAGGAGAGAATGTCACCCTTGTCTCTCATGAGGGTGCAGGGCTTTCATGGGTGCTAAGGGTGCTGGAGGAGACTCTTGAGAGTCCCATGGACTGCAAGAAGATCAAACATGTCCATTCTTAAGGAAATCAGCCCTGAGTGCTCACTGGAAGGACAGATCCTGAAGATGAGGCTCCAATACTTTGGCCACCTCATGAGAAGAGAAGACTCCCTGGAAAAGACCCTGATGTTGGGAAAGATGGAGGGCACAAGGAGAAGGGGGCGACAGAGGAAGGGATGGTTGGATAGTGTTCTCAAAGCTACCAGCATGAGTTTGACCAAACTGCGGGAGGCAGTGGAAGACAGAAGTGCCTGGCGTGCTCTGGTCCATGGGGTCACGAAGAGTCGGACACGACTAAACGACTAAGCAACAACAAAGGGAAGCCCTCAAGGGTGCCATTACGCTTGTGGGTACCACACTGGCAATCCCAGAACCAGATGGGCATATAAGTCTGACCTGGTAGAAGGCAGGATCTTTGGAGCATGAGCACAGCCCCTTTTATTCCACAGTGGTGGTAGGAGGAACAATAATCTAGCACAGTGGTTCTCAAACATTTTTGTTATTACGCATCACCTGAGAAATGTGGGAGGTCTCAGTAGGCTGCTTATTAACCCCATTTTTTATTTTTTTACAAGTCAAAGCACATGCCTAGCTCATAATCTAATAACATTGTTTTCTCTAGCACGCCAGCATCATAATCAAAACCAGCATGGTATTATGAAAATCACAGGCTGTAAGCCAGGCTGCTGAGAAGACCTCCTTTAACTGGTAAATTTTAAAAGGGGAAATTAGCACTGTATTCAAAGGCTGAAAATGAGGGCCTTGTTATACTGCTTGATAACCCAGCACAGGTCAAAACAGCCTCAGTCATTAAAAAGAAATCAAGTGCATTGCCAAGTACAAATATTCTCAGCTGTTCCATATCCTTTCTGTGGACAAGCAGGACAGAGGTCACATGGAACTTCTGATTTAGCAGGGAAACAATAGAAAGTTGAGTGCCCCCCCCCCAAAAGAGCACCAGGCTCTGTCACCCACCAGCCCACCTCTCGGATCCCTCTCCCAATTCCATGAAGAAAATCCCCCCAAAATGGCAGGCGAAACTTATTTCCCAGCTTGGTCACTTAGACCTAGATCATCTGTAGATGCACCACTGGTTGTTCCTTGAGTTAGTGGAGCTCATTGAAGTCGACATGAAAATAAGCTCTTCGTGTCAATGTGGAATGCTCTTCCAACAGAGATTCAGCGGGGATCTTAAACAAATGTTGGCTGAAAACCTCACCTTTTTTGCCACCAAGCTTATGCAATAATGCTAGAAAAATGCAACCTGTGCTGTTGACAGAAGTAGTGCAACTCATGCAACACGTTGGCGAGTAATATACACAGAACAATAATTATACATACTTTATCAACCTTCTGAGAAAAATACAAAACATTAAACAAAGCTACAGAAACTTGAGAACTACCCAGCCTATTGATTACTTAGACTGCCAGGGCGAAACAGGTGCAAAACACCGGCACCCTGTCATCTACAACTTCATTGTCTACAACTTTATTAACATCTATCTACAACTCCACTAGCATCTCTCGGTATTGTGAATAACACCGAACTTACCTTCTGTTGGTATCTTCATGAACCTATCTAAAAGACTGAGTTAAGCATTTGAAAAATCTATTGAAACCAGACATTATAAGTTCATTTTAGGCTGGGTAGTTCGCAAGTCTCTGTGGCTTTTGTTTAATGTTTTGTATCTTTCTCAGAAGGTTGATAAAGGATGTATAATTATTGTTCTGTGTATATTACTCGCCATCGTGTTGCATGAGTGGCACTACCAAGCTTATGCAGACAATCAAGATTTCTGTAATAGCTAGTTGGCGATCTGTCTTTTAGAACAAATCTGTGGTTTTTATTGCAATTTTAAAAAAGAAAATGGGAAATTGGGGCATGCAAGCATTTATGTACATTTACAAGGGCTTAAAGCTCATCTTAGATGGGCAAGGTATTGGAAAGAGAGATCAGAGATCTGCAATGGGTTGGCAGTTCAGGGAAAGGCTGTAACCCAGGTCCAATCCCCACCATCTCCAGGTATGGCTAGGTTAGGTAGGACCCCTGTCTAAAATCCTGAAGAGCTGCTGCCAATCAGTGTAAATACTGAACTAGATGGACCCAGTTTCCTGTGTTCTGGTGTCACCTACATAGAATCTAGTTTTATATTTCTAGGAAGGCTAGAAACTTAGCTTTTCTACAAACAAGCCAAGTTTATAGCCCTGCTAGAACAAGGCTACAGTCTTTTTTAAAAAAAAGAAATCATTTTAAATTTCATTCCGGTTTGTCCTGTACATCTGCTCAAATTCTCCTACCTTTGCACAGGAGTAACAGAGCCAGTACAAAGCGTCCCCAATGAGGCTAAAATACCTCCAAAGAACCACCATCACTTGTAGCTGCAAAGGTTTTGCAAGCAACGGATCATCACTTGTTTTGTTTTTCAGATGTGCCTTTCTAACGCTAAGTAAGAATGGCTGCAACTGGAAATCAAAGCAAAAGGCAGGCATTGTTGAAAATCTGAATGCTTCCACTCCAAATTATCATTCAGCTCACATTTCAGTTTCTAATCTTTTTGACAAGAGTATTTTTAGTTCCTTGGTTTGAAAGGTAGAAAAGTGATAAGCTGGAAAGGGTAAAACAAAACTGGGAAGCAGATCCTCTTCTTGAAAACACAAACGCTACTCGCAGTCAAACACCTTCAAAGTGCCATGGGATCCTAAAATTAAGGATGCTAGCTATATTGTAAAACTGCAAGGAGAGAGAAAGTATGCATTAGGGTAACCTAAAACAACACATTCTTTTCCCCTCCCCAGCGACCTCTAAACACTGTAGAATATTTATTCTCAAAATAATCTGCCTAGCATTCACAATAGAGCGGTGATGTTCACTACCAAACTACCAAAAATTGTAGGAGAAAAAACAGTTCCAAGGACCACGGGATGCCAATATCTATATACAGTAAATGGGCCTGCCGAAATACCATAACATAATGAGCAAGCTTTCAGCTTCCACAAGATTCTTCATCAGGCTGGATGTTAAACAAAATGGGCAGGGAGGTGGGGGGAGAAAAAGTTGAGCGAGGCGTTTCTGTCTGAAAAATCTGTTCTTTGTAAGAGGCTTCTGATAGAACGTGCGGAATTTTTGCAGATCTGGGCTGTGTGCATACTGTAAATTTCCTTCCTAAAGAATCCCAGGAATCATAGCTCTGTGAGGACAGTTCTCAGAATTATTTGAGGGAAGTCATGTGCTTTAAATATATGGTGCTTAAAAGTAAAGGTAAAGGGACCCCTGACCGTTAGGTCCAGTCGTGGATGACTGAGGTTGTGGTGCTCATCTCGCTTTACTGGCTGAGGGAGCCGGTGTACAGCTTCCGGGTCATGTGGCCAGCATGACTAAGCCACTTCTGGCGAACCAGAGCAGCGCACGGAAACACTGTTTACCTTCCCGCAGGAGCGGTACCTATTTATCTACATGTACTTTGTCATGCTTTTGAACTGCTAGGTTGGCAGGAGCAAAGACTGAGCAACGGGAGCTCACCCTGTCGCGGGGATTCAAACAGCCAACCTTCTGATCAGCAAGCCCTACGCTCTGTGGTTTAGACCACAGCACTACCCACATCCCTATATGGTGCATACACAGGTGTAATTAGATGGCAGGCTGTACCTAGGCTGATGGAACAAAGAAACCAGAATGGTTGCTTCCCCATTTTTGAATTTGAGACTTCTCATGGTTATGCAGCTCTAACCAAAACACAAAGTTTGCTTGTGAGGCGGAGAAGAGAAGTAAACGTGATGGTATATTGCATTAGGGAAGCTAGCGATTAATTTAAGGTAGTTAATTTAGCAGCATCCTATTTATCACAGCGTTCACATTGTGCTGAAACAGTTGCTTCCCTTGAATCCCAGCAATTAATGCCAGCATGCCTCTCTTCCTCCTATAACTATACAGCACTGGATAAACTGCATGGGATGCAGTATAAAATATCTGAAAGGATAAGTGTGAATCTACCTATAAGGCAGAGGAGGGGGAATAGTTTTAAGTCTGAGGACCACATTTCTGTCTGATCAACTTGCCATATATCAATGCTGGGTAGTTCTAGAGCAGGGGCCAGCAACCTTTTTCAGCAGGGGACTGTTCCACTGTCCCTCAGACCTTGTGGGGGGGCCGGACTATATTTTTTGGGGGGGAAATGAAGGAATTCCTATGCCCCACAAATAACCCAGAGATGCATTTTAAATTAAAGGACACATTCTACTCATGTAAAAACACACTGATTCCTGGACTGCACGGAAACGCCGTTTACCTTCCCGCCAGAGCGGTACCTATTTATCTATTTTGACGTGCTTTTGAACTGCTAGGTTGGCAGGAGCAGGGACCAAGCAACGGGAACTCACCCCGTCATGGGGATTCGAACCACCAACCTTCAGATTGGCAAGTCCTAGGCTCTGTGGTTTAGACCACAGCGCCACCCACGTCCCACCTTCCCCAACTGAGTCAAGACACCCTTCTCCAACCGGGTGCCTTACATCTCCGTCTTCCATGGCCTACAAAGGGAAGTCTGCACACAACTGTGTCAGAAACTGTCTACAGGCCGTGTTTGGAAAATCCAGCAGCACGAAAAACTCCCCGCAACACCCAAAAATGTAATGGGGAGGGAGATCAACTGCTATAGGCTATTCCCAAAAGTTTGAAATATATTTATATCACTGCACACATGAATATATAATGGTAATTTTTAAAATAATAATGAGGAGGAGGATAGGCTTGAAAACCAAGCCCTTCATAGTCTGGGGGTGGTGGTTTGAGATTCACCTTGGAAAGCAAACATTGGCATGAATGCTTTAAGGATATTGCTTCTTTGCAAAGTACTGCAGAAATGCAATTGAAAGGGATCATTGTGTTACATCAGCAAATAAAAAGGCACAGAGAACATGAGATCATGCAGCAGCCTTTCAAAGATACAAATAAAGTGAATAAAACACAGCTTGTTTATGCTGTGGTGAAAGGATTGCAACATCTTAGGTTCATGGCGAAAGATGGTGGCATTATTAAAAATGTAATAAAGCCATACTGCTGCTTCTGATTACGGTTAAGAACCAGCTAGAAATACATTTCAAGGCAATTATGGGCAGTCTTTCATAATCTTAAAGAAAGCTTTTCATATGATCTCAGCTTCTTTTTCACAAAGAGTTGGGCTTTGTTCAAAGTTTGCTTCATTACCCTCATATGTTTTGCTGGTTATTTTGAAAACAAAAAGAGGATATTGTCATGGATTTGGCCACCTTGATCACTGTGATTAACCGGCCGGAGACTTTAAGAAAGGAACTTTACTGACCTTGAATTACTGAGGGATGCTTTTTCTGATGGGCTAGGATCCAGCCTTCAGGAGGTAACTATTCTCCATGCTAGAGGCAAGGATAGGCAAACAAATGAAGATAGATTTGCAGATGAAGCCGACTAAAATGAGAAGCATCTTGGGGTACAGGGGGCCCTATTTGAGAATCAGGTTCAGATGTACAGATTTACTACAGAAGCATTTGTTGCATAACCACTGCAATTCTCTAGTGCAGACATAGGCAAACTCGGCCCTCCAGATGTTTTGGGACTACAACTCCCATCATCCCTCACTAACAGGACCAGTGGTCAGGGATGATGGGAGTTGTAGTCCCAAAACATCTGGAGGGCCGAATTTGCCTATGCCTGCTCTAGTGTCTTCTTCTCCCAAGGAAACACTGTAGTGTTAAGATTGGAACCTCTGTAAGCATAAAACTGGGGTCACTAGTGGGATGCTTCTTCCTTGGAGAGAAAACTGTGTGCGAATATGATAGAGCCTGAATGGAGGAAATGAGAGCGGGATTCCTAGTAGAAATGGGGGTGGTCTGATGGCTTAAAATTAACCTTAAAATAAGAACTAAAAGCACAGTGAGCAAAATGCAACCCTCCCAAATGCACCTGCCTGGAGGTGAACACTTTGCTTGTTCAAATACTACAAGGGGTCAAAGCTGGCCTAGAGGTCTGCCCAGATAGATAGATAGATAGATAGATAGATAGATAGATAGATAGATAGATAGATGATAGATAGATAGATAGATAGATGATAGATAGATGATAGATAGATAGATAGATGATAGATAGATAGATAGATAGATAGATAGATAGATAGATAGATAGATAGATAGATAGATGATAGATAGATAGATAGATAGATGATAGATAGATAGATAGATAGATAGATGATAGATAGATAGATAGATAGATAGATATAGATAGATGATAGATAGATAGATAGATAGATAGATAGATAGATAGATAGATAGATAGATGATAGATAGATAGATAGATAGATAGATAGATAGATAGATATAGATAGATAGATAGATAGATAGATAGAGATGATAGATAGATAGATGATAGATAGATAGATAGATAGATAGATAGATAGATAGATGATAGATAGATGATAGATAGATACTGCATATATATATAGTTGCTCAGATAGGGTCTCTCTTTCGATAAACCTTCACCAGCTTTTCACGCTCCAAGTGTTTTGGGTTACAATAGTATGAAACTTTGGACCCTTATATGACTATGTGAAGGACAGGGGAAGGGCCTGCCACTGCAATCCTGCCCTCCCCCTGCTCTCCTGCTATGCATTTATCTGAAAAGGATTCCAGTCTTTTTGTTCTGCTAATGGTGAATACTGGCTGAGTAGCCGGTTTGTCTGGGGGTGGAAACTGCTGGTGTTGAGAAACGGGATTGCAATGATCTCAAGTACTTGACAGGAGCGGGTGGGGAGGAGGGGAATGCCTATGAAAATAGGTAAGAACTTTTTATGTTCTTTTTTTGTTAAGCTGTCCATTTACATTTATTTATTTCCCAGGAGAAACTTCTATGCATTATGAAGAGACCTGACCTTTGGGGGAGAGAGGGAGGGGACGGGCTGCAAGTTTGATCATCTGAATCACTGAGAATGTGCCCAGAGATTTAAATAAAAGAATCCTAGGGGTCCTTAATGACTAGAAGTAAGGTGCTGTTGTTGTTGTTGCTGTTCCTTCCTGGAAGAAAGAACAGCAAAAAAGGTTTGGGCAATGGAGACAGCCTCTTTTCTTTCGGCCTTAGGCCCACCCCCGTCCGTCCGTCCATTGTCCTCCCTGGCTGAGGGCGGGTCAAAGGCCAGCCCAAGCAGGTGGGTGGCACCTGCCCAGGTGAGCCCCGCTCAGTGCCGCAAACCCTGCCCACCTGTGGGGAAGGGAGGGCAGATATTGTTGCTGGTTTTTGCTTTTTTATGATCTGGGATCCAGTCTTCAGGGGGTGCTATTCTGAAGTCTAGAAGGAGAGATAGAGGGGCAGTTTGAAGCTGGATTTACCACTGAGATAGGGAGAGAGAGGCAAAGCACCTTGGCTAGATGTAAAGATCCTTGGGGCATAGGGCCTCTTCTCAATCTCTGGCATCTCCAGCTGAATGTTCAAGAAGCAAGTGACATGAAACACTCTCTTCCCAAGTCTCTGGACTATGCTTCCAGCCTGAGTGGACAGTATTGGGCTAGTTCATCATGGCCAAACTTGGTGCCCTCCAAATGTTCTAGGCTGCTACAAGAAGAAGAAGAGTTTGGATTTGATATCCCGCTTTATCACTACCCGAAGGAGTCTCAAAGCAGCTAACATTCTTCTTTCCCTTCCTCCCCCACAACAAACACTCTGTGAGGTGACTGGGGCTGGGAGACTTCAAAGAAGTGTGACTAGCCCAAGGTCACCCAGCAGCTGAATGTGGAGGAGCAGAGACGCGAACCTGGTGCACCAGATTATGAGTCTACCAGGTTGGGCAAGGCAAGGCTAGATGGACACAGTGGTGGACCTACATTTTGGGGGCATTGAAGCTTGAACTGTTATGGGGGCCCCTTCTCAACCAGCAACAAGGTCTGGGTAACCGCTGCTATCTTCTTCAGTGGGGTTGTACCACAACAGATCACCACAATTTTCCCATGAGTTTGCGTTTTTGGCATCTACTTATGTACTTTTGTGACCCCGTTCTTGCTTTTCTGGGGTCTTGACCTCTGTCAAAAAAAAGAGGAGGGGGGAATTACATTAGCCACGGCAGAACAGCCAACTTGCTGTGACATAGGGGGTGCCAACTTGAATAAAATGTGGGGGAGGGGGCAGGTAAGCTCTGCCCCACATAATCGATCACAAGACACGGCACACACACACCATTTGAATGGCAATGTCCAACAACTGGGGGGGCGGCTTCCTCAAATATTTTGTTGGAAGGGGCCAAAGGGACCTCGGCTCCTAGGAGTTGGCTCCTATGCCATGACATTTCACCTTTGCACCATCTATGCTACTGACTCTCAAGCTTTGGGAATGTCGAAATATATACAAAAAGTTTGAATTGTGTGATTCAGATGGGATCTACTAGGCTCTTTTTTTAAAAAAAGGAATGTGAACTAAAGTCACTTATGGGGCCCCTCCGGGATTAGGGTCCCTGAAGCTTAAGATTCATTTGTTTCATAGTATGGACATATCTGAAGGAAGGCAATCAGGTTCTGTATACAACCCTCACTTGCTCAGCGAGGTATTTTTCAACTTCTGCCCCATCCCCTTTGTTTGGGTCTGGACAAGGAGAAGAGCATGAGAAGCCAAGCATCATTAGGACTGCTTGAAAACAGCAGCAGCAGCAGCAGCAGCAGCAGCACACATAAACAGTTTTAGAACAACATTTGGGCTGTGGTATACAGTATGGTGTATTGCAGCCTGCACAAATTTCATGGACCTTGTTGAAAGGACCAGGGTATAATTCCCAGACATCAAACACTTCATTTGTGGTTTGCAGGCACCTTGCAGCAATGTGGATAGACAGGCTTTTTTAAAAACTAGGTGAAAGACTGTAGGCAAGAGGGTCATCTTTATTTAACCAGTGTAAACACAGCCAAGTGAAGTGTGCAGAGTTACTCTGGAATTACACCTCATTTACAAACAAGATCCTGCAGGGGTGCATTTCCTTCCCCTTTCATTGAGTCTATATATATGAGAGAGAGAAATGAGCCAAATATATATAGAATCGTTACAGCTGGGGGAAATGTCACAAAAAGCCACAAACAACAAACAAACCTTAATATACCCTTAAAGATTTACTCACTGTGCAAGGTTTGTATCCGAGCTGTAAGTCCATCGTATGCATGAAATTAAGTTTTATTTACCTTATCTTTGCATTACTATCACCGACCTTACTAAGTAATGGTGATTTGAGTCCTTAAAAGTGAAGAGCCAGTGTGGTGTGGTGGTTAAGAGCAGTGGAATCGTAATCTGGTGAACCGGGTTCGATTCCCCGATCCTTCACATGCAGCTGCTGGGTGACCTTGGGCTAGTCACACTTCTCTGAAGTCTCTCAGCCTCACTCATCTCACAGAGTGTTTGTTGTGGGCAAGGAAGGGAAAGGAGATTGTTAGCCGCTTTGAGACTCCTTAGGGTAGTAATAAAGCGGGATATCAAGTCCAAACTACTACTCTTAAGATATTCGAGCCTTTCCTATTCATCTAAGATTTACCTGGATGAAAATATAGCACATAATTAGTCACTAGCACATATTCAAAATCTGCATCAGTGAGAAAAATAAGAGAAATAGAGTATTAAAAATGAGTATTATTTTCACCTCAATGGAACCGCAACCTTGAGGAAAGATTATGAAATCAATAAGAAACCATTATGCATTTAACACACAGTAACTGATTATGTGGGCAAGCCACAGGTGTCTGTAATAGAGATCCAATATTGCTGCCAAGGCCCAGGTTTCGATATAATTTTATTTATTTATACAATTTATTGTTAGCCATATGTACCAGAGAGCTCCAACCTCAACATCAGAAAGTTCTCCACAGTTGCCAACTTTTAAAAGTGTCTGACAATTGGAGAGCTAAGCATACAGCAATGGTTAGAGCACATGTTTGCAAAACTTGGGAGAGTTCATGTCAGCTACAATATTATAGTATTTGTGAATGTTTTTATTAAACTTTTTATGTACAACAATATCCCCAAAGTGCAATGCATAACTAGGGAAAACCAAATATGGAAAACTGCTTAAGAATTCAATATCGTCCATCAAATAAAGACCATTTGTGTTATTTTTCAAGATTAGTGTTTCCTGACATATCTTTCTACAGTAAGCCATGAGCAGCAGGAGGCTGTCAATCATTTTACTTTTGTGCAATGTACAGTATGTATGCAATACCATGCTGTTTGAAAATTTGCCTTGATTTTTGTTAAGCTTCTCCTGTCTTTTATTTGCTGAGGTACTTTTCCCATTAAAACAATTGTCCATATTTGCTGATGCTATTCATTCATCAAGTTTTCTCCCAGAATTTTCCCATCTTCTGGCTATTGTTAATCTTGCCGCTATAAACATTTTAGTCACAAGACTTTTGTGTTTTCCATCTTGTCCTTTTTCATCAAGGATGATGAATGGAGCAATGCTTGGCTCCAAAGTAAGTAATTGTCCTATCATCAATCCTATTTCATGAAAGACTCTCCTTCAAACTCTCTTATCTTCACAGACTTCCGGAGGCGGCGCGAAACGGCAATGGCGGTCCTCTTTGCGCTCTGAAGAGGGGCTCCGCAGAAAAGGGTCGCCTGCTGCGGCATAGCGGCAACCCATCTAGAAAAACCACGGGCAGAGTGAGCTCGTGGCCATGGGACTCTTATCTTCACATAGGACTACCACATGTGGAAGAAAATATCTGATTCCCAACACGCCCTTCACACAATACCAGCCACAATATTGCTGATCTAGTCTAGTGACAGTGGACTATACTGACCATACAACTAGTCTAGTGAGAGCAATGTGTGGATCAGGGTGAGTCCATAGCTGTCAACCGTCCCTTATTTGGCGGAAAAGTCCCTTATCCCAGCGCTGTGTCCCGCTGCTGTCCCTTAAATTTCCCAGGTTTCAAAGGAAGCAGCTCCTCTCCCTCCCTGCCGGCCAGGGAGGAGGGAGGCTCCAACTGTGTTGCTTGGCTGCGTTGCTCACCCAATAAGGAGTCTAAGAACGACTGGGGGGGTGGAGCTTGCATGCCTTGTGCCGATCACATCGGCTGTGTTGCTTGGGGACTCGTCTTTGCTCAGCGCTTCCCAGCGGAGAGGTGACAGTGGTTTTCCTTGCTGCATCCCCTTTGCCGGGTTGCTGAGCTGTGGGAACCACTGCTTGAGGCTTCGTTTGGCTGCTGGCTGGGCTTTCTGCCTTTGGCTCAGAGGGGCTCAGAAGTGGAACATACCTGTGTCCAGAAAATCCCTTATTTTGGCTGCTGATCCCTTATTTTCGAGGCTGCTGGTCCCTTATTTTCAAATCTGTAAGTTGACAGCTATGGGTGAGTCAGATTCCACAAGTGAATCCATTGGATCTGTTTAGGTACCTGTGATTTAAGTGTCCCATGCAGCCAGCTTTTACATCACATTGATGGAACTCAGATGTCACCTAGAACTGACTGATGTTGTCCAAGCTGATCACGTCAACTGTCTCTTTGGAGGTCATTCACCATAGCTACATGTAAAGATTTCTGAACTAGAGATTCTGAACACTACATTTCCTTGCCTGTATATAAAATTTCAGGCCTTTGCTGAAAGTTCTTTACTCTAAGGCACACCAGTGATTTTCAGGACTGTCCTTCATATGAAGAGAAAGTTGGTAAAGCTCATTTTGATCATGGGGGGTCTTTAGCCCCAAAGCAAATGTACAGGAAGCATGTCACTGAAGTTTGTAGCGGGTGGAACAGGTGGAAATGTGGTGTTGTGACTACTTAGCAGGGCCTACAATACCGACAACTGACCAAGGGGCGCATTCCTAAGGTTTCAACTTGGCAGGTGTAATGGTGCATTTGCCCATGCTGAAGTATCAAAAGAGGAGCGAAAATGTGCCAACTGGTGACCTAGGCTCACTGGCTGTGTTCCAAAAGCAATAAAGACTAGGTCCATTGTGCCAGCACCCTGCTCTGCTTCAGCAGCCAAAACTTTGCAATTTCTACAAATCGTAGTAAGGATCGTTGACACCAAGAAGTGCACCCCATGCTAATTCCATTTCTTTATGTCTCTCTGTGTTACTTCTGAGCAGCTAGAATGTTTATGAACATTCCGTGTCACCATAGCTTCTCAAGTTACCAGCTCACAACCACCAGCTAGTTTTCAGCCTGTTCTATAAATAAGTTTTGGCTTAGCTACCCTTTGCAACAAAAGGGTCAGAAACAAAGGTAATTTTGTGCCACTTTAAACACGGTATACAAATTAATCAAATTAATATGAAATTAAAACAAGGGAAAGGAGCAGAGAAACATGAAACTCCTTGATTAACCCATTTCTTTCTCCTTTTAGATCTTCTTATCAGCACATCTCTCTCATGTCTTGCCCAAGGGAGTGTCCTTTCTGTTACCCAGTTCAAGAATCCTTCTTCAGTTTATAGATCCTTACTCTAAGAGGGTGTAGCTGTTGTTCCTTAGTTGTATAATTTCTCTGTTTAACCCCCTTCCACCCTCTCCTCCAGTCTATTAAACAATCACCTTTTGTGCCTCTTTCACAGAAACACGCATTCTTCTGCTGTGCAAGATATTTAAGTTTTAATGGTTACAAAGTTTGAGAAAGTAGCTTGAAACATTACTCTCAAATATCTGATCTACCAACAAGCCTCCAAGGTATAATTACCTGACGTCTGCTAACCGGTTCAGCCAATTTCCATTCAAAATGATTTTCCAAGCTCACCCATCCATGAAAGGGTTAGCGATTGTAAACTGGAGGGCAAATGGGAGGAGGAACATTAGTGGGTAGAGGAAAATAAATTAGAGATTCTTTTGATTTAGTTTAGTTTCAAGGACAAACACGTGCCCCTTTCTGGCACAGGAACACACACAAAAAAAAGAAGTCTGGAGAGAGTTCATGAAATACCGAGTGCAAACGAAGTTGTTATAAGGCATGTCATACTCCTTTAACAGTGTAAAGCTTACCAGTGAAAACTTGTTTCTCCATGCAAATGCAAAGGCCTGGTTTACCTTTAAACAATATTAACGTCAAATCTAATTATGCAGGAATCTGCTGTCAAGCTGAATTATTTAAGATCTCATGTACACAGTATTACAAATGTGGAATATCTTCAATGACCTAGGGTGGGTTTCAAATTATTTATATTAACACCAGAATTACTCAGAATGCTTTGATATGTCTGCCACAGAAGGTATTTTGCATTAAATACTCCTGAGCAAGAAGGGCACCCTAAATTTGGCGCAGTCTTGCATCCTACTGAACTCTACACCACTGTTTTCCAAATGTTGGGTAAGGATCCCAAATGAATCCTGCTCAGATCTAAGGAGAATTTGCACCTGTGGAGCCAGCACTATTGTATTTTCATTTACAGTGTGTTAGAAAGTGGAGAGAGAACAATAACCAAAAACAAAACAGCGAAGAGGCTGTGGATGTGCTGGACCATTGTCTTGACCTTGGACTGGATGAGAGCCAATAAACTGAAGCTCAAACCAGATAAGATTGAGGCCTTGTTAGTGGGTGGTTTCCTAGACCAGATGGATGGGAGGCTGCCTGCTCTTGGTGAGGTTACAGACCCACTGAAGAAGCAGCTCCACAGCTTGGGAGTACATATGGATCCTTTGCTATTGCTTGAGGCTCAGGTGGCTTCAGTATCACAGAGTGCCTTCCATCAGCTTTGGGTGGTGGCCCAGCTGCGTCCCTATCTGGACAGGGATAACCTAACTTTTGTTAAGTTATAACCTTGCCAACAAAGGTCCGTATAGTTAAAGCTATGGTTTTCCCAATAGTGATGTACGGAAGTGAAAGCTGGACCATAAAGAAGGCTGATAGCCGAAGAATTCATGCTTTTGAATTATGGTGCTGGAGGAGACTCTTGAGAGTCCCATGGACTGCAAGAAGATCAAACATGTCAATTCTTAAGGAAATCAGTCCTGAGTGCTCACTGGAAGGACAGATTGTGAAGCTGAGGCTCCAATACTTTGGCCACCTCATGAGAAGAGAAGACTCCCTGGAAAAGACCCTGATGTTGGGAAAGATGGAGGGCACAAGGAGAAGGGGACGACAGAGGACGAGATGGTTGGACAGTGTTCTCGAAGCTACAAACATGAGTTTGACTAAACTGCGGGAGGCAGTGGAAGACAGAAGTGCCTGGTGTGCTCTGGTCCATGGGGTCACGAAGAGTCGGACACGACTAAACGACTAAACAACAACAACAACTTTTGTTGTCTGTGCTTTGGTAACCTCTAGGTTAGATTACTGCAACATGTTATACATGGGGCTGCCTCTGAAGATGATCCAGAAACTGCAGCTGGTGCCGAATTCAGCAGTCAGGTTGCTCACCAGGGCATAGCGGTTTGAGCATACTGTATAATACCAGTCCTGGCCCGACTGCAATGGCTAACAATCCATTTCCAAGTCCAATTCAAAGTGCTTGTTATGACCTAAAAAGGTAAAGGTAAAGAACCCCTGACAGTTGAGTCCAGTCGCGACCTATTAAGCCTTAAATGGCTCAGAACTGTAAAACCTCAAAGACCACCTCTCTTCATATGAACTGACCCAGATCCTGTGCTCATCATCTGAGGCCCTTCTTCATGTGCCTCCTCCTCACGAGGTCCAGAGGGCAGCAACATGAGAACAGGCCTTTTTTTTGTGGTGGCTCCCCACTTGTGGAGTGCTCTCCCCAGGAAGGCTCGCCTGGCACCTTCATCATATATCTCTAGGTGCCAGGTCCAACATTCTAACCACTACACCACACCGGCTTTCTGGTTGAAATATAAAGAACTGTAAGAAGGAAGAGCAGCAGGGGTCTTGAAGGTGCCCACAAACACTTCACCCCTGGGTTGCAAAACTAGGCAGGCACACACATCATAGTCTTGTCCCCTGTTATGGTGAGGGGCATTGTAGTTTAATGAAATTGCAGAGAATGGTTCTAGATTTGGAATTATACATACAAATTGGCACATGCAGATTTGCATCTTCTTTTGTGGTGATGCGTTTATTTTAGCAATGCCTAAGGGTCCTCCAGACGTCCTTTTTGTTGCTCATCCATGATGCTTTGAGCTCATGATGGTGTCAGAACAGTTATACCCAGGTGCCTGCAAAAGTTTGGATGAAGTCACCCTGTTGTATTTCCAGTCAGTACACGTCCCATAGCCTTCTGCTGAAATCCCATGATTTATTTTTTTATATATACCGCAAATGTTCCCGGGTGTTTTTTCTCCCACTTTTATTGTGCTTCCTCTGACGTCAATAAAGCAGAAATATTGGGGGTGCACTCTTAAGAATGTTGCAGCTTATGACAGAGTTAAGTATGCTTCATTTGGGTATTGTGACTTTACTACCATGTGTTTGAGCATGAAGAAGCTCAAGTCTGGGGGTTTCCAGCACATGGTACAGTACTTAGCTACATGGCTGGGATTACTGAAGGCTCTCCAAATGTCCTCTTTCATACCAGATAGACCAGTATTTCTGGTGTGGCCTAAACTGGTGTCCACTTTCCATTTGCTCAAAGTTCCTTCAGTTTTGCAAGGTGGCCAGCAGGTAGTGTATTCTGCTTCTTCTAAATGTAAAACAAAAAGAAATTGGCAAGTCAGACTCTTCCTCAGGGAATCGTGCAGGCCCTGACTGTACCCTTTAAAAAAAGAAAAAGTAGAATATTATTGTCCTGCCCTTGGGGCCCCTTCCAAATCCACAGTTCTATGATTCTATGAGTTCTGGCCCCTCCCTTCTTCTTTCCCAAAACCCCTGGTCTGAAACCTCTGTTTTAAAAGCACACCTTTTTTTCCTGTGGTGACATCACACCCTCTGTTAACCCTGGCAACCTCCCTCTCTGAGTTCTTCTGTTTCTGACCAAATCTTGTTGTGTTCTTAATGGCATCACTATCAGCAATCTCCTGAACAGGAGAACTGGTTCAGCCTGTATTTTTCACTGGCCTGGAATCTTCCCTTTGTGCTCCAAATATTAGCTAAACTCTGCCCTTTACTAAAGTTGGGATTATGGGGAACCTGTCCCCACTGCCCCAAATTCATAACAACAATATAGTGGTGGTGTAAATTAAAATCAATTAAATGACATAAAATAAGCCGAACCTTAAATCAAATTAATTCCCCCAAAATGTTTGGCAAAACAGAAACAGTTTCAGACCTCTGTTTTTAAAAGGACAACATTTTTCCGCTGTGTAATCTAACGCCCATGTTACCCCCTGGTTTCATACATCAAAGCATCTTTTGATGGACCATCAACACATCTGTCATGCTTCCATCTCAGGGGAAGACTCCATGCATTTGGTAATTTCTAGCATTCAATAATTTCCAACATTCACTAACTTCTTAGAATGATGGACACTTTTGCACCCCTAATTCTGGTACCCCAAATCTGTTCCAATACTTTGCTTCTTCCACATCCCACCTGAAACTCAACAGGACCTAGATCCAATGCTTAAGAAGCATCAGGGCTGCTTGTTGCTTGTAAAATGGAAGGACTGTGTATCAATAAACAGAGGTCAAAAGTCCTGTAGCACTTTCAGGACATTCCACCCAGTGAAATGGATCTGCATCTTTTGCATACGTCCTCAACTAAGGCTGTCATTTATTAGCACGGTAAGATTTCCAGTAGCTGTGAGTCAGCTGAAATTGGAACTCCACCGGTTTTACACCTCTGGAAGTAAATACACAAGAGTTGAAGAAGAAATGTCACCGCTGCAGCACCCTTCCTATCTGTAACATTTGGTTGTGTGGGTGAGAGAGTTGCTGCTGAAGTAGATGAAACAAGGCTTTGAACAGTCCAGGGAGAGGAATGTTTTAGACGAGCGAACCATCTTCTCTTTTCAAATTGATCAAAAGGATGAGAAATTCCGACAGCAAGGGCAAAACCCCCAAGAATGCCAGCCAAAAAAAATGACTCCACTACTGTTCTGACTTTCCTATACTGTGTTTCTGGAAGCACCCTTTAATCATCAATGGGCAGATTTTATGCTCAGTTTCCATCTGATAAAGATGGGGTGGTGTGTTCTGGATCGCAGCCACTATATAATTTCCCTTTGGATAAAGATAAAATGTGTTGTAAGTGTTTAAGGTGGCTGCCATATTTCCCCCTCTTTGGGTAGGGGTGTCTCTGGTAACAGTGTTAACATGCTGACAACTTCCAAAACCCTACATTTGTGATCAGGATTTTGGCAATCTTGTAAATAGGCATCCATCTTTCTTAAGAGACAATGGAGTGCATCTCCTGGGGAAGTCAAACTGCTGCAGAATCACAGCACCTGCTGTAGCTGCAGAGACCAGTAATTCATTACTGCTTCCTCCCACATTGTTTTTGCTGCGTTAGCGGCACCAACATGACCTCTCCGGGATGGAAGCCGGGGCAGTGTGTATGGAGGTTCTGGGCTGCCAAAACAACAAGACCCCATTCTTGGCCTCCCTGTGGTCCAAAGGAAAGCAGAGCAATAAGTTTGGCACCAACTTGGCTGCAGGAGTTACTGGAAAGAGGTGTACAAGGCACCATCCAGCCATCTTAGGGACTCTGCTCCAGATTTGTGTAGGGTTTACTCCTTAGCCTTTTCTTCTCCTGAAGATGTTCCATAAGGTAACTCAGAGTGAGCCAGAGTGATTTCAGAAGAGCTTAGCTTCAAATGATTGTAAATGGAACATGCAGTAAATGGAACATGCAGTCGTAACTTGGTTTTTGAACAGCTTAGTTCACAAACAACTCGGAACTTGAATGTCACAAACCCAGAAGTAGGTGTTCTGGTTTGCAGACTTTGGCTTAGAAGATGAATGTCCGGTGTGGCTTCTGCGGCTTCTGATTGGCTGGAGGAGCATCCTGCAGCCAATCGGAAGTCATGCCTTGGTTTCTGAACATTTCAGAAGTCAAACTGACTTCCGGAATGCATTCTGTTTGGAAACCAAGGTACTACTGTACAAAATAAATAAATGAATCCACAATTGCTTCTTCCCCAAATTGCTGCTTAATTTTCCAACACCTTTTCCTGATTTTTATAGTCTGATCCATAAGCAAATGCTGTTTTTTTAAAAAAATGATAATGCTTTTTTTATATAAAAAAAAAAATACAAGAAAGTTTAGCTAGATTATTCAAATTCAAGTTCCTCTAGTCTTACTTTTCACAGGTATAAGGCTCATTGATACAGACAAGTGTAAGGTTCATGCAAACAGACATTTAACTAGGGCTTAGTGGAAGGAGCTGGCCTGCATTCTACCTTCACAATACATTCAGCTGACATACCTATCTGTGATTCAAATACCAATCCCAGCCGTCTGTCTTGCTTTTCCTTTTTCAGCAGGCTACCTGCATTGTTATTTTTGAAAGTGCAATGTGAATGCCTACTCATTTCTATGTTCGTTTAATGCTTTATGCTTACAACCATTTAAAAACTGTGAAATTGTTCTGAGGATGTGGATCTAAGACATCAAAAGCACCAGCCTATTAGTTTTGTGCACAGCTACTTTCTGCAGCTAAATCACAGAGCCTAGGGCTTACCGATCAGAAGGTGGGCGGTTCAAATCCCCATGATGGGGTGAGCTCCTGTTGCTCGGTCCTCCTCTTGCCAACCGAGCAGTTCGAAAGCACGTCAAAGTGCAAGTAGATAAATAGGTACCACTCCAGCGGGAAGGTAAACAGCGTTTCCGTGTGCTGCTCTGGTTCGCCAGAAGCAGCTTAATCATGCTGGCCACATGACCCGGAAGCTGTCTGCAGACAAATGCCGGCTCCTCAACCTACAGAGCGAGATGAGTGCTGCAACCCCAGAGTCGTCCACAACTGGACCTAACGGTCAGGGGTGCCTTTACCTTACGTTCTGCAGCAAGCTCCCAGGTTTGAAATTTCATTCAACACAGTGAGTGCCCTTCCATAGTGGCCTCGTTCAAACAGAATGCTAAGCTACGGCTTAGCATTATGCGAATGCACCTGGGCAAATATTGGATCCCCATATTTTCCCACTCACTCTTCCAACATGGGATCAGAAACTTTCACTTCTATTTTCGATTAACCACAGTTGCGTTCAGGGCTGGCCCAATGCATTTTGGCACCTGAGGCGAACCACAAAATGGTGCACTGTAGCAACAGCAGGCAATGCATTCCTTGGTCGGCCGGGTCTGCTGCCCTTGAGAACCCTGCTGCCTGAGGCGGTTGCCTCAACTTGCCTCATAGGTGGGCCGGCGCTGGTTGTGCTACACCCACACTCAGAACCCAGAGTCTTAAGCTATGGTATGAAACTGGATTGTTTTAATAAGACATAGTTAAGAGTAACCACTGTTTGTCTAGGTTCAGAAATAATGCTAAACTGCAGTTAGTTAAAAATAGCAGCAAAAGCTTATAAGCTCTTCCCTGGAGGGAGAGAACGCGTAAGTTCAAGGTTTGTGCATGTAATACTAAACCGTAGTTTTGTGCTACATCCGACCAAAGCCAGTGCCCATTTAAACAACATACATCTGTATGCACCCTTCAATTCAAGGAGGCTGAATAAAGTGATTTGCCCATCAAGCAATTAAAAACCATTTCAAGCCCTGGCCCAGGGCAGCAGCTGACATGCTTAACAATCTGTGTTAGCAAGGCTCGGAATCCATGCTTGTCTGTACAAAGTTCACAGCCCTCTAGTATTCACAAAGTGTTAATTATGTGGCACAGATGGGATGTTTCAACTTATGGAATAAAGCTGCTTCCAGGCAGGCTGTTTCTTTTTTGGAGCATGTCGTCTGTTTAACAGCTGATTCTGAGAAGGAGCTGACAGGAGACGGATTCTGCAGCATTGCATTCCCTGCATTTCTTGCTGAAAAGAGCACGTTCTCGGCAGTTGAATTCTGAAATAAATGCACTTGGGAAAGTCAAACTCTATGGGAAAGCCCTCAGCTAACTGAATTGCGGAAGGGAAAAGAGACACTGACAATATATTTGCATATTTGCAGTCTGAAAGGGAAAACATACCACTATGATAAGGAAATTCAACAGATGCCATCTGCAAGCATCTTATGTTGGCAACTATGCTGCCAAAACTATGGAGAACAACAAAGAGAATGCCATTATGGAGCGAATTACAGCACATGTGCTTAGGAAACACCCTATGTTCCTTCCTAAAGCACTCAACTGAAACGTTCCCCTTCATCCCCCCCAAACATGAATATTGTAGCACAGAAGAATTCATTATTGACAGTCATCTCTCCTGTCAATGTAAAAATGTACCCCCATGCTAGCCTTCTCCCTATCCTTTATCATTATTTATTTTCTTATTAGAACTTACACCCAGCCCTTCAAACACAGGATGAAGGCTGCTTATGGTGAAACATTACAAAACAGCTGAAACAGAAAAATAAGCTAAAAACAAAAAATCTATAGCAGCTGAATAAAAAATAACCAGAGCAAAACAGATCAACAGAAATTCAACTGCCTGGAAAGTTATTTGCCTGGCAGTGGAAAGTCACCAGAGTGGGCAACAGGTGAGCTTTTCTGGGAACAGCATTCCAAAGCTAAGGTTCCACCACTAAAAAGGTCCTGTCCCCTGTTACCAGTTGAAGCCATTGGTTCAAGTCCTACCCCCAGGGCAGGAGAAAACAAGCTTGTTCCCTCTTCCATGTGACAGCCCTTGAGATATTTGAAGATGGCTATATCTTCTCTCAGCCTCCTCCTTTTCAGGCTAAACATACCCAGCTCCTTCAACCATTCCTCATAAGGCTTGGTTTCCAGACCCTTGACCATCTTGGTTGCCCTCCTTTGTACACATTCCAGCTCGACAACATCCTTCTTAAATTGTGGTGCCCAGAATTGCACACAGGATTCCAGGTGTGGTCTGACCAAGGCAGACTAGAGTGGTACTATGACTTCCTTGATCTGGACACTAGACTTCTGTTGAGGCAGCCTAACATAGTGTTGCTCACTGGAAGGACAGATCCTGAAGCTGAGACTCCAAGACTTTGGCCACCTCATGAGAAGAGAAGACTCCCTGGAAAAGACCCTGATGTTGGGAAAGATGGAGGGCACAAGGAGAAGGGGACGACCGAGGACGAGATGGTTGGATAGTGTTCTCGAAGCTACCAGGATGAGTTTGACCAAACTGCGGGAGGCAGTGGAAGACTGGAGTGCCTGGCGTGCTTTGGTCCATGGGGTCATGAAGAGTCAGACTAAACGACTAAACGACTAAACAACAACAGCATAGTGTTAGCTTTTTATTGCCTCATGTTGACTCATGTTATGCCCCAAGATCCTTTTCACACCTACTGCTTGTAAGCCATGTGTCCCCGTCTTATATTTGTGCATTTGGTTCTCCCTGCCTAATTTCAGGAAGAAGAATTGAGATACAGTCATACCTCGGGTTGAATGTGCTTCAGGTTGAGCGCTTTCGGGTTGCGCTCCACAGCAACCCGGAAGTAATAGAGGGTGTTACTTCCAGGTTTCGCCGCTCGTGTATGCGCAGACACTCAAAATGATGTCACACGCATGCGCGGAAGTGGCAAAACACGACCTGCGCATGTGCAGACAAGCCGTCACATCTTACGTTCTGTTCAGGATGCGAACGGGGCTCTGGAAAGGATCTCGTTCGCATCCCAAGGTACCACTGTATAAACACAGGACAATAAATGAAAGTAAAATATGCTATGTGGTCAACAATGTTGTAGTACCTAACTGAAGAGAGAAGTTCACCTTAAGATGATGGAGACCACCGATGTTCACTTTTGAAAGGGTTGTGGATCATGGATAGAAAACAACAACACTGTTTAATGCACTTAAAGGCTGCTTGAGCCGATATGTCTTCGAGTACCCTGTTAAAGGCTGGTTCACACATAGCTCTGTGTTACTTGACTAGCAGCTGACTGTGCGGATTGACTTCAGGGCTGTTTTTGAGGAGGCGTGGCACTGCCTGATATTAAAAGATTTGTCTAAGGTTTTAGATCTGCGACGGTTCATTCACACACTTAGATCAACATACAATGCAGCTGTCATCTAGTTTTATGAATATACAGGTGTAAACCAGCCATGAGTCACACTGAATAGAGGTGAGAAGTCTGCTAGAATAATAAGTAGTCTAAGAATAATTTCTGTGTTGCACAGACAGTCGGAGAGCAACGAGCTAAGATTTAAAGGGAAATTATATACACAGAGGAAACTGAAATGTATCCTATTAATTTTAACTGCACCAAAAATAGATTCTCTGCCTTTCACCAGCTCCTCCAAAGCACACCAAAAGCTTGCTGTTTTCATCCTCTTAACAATTTACTCCAGTCAATGTTTTGATCTGCTTCATTCTACTGCTTTGTCAAAATAAAAAAATGCTTACACTGGGGATGTAGGAGGTTTACTGTCCTCTCTGAGTATTTCCTAAATTGGCAGTTGCTTGGGTGGGGGTGGGGATTAATAGATGAAGAATCAAATCTGGAGTGGAAAGATAGCAAACATCTGGGGTGTGGGGTAATCACAAAAATCTTGAAAGGAGAGCTATTCCTTTCTTAACCTGGAAATAAAATGATGATGTAAATCATGGGTAGGCAAACTAAGGCCCGGGGGCCAGATCCGGCCCAATCACCTTCTAAATCTGGCCCACGGACGGT
The DNA here is from genome assembly GCF_964234715.1 of Podarcis melisellensis. Lineage (NCBI taxonomy): Eukaryota > Metazoa > Chordata > Lepidosauria > Squamata > Lacertidae > Podarcis > Podarcis melisellensis. The sequence goes on along the minus strand of NC_138537.1, from coordinate 24,366,235 downwards.
CCAGGAATCAGCGTGTTTTTACATGAGTAGAATGTGTCGTTTTATTTAAAATGCATCTTTGGGTTATTTGTGAGGCATAGGAATTCGTTCATTTCCCCTCCCTCCCCCCAAAATATAGTCTGGCCCTCCACAAGGTTTGAGGGACAGTGGACCAGCCCCCTGCTGAAAAAGTTGCTGACCCCTGATGTAAATGATCACAGCTTAATAAAGCTGTATGCATCCCGTCAAGGCATTTCTTCAACAGCCAGTGTGGTGTAGTGATTATAAGTGTCGGACTAGGGCCTGGGAGACCAGGGTTCAAATCCCCACTCACTGAGTGACCTTGAGCCAATCACTGCCTCCCCGCCTAACCTACCTCACAGGGTTGTTGTCAGGAGTAACTGAGGAGTGGGAGAATCATGTACGCCACCTTGAGCTCCTTGGAGGAAAGGAAAGATATCAATGTAATAATCAAGATAAATAAACCATAATAAACAGCCCTTGCCTGCAATCAGAATCTCAAGTCATTTATACATTTGTGAGATGATGGGAGCAACTGCATGGTTGTCCCTCTCCATTCCTGTGTGGCTCAGGGCCGGCCCTCCCATTAGGCAGAGTGAGTCAGCTCCTGGATACTGAGGGATGGGAAGAGGAGGGAACTGTGTGTGCACAATGCCTTTCTCTGCTCCTCCTAAGCTAGACTGCTGCCTTCAGGTGCAGCAGAAGACAATGTTGACAGCATCCAAGTATGATTCAGCTACAATTCCGGTCAGTTTTTGTACATGAAATACGAGGCGCCATCATCTTGTTGTTTGCCTCAGGCAGCAAAATGTCTTGGGCGAATTTTGGTCTACAGCCCAATATTTGGGAATGGTGACAGTGCTAAGACTAGCCCTGGTCCTGTAGAAGGGTTTGAGGTGTGATTCATTCTCACGCTGTAATTCGCTTGACAGCTATGTTATGGTGTAGGAAATCTACCACATAATGAACCCTTCAGCAGACACGGGGCAGTATGCAACGGAACAGCTGCACGGGCACAAGGCTTAGTGCTGGTGCAACAGGAATCCCATCCGCTCCTCCCCATGTGAGTTCTGTACCATCCTTAAATCTGATCTGGAGGGTTGGGGGAAAACCCAGAAGAGATTTAAAGAGCATGTAAGGGGAAAACATTCCATTGTGCAGGGTGAGGAGAAGGTGGGAATAATTGCAATGAAGAAATGATGATTCTGCAAGCTACACCTGCTGAAATTGCCTCTTATACTCGGCTATTAAAAGTGTGAGGAGTCCTGTCCTTTTTTTTTTTTTTTTTTTTTTGCATCTGCCCACCGTACCTGCAGCCTTTAAAAGCCAGGGAGATGCTTATGCACTCAAAGATGGAGCCTGGGGTTCAAAATGGAGCCCAAAAAGAGACCCATGCCAATGTGCTTAAACTGGTCAGACCGGTAGGTCTTCCCACATAAGCCAACCTGGAATGGACTATTTATTTACTATCCTGCAATAATAAGAATTACAGCAGCAGCAGCTCCGCTCTACCCAGCTCTCAAGGACTGCCTATTAGAAGCATCCCATGCCATCTAGACATATTTGTTTAGAAGCCTTCAATACTTGTATCTCTAATTTATTTCTCTTTCCGCAACATAATCCAGTGTCCTCGATTTCCCCTACACAGAATGTCTTTTTATCCAATAACATTCCTCTGTTTGATGACTTCCATTTTCAAACACCTGTCCCTCCTGGCTGGTATTTTTGTATAACTCCGTATTAACCCTTTATTGTCAGTACTGGATATTAAGGGTGGAAGTTTTGTGAATAAAATCACATTAGGCCCCTCAGAGCCAGCCTGGTGCAGAGGTTAAAGTAAGGACAGGTGGTAGCCTCCAGATCTTCTGGACTAGAACTCACATCAGCCCCACCCAGCATAACAGGGCTAGTAGTCCACAACATCTTGAGGAGATCACATGTTTTTATAATGTTGCACTGTTTTAGTGTTGTTAGCCGCCCTGAGCCCGGCTTCGGCTGGGGAGGGCAGGATATAAATATTATTATTATTATTATTATTATTAGAGTGTTGGACTAGGACAAGGGAGACCAGGGTTGAAATCTTCAGCAAGCTGCGAAGATGACTCTATGATTTTGGGCCCATCACTGTCTCTCAGCCCAACCACAGGGTCCTTCCAAGAATAAATTGGGGGTGGGGTGGGGGCATGTGCAATGCCTCAAGCTCTTTATAGGAAAGGTGGGGTGCAAATGTAGCAAGCAAATAATACTTCCACGCCCCACTGTTTCCTTTTCAAACAATCTTACAAAATCTCTCAATCTGCAGCTTGCAAAAAGCAATAACCGAGCTGTCGTCATGCTTCTAATATGTTGAGTAATCAGATTCCTCAGCACTGAAGAGATAGGTAGGTAGATTGGCCCCATTTATTACTTTTCTTTTGTTTTCTTTTGTAAGGTTAAGATCTGTCTGAAGAGCTCTTGTTAACTCTAAGCATGGCTTCAGCATTCTTCATTTGAAGACAAATGGGAAAAAATGTGGATGTTTTCAGTCTAAAAGTGTTGTGGTTGTTGATGTTGTTGTTGTTGCATTTCTGCATCATAAAATATGCTGGTAGCCCCTATATTATTTGGAATACAGTGGTACCTCGGGTTACATACGCTTCAGGTTACACACTCTGCTAACCCAGAAATAGTGCTTCAGGTTAAGAACTTTGCTTCAGGATAAGAACAGAAATCAGGCTCCGGCGGCGTGGCAGCAGCAGGAGGCCCCACTAGCTAAAGTGGTGCTTCAGGTTAAGAACAGTTTCAGGTTAAGAAAGGACCTCCAGAACGAATTAAGTACTTAACCCGAGGTACCACTGTATACATTTTGTTTACAACTGCCAGAGGGATGGCTATGTTAGCCTGTTGCAGAAAAAACTATAGAGCAGAGCTCTCCAAACTCTGTGCCGTGACACTTTAGTGCAGTGGTTTTCAACCAGTGTGTCGTGACACCCTGGGGTGCCTTGAATGATGGTCAGGGGTGCCGTGGGCAACACTGGCCTCTGTCCCTCTTTCTTTCTTTCCCTCCCTCCTCTGATGCCCTCTCAAGTCTCTGCCTCCCAAAGGCTTGCACAGCTGTTTGTTGCAGCAGCCCTGGCTACAAGCTCCCCAGGTTGATCAGAGGCTGGCAAGGGGGTGCTTCCTAGGCCCCTGTGGGGCAGTGGGAGGAGGTACCTCTCTCTGCAGTGGGGCAGCTGAGAGACCAGGGGTGGCAGCAGCGGCTGCCCAGAGGACTCCCAAGGAGAGGAGAGAGGAGAGGAGGCTGAGGGAACCCTCCACAAGGGAGGGTGTTTGAAAAAGAGTGAGAGGCTGCCAGCTCTGCGGGCAAGGGGTGACATAACTGAGCTCCTGAGCCCCACAGGGGTGCTGCAGAAATAATGTAGTTGGTCAAGGGAGCCGTGGACCCAAAAATGTTGAAAACCTCTGCTTTAGTGTGTTGGGTGCAGTGTGTAGTTTGTTGTGCAAACGTTCCCCGTACTTCTCCCAGGTCTGGAAAGAGGTTAGTTTAACCTCCAGTTTGCTACTAAAACTGAATGACTGTGTCACAAAATGATGCATGTCTAAAAAGTGTGTCACCAACATGAAAAGTTTGGAAAGCTCTGCTATAGAGTGTCTTAGAGGTCAAGGCCTGCCTAAGCCATTTTGCAACAAGACACACACTCACATGCACGTACACCCTGCTGCTACATCCCACAGTGTTGGGACCCACTATGTGTTGCAGGCTCTGTAGAGATGCTGCCCTAACTCTTGCAAGGCTTTAGCCAAGGTAAGTGGCCAAACAGGAGCTCACATTTCACAGCGAAGGGTCCATGCTCATTCTGGCAGCCCAGCAATCCAGGGGCAGGCAGAAGGAAGGATTCACTTCACAGCTGGGGCTGATGGGAGTTGTCCAAAATATCAGGCAGGGGGAAATAAAGTTAGTGAAGGCTGGTGTAGCGCCATGCTCCTTTACCCTAACCTCAGCTGACTCCGATTTGAATTGCTTTACTCCCAAACAAGTGTTACGAAGGCCAGATCTACACCATACATTTAGAGCACATCGAATGTGCTTCTAGAGCTCATGGCATCCCCCAAAGAACCCTTAGAACTGTGGTTTTCCTCCTCAATCAACTACAATTCCCAGCATCCTTAGCAAACTACAATTCCCAGGATGCTTTGGGGGCAAGACATGTGCTTGAAATGCGCATTGAACGTGCTTGAAAGGTGTGGTGTACATCTGCCTACTTCTGGCCAGGGAGAAGTTCCAGAGACAGGATCACTGGTTTCAGTTTTGTTCTTAGATGAGATATTTATTGGAGATCACACATACACATACGCAGGGTGGCATTGTAATATTTGCTTTATTTACAAATATGCAAGCTGAGCAACATCAAGGGCAAACAGGAACTACCTCAGCAGATCGCCAGAGGACAGTTTCTGGTGCTGCCTCTCTCCTCAGAGCTTGCAGCCCCTAGCTCTGGCGAGAAACTCTCCTGTCTTTTCCTCCCCGAATTTCCCATTCAAGTTCCAAAAACAACAGTAGCAGCAACAGAACTATCTCTGATCTTTGACCTATTGATCTATGGAGTGGAAATTACAGCCCATTCAGAAAACATCCCACAGCCTTCGATAAGAAAATCAAGGTGCTTTAGTTAAAAAATAATAATAGTCCTGACTCCAGTCAAATGCTTTAAACTCATCTTGCAAGCACAAATATTTTGCTGGTTAAAATAATTGTAGGAAACTGCCTTTCAGAACTAACACCCCACCCCATCCCACCCGTTTCAAAACACCTGATAACAGGAAAAGCTCTCCTTGCTGCCCATAAAGAAGCCTAGTAATGGTGCAATTCTTTACAAGCCTAACCTACCTCACAGGGTTGTTGTGAGGATCAAATGAGGAGGAGGCCTATGTACCACACTTTGAGCTCCTTGGAGGAAAAGTGCGTTATAAGTGCAATTAATCAATCAATCATCTACTCAGACGTAAGCCCCACCAAGTTCAATGGGGCTTGCCCTAGGTCAGAAGGTAAAGGTAAAGGGACCCCTGACCGTTAGGTCCAGTCATGACCGACTCTGGGGTTGTGGCGCTCATCTCGGTTTAGTGGCTGAGGGAGCCAGTGTAAAGCTTCTGGGTCATGTGGCCAGCATGACTAAGCCGCTTCTGGCGAACCAGAGCAGTGCACGGAAACACCGTTTACCTTCCTGCCGGAGTGGTACCTGTTTATCTACTTGCACTTTGACATGCTTTCGAACTGCTAGGTTGGCAGGAGCAGGGACTGAGCAACGGGAGCTCACCCCGTCGTGGGGATTCGAACCGCCGACCTTCTGATCGGCAAGTCCTAGGCTCTGAGGTTTAACCCATAGCGCCACCTGCGTCCAATGTCTGGGTCTACTTGGTAGTAAAGCCTATTGAACCCAATGCAATCCCATGCATATTTACTAGGAAGCAGGTCCTACAGTGTGCTCAACTAGGTTTACTCCCAGGTAAGTCTATAAAGCTCTGCAGCTTTGGTGCCTAAAATGTGAGGCGGTGCTTTTTTCCAGAGCTCTGCATTTTTAGCTTTATTTTAAGCTTCAAAAACGTCTTAACTTTCCACCTTCAAAGGGTCTTGCTATGCAGAGAGATGGGTTGTGCCTGGGCCTGCACTGCAAAGGGAGCTGATATTAAGCAGCAGGGGTGTATTCATCAGGGAAATGGAGGTCAGGAATGAACTCAGGATAGCTCACTAGGTAGAGCTAAGAGCCTCTTAGTCTCAACGTCGTGGGTTCGAGCTCCACGTTGGGTGAAAGATTCCTGCATTTGCAGCGGGTTGGGCTAGATGACTCCCAGGATCCCTTTCCAACTCTTGCAATTCCGTGATTGATGGAAGGTTGGACCAGCCTTCCAAGAGCCCCTCGCTCCCGTTCCTTTCGCCGCAGGGTTGCAGTACCCCCGAGAGGGCGCCAGGTGTCATGCGGCCGAGACCCATTCAAAGGCTCCTCATGCAACTTGGGCACGTGCGAGTTAAAACGGAGAGCCGGCGTTGTCTCTGTAAAGATCGCTGCTCAAACGCTTCCATTTAGAGAGAGAGAGAGAGAAAATGGGGGTGGGGACCGGTCCAGGGCTCTAATCAGCAACGGCCCCCTTTGCAGTGCGCATTTTGCCAGCTCCGGCTCGCCCGCCCCCCGCATGAGCTCACCTCTCCTTGACCCTCCGCCACTCCTCTACTGCGGCGACCGACCAATCAAGCCCTCGCTCCTCGGCCACTTCGCTGAATGCAAACGTCTCTGGCCGTGCCTCTATTTCTATGGTAACCCAGCAGAAGAGATGCGGTCGCGCGCATTACAGGGCTGGAATAAGCAATGGGGAGATGGGAAGCCCTTCGCTTTAAAAAAACAAAACAAAACAAAAACGTATTTTGGGGTTGTTCTAAGCTGCGCTGTAGAAATAGACGGTTCTCTCCCCGCCCCGCTCAGCTTTATGGATTTCTTTGCAACGAATCTAATGGCTGGTTTTGCCGATGAATGGTGAATTGTGTCAGTAAGGATTGCCTTTAAGAAAAACACACCACACACAGACACACATTTCCTTTAACAACAACTAGACAGGAAGAAGTTCAGCAGGTGAAGTTCCCTTCCTCCACCCCACCCTGTGCAAGTTTGCTAATATTATTACTGTATTGTATGACCCTCGGGGTCGCTTCCAATTATGCAATTCTCTGATTTTGTTATATATTTGTTCATACCCAGCCTTCTTCCCTAAGGCAGTTTACAGATAAAAGAACAACTAAAACGTGGGGGGGGGGGACCCTAATCATTTAAAAACATTTAAGCATCTATGGGATTAAATAGATCATTATATGTTGTATGTATACATACAATCACAACCAAAACAGCACAGCACCAACCCCCTCATTCATAGAATTGTAGCGCTTGCGGTGGTGGTGAATTGTGAACTGAAAAAAAGTACAGTGGTACCTCGAGTTAAGTACTTAATTCGTTCCGGAGGTCCGTACTTAACCTGAAACTGTTCTTAACCTGAAGCACCACTTTAGCTAATGGGGCCTCCTGCTGCCGCCGCGCCGCCGGAGCCCGATTTCTGTTCTTTTCCTGAAGCAAAGTTCTTAACCTGAAGCACTATTTCTGGCTTAGTGGAGTGTGTAACCTGAAGCATATGTAACCTGAAGCGTATGTAACCCGAGGTACCACTGTACTATGAGCAAGACCCCTAGAGAATCAAACTCAGTGATGACAGCTATTGCCCATCTGTGCTTGTTTTGTGAACTGAAGTACAACCTGTGAATACTTTCTCCTCTGGAAGGCCCGCCGAAATGAATGGGAGTTGTACAACAGCAGTACATAGTCTGCAGTTGTATACAGACTTACCTGGGAGTATGTCCCATGGGACTACGTTTGAGTAGACGTTAATAGCATTGCCCTGTTTGGCCCTGTTCACACACTTGCTTCTTCATATTCATTCTCCTTTATAGGAGAAGTCTCTGGTGGCACATTATGAAACTATCATGTGATTGCCCCAACATATACCCAACTTGCAACTTAAGCTATATTTAGTCTGCCAACAGTCAGCCCCTATTTGTTCTGCTGACACCGAATCTAATTTTAGAAGTTTTGTGATGGAACAATAAACGTGGATTATGTAGTATCATGGAGCCGGGATCTGCACATCCAGTTCCACATTAGTAATATTCATCTCTTACTTTCAGTTGTCTTGTACAAAAGTTTTGTGTGGGTGTGTTTGTGTGGGTGGGTAACATTTCCAACTAAACTATTAAAACATTGAATTCATGCACAATCCCGTTTATGAAAATCTAAACTACCATTAATTCATTTGGTTCTGGTTATGAATTAATTCATTTGGTTCTGGTTATGAATTGCTTCCCATGAGGCATCCCAGAGCAATACAATAAAAACATATATGGAGCAACTGCATGTATAAAGGCCCAATTCTGACATATGAAATGGACCTCCTGATAGGATTGGATTTTTTTTTTAGGATGCCCTCCTGTAGAACACAGTTATCTTCTTCTTCATTTTCGGCGATCACTCATAGCCAAGTAAGATTGTCTTCCATAAACACAGTTTTAACAATGATTCTGTAAGTGACTGTGGAGGCCAGTTCTGCAACCACATGTCCTTCCACAGTGGGGACATTGGTTTCCAGGCGGGAGTTGATCATGGTGTGGATTTGCCAAGTATTCCTTCCTCTTAGCACGTTTCTCCCTTGCGTCCTGAGTTCAAGTGTCTTCAAAGCCCATGACATCTTTGGTAAAGGCTGTTCTCCAGTTGGAGCGCTTGCAGGCAAGTGTTTCTTGATTGTTGGTGTTTATACTACATTTTTTTAGATTTGCCTTGAGACAGTCTTTAAACCTCTTTCGTTGACCACCAGCATTACGCTTTCCATTTTAAAGTTCGGAATAGAGTAGTTGCTTTGGAAGACAATAATCAGGCATCTGCACAACATGACCAGTCCAATGAAGTTGATGTTGAAGAATCATTGCTTCAACACTGGTGATCTTTGCTTCTTCCAGTGCACTGGCATTAGTTCGCTGGGTATGAAGGGAATGAGAATCTTTTAGGCATTCTGGTTCCAAGGGATGCAGGGCTTTATGTATCAGTACCAGCTCCTTGAACTTAGCCCAGTAGCCAATTGGCAGCCAATTCTTTCAGCAGCAATATCCTGGCAATATTCCACCCCTAGTTAGCAGTCTCGCCTTTACATTTTGCACTAGCTGCAGTTTCCAGATCAGCCCAAAGGACAGACCCATCCTGGAAGAATCCAATCTGGAGGTTAGCAGCACATGGATGACAGAGGTTAGGCTATCCTGGTCCAGAAACTGTAGCTGGTAAAAAGGCACTCATAGCCTGGGACTCTAGTGACAGAGATGGATCCAAGTGCCCACCAGAACTATGAACCTTCTCCTTCCGGGGGCATATGACCCCATCCAAAGTAAGCTATTGACCAATAATCCAGACTTAGGAACTACTCGCCCCCAGCATCTCCTCCTTGGCAGGACTCAGAGAGTCACTTCCTTGGCTCTCATCCAGCCTACCACTGAAACCAGGCACCAGTCCAGAACTTGCATGGCTTCTCCTGATTTAGATGTTACAGAGAAATGGAGCTCAGTATCATCCGCATACCGATGACAGCTCTCAACAGCTTCATGTAGATGTTAAATCGAAACAGGGACAGGATGGTACCCTGAGGCACCCTGAAGCAGAACTGCTAGGGGAACGAGAGATAATCACCCAACGCTGTGCTCTGAAACTGACCCTGAAGGTGGGAACCAAACCATAGTAAAACATTGCCCATTTCACGGAGCAGGCTCAGGAAGCTACCATGTCTGATAGAATCAGAAGTCCCTGAGATCAAGTAAAACTAACAGGGTTTTAATCCTCCACTCCTGCTGATAAGGTCATCCACCAGGGCAACCAAGGCTGATTCAGTCCCATAACCAGGTCTGAAACCCAACTGGAATGGGGCAAGATCACCAGTTTCATCCAAGAGTATTTACGACTGTTGTACCACAACGGACTCAATCACCTTCCCTCGAAAGGGGGAATTGACAACAAGGTGGTAGTTGTCACAAGCCAATTGGTCAGTCCAGGGTGGGCTTTTTCAGGAGTGGCCATATCACTGCCTCTTTCAAGATGGTGATATTATAACCCCTTTGAAATCTTCCAAACAAACACTGCCATTGCAATCACAATGACAAAACTCTTAACAACACAAAAGACTACACACTTTAAAAAGTATTATTCCATGTGTGTGTGTTTTATAAAGATGGACCATTTCTCAACAAAACTTTTCAATTGCATATCTTCTCTAATCTTAAAATTAGTTTTATCGTATGTGCTAAGTCTTATAATCTTAACATCTATTCCAACAAAGAGGGCACATATTTTTTGTTTCCACTTGCATCTTTTATATTTCCAGTTATAAATAATTTTCTAAGTATTTAAATGTGATTGTATAATGGGGTCCCCACTGTGGTGGCCCATGGGTGCCATGGTGCCTCATGTGATCTTCCCTTGGCACCCACAAAGCCTATGAGACCCCCACCCTCTACCTCATTGGTCATGGAAAATTGCATGCAGCTGCAGGAGAAAGTTAGGAGGAGGATGCTCTTTCCCACTTCCTCTTTGAGCTTGGTGTGCTTCTCAAGACTTAAGGATATGTTCACATTAGCAACGTAAAATGCAGCGAGCTTGTTCTGCCAAACCCGTGCATTTCAAGCCACACATCAGAGAGAGGGTGGGGATATCTTCACCCAATATGCAGGACCTTTTTAGTTTCACTGACCATGCACACACCCACACCCCGGGCGCTCACACACCCCGGACGCTTACTCCAGTGGCACCTGGGCACGTTCCCAGGGGCAGGGTGAGCCATCCATAGGGGCAGGGTGCACCGCAGGGCCTCCAGAGTCTGCCTGCCTCCTCCCAATCAGCTGCCCTACAGCTGGGGGGGGGGAAGCAGTGGGTGGACCATTTGGGCAGCGTGGAGTCTGCGTGCACCCAGGCCACCGCATCTCTCCCAGGAGAGACATGTGGCTCGGGTGCACTGCAGGCCCTGCGGTGAGTGCTGCCTGGCAGTTTGTCACCCCTCTCAGTGGTGACACCCAAAGCGACCCGCCCCCACTGCACCCCCTTCCTCCGCCCCTGTCTTACTCATGAAGCTGTTATCTGTGCATGTGGAATGGCTGTCTCAAATGTGCACACCGTTCACAAAGGGAATGTGGCATAATAATATAATACTACTACTACTACTAATAATAATAATTTATTATTTATACCCCGCCCATCTGGCTGAGTTTCCCCAGCCATTCTGGGCGGCTCCCAATCGAGTGTTAGAAACAATACAGCATTAAATATTAAAAACTTCCCTAAACAGGGCTGCCTTCAGATGTCTTGTAAAGATAAGATAGCTGCTTATTTCCTTCACATCTGGTGGGAGGGTGTTCCACAGGGCGGGTGCCACTACCGAGAAGGCCCTCTGTCTGGTTCCCTGTAACCTCACTTCTCTCAATGAGAGAACCACCAGAAGGCCCTTTTCTAGTCAGACTGAAGCTGGTTTGAGGGAAAACACATTAAGCAGCAGTATTTGTCAACGAGTTGCAGGATCTAATACCACGGAAACTAGCGCTAATACACCCAAGAACCTCACCAAAATGCTGGAAAAGCTGCACCTCCATGGGCACATACCTTCACATGTGATGGGAATGCCCCCAAATCCAACTCTTCTGGACATCAATCATACAATAAATATGCAAAATAACTAAGCAAGTATTAGAAGTCACCCCAGAACTGGCCCTGCTGAACATCTTCCAAGATAATAATGCCCACTCACATCACAAAGAGCTCATAACCCATCTACTTTCAGCAGCCAGAAGCATCACAGCCAGACACTGGAGAGACCTGTCAGGAGTAAGCATGGACCAATGGTACTAAATAGTATGGGAAACAGCCTTACTGTATTAGAAAAACTAGCCAATAAACTGAAACTGACACGGGGACCAATAGAAGAAGATGCCTTAACCCAGGTATTGTTACCCTTTATCACATACACAGCCCAACAAGACAACAACAAGAGCCCGCCAACAGCATATGAATCAATCTGGCTAACCTGACCCAAACACACACACACACACACTACTCACACACAAAAACAAATTTCATTACAGCCAATCAGAGACAACGCTAGGCCACCCCCAATTTCTCTCCTCACCAAAGAAATACAAGCGAATAGTAAAGAGAACCCACAATCGACACTGACATAAAACCCCACATGTACACTAAGTAGAAGACTAGAAGCATTGCCACCTGACCCCACCCCACTAACCACTCTCCTCCATCTCTTTCTCTCTTTCCTTTCTCACCTAACATTGTATGTATATATAAAAAAGGAGCTGCAGGATCGATATGGGTTGTGGCTAAAGTTGTAGGTAAAGGTAAAAGTATAGGGACCCCTGACGATTAGGTCCAGTCGTGACCGACTCTTGGGTTGCGGCACTCATCTAGCTTTACTGGCTGAGGGAGCCAATGTTTGTCTGCAGACAGTCTTTCCAGGTCGTGTGGCCAGCATGACTAAGCCGCTTCTGGCGAACCAGAATGGAACCAGCATGGAATCTCCGTTTACCTTCCTGCCGGAGTGGTATCTATTTATCTACTTGCACTTTGACATGCTTTCAAACTGCTAGGTTGGCAGGAGCAGGGACCGAGCAACAAGAGCTCACCCCGTCGCAGGGATTCGAACCACCAACCTTCTGATCGGCAAGTCCTAGGCTCTCTGGTTTAACCCACAGCGCCACCCACGTTGTGTGTATGCAGCTTCAAAAACTAGCAATGGGAGCGCACTGGATCTAGAGTAAGCGGTGATGTGAACATGCCCTCCAATTCATTCTATGGGATCTAACTTTTACACAGATTCCTTGGGAAAGTGAAGTGTGTGTCTTGGGGTGAGAGTGAGCAGCAATAACCAGAAGGAGTGGCAACTGCAGCACTTGCTCAAAAATCCCGTCTTAGATCTGCTACCTTATGGTTCATTTGCCTGATTTATTTGATGAATGAGGCTCAGCGGGTTCAAGAAAAGTGCACATATTAAAAAGTTATTATATAATGTACCTGCCTCTCCCCTCCCCCAAAAAAATCCCATCATGCAAACCTTTTAATTCCTCTTTGCACCTGTCTAGTAAACTGTTAACAAGAGTATAGAGCTTAGTCACAGTGGCAAGAATTATTGAGAGACAGCTTAAAATGACATGGAAAAGCCTTGTGGCAGAAATACCCTCGTATTCACTTGAATAAATACATAAAACCTGGATGTTAGCTCTTGGACCATTAAGCTGCTTTACTGGTGCATTACCATGTAAATCGGGATGTGTCTCGACTTCATTAGTCATTTGCTTGAGAAAAAAGGAGTAAAAGTGACAGCTTCAAAAATTAAGGAGACTATAGGTAAGTGACACACACAAAAAATCTCTTTGGCTTTTTAAAGGCATTTTCTCTTTAAAGAACAGGTATTATATAATTTAGTGTATACTTCAAAATGTAACTTGTGCATGCATAGTTATTTATTTATTGAATTTATATCCCGCTCTTCCTCCCCTAGGAGCCCAGGATGGCAGATACCTATGCAATTTTAAAACAAAACAAAGACAGTCTACAACTTGTAAAAACAACCATACAGTAGTTAAAAACATTCCAAAAATGATCACAATTACAAATCAGCTTCCATCCCATAATCTTGAGGTTGCCAGGAACAGTATTCTTCAGCCACTAAATGGCTGTGTAAACAGGAATGTTTTTAGGTTCCTCCTAAAGATTAATAATGATGCAAGCAGGTGGACCTCACTAGGGAGGGCATTCCACAATTAGGGAACCAGCACTGAAAAGGCCCTGACATGAGCTATTGCCAACTGGGCAGCAATGGGCACCACTAACAAGGCCTCATCTGCCTATTTTTGGGTCTGAGCAGTTGTGTATAAACTAGAGTGTTAATGCACATGTGGGGATTGCACAAATCCACATATCTTTCCAAACAACAGGGATTTTTGTACACTACAGTGGTACCTCGGGTTACATACGCTTCAGGTTACATACGCTTCAGGTTACAGACTCTGCTAACCCAGAAATAGTGCTTCAGGTTAAGAACTTTGCTTCAGGATGAGAACAGAAATTGTGCTCCGGCGGCGCAGCAGCAGCATGAGGCCCCATTAGCTAAAGTGGTGCCTCAGGTTAAGAAGAGTTTCAGGTTAAGTACGGACCTCCGGAATGAATTAAGTACTTAACCCGAGGTACCACTGTACAGGCTTAAATTGGTTTAAAGGTCGTTGCTTCTCCTCCAGAAAAACTGCAAAGTGAGTGTGGTAGGAATTTCTTAGTATACTCCCTGAACTACAATTCCCATAATTCTTTGAGAGGAACCAAGGCACTTAGCAGATATAAAACTGCTAAAAGCTTGTCACACGCAAATATACTCCACGTGTACCCCACACGTGTACACAACTATTCACATGCTCGATATTCAGGGGCTGGGGACCTTTAAAATAACCAATGGGGCACCCATTTCAGAAATGGGATTCTCCCCCCCCTTTTCCCCTGTGTGCCCCCCAAATCAACTTCAGGGTGTTGAGAAGGGGAAACAAGAACTTAGAACTCCCATTGTGCAATCAGATGTCTCTCCCCACCCCCTCTTTTTACAAACTTTATTTAAGAAAGAAAAAATCCCCCCAGCAGATTTCTGTTGTGCAAGTGGATGGACAGCACTGGATGTCACCCAAGATAATTCAACATATTAAAGCACATTAAAACAGCAGCCAGCCCTGTAAAGATCATAAAACAAATTCAGCATGCTGACTTCAGCGTCTACCTCACCACTGAGGAAGTATGGCAATCTAACAATGGTAGTTTATTCAGCCCTTTGCAATGGGGAACTCATTGAGGCTAAATCCCCGTGACTCTTAGCCATAATTGTGCCAGCTATTTATATTCATGTCTTACCTGTTGGGCGGCTAAGCCAGCCTGGCGAAACACATGTGTGTGTGTCTCATGATTTCTTTTGTTCTTCCCTGTCTGAGTAGCTGGCAATGCCTTTGATCAAGATCATTGGCATGTATTAGGAAAGCACACTCATCTTTTGCCAGGTTCTTCAGTGTTTGCTAAAGGTGATTAATATCTCTATTTTTTTTGTGTGTATCTTAATTCCAGTGAACTACAAAAGGTGAGTGGACCTGAGCAATAGTTCTTGGCATATGTGGGGCAACGGTTATGTATTAAACTTAGTAACTGCTTGTCGCCAAAGAAGGTTTCCAAGCAACTCACACAGAAAAATCGATGAACAAATACAATTTACAATAGAAGGAGGGGGGAGAGAATAATATAAACATTAATATACCATACAGCATACATCTAAAGCAGCCCTCCCCCATAACAGCAAAAACAACATTGGCAGCACAGTAACGAAAACCAAATTTATACTCCCACCCGCTAACCAGCAGAGAAAATAAAACTTGACAGAGTAAGTAAGTTTTTGAGAAGACTTTAAAGACTGCAAATAGTCGATAATCCGAAATAGTTTTGCAGTGCAGTTGCTACCACCCAAAACCAACTGTTTCCAGTGGAAGATTATACTGTAGAAAGGTTAGAGTCACATTTGTTGCTCTGTCCATTTTTGCCTCTGGCTTTGCCCTCCAGTAGCCCTTGGTCCTCAGTAGCGAATGTGGCCTTTGAGCCAGAAATGGTTCCCCATATCTGCTATATATGTAGAAGAGGGCGTATCTTGTGACTACTCTTCTACTCTAGCCTTTAGCAGCTAGTTTGGAAGCAAAGTGTTTCCATTAAAGTACAGAGTATCTCCAATTTTCTGCAATTGGTGCTCTCCTACAAGACAATTTCTACTTGGTCCTTGCACAGTGATCTTCTTGCCATGCCTTCCTCCTTGCCTCTCTCCATGCCTCACCCATCCCTTGATGAAACAGATCTTTTCTTGCGTCTTGTTATTAAAAATTCACACTCACTTTATAGTTTTTCTTTATAGACTCCAAGATCTGAAGTTCTCTCCACCGAGCTCAGCTGCAGCCAAAGTGGATTGCGCTGTAATCCCAACAAAAAAATATAGTTGACCAAGAATTCTGTCTCCACAGTACCGTTGCATTTTCACGCAGGATAGTTCCTTTTGTCGACTCACTAAAACATATTCTACATCTTACATAGGAACCCATAATTCTTTTGGGAATTATAGGGACAGAACTACCTAAACTGTATGGAAACTTATTCAAGTGTGCTACTACAGTGGCAGGAATGTTACTCACCCGAAAATGGAAAGAAGTCCCAGCAAAGGAAGAATGGATACAAAAACTTATGGAATATGCAGAAATGGTGAAACTTACTGGAAGAATAAGAAATCAAGATAACAAACTTTTTATAAATGAATGGAAATGGTTTATTGAATATTGACAGATAAATTGTAAACAGATAAGAACATTGGCAGGATTTTTGCAATAACCTGCAGTTTTATAAGAGTATATATTTAAAGTAGATGAATAAATGAGCAAAGTGAGTTAATTTGGATATGCAGAAGATGTTAAAAAATAAATTTAAGGAACCGCAGAAATAGGGGGAAGGAAGTCAAGTTTTGAAATGTTAAAAGGATTGTAAAATTAGTGAAATTTATAAACCTGAAAAGCATAAATAAAATTAACAAACATAGGAACCCAGGAGAGTGCCAGACCTCAGCCAGCTTCTGATTGTGCATAGCCGCCGCCTTCAAGCCACAGTCCTCAGCAAGTGAACATGTCTTCTCACTGCTCTGCAACACCCTATTGCCAGACGATCTCTTCCTTCCATTTGCCACTTCGCTTCCACTTGGAAGGTGACTGCCCCGTGCTGAATGTCACAGCTGTTGCACACTGTGTTCTTCTAGGGAAGAGAAAATGGACCAAATGTATATATCCATAAGGAACATAAATGAGAAGAGCCTGCTGGATCAGGCGCTGGCCCAGCTAGTCAAGCATCCTGTTCTCATACTGCACGCACACACACACACACACACACACACACACACACACACCACATGCCTGTAGAAACCCCACAAGCATGACCCAAGCACAAGAGCTCTTCTCCCTTCTGTGGTTTCCAGCAACTGGTATTCAGAAGCATCGCTGCCTCCAACTTTCGGAAATATCACTGCCTCCACTCAGGTGCAGTGTGCTTTGGTGAGATCACAGGTCACCCATAGCCAAACAGCAAGAGCTGGCCAACACATATCCATTTAAGCAAGAAGCATTATTATATGAGGGACGCAGGTGGCACTGTGGGTTAAACCACAGAGCCTAGGACTTGCTGATCAGAAGGTTGGCGGTTCGAATCCCCGCAACGGGGTGAGCTCCAGTTGCTCGGTCCCTGCTCCTTCCAACCTAGCAGTGCAAGTAGATAAATAGGTACCGCTCCAACGGGAAGGTAAACGGTGTTTCCATGTGCTGCTCTGGTTTGCCAGAAGCAGCTTAGTCATGCTGGCCACATGACCCGGAAGCTGTACGCCGGCTCCCTCGGCCAGTAAAGCGAGATGAGCGCCACAACCCCAGAGTCGTCCGCAACTGGACCTAATGGTCAGGGGTCCCTTTACCTTTACTTATTATCATATGAACGTAAGGAGAACATGCCATTATCTCCATCTAGTTTGGTGTTGCCTACACTGACAGGCAGTGTCTCTTTGGGATTTAAAGAGTGAGGCCATTCTCAGTCTTACCAGGCAGTGCCGGGGATTGAACGTGGAACCTTCTGCATGCAAAGCAGATGCTCAAGTACTGAGCTGTCTTTGTGAAAGCAAATGGGGCACCGCAAGGAAGTTCTAGCTGCAACTGGCAGCTTTTGGACATTTCTGCATTCCATCGCAGAGTGTCCACTGCAGCACATGCCTTAAACAGCTTTGCCTTACATATGGGACACAGCCTTTGTCTGCCCTTTTCTGTGACTGCGCAGCTTCCAGTATTTGACAGTGGAAAATATGCACGCGGTTCATTCATGGCCAGTGAGGACACTTAAGGAAACAATGAATCAACAGCATGAAATACCAGTGTTAACAGTGTGCAATCCTATGCATGCTAATTGCGAGGCAAGTTCCATTAGGATTGCTGCTTAAGTGGAGTCACCAAAGCAAATTTCTAGCACATGGTGTGTTGTTGTTTTTTGTTTAGTTACAAAACAGAGCGCTGGTTTCGCAAGGTGAGAAGAGCCATGGGGGTAGGATGTGTGGTGATTTGGGGATTTTGTTTTCTATACTGTAGCTTGATGTGGGCCATTGTGATAGGCTAGGATTAAAAATTAAAGTTACCATAATTCAAATGGAAGAAAATGGGACCTGGGGTTGGCTGGGATTGGAATCCCGAGCTCGACTGTCAGGGAGACTGACTACACTGAGCAAATGTCCAGGAGTTCCATTTTAGAAATGTAATAGAGATGTTTGGGAATGACGAAAATATGATGGAAATACTTTCATTGAAATGCAATGGACTACAGCCGTCTAAACGGCCTGGGAAATCTCTCCACCAACAACTTGTATCATGTACACAGGTTTGTTTTATTTTCTTTTAAATCCCCTTCTATGGTCTCTGGTTTATTCTTACATAACTCCTCATGGTTATTTTTACATTTCGAAATCCAACTTGTCTGGTTTTAAATTAGGCTATAAAATTGAACTGCTACCAACTTCCCTTCCCACTCAGTCTCAATGTGTTGGCCATATTAATCAGACTAATTGGGAGCAATTGTACCAGATTACATAGATAAATCATCATGATTACAGAATCTTCACTACGGGAAAACAGAACTCAAAACAGCTCTGAATGATTGCAAGCCGGGGTGTTGCTGATGGGAAAGAACTCTGCAAGCGCAAACTGCAGAGCTCAAATAAACAATCTGTTTGTTCTTGCCTTGAGTTGTGCCATTGCCAGCCTGTAAGGGCAACGTGACTGTGGAAGAAAGCTATTTCAATGCAATTTCTGGACCTCTCAGCCTAATCTACTTTGCAGGGTTGTTGTAAAGTAGGGCACGGGTGGAAAGAACCAAACCTTGAGTTCCTTGTAGGAAAAGCAGGTCGTAAATTTATTCTGTGCTCACTGTAATCTAATTTATTGTGGTTTGAGTTCCGCTGAATTTTCGCCCATCTGGAAAGCTCATTTGTGAAATCATCCCAGATGTCGCTTCAGAATAAAATGAACTGGGTTGAGGAATGAGATGTTAACAGATAAGTACCATTTTACGGGGCAGCTTGGCCAGTGCGAATATACTGACAGATTTTTGAAAGGCTATTAAACTCAAAGTGCATGGGAGAGAAGGTGCACAATGTAGCTGTTTTCAGAAGGAACTCAGTGTATAGCTTTCAATCTCTCTCTTCCCCACATGACTCAGGGTCCACTTGTAACCCCAACATGCTTCTTGAAACACTTAAAAAAATTGGACTAGATTTGTTTTCCTTAAAAAATATTGCCCACTTTTACACCTCTACCTCTCTCTCTCTCTCTCTCTCTCTCTCTCTCTCTCTCTCTCTCTCTCTCTCTCATGTGTGTGTGTGTGTGTGTATGCAAAGGGAAGTGTGCAAAGGAAGAGGAAGGCCACAAAACCCTGACTATGGGGGTTTTCCTTCTGGGTATTAGAGACACCAGAAAAGGAAGAGGAGGTGACAGTCAGCCATAGTGAGCACATTTGTGTAGTGGCTCATTCGGCCAGAAATATGCTCCACACACACACACACACACACACACACACACACACACACACCTGGATTTCCCCAGGAAAAGGAAGGACCCAGGAGTGGTTTGCTTCCTAGAGCTATTGTCAGTTTAATCTCTAAATATTGCTGTCAACATCTTTCTCTGGGTTCAATAAGGGCTACCCGGGCTGAAGTCCCTCATCCCAGTTCAGCCAGAGATACATTGGAGTAAGTTAGGGTTGTCATAGTTCAAAAAGTGAAAATCTGGACACCACCTTTTGCAAAATCTCAAGAAAAGAAAGAAGTCACTGAGCTATTTTGAAGCAAATTCGCCAAAATCTTGACTTCTGAAATTTTCATGGGCATTCAAGTGATTTCCACCTGAACACCAATGGGTGTTTTCCGGCTATGTCCAGAAAATTCCGGACGTATGGCAAGCCTAGGGAAAGTTCCCTATCCCATCTCAACTGAGGGTTAGCTGAAGCTGGCTGACCCAGCACTAAGTCCCAAGAAAGGGGAGGCAGGGCAGGTGCAGAATGACCCCTCTTCTAATCTCCATTCAGCTTGGGCATGTGACCTAGCAACCCAGTGGAAGTTACACTGGCAAAAAGGGTGTGTATGTAAGGACAAACTCTATTTTAAAGGCTCCTCCCCCCTTTCTGGCAGTCTCTGGCTGGCTCCGCCAGCTGTTCCCCCAGTTCTGACCAGAGTTTGGAATAGGGTTAATGTATGCCTTTTTAAGTTCTGAAGGTTTCCTACCGTTGGGCTTGCTCTGCAAGTTTACTCTGAATTTATTAGCTATTTCACTCCAGTTGGCCATGCATAGCCCACGATGTACTTCCCATGTGTTTGGGAAACCCCCAGTCTTTTCTAGATTTAGAACATTTTTATCTTTCTGCAATTACTGCCACTTTCACTTCTTTCAATGCCAGTGCCATTTCTGGACATTTTTTTTTTTACCCTTGAAGCAGAAATGTGACACCCTGCTGCTCCATTACGGTGTGTGGGGTGGGAAGGCACACAGAGACGTTGACGGCAGAAACGTGATGTTCCTTCAGAATCTGCTGCACAAAGCAATTGCACTGCATTGCTTCATCATGGTTTGACTTGTTCCACTACTTAAGAAATATATCCTAACATCATAGCCTTGGTCCTGGATTCTTGAGGGGGCATTTCCATTGAGCCTAACCTTTGTGGCCCTGCGGTATCTTCTCCCATTTGAAAAGAGTTGCAGAAGCAAAAACTAAGTGATAACCAGGTTACGTTTGTAAGTTTTAATGAAGCATTGTGATGGGAAATATATTTAAAAGGGGATGAAGTTTTACAGCAATAATATAAACAACAAAAAAAGAAAGGTGTTTAAAGTTAAAGAATGAAGGATTTACAGACAAGTTGAGGGAAGTCGAAAAAAGAGAAATAAGATGTAACTAAGATGTATGGAGTGTATAATTTTGTTTTGTATTTGAAAATTAATAAAAAATATTTTTTTTAAAAAAAATGAAAAGAGTTGCCGAAGTGCAGACCCTAACATTTCCTGTTCCGACTCTGAAGCTGTGAGATGCATTAGCAAAAGGAATCGCCTGGTATCTCCTTCCATTGTTTTGGAAGGTGGTTTTTCATTTTATTTTAAAAGGTTATCCTTTGATAACGTTTACTGCCAGAACTCGCTGATGATGTAGACTCAGAGGTAGGCAGCTTGGTGTTTGCCAGATGTTTGGGACTACCATTCTAGGGTCCCATCTGCACTGGACATTTAAAACACTATTTCACTGCTTTAAATAGCCGTGGTGAAATATACTTGGAGTCGAGAGTGGATGTCATGCTCTTTATTCAGCTCATAGTGGTGAGGAGGAATGGAAGTTCCCCCAGAATGTCTGCTTTATATACATTATTTACACAATGGGCCCCACCGTGATTGGCTAATTCCGGGATTCACCTGTAGGCCAATCAGGTTGCGGATTCACTTCCACCTGGAGCTGGATTGGGTGGCTCCTGTGGACAATCAGACTGCTGCATTCTGGGTCCTATTGTTCTAGGTCTAATCAGACTGCTGCATTCTGAATCCTATTCAACTCAGTACATAACACATGGCTTCTCCCAAAGCATCTTAGGAAAGATAGTTTGGTGCTGAGTGTTGTTAGGAGACGCCTCTTCACTTCTCAGAGCTTCAATTCTCAAGAGTGGTTTTACAGTCAAGCCATCTTCCCAGTGCACTCTGAGGAGGTCTCCTCACAATGCTCACCACCTTTAACAAATTGCACTTCCCAGGATTCTTGTGGGGCCAGGGAGGCCTGACTATTCAAAGTGGTATGATACTGCTTTAAATGTACAGTTCAAATGGGCCTTGGAGATGCAGGTGAAGACTATCTCAGAGCCTGTTCCAGCATCTGTGTACAGGGCCCTCTACCATCAACTGCCCTGTGGGAAAGATTTTCCTTAGGATGGGAAGAGAGAGGACAGGCAATGACCACCTTAGAGCCGCTGCCAGCTGAACTTTCTCTTTCCCTGTGCCATATATACCATCAACTGCCCTGTGAGAAGGAGTCAGCGAAAGAGAGGCAAGCAAAGACCCCCTCAGAGCCTGAATTACCCCCACCCCATTGGTTTTGTCTTTCTTGTGAGCTGCCTTGGAAGGATTTGTATTGTTGAAATGCAGGATATACCGTAAATGGTTGTAATAGATAAACAAGCCCCATCAGCATGGGCAATGATCAGAATGATGGGAGTTGTAGTCCAAAAATATCTAGAAGGCACCATGTTGGCTTACTTGTGTCGCAAGGTACAGTGGTACCTCGGGTTAAGTACTTAATTCATTCTGGAGGTCCATTCTTAACCTGAAACTGTTCTTAACCTGAAGCACCACTTTAGCTAATGGGGCCTCCCGCAGTGCCAGAGCACGATTTCTGTTCTCATCCTGAAGCAAAGTTCTTAACCTGAGGTACTATTTCTGGATTAGCGGAGTCTGTAACCTGAAGTGTATGTAACCCGAGGTACCACTGTATTGGGATATGCCTTTCAGCTGCTCTTGCCTGTTGCATTTGCTTTTAATAGGTTCTTAACTGGTTTTAGATGGCATATTCTATTATCAGGCTGAGCTACCTTGAGTGATTTGTTTTTCTTTTCTGAAATAAAACAAATGATCAATAATGCACTGAATGGATCTCTACCCACCCAGCGGTTATGATAGATGCAAGCGAGCTGCTTATTTTATAAGCCTCTTGCATCTCTGTGGGTGAACTCTCAGTTATTCAGCTAGCTCTGTGGCTGATGAGTCATTCCTCGCCCTTGAATCATTTCTGATGGATGTGAAACACCTCCCTCTGAATTGCTACCTTGATGAGACATTTGCATGACCAGTTTCATGAGAGAATGGGAGCAGTCTCATGATTTCCCATTCATGTGCTCCAGCTGATCTGGAGACACGTGTCTAATTTCTCCCAATGTCTTCCTGTGTTGGGTTTCATTCTACAACTGACCGGAAGAAGCAAAATGCCAGGAACTCTGTTGTCATATGTGGCTTGGGTGCAAGCAAGCAATTAAACTGTAGGACATTGAAGTCTCACCAGGGTATCTCTCGGCTTCATCCCATGACAGTCACTAGGCAGACATGAGGTGGTTGATAGACTGTGAACATTTCAGGGCTAGGAAAGATTCCTTTCCTTATTTTTACTGGCCTTTCAGTTATCTTACACTCAGAGCAGAGCTGGGTCTGCTGTTCTTTATTTGATTCTTTCAGTATTTATTTCATCTGCCTTGCCATGTGGGTAATTTGCCGCTTGTATTACGTTAGTCAGAAAACTCAATAAAAGTATGTTGTTTTTTAAGTGGGTGTAAGCATTCAGTAGGTTTATTAGGACAAGCCTAGATAATTGGGGTGTGTCTCCCAAAAAAATGCAGGGCATGGATTATCTGTTATAACACACATCACTGTGACGTCTGTCTGATGGTAGTAGACACTGTTGCTAAATGACACCGCTTATGGATTTGGGTGGGAGAGGTGGTGCACTCAAGTAATTGTGGGACGTACATGTGACAAAACTGCTTTCAGCATCCTTCTCCATTTTGGCTTTATCCAATACTGAGGATATAATGACATACCTATTTGGGAAGCAAGCTCCAGATGTCCAGTGGCTCCTAAGAGTTCATCCATATTTGTGGACTGCTCTTGGTTTTCATTCCACAGAGGTATCCAGGCAACAGGTTTGTTGACCTAACCTGGATGGAGTGCTTAGTCAACAGTATCTTAAGTACTGACCTGACCTGCAGACAGTATAATGACTTGGGCTGTGATTGGTTATCTAGCCAAATATAGCCTGCATAGACAGTGTGATGCAGTAGTTAGGGTGTTGGGCTGGGACCTGAGGAATCAGGGTTGAAATCTCCACTTAGCCATGAAGTTCAATCCATGAAGCTCACTGAGTGATTTGAGGCCAGCCTAACCTGCCTCCCAGGGTTGTCGTGAGAATGAAATGTGACAGTGGAAAGCCATACATACCACCTTGAGCTCTTGGGAGGAAAGACATGCCATGATAAAATAAATATCTAGCACAAGAAATAGGAGTGGGTCCAACCTGCATCTACAGTTCATTTCCAACATGGCCTTGACCATTAATACTGGCATTTGTCTATTCTTACTGGGTTTCCCAAGTAAGCAAGGCAATACTGGTATTCTAAAGTAATGTCCTCTGCCGTTTACATGTGCCCTGATCTCCAGTAAAAATCCCCAAATGATACTTTGGTGAACACATGTGTAAGATACAGGTTTACATATGGATGTGTATTAGACACATGAGTGGATTACAAGAGCGATCCATTGACTTCTTAAAGTGTTCTAAAACAACCCAAATCACACATTGAATGACCACTCACATTGGCGCCACTTGTGAGCAACTGGTGCTAAGCTTTTTGTGTAAATCGGTTGACCGTGAAGTTGCAATGCCCTGTTTTCAGGCATTTCTGATAGCATTCCTAAAATATCTGCAACTACAGCGAGGACCTGTTTCTGACAAATACCTTATTGCATGGAGTTGTTGTACATACAGCTACCTTGCTGCTGCCGCCACCTTTCAGAATAAAGAAGAAGAGTTGTGAGATGCTTTGGTTGGAAGCCCGCAACCACATATCTGTTACACAGAGAGTTAAAATATGCATCCTCCTGACTCACAGCTAGCTTTGAACCACCAGGAGTGCTTGCTCAGCAACTCCATGTAGATGGATTGCCACAGAGTATTTCAGCGCTTGCTGCATCTAACAGTGATATGGCATCTGTGCTTCCTTAAAAGGAAGAAGAATTTGCAGAAAGTGAAGCTCCCAGTGGAGCTCTTGACAGGTTTGCCCTCCTCAGAAGTGACACAATCTCTGCCCATTGCAAAGGATGGGCTTCTTTGCACGTATCAACTAATGTCATGTTAACTATTAAGCAACTCACAGCTGTTTTGGGTTAGGCTGTAGGACACCACCTCAAGAGTCAGTCTTCTGTCACATAACGTACATGGGGAAGGGCCATGGCCTGGCATGTTCCATATGCAGAAAGACCCAGGTTCACTCTCTCTAGGCAGGGCAGGGAGAGACCCATCCCTGAGACCCTGGAGAGCAGCTGCCAGACAGTGTCAGCAATACTGAGTTGGATAGTCCAATAGTTACACTCAGTATGTGGCAGTACCCTATCTTCCTATGGCTTTTTAGTGGTTCCAGACTTCCCATGAGGGTTGGTTCCCAAAGCTGTTGCCTAGGGATTTCTGCTCAAGATCTTCATTTTCTTTTTAAGCTTTCTTCATTGCTCCCACCACCACCAGAAGTACAGTTGGTGAGGACAGGCAAGGAGACCTTTTTGGGTAACTTATGGAAGAGCTTTTGTTTTATTCCAGCAAGGTAATAGAGCCTGCAATGATAGATGTTATTTCCTGTTTGTTGACATGCTTTTATAATGTGGTTTGATTTTTGTTTTATTGTTAGGATTGTATTGTATAAATGTTATAAATCTATATCTATCTGTGTGTGTGTGTGTGTGCGCGCACGCGCGCACACACGCGCTTTGAGTCTTCTTCTGCCTGCAGACAAGAAATGAAAGCAATATCCTGTCCTTGCATCTGAATGTAATGGCAAACCTTGGTTTGCTGCTCACCAGGAAGTCAGTTGTGGAACTGGAGCATGTGAGGGAGAAGAAAGACAGGGGTGCACAAGCACAAATAGCCAAACCATAGTTTGCCACTACATGCGAACCAAGCCCAAGTGTCTTGGAAGCATCCACTTGCAATACACACCATGTTCACCAAAAACAATTGATGCAAGCACATGATGCACCAAATCCTGTCAAAAAGCTTGCATACCAAAGAACGTTCTATACTTGATGTATTCCATGAATACAATAGAGCGGTACCTCTGGTTACATACTTAACTCGTTCCGGAGGTCCGTTCTTAACCTGAAACTGTTCTTAACCTGAAGCACCACTTTAGCTAATGGGGCCTCCTGCTGCTGCCGTGCCGCCACCGTGCAATTTCTGTTCTCATCCTGAAGCAAAGTTCTTAACCAGAGGTAATATTTCGGGGTTAGCGGAGTCTGTAACCTGAAGCGTATGTAACCTGAAGCGTATGTAACCCGAGGTACCACTGTAAATGTATAAAGAAAAGCTGTCAGCACTCTGAACGGAATGAACATGCCTTAGAACTGCACCTGGGATATGAGGAGTTTGACCAGGCAACAGGTTGTGGCAAAGGATTGTTATCTCTCTTCCATGAATTTTGAAGGAGCTGCAGAACAAGAGACTTTGAGCTATGCCCTAAGAGGTCCTTCTAATCTATTTTTTACATAGGAGTCAAGCCAAGTAAACAAAATGATTACTGTTATTTCATGGCAGCTTAACTGAAAATAGACGAATATTGTGCAGAAATCAAAGGCAAATTCCACAAGGGCACCTTTACAATCCAAACAATGCACAGGAACGTGTCACTGAGACTTACTGGCTTAACCATGGATCAAAGAGTTCGTGTTGCAATCGGGCTGAAAGGGGTTGCAACATTCACCACCTCTATTTCAGCAAGTCAAAATGGGCACAAAATCCCACATGAGAACCACCTTACCTTCCTTCACATCAACTTGATGTTTCTTGTTTCAACCCCACCAAATCAGAAGGAACACCAATGATATATAAAGAGAGGAACTGAGACTGAGACCTTATGCATACTTTCCTAGGGGTAATCCCTTTTGAACACAGCATAACTGGACTTCTGAGTAAGCATGCACAAGATTGCACCATGAAGGGATCAAAGAGTTCCTCAATCCCTTTGATGGCAGCATAAAGACAATACAATCTCTTCTCGATCAGTTCTAGAATAATTGCACCAGCTGCAAATCAAGGCCTCCCTCCTGAATGGCAAACAATTGCTAGTATGCACTGATCACTGAATCATTTTAGTGGATTGGAATAACCCACCACGACACAGAAGGGGCTAATTGTGTTTTTGGAAGCATGAAAATAAAGAAACTGTTAATTAAAATTCCTCCAAATGAAGCTGGAAATAGAGTGGGGAGAATCCTCCAAACTAGGGGTGAGGAACTTCTGACCCACAAGCCAAATATGGCCCCAAAAGCTTCACCCATTTGGCCCACCAGGCCCTTTCCACCAAAGCATGCCCAATGCTATCTCACCTTTTGCCATATGTGGGGGCAGGTATGCAGCAGGTAAGGATATGACTCCACAGGAACAACCAGGAGGTTAGAGTGAGCTCCTAGTCGTTCCACTGCAAGCAGGTTTCACTTCCAGAGCAGATCAACTGATTGGTGCTGACAGGGAGCCCCACTGGGATCAGCTGCACTGGGGAGTTTCAGTCTAAAAGGTCTAAAATACTCAGAATAAATAAATTATATAATGTCTAGGGGGGCCAGCTAAATTATAGCAAGATTCAATATTTTATGTTGAGTCTGGAAACCAAGAAAGCAGAGATGAGACATTCAAGCGGATTATTCTAAGTACTACAAAACTTAAATAACTGGCTTCTACTTGATGTCCTCTTCCCTCTTTATCACCTTTTCCTTTTAGACTATTTCTGTGGGGTGGGGATATCTTGTTTTAAATCTGTGTGCCGCACGTAATAAATGATAACCACTGTATAAAGTATTATTGTGAAAACTATTATTAATAATAAAACTGGTTGACAGGAATAGTCAATAAGTGTTTTGTATAGGTATATATATATATATATATATATATATATATATATATATATATATGCAGGTTTTGGTGTCCTCGGGTGTCTTCCCGTGTAAAAGTTGGGGTGTCTAGGCGACGTTTCGACGAGGTCTCACTCGTCATCTTCAGGCTGGTGCTTTCGGCTTCTTGTTACTGGAACAGAGCAGGATCTCAGTGTTTGAGTTCCTATAAATACTGTTGAGGGGGTGTGGTGTATAGCCTCCAATGTTCTGGGCAGAGAGGAAGTTCCCAGGCTAGTGTGCCTTTTCTTCTTTTGTTCCTTAATTACTTGAGGGATATCTTGAGTGATTTCTTGAGTGATATCCTGAGTACCACTTAGGTGGGTCATTAGGTGTGGATTAGTTGCTAAAGTCTTTATATATATATATATATATATATATATATATATATATATGCAGGTTTTGGTGTCCTCGGGTGTCTTCCCGTGTAAAAGTTGGGGTGTCTAGGCGACGTTTCGACGAGGTCTCACTCGTCATCTTCAGGCTGGTGCTTTCGGCTTCTTGTTACTGGAACAGAGCAGGATCTCAGTGTTTGAGTTCCTATAAATACTGTTGAGGGGGTGTGGTGTATAGCCTCCAATGTTCTGGGCAGAGAGGAAGTTCCCAGGCTAGTGTGCCTTTTCTTCTTTTGTTCCTTAATTACTTGAGGGATATCTTGAGTGATTTCTTGAGTGATATCCTGAGTACCACTTAGGTGGGTCATTAGGTGTGGATTAGTTGCTAAAGTCTTTGTGTCTTGACCTCTTGAACTTTGTGAAGAGTTTTTCTGAGAAGATGGCTGTACTGCACTTAGTTGTGCTCTGGTTTGGCTTCGTGTATAGGGGCGAGCTGTGGTTTTGTGGCCTGTGTCGGCCAGATCTGTGTAGGGATTGCAGGGGGGTGCAGCATCCGGAGGTGCCACCATGGTTTGGCTACTGGATGGTGTCTGTAATTTATCTGTGGAGAGGGTCTGGGTTTGGGTCTGGTGTGGTTGATTGGTGATAGCTCTTTAACATGGAACATCACCACAAGAGAATAATCATGGAAGCCATCGAGATAGAGAAACACCCTCACAACATGAACAAGCGTGACGACACATCCCGCTTGCCAGACATCTGGAAATTAGCCCTCCCCACAAAAACTGACACCAGATCCAGAGGCACACAGAACGCTATCACCAATCAACCACACCAGACCCAAACCCAGACCCTCTCCACAGATAAATTACAGACACCATCCAGTAGCCAAACCATGGTGGCACCTCCGGATGCTGCACCCCCCTGCAATCCCTACACAGATCTGGCCGACACAGGCCACAAAACCACAGCTCGCCCCTATACACGAAGCCAAGCCAGAGCACAACTAAGTGCAGTACAGCCATCTTCTCAGAAAAACTCTTCACAAAGTTCAAGAGGTCAAGACACAAAGACTTTAGCAACTAATCCACACCTAATGACCCACCTAAGTGGTACTCAGGATATCACTCAAGAAATCACTCAAGATATCCCTCAAGTAATTAAGGAACAAAAGAAGAAAAGGCACACTAGCCTGGGAACTTCCTCTCTGCCCAGAACATTGGAGGCTATACACCACACCCCCTCAACAGTATTTATAGGAACTCAAACACTGAGATCCTGCTCTGTTCCAGTAACAAGAAGCCGAAAGCACCAGCCTGAAGATGACGAGTGAGACCTCGTCGAAACGTCGCCTAGACACCCCAACTTTTACACGGGAAGACACCCGAGGACACCAAAACCTGCATTCCTGTACCCGTGAAAATCTACGAAAGCATATATATATATATATATATATATATATATATATATATATATATATATATATGGGCTGATTTAGGTGAAATAAGGAACTGTGTCAAGAGAAGAGCTTGACACTAATTGATATTTCAAGTCAAATAAAAAGTGGTCAGTCTTGATCACTGAGGATAGCTGAATGCTAGGGCAACATCTCAGTTTTGGACCCTTATCACGATCCAGTTCTTTGTGTATTTCATTTGGCACTTGGGTTATTTTAAAATATCATTGTGCAATGGAATATGTTAATAGTTTGAATTTAGAGGCACTCCCTTACGGAGATAGGAATTGCAAGAGAAATGCTAATCTGATATCGAAAATTGTTGAGCCAATTTCAGAGATGAAGCCTTTTATCTCTTTTTTTTTAAAGTTATTAATTTCTCGCTCATGAGTGCTTGGACTTGGGAAACTCACCACGACAGATTCCGCTTTGAATATCTCCTCTTCCAAATTAGCTTTTCTCTCAGATGAAATCATGATTTAGAAATCTCTCAGGTCCACAATGCTGCTGATGAGAAGAGCCTTGATCTAATGTAGGTACTTAAATAATTACATTTTTCTTATTTCTTATTCTAACATGACAGTCTACATAAATGCGCCCAGGTAAGTGCTCTGTCACTAAGCAGTACTAAGCATTAGTACTGCTGGATGAAGGCAAATAATTAGGAAACGAAATTAAAGGGACATATCACATTACCTGCACAATATCTTTCTAAAATCCACTTTGGGACATTTTCATGAGCTACTCCATCTTGACAATATTTATTTATTTTTCTCTTTGTGGAAAGGTACAAGGCAAGGAGGGTGGGGAAATGAGGACGACGACTATGGAGGAAGCTTTGTGCAAATAGAATCTGTGGTGTAGATCCAAGAAGTGACTTTCCAGCATTGGAAGGGCCCAATTCCTTTTTGAGATGAGCACAAGGCTGCACCCCATTCCCAGGAAGCGGGAACGGCAGTTAATTCAACGTGTGAAGCAACTTGTGAACATGAGGCGGACTGAGGCAGCCGCCTCAGGTGGCGGAATCTCAAGAGGCAACACCCCACCCCCACCCCATGGGCTGTTCTCCACCCTGCCACTGCTGCCAGAGAAGTGAGAAGAAGAACCTGCAACATCTTCCGGCGAGATCTCGCGAGATCTTGAGCTCACATGAGATTTTTTTTTTTATAAATAATTTTTATTATTTTCCAGCACAAATATACAATTCTATCAGATTTTCACAATTTTGGTTCTTTTTAGACTTCCTTCGGCTTCTCTGACAATCATCCATATTTACTTCTCAGTTTACGCATTCCTCTGTTTATATTGCCATTAAACTTCCCTCCCACTCCTATTTCTTTTTAACAATATATCTCGACTTTCACAGTGCTTCTTGAAATCCCACCAGTGTTGTTTGCACATCACATGTTCCTTTCAGATACTCAACAAATTTCCCACAGTCCTCGATGAACTTTTGGTCTCGAAGATATCTAATTTTCCCGGTTAATCTGTCCAATTCTGCATAGTCAGTCAGCTTCAGTCGCCATTCTTCTGTTGTCGGTATTTCCTCTTGTTTCCATTTCTGGGCCAGTAGAATTCTTGCTGCTGTGGCTGCATATTGAAAAAGTTTACAGTCTTTTCTTCTAATTTCATTCCCTGTAATTCCTAAAAGAAAGGTCTCTGGTTTCTTTATAAATGTATATTTTAACATCTTTTTCATTTCGTTATAGATCATCTCCCAGAAGCCCTTCACTTTCTTACATTCCCACCACATATGATAAAACGTACCTTCTTTTTCTTTACATTTCCAACATTTGTTACACATCTTATACATTTTTGATAATTTTACCGGTGTAATATACCATCTGTAAAACATTTTCATAACGTTTTCTTTAAGTACTGTACATGCAGTAAATCTTAAATTCTCTTTCCACAATTTTTCCCAGTCCTCAAACTGAATATTATAACCAAAATCTCTAGCCCATTGCAACATTACCGATTTAACTTCTTCATCTTTGGTATTCCATTCCAACAATATTTTATACATTTTTGACAAAATTTTACAATTATTGTTTATCACGTCTGTCTGGAACTTTGAATCTTTTTCTACATAACCACTTTCTTTAATGTCTTTTTTAAACATTTCATTAACCTGGAAATAGCGCAACCAGTCTGAGCTCACATGAGATCTTAACACTGCCATCACTTCTCCTCACTTCTCCGGGGGGGGGGGGGGCACACTCCAGCTGACACCACCAGAGAAGCAGTGACTGTGGCTTCTTGGTTCCAGTGAAATCTCACAGACTTCTCACGAGATCTCACCGTAACCCAGAAGCTGCAGGTGAAGCCACACAACCCTGGTATATGAGAGGCTTTGGCCTCAGGTGGCAAAATGGGATGGGGCATCCCTGTTGTGAAGATATCCCCTAAGGCCAGGGGTAGGGATTCTGCGGTCTCCCAGATTTCTTGGAATACAAACTCCCACCATCCCTTAATCCTTGTTTCTGGTGTCTGGGGCTAATGGGACTTGGAGTCCAACAATAATTGGAGGACCACATGTTCCCCACCCCTGCCTTAGGTGAAGATAGGGGTAGCCAATGTGATGCTCTCCAGATGTTGCAAACCAAACGACAACTCCTAACATCCCTGACTATTGGCCATGCTGGCTGGTCTTGTTTGGAGTAGAAGTTCATATGAGGATGGCACCATGTTGGCTATAAGAAAAGAGTGATGCCATGAATAGCTAAGGTGGGAATAAACCCAGCTCCATGGTTTCTCTAGCTGATGGGACTATGTTGGCTCCAAGTAGTTAAGAATATTAAATCTGAGATCACCGTGGCTATTACTGCTATGGATAGCAGCCAGATCACTAGTAGGCGATTAAAACAAAACATATTTTGAAAGGAAAAAGAAACCACTATGATAGCTGCTTTCCTAAGAAGGAGTGATGTTTGAAGATGTCCGCCCTTTGATTTCATTTCTCAGACGTGTGTACCTGCAGGTACCCTCATTCTATCAAACAAGTGTTATTACTTACATGAATATGGGCTGTGGGTCCCTGCCTTTTGGAAACCCTGTTTAAAAGAGAACTGGCTGCTTTTATATGTACAGCTGTGATTTCATCTATAGGCTGTGTGCAACATAAATATATAGCATTTTCCTTTAATAGACTCCAGAAATCCCTGTTGCCAGCAGTAAATTTTCAGGCCGAGATAACACATTTAGGGGGGAAATGCTTAGCTTGTATTTATTTCAGATGCTTAGAATTTTCTCTCTGGTCGTGTTATCTTTTAGTGACTTTCCCAGAGTTGTGTGCAAGCGAACTTTATTTGTTGCTGTCAGAGACACAAAGCCCTTAAGCAATCATAAATGTCGAGTCTAAGAGCGATGAACATTCAGACGTTTTCTCACATTACAGCTGCTGCCAACTGCTGATGTAGAGGGGAAAAAATGAAGCACATTAAGCACCTAAGAATTAAAAATAAATTATGTATAACATAGGCCAGGCGCTCATATAAAAAGCATTATTAATGCCTGTGTTGTGTGCAACAGTTCAGCTCCAATCATGTTTTATTATGATAGTCTCAGTATGTTTTGTACTGAGTTTCAAGACACCTGGAAATAAAATGGCTTCGGTTCTGAATGAGCTAATACAGTATATCCCCAGAAGAACAATCGTTTACCATGCAGCCAATTTTGTTTTTATTTTATTTTTACCCAGCACTTGCTTGCTTCCTCTATTTTTTTTTATCCCTAAATAATAATAATAAATAAAAAATGAATGTTTCATTTCTCTCTCCTCCTCCGTCTCAAAGGACCTGATCTGTAAAGCAGTAAAGCCCATGGAAGCAGAACTCATGGACAGGTTCCTATTGGGAAAACCTGCATGCTTTGTTACTACAATGGAAATAGCTGACTCCTCCCTTCCGTGCAAGGCAGCTGTATCCTGCATACTCTATAAAATAATTGTGCATTCTTCAGGGCTGGAACAAGCCCATCAGATGATTCCCACTGAGATTCTAAGTTCAGAGTAGTTGGATTTCCTTTGCAATCAGATGAAGAAATAAATGTAAACAATACAAATTCAAGTATTAGTATTAGTACAGTGGTACCTCGGGTTACATATGCTTCAGGTTACATACGCTTCAGGTTACAGATTCCGCTAACCCAGAAATAGTGCTTCAGGTTAAGAACTTTGCTTCAGGATAAGAACAGAAATTGGGCTCCGGCGGTGCGGCAGCAGCAGGAGGCCCCATTAGCTAAAGTGGTGCTTCAGGTTAAGAACAGACCTCCGGAACGAATTAAGTACTTAACCCGAGGTACCACTGTATTATTATTAAGCAGCAAAGGGCAGAGCACTATCAAGAACTGTATTCATGATGAAACATGGTATCCAACACAGCAATTGACAGCATCCAGATGTTTGGAAGAGCCAGGTGTCCCTCCCACCTTTGACAAACTGAAGAATGTCATCAACTCCCAGGCATGTGGGAAAACTGCAGGACAGTGTGGAATCCCAACAGAAGTGCTGAAAGCCAGCCTCAATCTCTCATGACACACCGCCATGGCCTCCTTTTGCAGTGTTGGGGAAAAGGATTCGTGCCACAAGATATGTGTGACTCCAGCATTATGACCCCTTATAACAGGCATGTCCAACTCCCAAGAGATTGGGATCTACTCACACTATTTAAAAAACTGGCAGTGATCTACACATTGGTCATTAGAGGATAGATCAGAGTTGTTGAGAATTTTTTTTAGGGAGCAAGAGTTGTTGAGCTATAAGGACAAAGGTGATTGTAACAACTACCACGGTGGAATCTCCCTTCTGAGTACTGTGGGATTACAGTTACTTGCTGACAGGGTCTATCCCAAGTCAAAATGTGGCTTTCGAGCTGAAAGGTCAACAGTTGACATGATTTTCTCACTGTTCCAGTGCAGGAGAAATACCGAGAGCATCGCCTTCATAGACCTGATGAAGGACTTTGACCTTGTCAGCTGAAAAGGACTCTTCACGTTGCTCAATGAGATGCCCTCCTCCTCTGACTAATGCATTTAACAAACCATAGACTATTATAATTCTAAGGGATAACCAATGTGAGGTAAGGCATAGAATCATAGAATTGTAGAGCTGGACAGGTCACCTCGTCCAATCTTCCTGCAATGTTGGAATATCAACTAAAACTCAACTAAACTATCCAGATAAACTGAACTGCAAAGATAGAAACCTGTTTGCGTTTCCTACAAAAGTTAGTAAGGTAAATGTTCAAGCTTACCAGTGATGGTGTAGCAGTGTAAGTACAGTAGACTATGTATTATTCATCCTATTTTGGGGCCTCAGTAAGCATCACATATTGCCAAAATGAACTTTCTTCCAAGTGATCTATCACTTTCTCTGAATTTTTAATTGGAATATGTGTTTTATGTAATAGGTAAGACTTATGTGTCAAGTGACTAATAAAATCACCATCATCAACCTTGTGCAGGTGGTGCCCAAGAAGGTAGCCCATAAATTTGGTTACAGACAAACTCAAAGTTTAGAATAGTGGTTTTCAAGCTTTCTCTCTTCCAGAAAACCTTTTCATAGTAACTATAAGATTAGGGTTAGGACAGGAGAAGGCCAATGGGGCCCGGTGAATGGCAACAAATATTCTTTGATAGTCTGAGGTGAAGCTCTAACAGTAGCTAGAGAACCCACCAACTTCCAACACAGTCTCTCCCACTGTCCAACAGCTAGAATCCTGAGGACATTAGCCTTAATGTTTAGCCTAAATACTTTCTCTTGTAATTTAAGCTGAGTGATCCAGTTCTTGTCCTCTGGGTCCTATCCTCTGCGGGAGATTTCTTCCTCATCCCTTATGCCTAATGAGACTAAAGCTTCTTAGTTTGGAACCTGGGGTTTGACTGCATGCTTTTGACCACCAATTATTTCTCCCCTCGTATGCCAAATTGCTTGTGACACACTTTTACAGTACAGGCAAAGGAAAAACTGACTGAATTCATCCAGCACTGAATAGGGAGTTAGCTGGTAGTTGTGCCCTCAAACTCGCAAATCTTGGAGTTGCCCTCGTACAAGTTCTGGGGTTGAACTGAGGCGTGGTGACGAAGAAGAAATATTACAGGCTGGTCTAATCTGCAGGAGAGCTGGGAACTTCTTCGCACTCAGGTCAATGGGTTGCATTCAGACAGGTCGTATGTTGCGAAAGGTGTGATATAATCTCCCTGCAGGTTTGTCCACAGTGTGATCACATAACACAATCATGACACAATATGCAGACTAGAGCCAGATGGGTAGAGAGACAAACTACCCTAGAAGGAGCATGAGAGGTGCTGCCCCTCCCTTAACATCCCACACACCCCAATTGCCAGTGTACAAATGATTCCCACCCACCCCCAGCTTCTTGAGGCCCCACTGAGTAGATTTATACTCAGTTATAATTGTTTTAAAGGCCCATGGTTTCAGTCATAAAGAAAAGGAAGTGGTTTTCAACAGTTGTGCCTGACAGAAAGCTACCCCACATTTTAAATGTTACATCTTTCTCTGAGTTGTGTGCAGGGCCGGCGCAAAGGTATAGGCGGCCTGAGGCAAGCAGCAAGAACCACCCCAACTCTTATTTTCCCCTTCCTGTTGCTGCTGTCATCTCCCCTTCTCCTAGCTCAGCTTATATGTATTTTATTTCATTGCTGCATTAGTGGCAGGAGCAAAAACTAGTTCTCCTCCTCCTTTCCCTTCCTCTCTCTTATTCTGAAAAAAAACACCGAGATCCAGTCTTATGCACCACTGGGGAATACACTTGTTTGGGATCCACTAGGTCCCTGTCCATCCCAAACCTGAAATGCCCCATTGTGGGTTCTCATGACAGACACATGAAACACAGTTTAAAGTAGTGTGCATAGGGAGCTCTGAGAAATGCAATCTTCCCAGAGTGATCAGCTTCCCCCTCCTACTTAGTCACAGTCTTGTCCTCTTGAACTCAGCAGGGAGGTGGATGGGAACAGCTCTAGAATTAGATGGCTTTGCCTGTCATTGGCTCCTGTGCCACCTACATTTGCTCTCCCTTCTTCCTGCCCTACCTGTCCCAATGGGCACCACCCACCACTGGAAGCCTCTGTCCTTTTGCATAACTGCAATGTGGCCTGTACAATGGTTAGAGCAGCATCCTTTGCCTCACCTGCTAGCATGAATATTTTCCACTGGGAAATTCAACCCCCAGACTGAAAAATATTCCCCATCCAGGAAACAGGACTCCCCCTGCTTACCTTTCCCTCTCCTGTATATTATGTTTCAGTGCATGATTCTAAGTAGGAACAAACGAGTTTTGTCTACTATCAAATTAAACATACTGCTACTGCCTTGGGTCAAACCTACACAGCAGCTGAACAGGAAAGTCACTTTCTTAAAAAGAAAAAGGAAAAAAGAGAGAGAGAGATCTGGTTTCATCATTCTGCCTTTAGCTACAAATGCCAATTTGGTGTGTTTGAACAGAATGAGTCAGTGATTGCCAGAAAGCCTCTTTGCTGTTGGAGACAGGACAGGCACTAGCATAAAATGTGCTCAGACTGCATTCCCTCAAGCTTGAACCACTAGATTGACAAACACCGGAGGACTTTGGGCAACGGAATGCGTAGAATGACCTTTGTCAACCTGGTGCCAATCTCAGGGCTTTGGCCTACTGCGCTCATTGGCCCCAGTGAGCGATGTCGAAAGTCAGGAATAAGGGGAGATGTAGCCCAAAACTTCTGGAAGACCCCCGGTTTGGTTGAGGAGGGCCTGCAACTATCGTTTTGTAACCTTGGGGTTCTACTTATCAACATGAGCCAAAATGGCCCTAGGCTGAACTGGAAGTGACCTCTGTGGCAATTTTGTTTCAAGAAAGACTGCTGGGAATTCAGCTTGCAGCATCTAACCCATTTCCAAAAATATATTTTTTAGTTATTTACACGTAAAGTTTGATCATGCTTTCCCAAAAGAATTCACACAACAACAATAAAAAAGCACAGCACACATCTAAGCTCAAAACCACCTGTATTGACTTGGGTGCTTCTCTTGCCCCATGCCAGGGCAAGTATTATTTCCTTAACAGATTCATCAGTAAGATGTAAGACCCCTGCAGAATCAGACGAAAGGCCTATGTCAGCCTTCGTTCAAACATCTTGAAGGCAGCAGGTTGGCATGGGCTGACCCAGTAGAGGGTGTTGTTGTATGTGCCACTCACCTGACCTTCGACCTACTCCATCACGGCAGTATACTGAGATGGAGAGAGAGGGGCTGGCATGGTGAAAACACGCTGGTGGAGCCAATCTGGTGCTCTTGCTGCCGTGTTAGCACTGCACCAATCTTTCCAACACCACATCTACTCTCTGTATGCTGCAGTGACACTGCTGGATGGAGGTCAGGAGAAAGGCACAGCCACGCCATGCCTCCAGCTACTAGGCTGGCCTGGGTAGTCCAGCCTCCTGTTTTCTACACTGGCTGACCAGATACCTCTGGAAATCTCACCAGAAGGACATGGAGGTAACCACACATTCCAGTTTGTCATTCCCAGCAACTGGTATTCAGAAGCATGCTGTCTCTGATGCTGGAGATAACATGGGGCCATAATGACCAGTAGCCGTTGATAACGCTATCCTGCACGTATTCAATGCCAACTCCCAATTCCTAATCATGAAGAGGGTTTTTGTTTTGTTTTGTTTTGTTTTAAGCCCTCGAATACTGCCATTGTACAGAATGGGAAAGGAGTCTGAGTTCAGTCAGGATTTGGTTCTGTTGAGGTTTGTATCCAAATAGCTCCTTTGCAAAAAGCCAGAGTCTGAAGTTAGCACAGCACAGCCTTGGGGAAAG
Organism: Podarcis melisellensis; assembly: GCF_964234715.1. Taxonomy (NCBI): domain Eukaryota; kingdom Metazoa; phylum Chordata; class Lepidosauria; order Squamata; family Lacertidae; genus Podarcis; species Podarcis melisellensis. The sequence continues at coordinate 24,328,211 of NC_138537.1, read as the reverse complement.
ATTAACAGGCGTGATCATTAAGTGGCCTTATCTTTTCATGCCTTTGGCTTGTAAATCTATATTGCTAAGATCCCGAAGGAGAGAAAGCTACACATCAATGATATTCCCCCTCCTGAGGTCAGAGGAAGTGAGGAGTGATAAAAGTGTCTAGAAGTTATATAGCTGGGATGGGTACTTCGTGGCCCTCCAGAAGTCATTGGACTACAAAGTCCATCATGCCAGACCCTTGGCCTTGCTGGCTGGGGGCCAGAGGAGCTGACTTCTGATTACATCTGGAGAGACACAGAATACCCAATCTGGCTGTAAGGAATTCTGCAACATTAATATCCTTTCAAGTCCATTGGAATTAATGTGATTTTCATTTGCATAGGTAGTCCCTTTTGCTGTAAAAGCTTCCCCTCTCAGGAAAATATTTGGGAAGAGTCTGGTTTCTGAGGCTCTTATCCTGATGGGTAATTTTCTCATTACAGTGGTACCTCGGGTTACATATGCTTCAGGTTACATAGGCTTCAGGTTACAGACTCAACTAACCCAGAAATATTACCTCGGGGTAAGAACTTTGCTTCAGGATGAGAACAGAAATCGTGTGGCAGCAGTGGGAGGCCCCATTAGCTAAAGTGGTGCTTCAGGCTAAGAACAGTTTCAGGTTAAGAACGGACCTCCAGAACGAATTAAGTACGTAACCAGAGGTACCACTGTGTTATTTATTTTCAGTTTTTGTAAATACAATATAAAATTTTGTCTGTGTGTTCTGCATAATTATAGGTGAAGCTTTTGCTTTCTAATGTATTTGATTTGGGCTTTCTTTTCTTGATATGGTCCACATGCTCATCCCATTTTTTGTTTCCTCCCTTCATACTCGTTTCATTAAAGCTGTCTGCTTCAGGCTGCAGTGCTATAACTCATTTACCTGCTGAACCCCAAGTGTTGAGTAGATTGTACTATGTATGTTTCACTTACTGGTATATGTGCTTTAAAAGTCCTGACAGGAGAAGGAAGGTGGTCTGGCAGCCTTTGAGCAGTTTCTGTTTCTTATCATACAGACACAGGAAATGAAGGAATCTCTTTCATTCCAGCTATGACTGTTGCTCAATACATGTGCCAATGAGCAGATTATCATTCCTTGCAGCCACTTGTGAGCACAGCGTAGCATAAAGAGCAAAATCCCTGCCAACTTTACAGTCATATATCCTGTCACATGGGAGGGATGACACATCAAGAGTAGAATCTGAACCATTATGTTAAACAGCGAAAGTGGGAAGAGTTCAGTATGCTTCTTTTGAACTTGACATCTCTTTAACCCCCTCGGCTGGGAAGTTGTTGCTTACAATAGCACAATCCTGGACGCATTATTTTCCCTTTTACAGTTATTTCCCTTTTTCTAAAATTGCAATAAATTGCAGCTCCAACAGTAACCTGCAGCAAACAAATAGAAAAAGGTAATTTACAGCAAAGAAAACACAGGGCATGTTACCATTAATTTTCTCTTTTCATATTCAACAAAAATAAAATAAAATAATTTTTAAAATAAAATTTCTTCCAATCCATAGCCCCATATCTCCACATGGTGATAGCTTCATCATTTTACCAGCTTTACCTATTTTCCTCAATTGCCAATATTGTATTAATTTTTTATTCTTTTATCTTGGGGTGGTATTCAACTTCATTTTACTCAGAGTAGACCCATTGAACTTAATGGCACTGTTATACAGTGGTTCCGCTCCTTTCTCCTGGGCAGTGTCCAGAAAGTGGTGGTGGGGCTGCCTTATACCCAGTCAGACCATTGGTCCATCTACCTCAGTTTTGTCTACACTGATTGGCCACAGCTCTTCAAGGTTTCTTACTATGGGTTAAAAGACTAGCATGTAGCTGGAAAAAGACTCAATAATAATAATAATAATAATAATAATAATAATAATAATAAAAAATATCACACCCATCTGACTGGGTTGCCCTGGCCACTATGAGTAGCTTCCAACAAATTATAAAACCACAGTAAAACATGAAACGTTAAAAACATCCATGTACAGGGTTGCCTTCAGATGTCTTCCAAAAGTAAGATAGTTGCTTATTTCCTTGACATCTGATGGAAGGGTATTCCACAGGGCAGGTGCCGCTACTAAGAAGGCTGGTTCCCTGTAACTTCATTTCTCACAGTGAGGAAACCACCAGAAGGCCTTCAGAACTGGACCTCAATGTCCAGGCTGAATGATGGGAGTGGAGACGCTCCTTCAGGTATACAGGGCCAAATCCATTTAGGGCTTTAAAGGTCAGCACCAACACTTTGGGTTGTGCTCAGAAATGTACTGGGAGCCAACGTAGACCTTTTAGGAGTGGTGTTATATGGTCTCGGCAGCTGCTCCCAGCCACCAGTTTAGCTGCCACATTCTGGATTCATTGTAGTTTTCGAGTCACCCATCCCCAAAATGCTTGGTACCTGGAGAAAACCAGCAAAAGCCCAGGCAGCAGTTTCATAGAATCATAGAACTGTAGACTTGGAAGGGACCCCAAGGGTCATCTAGTCCGAACCCCTGCAATGCAGGGAACTCAGATAAAGCCTCCATGACAGATGGATAAAGGAGATAACTCTGTATCTGATATACATTAATCTACTTACTTTATCAAACCTTTATTAGGCATTATGGAAATAAAACCTTAAAAGAGAAAATAACATATAAAAGCCTTGAAATATATATAAAAAAGGCAGCAGTTTGCTAAGTACATATATATATATACATATAGAGTCAGTGGTTTTCCTTGTTAACCTGCTCCTTGGAGGACTGCTGCCAAAAACTCGGCTACCCCCGCCGTTACCCTTTGGTCAACGTCGGATAGGTAGAATCCCACACATTCACCTTGCTGCGGTTCCAGACCACCCAAAAGAGGGGACAGCACGCGTTGACGGAGCGTACTGTACAATGGGCAATGAAAGAGAATATGCTCTACAGTGTCCGGGACATTCATAGAACATCTGCAGAATCTCTTGTTTCTAGGAATGTTTTGATATCTTCCCCTGACAAATGCTGAGGGAAAAACATTCAAGCGGGCCAGCATAAAAGCCCTACGTTGGGCTGGGATTATTAGTTTAGTGACGTAATTGGCTCTGCTATCTAAGATATTTAATTCATAGAATATGGGGGAGCAAATTTTGTTTACAGCTGCCATAATATTTTGTCTCTCGACATCCTTTAGTCTAGTTAGGATATTATGGGAAATATATTGCTCATTAGAATTGTACAGGGACTCCAGCTCGACGCCTAAAGATTCAATCTTTTTTTCGAGGTGCTGATACCATCTTGATTTATAGGAGTCTTTGAGCAAATCAGCGAGCAGACTTGATGGAGGGCAGCGGAAGTGGCAGCGTAACCAATACTTTATTGAGGTGGACCATGCCCAATATTCCATTGTGTGTATGCCTATTTCTGCACACATTGTTTCATATTTGATCATAGCTGGGAGTCCAAGAATACGTCTCAGAAAGCTAGAGTGAATCTTTTTTAAATCATTGTTATATGCTTGGACCCATAGCGGGATTCCATAGAATATCTGGGATTGCACTTTTGTTTGAAATATCTGGTTTGCCGCAGGAATAAATTGATTACCTTTCTGATAATGAAAACGGGCAACTGCTGATGAGATGCACTTTGCCTGTTTTATGGCATTTGTGCGATGGGTTGCCCACCCTAAATTGCTCTGGAATAAGATTCCCAGATACCTATAGATTTTCACTTGTTGGATTTCTTGCCCTCTTATTTTCCATTTCTCTAATTTCCAACCATTCGAGAAGACCAAAATTTTTGTCTTCTCATAGTTTATAGAGAGTTTGTTACATTCGCAATAGAGGATCAGTGAAGATATAAGACGTTTTAGACCCAAGCTCGTTAAGGATAGTAGGACAGCATCGTCTGCGTATAGTAAGAGAGGAACTGGTTTCTGATTAAGTTTAGGGGCATGTGATTCTATTTTTTGAAGGTAATCTGGCAAGTCTGATAAAAATAAATTAAATAGAAAGGGGGCAAGAATGCACCCTTGTTTTACCCCTTTCGAGATTGGGATGTCTGATGAAAGGTGACCTTTGTTGTTAAGTTTGACTTGACAGGTATTGGAAGAGTGTAGATTTTGCATTAGAATCAATAGGCGCTGATCAATTTTTAATTCTGCGAGTTTCCTCCACAACTTTGGGCGGTCAATTGAGTCGAATGCACCACGAAAATCTACAAAAGCAGCGTATATCTTAGATTGCCTTTGGGATCTGTATTTTTCAACCAGATGCATAAGAATAAGACAGTGGTCTAGTGTAGAGCAACCTTTGGAGAAACCTATTTGTTCTTTCCCTGGTAAATTTAGATTTTTCATCCAGGTAAGGAGTTTAGATAAGAGGTGCTTAGCGTAGATTTTCCCTATCACTGATAGAAGGCTTATCGGTCTATAATTCCTTGGTTCTTTTGGGTCGCCATTTTTAAAGATTGGAATAATTATTGATCTTAGCCATATCTCAGGTATGATCCCATATTTATCTATAAGCGTAAACAGTTGGGCTAAGGGTTCTGCCCACCAATCTATATAGGTCTTAAATAATTCTATTGGTAGACCGTCTGGCCCAGGAGATTTCCCCAATTTGAAATTTTTAACTATCTCTCTAATTTCCTCTTCCTCTACCCTTGGCCACTCCTGGAGTTTAATAATTTTATTTTTAGTGGTTTCATTTCCTTTAAGTTCACTATGTAGATTGTTAAATACAGATGTAAAGTATTGGGACCATTTGGATTCTGCAATTGGTGGTAGAGTTAGTTGATTTTCGGCTTTCAATCCTCCATACACTAAGTTCCAGAACGCTTTGTTGTTTTTACTCTGAATTGAGTCAAATAATTGTAGCCATTTTTGGGTTGCGTATTTCTGCTTCTTTTCGGCCAGAATGTAATGATATTTTCTTTTTTCGTCAAGATAAGAGGGCTCTAGTTTAGTGCGATTATTTTTAAATGTTTGGCGCAGTTTTCTTTTTAGCTGGAAACATTCATCATCAAACCAAGGGCTAGCGGTATGTTTAAGTACCCAAACTTTAGGTGGAGTACTAAGCTCTACAAACATTTGGAAGATTTCATTATAAATTTTCGGAATATCACTGTAGGAATTAGTGATCTATGAGTAGCTTCCAACAAATTATAAAACCACAGTAAAACATGAAACGTTAAAAACATCCCTGTACAGGGTTGCCTTCAGATGTCTTCCAAAAGTAAGATAGTTGCTTATTTCCTTGACATCTGATGGAAGGGTATTCCACAGGGCAGGTGCCGCTACTAAGAAGGCTGGTTCCCTGTAACTTCATTTCTCACAGTGAGGAAACCACCAGAAGGCCTTCAGAACTGGACCTCAATGTCCAGGCTGAATGATGGGAGTGGAGACGCTCCTTCAGGTATACAGGGCCAAATCCATTTAGGGCTTTAAAGGTCAGCACCAACACTTTGGGTTGTGCTCAGAAATGTACTGGGAGCCAACGTAGACCTTTTAGGAGTGGTGTTATATGGTCTCGGCAGCTGCTCCCAGCCACCAGTTTAGCTGCCACATTCTGGATTCATTGTAGTTTTCGAGTCACCCATCCCCAAAATGCTTGGTACCTGGAGAAAACCAGCAAAAGCCCAGGCAGCAGTTTCATAGAATCATAGAACTGTAGACTTGGAAGGGACCCCAAGGGTCATCTAGTCCGAACCCCTGCAATGCAGGGAACTCAGATAAAGCCTCCATGACAGATGGATAAAGGAGATAACTCTGTATCTGATATACATTAATCTCCCCCACTCCATCCATTCGGCATGTATTCTGCTTTGAACTGCTGCTTTTGCAAGCAACCCAAAGTCCCCCAACAGTGGGCCAGAAGAAGAAAGAAACATACTTATTGACCGGTTTTCTGCCAATGGCCAGTTCATTATTACTCTTCTAGCACAGAGCTTACCTGTAATTCAGCAGCAATTTTAAGAGTCACGTACAGGAGAGATGCGAGCCAAGCTGTGAACCAACACCAGGCAAGCGTGGGTTTCTGTTCCCTGCAACACAGACAGACCCTTAGGGCCAGTTGTGTTGCAAGCCTCTGACATCACCAGGTTCTAGAATTTATGGATAATTGTAATCTGGATAGACTTCCACTGTTGTTCTCATCTGGGGGACAGGCCAGCTCTTAGGATAATGCTGGCTGGGCTCCCTTTGCTGATGTTACAAACTATTTGCTCAATCAGCAAAAGTGTAGTTCTCATGCCTGTGCAGTTCCCTGTTTGGCTTGTCTTCTGCACCGATGCTGATCAGTCGTGTGTGTGTGTGTGTGTGTGAAGGGGGAAGCACTCGCAGCGGGAAAACCATGTGGTGCCAATACAAGAGAACCAAGCTGTAAGTTACATCTCAATCAAGTAGTTGCCTGCTAGCTCGTCTGTCATCTGTAACTGAGAAGATCACCCAGACATGTGCATTAATCTGGGAACCCGGGTGTGTGTGTTGAGATCATGGGGATATTTATGTATGCCACTACTGCGACCCATGTTTCGTTAGCCCAAAAATGGAAAATGAGCAAGGCCCCAACCAAAGAAGAGTGGCAACTTAAGTTGACAGAATATGCACAGCTTGCGGATTTAACACACAGAATAAGAGAACAAGAAGAACAAACGTTTAGAGAAGATTGGAAAACGTTTATTGAATATCTGGGAAATAACTGTTTGCCGCTCAAAACGCTGGCAGCATTAAGATAAATTCAACAGTGTAAATAAGTCGTGATGGATGGAATAATGGAATACTGAATGGTATAGTTTCTGCAGGGATTTATGATATGTAAAATGGACCATGGAAGAAGAAGATGAGAATTCGTTGATATTTTAAGGATGTAAAAATGAGAACTTTAAATGGTAAAACAGAACATTTAATAAAAATTATACACCAAAAGAAGAGAGAGATCATGGGGATATCTATTTGGAGACAAAAAGCATCCCATGAAAAGGACAGAACACAATTTTGCAGAGGGGGTGAGTCACACGGAGACAGTTAGGTTGCAAAAATGGGACAGGCTGGTATGGAATGTGCATAGAGTTTGGGGATAATAGCATGGTGCCAGCAAAACATGTAATCTACTTTCACCACAGCTGTTATACTAATGCTCCAAAGTTTGCACTGGCTCCCTATTGTCTTCTTTCTAGGCACAATTCAAGGGCCTTTCGGGACAGTGGTCTTCTTCCCAGGGATATCACGGAAATTTCTGCCAGAGCCAAAGCAATTGAGGCAAATATACATCAGTCCTCCTTTAATGAAACAGAGTAAGGTTGTTGCCTGACAAGAGCCTTGTAAGGAGACATAGCATTCACATTTTGGGGGAGGTGAGTGATACAACAATAGACTAGGGTGAAGAACCTCAGGGAGGCTGATGAATGCAGCCTCACAGGCCCTCTATCTGGCTGAGGGGCCACCTTCTCCAGAGGACTGAGGGGGCCCACGTGCAATACTTTGGTGCGTGGTTTCTATCACCACACCCCTGTTTCTGTTTGATCCTCACCTGAGCACAAGCCAATCATTTTGCTTCCAGCTAGCAGTCCAAAGAATACACAACTGTGATTTCCACCAATTGCCTCATGTTGAGGGCAAGCGGGACTTTCAGCGACCAAGTTCTAAGGAGCTATTTCCTCGAGCTCTTAACACGTGTGGAGGATTACACTGAAAACCATTACCACAATGCATGCAGCAGGACTTAATTAATAAATTTATTAGGTGCATTGTCTCACTGTAGGCAGCTCAAGGGTGTCTTTATAAAAATGACAACACACACATTCATTAAAACTGGTTGAGGGGGAACGACCCATTAGAAAGCACCCCGTGTTGGACTTCCTGAGCAACTCTCCCTTACATATATTTTGAGTTCTGGTAGCAGTTTCCACTTGGTTCCACCTCTGGGGAAGTCATGTGTCTTGCTTTACAGACACGTTCTATTTATGGGGATTCCTCTCTTTGAAGATACTTCCAGGCCAGGTCTAGTTTAAAAATGAAAAACTCTTCTAAGAAGGGGAGAGCAAAAGCCTGGTTGGCTGCTGTGGGAGTAGATGAGCCTTTGCCCTGATTCAGCGGGCTCATTTTATGTTCTCGTGCATAAAAACGGACATTTGCACATTTCCTGAAAATCTCTGCCCTCTTTTGTCCTCTTTTCGGGTGATGTCTAAGTGGCCCAGCTAGCATCATTTAGTTGTTACATCAGGTCGTGGGGCTCCACTAAGGATTAAGCCAAGGAACACATGAGAGCCAGTGTAGTGTTGTGGTTAAGAGCGGTAGACTCGTAATCTGGTGAACTGGGTTCGATTCTCCGCTCCTTCACGTGCAGCTGCTGGGTGACCTTGGGCTAGTCACACTTCTCTGAAGTCTCTCAGCCTCACGCACCTCACAGAGTGTTTGTTGTAGGGGAGGAAGGGAAAGGAGAATGTTAGCCGCTTTGAGTAATGATAAAGTGGGAGATCAAATCCAAATTCCTCCTCCTCCTCCTCCTCCTCCTCCTCTTCTTCTTCTTCTCTGGTGGGTTCCATTACTAGAGCCACATTCATGTAAGGCACCATGATACCACTTCAAACAGCTTCAAAGAATCCTGAAAAGTGTAATTTGTTAAGGCCGATGAGTGTTATTAGGAGCTGCCATGGAACTACAATTTCCAGAGTTCCCTGGGAAAAGGGACTGGCTGTTAAACTGCCCTGTGGATTGTGGCTCTGTAGGGGAATACAGACCTCCTAACAACTCTCAGCACCCAAACAAACTACAGTTCTCAGGGTTCTTTGGGGGGAGCCATGGCTTTTTAAAGTGGCATCATAGTTATTTAAATGTATGGTGTGAATGTGGCCTCAGTGTGCTAAGATAGAGGTGTTCCTCTTAATTTGCCTAGTGGGAGAAACTTCGCTCTAGTTACTGCATTCGTAAGTCCCATCACTGGCAGGACTGAACTTCTTACTTATTTCGTTCATTAATCGCTTAGCATTAAATATCCTGAAGGGATTTAACAATAAAAACAGCAACAATAAACACATGTAAAAAATACAATTTCAATCCGAGGCAGATAAAAACTGTGAACATAATCCCACTTGAAAGGCTTGCTGTTAAAAGGCTTAGCAATTTAAACGCTGGAAGGAGATGGCAAAGTCTTCTCCCGTGTAACTTTAAATGAAATGTAGCTTGCAGTGCTGCCACGAGTTATTTAAAGGTGGAGTCGCTCCCATTGGGTTTATGCATGAGTAGATTGGCACAGCATTGCAGCCTTGGCATTCAAAAATTGCATTACACATCTTTAAACTCCATGTCCCTGGTTGTTACTGAAGCTCTGCTCTTGCTGAATGGATGGGTGCGAAGGAGGACACGTTCTTTCAAGATTACTCAGAGCCAAGATGTCTGAGCTTGTAGAACAAGTTCCCTCTCAGTGATGGGAAAGTGGCAATATGTGGTGGAGCTTATGCTCTCCTTAGGAGAATTCACCGTCTGCTGCAAGCAGCGTATTATACAAATAAGGTCAGTGGGACTGGGTCACATTCAAGACCTCCTCATTCTCCACCACCAGGCCCAAATAATAGAGATTTTACGCCACGCTTTTCCACTGGCAAACCAACACTAATGAAACAGAAGCCACTCTCCAAAAATGAACTAATCAAATTTGTGATTTGAGGACTCGGTAAATGATCTGACTGCTCCTCCCATTTCATCCAATCTTACTGGAATAACTGAACATCCTGTGTTTGGGATGATTCTCATTTCCTTATTTTTTTTTTAAAAAACAATTGTTAGCAGCCATTGTTAACCTCTGCATTATGAGGCTGAGATATTTTAAACCCATGCTATTCTGAACGGCAGAAGTACAGTATATCCCACCTTTCTTTCAAGTAGTTCAAGGTGGCATAAAAGGTAGCTTTCTTCCTCCTCATTTTATCGACACAACAACCCTGTGAGGTGGATTAGGCTGAGAGACAGTGACTGGCCCAAGGTCACCCAGTGAGTTTTCAGGGCTGAGCAAGGATTTGAAGCTTGGTCTCCCAGGTATCAATTAATGTCATCACCTATAATTTGAACTTATATAACACATACATGGCACATTCCACAGGGGTAGCTATATTAGTCTGTTACAACCATCTTTTGTCACTTTATCCTCTTGCACAATGGGTCTTGCTAGATAAGCCAAAAGGAACACCCACAGACTAACGCCTCAGCCACTGAATCACTGTGACATCCTGAGTAATTGGTTTTGAAGTTGACTCAGTTTAACCCTCTGTAAAATGGGTATTATTTTTTACTATGACTATGATTATTTAAAAGTATATACAGTGCTTAGAGAAAAAGGTGCCGGAACTAACCACTAACACCTTCCTTGTTCTCTTATACAGTGGTACCTCAGGTTAAGTACTTAATTCGTTCCAGAGGTCCGTTCTTAACCTGAAATTGTTCTTAACCTGAAGCACCACTTTAGCTAATGGGGCCTCCTGCTGCCGTCACGCCGCTGGAACACGATTTCTGTTCTCATCCTGAAGCAAAGTTCTTAACCTGAAGCACTATTTCTGGGTTAGCGGAGTCTGTAACCTGAAGCGTATGTAACCTGAGGTACCACTGTAATGGCAATGGTGCCCATCTAGGAGATGCCAGAATTGAGTTTGTGCAAGTTCCAGCTGAAAAAAAAGCCCTGAGTATATTCCTCCTCCCAAGAGAGCCCAGGTTGGCAAACACACAGAAAAGAAGACAATGAAATATAGTTAAAGCAATTCCAATACAGATTCAGATTGGGAATGATCTCTAGTTAAAAGATTTGTTGGAAGAGGGAGGTCTTCAGTGGGTATCTAAAAGACAACAGAGGTGGTGTCTGCCTAATGCAGCAGTCAGCAACCTTTTTCAGCCATGGGCCGGTACCTCAGACCATGTGGTGGGCCGGACTATATTGTGGGGAGGGGTGAACGAATTCCTATGCCCCACAAATAATCCAGAGATGCATTTTATATAAAAGGACACATTCTACTCATGTAAACACATGCTGATTCCTGGACCGTCCGTGGGCCAGATTGAGAAGGCGATTGGACCGCATCTGGCCCACGGGCCTTAGGTTGCCTACCCCTGGTCTAATATTTAAGGAAAGAGTGTCCTGTTTTCTAAATTCTGCAGCACTGACTTCCCGATAAGATGGTATCTGCAGGAAGCCCTCACCTGTAGAGCACAGTGATTGGCTGCGTTTACAATGGGTAAGATACTCTTGGCATCCGTCTGTCTCGGAAAACAATAAAGGAGTGTGTCTAAGTGTCGGAGAGTTACAGTGTCTGCTGTGGCTATAGAGACTGATACAGGAGAGACATGTTTTGTTGCAGGTGAGGCAGATTAAAGCATCGGGTTTTGTTACTGCAGATGCACCATGGAGTTTCTTCTCTCTGCGCCCACCCCCCAGTGGTCATTCCTCCTCTGGTCACTGCTGTGGATACACGACTTGATTGTCTGGCCTCCAGGCATTGCGGTGGTCTACAAGGATGGGCAAGCACTTTGGTGAGGCAGCTGCAGCAATGGCTTGCCTCTCCGAAAGGGTATGGTAGAATGTGATGCTAAGATGTTTCAAAGAAAGTGATGGCTAAAGGTTCAACTTATCCAATTTCCCCCAGGAAAGTTCAGATATTAAAACATTGATGGTGGTGGTTGGGGATGTGGGCTGCCATTAGGGTGCCAACATTGTCATGCGAGGTTACAGGGAACCAGGCAGAAGGCTCTTCCACCAAATATCAAGAAAATAAAGAACTATCTGACTTTTAGAAGACATCTGAAGGCAGCCCTGTTTAGGGAAGTTTGATGTTTTATCGTGTTTTCAATATTCTGTTGGGAGCCGCCCAGAGTGGTGGGGCCAGATGGGTGGGGTATAAGTAATAAATTAATAATAATTATTGTTATTAGTAGTGATAGTAGTACCCAAAACATACATTCAGGAGGAGTACCAATCTCACAATAAACACCCATCTGGAAGCACCTTAAATTACAATGTAATGCACACACATGCTAGGTTGCCTCTTGATCAATTGACATCTATTCTGTTCTCTGCCTACACATTTAAAGCACCTTTACCCCCTCCCCCAGATAATCTTGGGAGCTGTAGTTTGTTAAGGTTGCTGGGAATTGTAGCTCTGTGAGGGGTGGGGTAAACTATACTTCCCAGGATTCTTTTGAGGGTTAATGTGGTTTAAATGACTGGTATGTATGCAGCCAGCCATTCCTTTTATTTTTTGGGAAGTATCAAAGAGCTCCTCTTTTTAAAAAAAAAAAAAAGGCAAGAAAGATTCTAGACATACTATTGCTCTCTTACACACACTTATCATAATTCAAGTGGCAATTTCCAGTGCTAAAGGGCTAGCAACTCAGGAAGTCTATATCCCCCCCCCCTTCTTCATTTAACCTTCTTTTGGTATGATTATGTCATCTATAAATTATGCAATCTGAATTGGTGCTGAAGACAAGCCAAAAATTCCTGTAATACAGAGCTCACAGTGAAACTGCTTATGAGATAAATTAGTCATAATGTACATTTCAGATAAGACGGCATATTCACGAACGTATGAGTAACTGCCAATGCAAACATACTATTGTCTGATTATGAAGACCGTATACTTCCTCTGTAGACCTTTAAAAATAAAAATCTAATCCTAGCTATTCCTCTATCAGAGTGATATAGATTGTCCTGTCCTTCTGCAAACATATAAAAAGTAAAATAAAAAGTAAAAACGCCTAGAGCAGCATGGAGTCGGCTGCAAACTTCTTGTTTATTTTTAAGAGACATTTTGTTTCTGACTATTTCTCTGTACCCATAGAGCAATGACAAACCTAGACAGCATCTTAAAAAGCAGAGACATCACCTTGCCAACAAAGGTCCGTATAGTTAATGCTATGGTTTTCCCAATAGTGATGTAGGGAAGTGAGAGCTGGACCATAAAGAAGGCTGATCGCCAAAGAATTGATGCTTTTGAATTATGGTGCTGGAGGAGACTCTTGAGAGTCCCATGAACTGCAAGAAGATCAAACCTCTCCATTCTGAAGGAAATCAGCCCTGAGTGCTCACTGGAAGGACAGATCCTGAAGTTGAGACTCCAATACTTTGGCCACCTCATGAGAAGAGAAGACTCCCTGGAAAAGACCCTGATGTTGGGAAAGATGGAGGGCACAAGGAGAAGGGGATGACAGAGGACGAGATGGTTGGACAGTGTTCTCGAAGCTACCAGCATGAGTTTGACCAAACTGCAGGAGGCAGTGGAAGACAGGAGTGCCTGGCGTGCTCTGGTCCATGGGGTCATGAAGAGTCGGACATGACTAAATGACAACAACATAGAGCTGGCCTTACCATGCAGCAAGATGGGGTTTTCTTTAGCTACCCAGAACTATAGAACTTAATGATGGGGTTTCAAAATACAAACATCAAGTTGTGAACAGTTGTCAACTTTCAAGTATCAGATTTCAGAAGGGGCTCGTTCTCCGACTTCCACCCTCCATCATGAAACCTGCTTGTCCAGTGGGATCCATGTAGAATTAAGCATTATTTTGTTTAAGTTGGGGGGGGGCGCCCTACACCCTAGATGTTAATAAATGGTAGGATTTTGCTTATTTGAGACATGAATGGAAATATGAGCTGCAGAACTGTGCCAGACAAGGAATCCCTGGGCTGGCTTATGTAGGGCTGTCATATGCCCAGAATTTCCTCGACATAGCCAGGATTCGTCCTTCGAAAATGGTGACCAGGTGGAATTTCTGTAAAGCGGCAAAAATGTCTGGGAAAACCCAGGAATATGGCAGCCAGCCCATATCAGAATTGTGGATATTTAGGTGATGTTCATTAAAAATAGGTAAAAAAGCTCATCAGCTTTTGTATTCAAATTTTCACTTTTTGAAATATAGCCGTAGCTTGGATCTCAAACGCCTTGGTTCCCGAACAAATCGGCTCCCGAATGATCAAAACCCAGAAGTGAGTGTTCTGGTTTTCGAACGATTTTCGGAAGCCAAATGTCCGGTGTGGCGTCCGCGGCATCCGATTGGCTATAGGAGCTTCCTGCAGTCAATCTGAAGCTGCACTTTGGTTTCCAAAAGTTTTGGAAGTCGAATGGACTTCCGGAACAGATTCCGTTCAACTTCCAAGGTACAACTGTATGGCAACCGTGTATGCAAACCAGCCTGGCCAGGCTAGTGATGAGCAAAGGTGTTAACGTGACAAAAGGGGTTAATGACCCATCTAAGAGGAATCATTGGGCCTGGGCAGACAGAGGTTGCCAAGGTGATGGGGTTTGTGTGAGAGGTGACAGGAAAAGAGTGGTTTTGAGTGGGCTGGGAGGAAGAAGAAAAACCTATAGAGATCCATCTTGGGCAGGCTGGCTGAAGACAGCCTGGAAGCGGTGCCTTGGACAGCAGAGCTGCACTGCTGTGGGGAACAAGCTCCTTTGAGAGGACCATGCTGTAAGATCTGGACTCTCTTGATCTAAATTCAGGTGTAAACATGTGAATAAATCACATTTCTGAAAGCTAAGACAGCCTCTGCCACATCTTCAGTTCTCCAAAGGAGCAGAGACCCTGGTTGAAGGCCAAGACCCCTGGAATCCCATGTGGCAGGGACTGTGGTGGTCTGTAACAATATAGTCTGATCCCATATATATATTTACTTGAAAGTAAATTCCTGCAGGAGGCAGTGGAAGACAGGAGTGCCTGGTGTGCTGTGGTCCATGGGGTCACGAAGAGTCGGACACGACTAAACAACAACAAAATAATTGTAATGAGTTTTTAAATGATTTACACACAAGTAAATGTGCATTTGACCAAAGTTTTAAACACCTATTTCAGTGGAAGTGTCAAGTATGTGCTTTTCAATCCCATTTGAGTAAACAGCGGAATTTGAAATAGCAAATGCTCCCTCTCCTTACCTGTTTTGCACCTCTAGAGCCAACACAGCAACAAGCGTCAGTACCAAACAGATCATTTAAAATATTCTGTGTATTTAGCTACGCATGAAGAAGTCATATGGCATTCTTTCTGATTCAATGGCTGGCTGAATCACTAGGAAAATAACGTTCTCTTATCTGCTCCTTGCGTGTACGCTGAGATTTGTATTTGCTTTTCCTGACTTAAGATACACGGCAGGAGGAGGGGTTACTTCCCTTCTACACCCTTTGTCACCACACACAATAGAAAGCAAGCAGGATTTCTTGCAACCTGCAGCATTAAAGGGGGCAGTTAACTATAGTCCTGCTGTGTAGATGTATTGTTATGACTTACAAGTACTGGGCAAACCGCGAGAGAAAATACACAAGGCCCTCCTATTATGGAGGAAGCAGTGGCGAAGACCAATTTGGCCTGTTATAAAAGGTGGCTGATATATAAACAGAAACACTATGTGGCTGGTTTCTAACACGGCTGTTTAAGAAAGGTTGTGTGTGCTACGTAGTAACTCACATTTCTGAAAAGGCAAAATGGAAATTGTGGGTTCATGTGGCCACTCAGATACTGTACACACACACACACACACACGCTCTTGCCACATTTCTAAGAGTTTCTCCTCTGCACCTTACAATTTTTCACACTTCAGCTGCAATCCTATCTGCACTTCTAAACCCATTTAACTCAATGGGACTTCAAAGGAAAAAACACATAGGGTCATCCTGTTTATTACGTATAAAACCATGCTCATTACATTTCCCAACATGGAACTTCCAGAGCACCTGAACTACATACAGTGGAACCTCTACTTACAGACATAATTCGTTCTGGAAGTCAGTCCGCTGGTTGAAACAGGATGCTAGAAGAGGCATTTTGTGTGCGTGCAAATTCGGCAGTAATACACTTCTGCGCATGCACAAATGGCGGCAAACCCGGAAGTAAACACTAGGTTTGCCGCAGACGCAACTTGGAACATCTGTGAGACGAGGCGTATGTAAGTCGAGGTTCCACTGCATTACATATTAATGTAGCAGCACTTCCTGTATGTTCCCCAAGAAAACAGGTACCATTGCTTTACGCTAATTGGTATGGTTTTATACCAGCGCATTGCAGGGACCAAATAGAAGTTCATGGCCTCAAGCCCTCCAAAGAGAAGGCTCATGAAGCCAGAGGTCATCTCCTGCAACTCACACTCGCTTTCAGAGACTGGGCTTCACACCCACCAATGCTCTACAGATCGGCCTCCGCAACTGAAACTGGAGCATGTGCCAAAAGCTGAGTAAACATGCAGAAGGACTTGAGACTTGAAAGAAGCAAATCATTCCAAGTTATTCAAACAAGAGAGTCATATATTTCCCTACAATCTGATTCCATTCTCCCAGAGGCTCTGAATATAGGGGCAGCCAGACCATTGACTGGACAGTACTAATGAGTAATGAGAGGAGGTACAGATTATTAGGCAACAGATATGAAGAAGGGGGATGGAGCCGTGGCTGAGATGCTAGAGGACAGAGCTGTGTGATCCATGGGGCAGGAATGGGGGGGATAGGATCCAGTTAGTGGGCTTTTCTCTTTTCCATGCCACGTGGGCTGTTTTGACAAGTGGAAGGGGCTCCCAACGGCTTCAAGTTACAAGCAAGGAGATTCCGACTAAACATCTGGAAGAACTTTCTGACACTCCCCCAGAAAGCAGTGGACTCTCCTCCCTTGGAGGTTTCTAAGCTGAGGTTGGTTGGGTGGCCGTCTGTCATGGGTGCTTTACTTGAGATTCCTGCATTGGAGGAGGTTGGACCAGATGACCCTTGGCGTCCCTTCCAGCTCTTCAGTTCTATTATTCTTTGCCAATTCTTTACTTTCTTCCCTGCCAAAATGAATTTCCTGTCTGTTGCAACCAGTAGGGCTGCCCGGCTGCCCTATAGCCCTGATCTTTGGCCCCTGGATTAGGCCCTTTCTCTCTGTGTGTCCCAGGGACTGCACACACCACCCCAGATGTTCTCAGGCTTTTTCAATGGTGTTCCAAACATATATAATTTAAATGTGGGGTGCCTTGGAATGTAATCCTTCTGTAAATAGGGAGTTGCATGTATACAAAATATGTACAGATTCAACAGAATACAGTGGACGCTCGGGTTGCAAATGTGATCCGTGTGGGATGCACGTTCGCAACCTGCAGCGGTGTGTCTGTACATGCACATGTTGCGATTTGGCGCTTCTGCGCATGCACAAAGTGTGATTTAGCGCTTTTACGCATGCGTGACCACCGAAACCCGAGGTACTTCCAGGTCTTTAACGTGAAAAAACGCAAACTGAAGCGTCTGTAACCCGAGGTATGACTGTAGTAGAAACCCAGAAAAGGGCATTCCCTGTGGAAGTCCCTAAATTGTGGGGTTTCCCAACTCAAAGAGGTGTGTCTGACACCTTCATTACATTGTTTTTGCTGCATGCTGAAGACACACTTCTTCGCTGCTGTAATTGGCTTCAAACTGTTTTCAATCCTAGTGGTGTAGTGATAAATACACTAGCACATTCGCAAAGTTAAGCAGGGTCTGGTCTGGTTTCGAACTGGATGGGGAACCACGTGTTAAGATACCTACATTACAGGGGTTGGACTGGATCACTTGGGGTCACTTCTGAGTCTATGAGGAAACAGCAACTGGTTCCCAAGAGGGAGAGCAGAAATGTAGCTGGAGCGCATGGAATTGGCATTCCCTGTTGCCCCCGCTTGCCTTCTGCCACATATGGTGGCTAGTTTTGTTCTGATACAAGCGGCTGGAAGTCATAATGGTACATGCCTTTCATGAGTTTGACACCACATTTTGATTTCCTTCCTCCTCTGGCCCCTTCCCCTGTTTAACACTTCTGTGTCCTGCCTGCATTGCTGTCGCACTTACGACTTCCTTTAGAGGAGGTTTGAATGCATTTCCTCCTCTAGGTTTCAGTTTGTCTGAAGTTGATTTTACATGCTTATCAGTCAGAAAACTAGGTTAAAGATTGTATTAGGTGTATAATGGAAGAAGAAAAATAGCTTGAGGGGATGATTTAGTGGGGAGGGGGCAGCTGGCATGTAAAAGTGAAGCAGAACCTCCTCTCAGTTTTCCCTTCTTCCTACTTCATGAAGACATCGCCCAACAGCTGCTGTTCATTAAAAGATACCTTCTTGTTGGCATTTTACAAAACAACATGGATAACATGAAAATACAGAGTTGGTTTATGTTGATGCAATCCAAGTCTTCTTGCCTATTTATGGCAGCGTAACTGCACTGTCTAGTTAAGTGTGGTGTATGGTGATGGATGGCAGGAAACTGGAAACCCATAAATGATGATACAGTAGAAGCTCAGAGATGCAAACTGACCAGTCAGTCATAGCCTCATTTCCTCAGAGGACCGAAAGCAAAGGAAGCCATGAGGAGTCATTCTTCAGCTGGTCTGTTCAGAGCTTGCCTCCTGGGGGTGGAAATAAAGGACTGTGTGGGTAATACGGCTTGAGAAACATGAGAGGGAAACCAAGAATTTCTGATCCACAAACAACAGTTGCCGTTGCTAAAACATTTGAGGCTGCAATGTTGGGTTGAAAACAAAATCAGTGCTGGATCCAAGATTTGGGGATCCCAACCTGGAAGAGGAAGGATATCTAAATTCAGAATTCCAGAAGGAGGCACCTGACCTTCTTGGGTACTCTAGGCCAGGAATATTTGACCTTTGCAGACCCAGGATCCACTTTTAATCCAAGCATGCATTTGGGGAAACATTTTTTTTTACCATAGATCTACATGGCGGCAGTGCTCCTGTTGCAAACTATCTTGGATCAGGCCACAACCCATTAGTGGGTCTCTTGAAGACCAGTGCTCTAGGTAAACTGGAAATGATAGCATGGTTACTGCAGTGGGCTATTTGCTGGTCTTGGGCCCTCGAAAATGCCCAGCCAAACCACCCTCTGGAAACAGTCCCAGTGGACCCAATGTCAACACATTCAGTGTTTTCTGCCACTTGGGTCCCCAGATGCCACTCACCCCTCTCGCCATGCACTTATGTGTATGCTTACCCAGCAGTGGCCTGTCATGGGCTGCGAGCCTACGGAACCTAAATCAGCACATTATTTGCAAATCTATGGGAAACATAACTATGCATGAGTGCAAGTTAATGCATGAAGGGGTTAAGACCACGGAGCTGTGTTCCTAGACTCAATTAGTTCACAACCCTCACTTCCAGTGCTATGTAGCGCTTGCTTTCCTCACTCTCTTCATGCCATGTAGCCGACCAGGTAGGACGTGTCTGAGCTTGCTCCAAGCTCAGACTGCATGTGTGAAACTACAGTCTGTATTTTGTACTCAATAGTATTGTACCTGCGTTCTCCTTAATAAACTACAGCTCCCAGAACTATAATGTTGCAATCCGCTGAATGAAATGGGAATTGCTTCTGAGTAGACACCATACTTCCTTGGGAGTAAATAAGCCCTACTGAAGTCAGCACGATTTGCTTCTAAGCCAACATGGATAAGATCAGGCTGCACATTGTGTCCTCAGCATGTGTTGGCAAACTTAAAAGAATAGGGATTGTTTTAAGGGGCCCAAAATGAAAGAGGATTTAGGGCAGCGAGGAAAGAATTATTAGTGCATGATGCCCCTAACACAATATTTGTAGAGGTCAGGGCAAATTATTCAGCCTCACAGTCTGAGGCAAGGGTCTCCGTTTCCAGATCTTCCGCCACCTGGGAAGACTTGGAAACATTTCCAAAGAAAATTGGTGCTTTTAAGTTCCAGCTCCCAAGTCCTGTTTCTCCGGTAAAAAGTCTGGATAGCAATCACAGCACACTTGTCTAATCCTCCTTGCAGCCTCCGTTGTAACAGAATTTAATAACAACGGCAGGAAGCTGACTGCTTCATGCTGGCGGGATTGTCTCGGGGTGCTTCCATGAGGGCTTAATTTGGAAATGGGTCATGGAGATACCACAAGTGGGATGTTGGCAAAAGGATTCTGGGTTGCTGGTTGTTGTTGTTTTTTCAATACAATATTTTATTGGTTTTTTTTTCCATATTACATCATAATATAAATAAACCAAAGCCATCACCACATCCTCCCCATATATCCACCAATCAAACCTAATATTCTTTTGTTCCTCCCCCTGCTTCCCTCCGCCCCAACTCGATTTCCTCTACATTCTGAGATTACATTTATCTTTGCATTTTACAATCTTCCCAAATCTTCTATATATTCTTATTATCTTTCCTTACTAATTTACCTTCCCTCAGATACTTTACATTTTCATCTAGGCATATTAGCATATCTTTTTTTGAGCAGTATGTTACCATATATTCATCAAAACATTCCCACTCCTTTTTAAATTTTTGATTCAATTGGTTTCTTACAATAGCTGTTAGTTTTGCCAGAGTTAAGTATTCATTTAGTTTACAATACCATTCCTCCCTTAAGGGTAGAGTTTGTGACTTCCACTTAGCAGCAATCACTACTCTAGCTGCTGTACTTGCATATAAGAAGATTCTCGCCCTCCCGCCCCCGTGGTATCTCTTCCCCTATCAATCCACGGAGATATATCTCTGGTTTTTTTATCATTGATATTTTCAGCATCTTCTTTAATTCTTCAAGTATTACTGTCCAAAATTTCTTAATTTCCTCACACCTCCACCACATATGTATTGTTGTTCCTATTTCTTTACCACATCTCCAGCAAAGGCTGGATTTCAATTTATATATCTCTGCCAGAGTTGCAGGTGTTTTAAACCTCGTGGTTTTCCGCTAGAAGGAGTAAATCTGGCTTAAATGGTAGGGAAACATGGGCTCTGGCATTTTGATGCCGAAAATATCAGGTAGATGTAATTTTCCATTGAAGAGAGTTTCTTGCATTCAGGAGCATTTTTTTAAAAACGACAACATTCACCTGCAATATTATTATTATTATTATTATTATTATTATTATTATTATTACTATCATCATCATCTTTGTCATGCTGATGGTGAGGCTGAACTCCACGCAGCCTAAGCACAAGTGAGTTGCACAAGCTGTTTTCCGAAGCGCTTCTTAAATTAATTTTAAAAAATAAAATAGGAAGTTTGGAGGTTCGAAACAGAAAAGAAGTAGCAGGAAAATGAGCAGAGGTGCTGAGAAATGAGTAATGGAAAGTACCATGGCTGGTGTTATAACTGCAAAGGACTTCCCACCGCCCTCGCTCTCAACTCTAGAAACTTGCCAGTGACACAAGCATTGGATACAGCTGCCGCTCGTAGCTTCTTGGGGGATCTGCCAGTGCTCTGATGCCATTTGTTCAGCTAAAGCATGGGGGGATTAGACAGGCCCATTTGCAGGTCTGGGACAGGGTGTTCGTTTTCCAGGTCAAATTCAGGCATCATGACGATATTGCAGGATCCGCCTCTGGGACACAGCGAAGGAAAGAATCCTACTGCTTCTGCATCTGCTGCTGCAGCTGCCTTGCGTAGATAGGCAGCCATGCATAGGCTGTCACATCTGAACGAGACCAACATTCTTGAGCCTTCAGTTTGCTCGTGGTTGCTACAACTTGATATTTCTGATCTGTTAATCCCCATGCTGCCCTGACCCCACTGTGCCCCCCCCCATCACATTATCTTTGGATAGAAAGGAGAAGAACATGTTATATGTGGTCATACAAGCTAAAATGGCTAGGTGTACTGTTTTGCTTGAACAACATTGTGCCAGACAATTCTGTTTCAACTTAGGAAGACATACTGTACAGTGGTACCTCGGGTTAAGTACTTAATTCGTTCTGGAGGTCCATACTTAACCTGAAACTGTTCTTAACCTGAAGCACCACTTTAGCTAATGGGGCCTCCTGCTGCTGCCATGCCGCCGGAGCACAATTTCTGTTCTCATCCTGAAGCAAAGTTCTTAACCTGAAGCACTATTTCTGGGTTAGCGAAATCTGTAACCTGAAGCGTATATAACCTGAAGCGTATGTAACACAAGGTACCACTGTACAAGTAATTGCTGATGACGCTGCAATTCCTTCTTTTATGTGGGCACTTACACCTCTGCACTATAAAGTGGTATATCTGCACTATATCTGCACTATAAAGTGGTATAATAGTGGTTTATATGTAAACAGTCATGGCTTCACCCAAAGAATCATGGGAACTGTAGTTTGCTAAGGGCACACTATTAAGAGTTGGTGAAGACCCCTATTCCCCTCACAGAGCTACAGTCACCTGAGTGGTTTAATAATCAATCCATCTTCCCAGAGAACTCTGAGGGTTG
This sequence comes from Podarcis melisellensis, assembly GCF_964234715.1. Taxonomy (NCBI): domain Eukaryota; kingdom Metazoa; phylum Chordata; class Lepidosauria; order Squamata; family Lacertidae; genus Podarcis; species Podarcis melisellensis. The sequence goes on along the minus strand of NC_138537.1, from coordinate 24,306,039 downwards.
TAGCACTGTGAGGGGAATAGCAGTCTCCCAATGACTCTCAGCACCCTGAACAAACTACAGCTCCCAGGATTCTCTGGGAGAAGGGGTGGCTGTTAAAACGGTATGATACTGCTTTAAATGTACAGTGTAGATGGAGCTTCAGCCAAAGGTAAAGGTAAAGGCACCCCTGCCCGTAAGGGCCAGTCTTGACAGACTCTGGGGTTGTGCGCCCATCTCACTTAAGAGGCCAGGGGCCAGCGCTGTCCGGAGACACTTCCGGGTCACATGGCCAGTGTGACATCGCTGCTCTGGCGAGCCAGAGCTGCACACGGAAACGCCGTTTACCTTCCCGCTGGTAAGCGGTCCCTATTTATCTACTTGCACCCGGAGGTGCTTTCGAACTGCTAGGTTGGCAGGCGCCGGGACCGAGCAGCGGGAGCGCACCCCGCCGCAGGGATTCGAACCGCCGACCTTTCGATCGGCAAGTCCTAGGCACTGAGGCTTTAACCCACAGCGCCACCTGCGTCCCTTAGCTTCAGCCAAGTGATTAATTAATTTAACAGCATATGTGGCAAGGCTGGGTTACTGTATGCAGGAGATAAGATGATGACTTGCATCAGCATGGGACCCTAACTCAGATCACATATTTCACTGCTGCTGACTACTACACTATAGAAAATATACAAATTCCACACCCTGTCTTGGTGGCAACCTTTGGGGTGGAAGCAAAAGATCAAGAGCAAATTGGCCAAGGCCTCATATTCATGAGTGGTTACAGCTCCTATTGGCATAGTACTGGTGCATAGTTAACTCGCTAGAGAGTAAGCCTAACTCCCCAGTCATATTATCAGCACTAGCTGCAACTGCTGTGATGCAGGCTGAGCCTTTTTGTATCAGTCGTGCTGAAGAGATATTGCCACATGCATCATCAAATATTACTTGCATTATACTGTCTCTGGTTTTAATGACCTGGCAGGCAACAGCGGGTGGAGAAGATATGCACCAATGTTATCTGAGTGTTGTAACACTTTGCCAATCACCCTGGAATGGACATGGAATCCAGGCTAATTCCATGCAGGTTTATTTAGACACAGGTCCCACTTATAATATTAGGGAGCTGCCTTATACCTAGACCAGGCAGCTTGTCCATTTAGTTCAGTGCAATCTATCTTCTGGCAGTGACTGAGTTTCAGACAGGAGTCTTCCCTGGCCCTGTTTGAAGATGGCAGGGATTGAACCTGGGACATTTGCATACAGATCATGTGCTCTAGCACTAAGCTATGGCCCTTTCTTAATTTTGGTTCTCTCCCAAATACCTGTCCATAACATTTCAGCCTGAAGTAAACAAAACTCCTATCTACTAACCATCCCTCTGCTTATCAACAGTGTTATGCTTATTTTGTGATTGCCCAGGAATCTCTTACATACTTTCCATCTGTGTCCCTGCTAAATCATGTTCTCTTTTTTGCCTTTTGGGAAATCCTTTAAAAAAAGTAATGTTAAGGTAAACTTGCTTCCATTTCACAGTGTTAGTGAACTGACCGTGTCATGTTTTAACACATCTGTTTCCAAAAAAAGGGGGGGCAGGACAGGCTTTTGCAAGTGTTACCCCCTTGTTGTTGGACTACAAGTCCCATCTGCCCCAGCAAGCATGACCCATGGTCTAGCATGATGGGAACTGTAGTTTAGAAAAATCTGGAGGGCACCATGTTTGCTTCCCCAGGGCTACAGTAGAGCATATTATTGTCAGTTTTTCAGCATCTACTTACAGTTGTGCCTTTAAAGAGCTGATTGAGCTTGAGCAGGTGATAATGTCTATTTCACTATGCCTTGCAAAGTGTTTATTGGCTGCAGATCTAGCTGCTCCTGAAAGTAATAGTAGCAAGGCTTGGTTGAACAGCTGGCAGCCCTAGAGGAGGAGTCTTCTTCAGACATTTGTAATAAGTGCTATGAGGTTGGGGGTGGGGAGGCTGTATACTTGAACCACCTTCTAATTCTTGGATCCAGCATAGATTCAGTTCCTGGAATAGTCAGGCTAGCTTCCTGGTGAGGTAATGATCCTCTATGTATGGGCCACTAAGGTAACAAAGGAAGTGACTCTGTGCCAGACTAAAAATGGGTGAGGGCCCCTCCCTCAACTCACTGGTAGTTAGAAAGACAAAGGCTAGTGTGGAGAGTTGAGTTATGTGAGTGAGAAGGTAAAGCAAAAGCTGCAGTCTGGGAAGCCAGAGATAGAGAGCCTTGCCTGATGAATCCAAGGCTGTGGCAAGACCTTGTGAATGCCAAATGATCACTGGGTGGGGTTAAGAAGACAGGCAATGCAAGCTCAATTTACTTGCATTTCTGTGCCCTCTACCTAATCTTCCAGCATCCCTTGTAGAAGAAAGCAGAAAGAAACTGTTTCTGTTTTGATCTCCTCACTGCATCATCTTGTATCCCTGAGCTTCCTCGTCTCTGATTTTTCCTAACCTTGTTATTCAGAGTCTTCTCTGTGTTTGACTGCTCCTTCCTTATCCTGTATTCCCTAGCCAAGCCAGGCCAAAAATAATCCCCACATCCCCTGATTCATCTATGATGCTAACCATCTGAAAGCATTTGGACAATCAGTTATATATCCCCACAGGTTTGCTAGATCCTGCCTAGATCTTTAAAAGGTCTGAGCAACAGGAGGGGCTGCAGCTGTAGCTTTTCCTGTTCTGTATCTTTAAAAAAGTAGTCTCTCACCCCAATTCCCCACATTGTCTATGGTGAGGACCGAGGGCTGCAGTTTTGCTACAAAGAAGATAGGAAAGAGCACATGCGCTGGTGGAGACCCAGAACATATTCAGAGCAGAGGTGATGACATCATTGGCTGGAGCAGCAGAATAATTGACAGGCTCTCCTCTCTCGGGTGAGTGAACGAAGTAATAAAGAGCCTTTCAAGTTTGTTTGAGGCTGATTAGCATAGAGGAAGTCAGAAAAGAATTGAGCAGAAACTGGATACTTTTCTCATTTTCTTTGATAGGGTTTCCCTGCTTCGTTTCTTTGATTGCAGTTTGAATGGTTTGCACTTCTTTGCGAGATGGTCGGCGTTTCTAATTTAAAAGCCTCAGGTTGTGTTTCAGAAGGCTGGAGATCCTTTGTTAAAGCTCAGTACGTTTCTGCAAGTTTGAAACTATGCAGTCGGAAGTGGGCGACACCACTGAATTCAATAGAGCTTACTCCCGGAAAAACTATGCATGGGATTGCAATCTTGCTAATCCTGATGAATTGTGTATGTACTGCATGTGTATGAAAAGGATCAACCCAATGGCCTGGATCTTTGGAATCTCCTTGTGGATGCAGCCATGGAGTCTCTTTGTGGGTGTGGCTATGGGGTCTGTGATGCTAAGCTTTTGCACTTCAAAATTTATATAGGAAACAGGCCTTTAGTGCTGTGGCTCCTGCCCTTTGGAATTCAGCTCCCTAAATATTAGACAGGCGCCATCTCTGTTGTCTTTTTGGTGCCTGCTAAAGTCCTTCCTCTTCCAACCAGCCTTGTATGCTGAGATCTTTTCCAGTCTGCATCTGTATTGGAATTGTTTTAGAATACTTTAAAGACATTTTAAATAGTTCTATCGCTTGTTTGCCACTCTGGTCTTCTTTGAGAAGAAGGGTAGAATATTAATTTAATAAATAAACAAATAACATTCACCACTATCATCATCATCATCATCATCTGTTATTTATACCCTGCCCATCTGGCTGGGTTTCCCCAGCCACTGTGGGCAGCTCCCAACAGAATATTATTAATAAAAAAGTGAGAAAACATCAAATATTAAATACTTCCCTAAAGAGGGATGCCTTCATATGTCTTCTAAAAGTCAGATAGTTGTTTATTTCCTTGACATCTTATGGCAAGGGGTTCCACAGAGTGGGTGCCACTACCGAGAAGGCACTGAAAACAGCCATATCCTCTTCCACTACCTATGCCCAAGATGTCTGGGCATCCAGAACACAGCAACACAGTCTCCCCCCCAAAAAAACTTATTCCCTTAGAAGGTGCATGCCTGAGTACTGCATTCTGTGGTGCATATGGGCTTCAAGAAAGCACACTCCCAGTTTCCTCGCAGACGAAATCCCATGGGTAAGGAATTTGTTTTGAAATCTAGAATACTCCTGAAATAATTCTCTCTTCAATCTTATGAAAGTCTCCATTTCACCCAGAACCAAACTAAGACACTTCCAGTGAGCATGAGAGTTTCCACTGCTTATCTCTGCATTCTTACAAGCGTTAAATTCTTCAGTGTGCTGCACCCTCGTTCAGATAATAGTAACCTTGACCAGATACCTCTCTCAAATCAGATGTCCCGGCTCAGTTTTCCTAACATTGTTAGGCTGCCATGGAAACATGAATACACACTTTCTCAAGTTTGCATCGCACTTCACTGAGATGAGCAGCACTTGCAGACTGAGGGTTAAGTATTAATATTCCCTTTCTTAATGAGTTACAGCTGAAAGTAAGCAGGTTCCATAGACCTCCTGAATAGATTGCCTCCTCCTAAACTTTCATTTCGAATGGCATTCAGCCCCACATTTAGACTCCCAGTTGTGTGAAAGGATGGAGAGCTGAAGATGCAATGTAACATAAATTGAAAGGCAGCTGAGAAACCATCCCTTGGACCTGAGGTGGAAGCCACAGAAATTGCTGGAATAGATGTTGACTATTCACTGAGCCAGTATTATGCAATGATTAGAGCAGGCTTCCTCAACCTCGGCCCTCCAGATGTTTTGAGACTACAATTCCCATCATCCCTGACCACTGGTCCTGCTAGCTAAGGATCATGGGAGTTGTAGGCTAAAAACATCTGGAGGGCTGAGGTTGAGGAAGCCTGGATTAGAGCAAGGATGTAGAAACTGTGGCTCCCCATATCTTGTTGGACTCCAACTTCTATAAGCCCTGGCTAACACAGATAATGGTCAGGGATGATGGAAGCTGTAGTCCAGCAGTTCTCAACCTGTGGATCCCCAGATGTTGTTGGACTACAACTCCCATTATCCCTTAGCTCTGGCCTTGCTAGCTAGGGGTGATGGGAGTTGTAGTCGAAGAACATCTGGGGACCCAGAGGTTGAGAAAGGCTGCTGTAGTCTAACAAAACTGGCCATGTTTGCTGGGAGGGGTAATCCAACAATGTCTTGGAAGGCAAAAAGTTACCCAACCCCTGTTCTAATCTGTACTCAGCTATGATGCTTTCATTGAGATTCCTGCATTTCAGGGAGTTGGAGTAGATTGCTCTTGGGGTCTTTTCCGACTCTACAATTCTATGGAGCTCACTGAGTGTCCTCGGGTCAATTGCTGCCTCTCAGCCAAAGCTACTCCACAGAGCTGCTCTCAGGATAAAATGAAGTAGGACTATCTGGAGGAAAGGGGAAGATAAAAAATGGCTTTTTATAGACATAAAATACTCTATGATTTCTTCATTCAGGAGGCTGGGGAAGCTAAGCTGAGCAACTTCTCTCCTCCATTCCAGACAAGCACAATTCTATATAATTTTTTTATTAAATGTTAATTTACATTTCAAAATATTCATTTAAACAACCTTAAATCAATGACTTCACTTCTTCTCTTTCTGTGGTTCAACTTGCATACCAAACATCCCTGCACATCTTACATGAACTAAACCATTCAGTAAACCATTGTTACATTCACCAAAACTTATTTACACTGTTGAATTTATCTTAATGCTACCAGTGTTTTTAAGTGAACACAATTTTCACCCATATATTCAGTAAACATTTTCCAGTCTTCTTTAAACGCATATTCCTCTTGTTCTCTTATTCTATATGTTAAATCTGCAAGATGCACGTATTCCATCCTGACAAGCACAATTCTCATTGTCATTGGTTTATCCTGCAGCCCCTCTATGCATGTTCACACTGAAGTAAGTCCCAAGGAGCTCAGGAGAGTTTACTCCCACTTAAATGTGCGTAGGGTTGCAGCTTTAGTTGATTTGCTAACCATTGTTTTATTTTGCTACATTTAATAATCCTTGACTGCTCTAACATCACTGGCCACAACAGTATGCAAATCATAGAATCATTGAGTTGTAGAGTTCTAAGGGGCGCGGGTGGCACTGTGGTCTAAACCGCTGAGTCTAGGGCTTGCAGATCAGAAGGTCAGCGGTTTGAATCCCCGTGACAGGGGTGAGCTCCCGTTGCTCAGTCCCTGCTCCTGCCAACCTAGCAGTTCGAAAGCACGTCAATGTGCAAGTAGATAAATAGGTACCGCTTCGACGGGAAGGTAAACAGCGTTTCCATGCGCTCCTCTGGTTCGCCAGCAGCGGCTAAGTCATGCTGGCCACATGACCCGGAAGCTGTACCCCGGCTCCCTCGGCCAATAAAGCAAGATGAGCACCGCAACCGCAGAGTCGTCCGCGACTGGACCTAATGGTCAGGGGTCCCTTTACCTTTACCTAAGGGACCCCATTATGGCTAAGATACCTATGCACATTTAACGGGAAGTAAGCCCCATTGAACGGTGTTAGAACGTACTTCAACACGCATAGGATTTGGTCTGCATCATGTGACATTCCCAGGGGTTCCAACAACTCTTAATCTGATATCGTCTCAGCTGGGCAGTAGGTAAGAAAAATTAAATGGGTATCTAAATGTTCCAGTTCTGCCCTTGGGGCTAAACCTAGAGGAGAAGATATCCCAATGAATTACTAACTGCCGCTGCCACCACTTACTGAATTAAGAAAGCAGTAGGATTCTAAAGTGATAAGGAAAGAAAGTTCTAAATGGGGTACCAGATGACCAGTTCCCAAACTCTGGTCTCCCAGTTTTCATAAAGGTTTAGCATATACCTATTCATTCCTTGGCTAATAAGACCATGGAATGAGCTATCCTTTTATAAGCATGCAGAATGTGGTTGTTTTTTTGTGTGCACCATGTATATGAATATATACACTATACTCAAATGGAATTACACTTTTGTTGACTGTAGAAATTGTTGGTTGATTTTGTTTGACATAATTAACTCAATTTCCTCTCCAGTTAATGAACGAAGGTGGTTTGTTTTTTTAAGTTTCACTGAAATCATAGCCATCAAAGTTGAATTATATGTATGCTTAAGCAGATAGGAAAATACTGCACCCACAGAAACACCCATGAACACAGAACAATAAATGTCATCACATTTGTAAAATTTATTGTTCTGCAAAAATAAATAACTAATGGGATCGGATACGGGTGGCTGGCATTGGTATCCTGTGGTTTATATAGTGAGTTTCAGAGTTGGATGTGTGAAAAAAGGGAGATGAAGTTTCTTAAGAAGAGGGATTACACCTGTATACTGCAAGAAAAATATACTTTAAGAAAAAGACAGGAAAGTGAAGGGAACATATTATTTGCTGAATAATGTACAGTAAGTGGGAAGTGGACCGTATGCAAGCTAAACAGTGATGTGTATGAGATAGCAGCAATAGAACTGTCAGAGCTATACGTAAACCTGTTATAAATATGCTCTCCCACACACACCTTTATTTATTTAAGCTCTCATTCTTTGCTCCTGAATGCATCCTTATCAACAAACAGGGAGGAAGGAAAGACACTGTGTGTGAATGAAAAAAAAGTGAAAGAGAAGTGTAGTAAAAGCCTACCTTTGAACCTGAAAGTCAGATACATTGAGAACAATGTGCAATGCAAGTCCACGGATGCTTCAGGGCCTCTTTTTCAATGAAGGCATCAGCTCCTGGGTGGCTTGGAAATATCACTGCTCTAAAACACGTGCTTGAGGAAAGAAAGCCTTCTATAATTTTTGTATCTTAGATACGTGTGGTGGGTCAAATGAGTGTCCAAATGGCCTCCTCAAGCCTGTCCATTCTGCGTTTTTTGCATGGCCTGAAGGCAAACGAGGCCATCACCTTGCTGAAGGTTAGCAAGTCTGGATGGGTGGCTGCCTGTGAACCATGTTTATGTCCCCTTTGGTTCCATGATGGAAGACGGGCAGGGTATAAATGCAAGAAAATAAATAACATTAAAATGCTGGACCATCAATGTGATTTTCCAATGTTACTCGCTAGCATTGCAAGTGGTGCGAGGGCCAAAGTTTTCTTACCATGGTAGAAGTTTCCACCTGGAAGCTGAACTGAAGAACTGGTATTGCATGACAGAACACTAATGTGTTGATAATTAATGTGTGTAAGCTGAAGTAGATACTGGCATTTGCTATCAAATGAGAGCAACTGCTGTATACGAGATTATCCAGATTAAGGGCCTGAGCCAACCTGGAAATAATTAAAAATTGTAGGCCCAGTTAAAAGGTTGTGCTGACCTGCAAAGCTCTTGCACCTCTCCTCTCTTGTGAATGGAGTCTGGTTTCAGGCTGGGTTTGGCACCGAAACAGCCTTGATTGCAATGACTGATTACCGTTATCAGAAGAAGACAGGGGTGTGAATGTGTGTGTGACCCTCTTGGTTCTCCTTGACCTCTCATTGGCTTTTGACACTATTGACTATGGTGGTTCTTCAGAACAACTCAAGGAGATGGGCATGGGAGCTATTGTACTACAGTGGTTTCGTTCCTACCTGCAGGGTCATCACCAGAAAGAAATACCAGGACAGGGGTCAGCAAACTTTTTCAGCAGGGGGCCAGTCCACTGTCCCTCAGACTATATTTTTTTTGGGGGGGAGAACAAATTCCTACAAAGAGGCAGTTGCTCAGCCCCATGGCTTTTGAATAGTCCCACAAGGGTCTATTCAGTGTCCTAGGCTGTTCAACATCTGTATGAAGCCATTGGGAGCTGTCTTCTGGGGATTTGGAGCTCAGTTGGTTAGAGTGTGGCACTGATAATGCCAAGGTCGCAGGTTTGATCCCTGTAAAGGATAGCTGCATATTCCTGCATTGAAGGGGTTCAACTATGATGCTCTAGGTCCCTTCCAATTCTATGATTCTGTGGTATGCTGATGACACAATTTAGGAGAGACCGTTAAGATATTGGAACAGTATCTGGAAGCAGCGATAGATGGGGGCTAATAAACTAAGACTGCATCTTGGTCATATGGAAGTGCTGTGGGTGGGTGTTTTCCAGGTCTGGGAATCAGAGGGGTTATACTTCCACTGAACACGGGTTGGCGGGTGTGGCGCTGATGCGGGTGGCACTGTGGGTTAAACCACAGAGCCTTGGACTTGCCGATCAGAAGGTCAGCAGTTTGAATCCCCGCAACGGGGTGAGCTCCTGTTGTTTGGTCCCTGCTCCTGCCAACCTAGCAGTTCGAAAGCACGTCAAAGTGCAAGTAGGTAAATAGGTACCACTCTGGCAGGAAGGTAAACAGCGTTTCCGTGTACTGCTGTGGTTCCCCAGAAGCGGCTTAGTCATGCTGGCCACATGATCCTGAAGCTGTACGCTAGCTCCCTCAGCCAAGAAAGCAAGATGAGTGCCGCAACCCCAGAGTCGGTCACAACTGGACCTAATGGTCAGGGGTCCTGTTACCTTTACTTTACTTCCACTGAAGGATCAGATTCATAGTCTGGGAATACTCCTGGATTCCAGCTTCTCACTGGAGTCTCTAGTGACACCTGTACCTGGAGGTGCTTATGCACATCTTAGGCTAGTTTGCCAGCTATTCCTGGATCGGGGTAGCCTGACCACAGTTGTCCATGCTCTGGTGGTGACCTCCTGCCTAGACTACTGCAATGTGTTTAAGTCCATTGATTTCAATAGGCATCCTCTGAGCATGACTAACTTTGGATAACTCGTTATAAAATTGACCCATGGGAATAAAAATGCTGATCAGGAAAAGCTAGTATTTACAAAGAGCATTTTCTTTTTCTAAGAATCATGGATGATAAAAATCCTTTCGTGAATCAGGGACAGCCTTCATAACGAGTATATTTTTTGCCGTAATACAGGTTCTTGCAAAGTCTAGCAGAAATAATTGGATTTTCTCAGCTCTTGCCAACACTAAAATAGTTACATGAGATGAAATTGCTGCTGGTTTGTATCTGAGATATCTGAAAATATTCCTAATGCTCTTTTAACTTGGGCTAAATTTAACTTGATCCGGGAGTCTATTTGATCAGAAGACTGGAATGCTGAATATGCTCTAAGCTAAAATAGGTATGAATCTCAAGGAATAAGAAGGGGGGGGGGAATCCCATAAACTTAATAGTGCTTCAGAACTCCGTTCTTCTCCTGCTTCCTTTGGAAAGAGGTTTGTCTTAACAGGGGTTTCTGCATCATGCCAAAGGCCTTCAACAACAACAGGAGCAGCTTGCCTATTTTATAACATCTGAAAAGCCACAAGAAAGAGGACCATTCTCACCACATCATTCTCAAATATATCCTTCTCATATGTTATCATAAATGTTTGACTTAGCATGTGGTTAGGCCAATTTTTTTAGCATGAAAAAGGAATCTGGAGAGGAAGAATTGTCTCCCATTCCAGGCAGTTTTTCATAAAAGTACTAGAAAATGCTGATGGGCTGATAAAGCCTTGTTAAGCTTTATAATGGGTTCCTTTCCTTTCCACCTCCCTTTAATAGCTTCATGGCATCTTGAAACCCCAGAGTTCAGCTCCGAAACCAATATGAATGCCCAGCTTCAGTGCTAAAACACGCAAAACGGTAATAATTAAGAGGGTGCCTCTGAGCATGTGTAGAAAGCTTTTCCCTCTCTCCTTCAGGTTGCCAACTTTCTCCAGCAAGGCTCTTGTAATTTTAGGAGTTAGTTTTGACATTTGCCAACAAAGGTCCGTATAGTTAAAGCCATGGTTTTCCCGGTAATGATGTATGGAAGTGAGAGCTTGGACCATAAAGAAGGCTGATCGACAAATAATTGATGCTTTTGAATTATGGTGCTGGAGGAGAGTCTTGAGAGTCCCATGGACTGCAAGAAGATCAAACGCATCCATTCTTAAGGAAATTAGTCCTGGGTGCTCACTGGAAGGACAGATCATGAAGCTGATGCTCCAATACTTTGGCCACCTCATGAGAAGAGAAGACTCCCTGGAAAAGACCCTGATGCTGGGAAAGATGGAAGGCACAAGGAGAAGGGGACGACAGAGGACGAGATGGTTGGACAGTGTTCTCGAAGCTACAAACATGAGTCTGACCAAACTGCGGGAGGCAGTGGAAAACAGGAGTGCCTGGTGTGCTCTGGTCCATGGGGTCACGAAGAGTCGGACACGACAAAACAACTAAACAACAACAACAACTGTTCTGACATTATTCAGCAAGTTCAAAAGGTGAGAGAACAGCAGCAGGACAAACCAATGTGGGAAGAACATTTTGAAAGGATAGGATATTTTCATATGCAAAGAGTTTCAGTGACTCTAAGCCAAAAAAATGTATAGGGATCTTGCATTGTTTTATTCTTTGTTTTAATTTTTCTGCTACCCTTCAGCCAAAGAAGGTTCCCAGAGCAGCTCACAAAAGAAGGTCTGTGCCCTCATACTTGATCAAAACATGTTTGTTTATCTCTTTGATTTCACTTGGAGATAACTAATCCAAATGACATATGACTGAATTTTTCTTCCCCCTCAGACTGGCTATGCATGCGCTAGCAGCTCAAAACACAGTGAGGTCATCCCCCACATGCTGCATTTCAAGTTGCCTTCTTGCATCGCTGTACACACCAGAGAGGAGATCAGGGAGGTTGCCAACTTATGTGCATGGCTTGATTTGTTTCCCCATGCTGAATTCCAGTACACTGAAGCTGTCATTGGCGCATGTGCTGTCATATGTGGCTATGCTATGCCCTTTCCTTCACTTCAGCTTAACCATGGCTTACGTTTTCTAGTTGGATGGGAGCATCAAACAGGAGCCTGTTTGATGAGTCTACTGGATACAGATGGGCTGCAGCTAGCACCCCACGTTGTTGTTGTTTAGTCGTTTAGTCGTGTCCGACTCTTCGTGACCCCATGGACCAGAGCACGCCAGGCACTCCTGTATTCCTTTTCCCACGTACATGGCAGCAAACACCAACATTGGGAGCATGTTGGAACTGCAGTAAGCTGTAGTGCAGGGGTCAGCAAACCTTTTCAGCAGGGGGCCAGTCCACTGTCCCTCAGACCTTGTGGGGGGCTGGACTATATTTTTTTGGGGGGGAAATGAACAAATTCCTATGCCCAACAAATAACCCAGAGATGCATTTTAAATCAAAGCACACATTCTACTCATTTAAAAACACGCTGATTCCTGGACCGTCCGCGGGCTGGATTTAGAAGACGATTGGGCCGGATCCGGCCCCTGGACCTTAGTTTGCCTACCCATGCTGTAGTGTGTACACACCTGTGATTTGCAGGCTGTCTTGGTGTTTCCCTTAAGGAATTAACTTCTGTCCATGTGCAAATTGCCTGCTTAACATGAACACCCCAGAAATCCAAACCAACTGGCCTCTTCCAGTTTTTCTTAAGTGCCAAGAACCCAACTGCACTAGTTGTGGGCAACCTGTTTATTAAGCATTCATCCTTATTGGTTTACAGGAAAGGTTTTAAACATTTTCGGGTTCGTGGCTCCCTTGACCCAACTACATTATTTCTGCGGCACCCCTGTGGGACTTAGGAGCCCAGTTATGTCACCCCTTGCCTGCAGAGCTGACAACCCCTCACCCCTTTTCGAACACGCTCCCTTGTGGCGTGTTCCCTTAGCCTCTGTTCTTCTCCCCTATCCTTGGGAGTCCTCTGGCAGCTGCAGCTGCCGTCCTTGTCTCTGAGCTGCCCCCCCCCCCGGCCCAAAGAGAGATGCCTCCACACACTGCCCCACAGGGGCCTGGGAAGCACCCCCTGGCCAGCCCCCAGAGGCACCATTCACCTGGGGAGCTTGTAGCCAGGGCTGCTGCAACAAACAGCTGTGCAAGCCTTTGGAAGGCAGAGATGAGAGGGTATTACAGGAGGAAGGTAAGGAAAGAGACAAAGGCCAGTGTTACACCCCTGACCATCATTCAAGGCACCCCAGGGTGCCACGGCACACTAGCTGAAAGGGGAGATTAGATGGTGCTGGCTATTTAATGAGGATTTATTCTGATTTGATGAGGTTAGATGAAGTATCAAAGCAGGTTTAATCCCACACTCAACCGTGCAATTTTCCTTTCCTTATCACAGTAAAGGTAAAGGTAAAGGTAAAGGTCCAGTCGTGGCCGACTCTGGGGTTGTTGCGCTCATCTCGCTTTATTGGCCAAGGGAGCTGGCGTACAGCTTCCGGGTCATGTGGCCAGCATAACCAAGCCGCTTCTGGCGAACCAGAGCAGCGCACAGAAACGCCGTTTACCTTCCTGCCGGAGCGCTACCTATTTTCTACTTGCACTTTGACGTGCTTTCGAACTGCTAGGTTGGCAGGAACAGAGACCGAGCAATCCCCATTGCGAGGATTTGAACCGCTGACCTTCTGATCGGCAAGTCCTAGGCTCTTTGGTTTAACCCACAGCGCAACCCGCATCCCTCCTTATCACTGTAGCTTACCTCTGTTCCAAACGCAGTTCCAGAGAGGGGCTATTGCCAGTGGAACCAGACCCAGCCTGTCAGAGGGAAGGCAAGCTTTAAAACACTGGTTGTTGATTTTTTGGCCACTGTGACTTTCACTGGGTTACTAGATCACAATACTGAGCTAGATCAAATTTGGAATAGGGGTAGGTTCCCCCCCTGCTCCATCCCACAATCACCATGCCCTTTGCGTAGCCGCAGAATGCCCCTTTCCCAGATTTACCCTGGCCTGCCTGAGCCAGCTTCAGCTCAGCCCTGACTGAGCCAGGATGGAGGGCTTACCCTTGTGCAGTGGCGTAGCGTGGGTTGTCAGCACCCGGGGCAAGGCAAGTAATTTGCGCCCCCTAACCCGTGGATTTGCGCCCCCTAACCCTAACCCCCAGATGTTGCGCCCGGTGCGGTCGGCCCCCCCTGCACCCCCCACGCTACGCCACTGCCCTTGTGTATCTGTGGCTGAACCAGAGACCTGCTTATTCCAAACCCCTCCTCATCCCGGCGGATTTTGGGAATGGGAGGACTCCTATTGCATGACCGAACACTTGTCTGTTGATCGTTATTGTGTAAACTGAAGTAGATGGTAATATTTGCTTCCTAATGAAAGTAACTGTGAATGAGATCAGCCGGGCAAGGGGCTCAGCCAATTTAAGAAATGTTTTTTTAAAAAATAGTTGCCCCGATTAAACAGCTGCTCTGACCTTTAAAGGTCTTGCACTTTTCTCAACACGTAAAATCACACCTCAAACAGACTAGTAAGGCTGCAGTTCTAACCCTGCTTTGCTTAGAAGTAAGCCCTACTGAATTCAAGAGGATGTGCCGGGTAGCCATGGTTAGAATTAAACCATTAGTGATAAATCCCAAATGTTTGTTATGCCTTCTGTTTTATTTCTCAGCCTAGAGGGTGTTCTTCACCTTTCCAGGTCCATTATTTTTTGTATTTATAATTCAGATTGAGAAACAGTTCTTCGTGTAATGTGCAGAACGGCATGGTAATCAGTCTTGCCCAAACTTCCCATTTATGGAGACTAACAAGCAGATTTCTAAAAGTACAAAACATTGCCAGGGCTTTTCAGTCTTGTACATATACATATTTTCCCCTTCTAGAAGTAAAAATAGTTTGATTGTGATTGTTTGCTTTACCTTTTTGAATAAACTGACTCTAAGGAAGGGCATTTGATAGAATACCAAACAATGACACGGAGCTGAATTCATTTTGTTTAATCTCAACTTTTCTATGAATGTTTTTGCAGTTGGTTAGTTTGCTTGTTGCATTTATATGCCACCGTTTTCTCCAAGGAGCCCATGGCTCTCCCCTTCCTCATTTAATTCACACAACACTCCATGATGACTGGCCCAAGGTCACCCAGTGAGCTTTGTGGCCGAGTGCGAATTTGAACCCTGGTGAATTTGAACCCTGGTCACCCAGGTCCTAGTCAAACACACTGGCTCACATTCATTGTCAAAGACAAAATCCAGGTTCATGATGAATTTGGCATATTGGTTCATTTGGTTGGCATTGAATGAACAGATGAATGGGAAAGCTCAGTTAACCTTTGATAAATATGTTTCTGAAAACTACCTTTTCCTAACTAGTTAAGGAACCTTCTAGTTAAGGTTCTTTAACCGCCCTGAGAACTCCTGGTATATGGCAGTATATTATTATTATTATTATTATTAATAATAATAATAATAATTAATAATAATTTAATATGGATTTTCATAGAATTGTAGAGTTGCAAGGGACCCCAAGGGTCATCTAGTCCAACCCCCTACAACACAATTCTAATGTATGCAATTTCAATCTAAACATGAAAAAAATAAGTTAATATTTATAATGAGTAATAATTGTGGTAGTGGACAAACATAATACTTTTGAATCACATGCCAGCCAATGTTGTCCCCGTCTGAGCCAAGTTACCAGTCTAGTATGAATCAGGCAAACCATTTCCTGTTGTCAACGGTACACAAAGGCACCTCAAAACTTCCTTTGACTTACCTTACTCACACCAAGGCTTGTTTACCCTGAATTAAGTTGCACCAAGTCTGTGCACACTATACCTTTAAAGCACATTCAAAGCACATTTCCCCCCTCAAAAAATTCTGGGTACTGTAGTCTGTTAAGGGTTGCTGGGAATTTTAACTATATGAGGAGTAAACTGCAGTGCCCACAATTCTTTGAGGCGGGGAAATGTGCTTTAAAGGTATACTGCACCCTACTTTTCACCACATATAGGTCTCAAAGAGGCTTACAAAAAAGAGAAACAAAGGTAAATGAGGCTTACTCCCAAATGAGTGGGTACCCTTAATTAAAATTGGATGGGCTACTGGCAGCCATCCAATTAATACATAGCCTTTATGATGAAACATTATGCCATCATTCATTGTGACCACATATATGGATTCATATGCTGAAAGTAATAATTATTTCACTAATAATAGTAAATAAAGTTTAGCATAACAGAAGAACTGATTGACCCAAGAATAGGCTTGTTCCTACTTTTTGACAGGGCTACTGTACCTCTGACATTCGTGACAGAAGCAAATTAATTGCTAGCTTTTTCTGATATTGAAGTGTGGGGCTGCTTTGTAGCATTTATGCCCGTCATGCACTCTGCAGATTTGATACTGAGGCTATGTACACATTACTCTAGCTCCAGTGTGCTCCCACGGCGGGTATTTGAAGCCAGGAACATGCGACACTACCCACAATCCAAATCTGTTCTATAGTTTCTTCAGAGAGATACTGCTGGTCTGATACATTTCTTCTCAAACCAGCTTCCACCCAATCAAAAACATAAACTGCACAGGGAATAGTAGTAGTGGTAGTAGTAGTAGTAATTAACAATAATAATTTTTATTTGTACCCTGCCCTCCCTGTCCAGAGTCGAGCTCAGAGCAGCTAACATGATATAAATAACACAGTATACATAAAAACAGGCATCAATTAATTAAAATACATCTTAAAATTAATTCAGACAAATTAAAAACACTGGTCATATAAGGACCTGTGAATAGGCTGAGAGGCCTCCTTCATGCTTGTTTCTTATACAAAGGAAAATAGGTTAGACTGCACCCTGGCCAAAGGCCAGGCGGAACAGCTCTGTCTTGCAGGCCCTGTGGAAAGATGTCAAATCCTGCAGGGCCCTAGTCTCTTGTGGGAGAGCGTTCCACCAGGGCGGGGCCACAGCTGAAAAGGCCCTGGCTCTGGTCGAGGCCAAATAAGTAATGTGCTTCTGGTAAAGACATTCTCCCCCACTCTGGTGTGTACAGCAATATGCAAATGCTACGTGAAACACAGCGTGGGGGCGGGGGGGGGCAACCTTGCTCAGGTTTTAAGTTGCTAATGTGATGTTGGGGTGCTTTGTAGCAAATCTGATATATCAGAAACAATGTATTTTTAAAAAATTAATTAAAACCTGTGTGCTCATAGATAAAGAAAAACCTGCATGCTTACCCGCAACAAACTTCAGTTTCCTGGCTTGGAGTGAAACACGCATTTGTTAAAAATTCTTTTTTAATTGCCCTTATGTGCAAAACTTACTTTTTAAAAAATAAAAAAATTAAAGATGCATGCTCAGATAAACAAATACCTGTGCGCATGCTGACAACAAACCACAGGTTTCTGGAACTTATGGTGAACAGGGAAGTACTAATTGAGGGAAGGGAACAACACACAGTATTAGTACATCCCAGCAAGCACTGCCCACTATTGTGGATGGGATACATCGAGATGGATTACAGAGGTATAAAACTGAAAGTGTTCATGGGCATAGTAACCACTTCAATAGTTAGTTTTAGAAAAGAGGTGTTAAACGTTAAATCTTAATGGTTCAAAATATGAGGCAGCATTTGGAGTTTCATCAAAAGACCCTACAATGAGTATACAAAGTTTGGCAAACTGGGACTGTGTTGAGGAATTCTTTAAAAAAGAGATAGGGAACTTGGGTCCTCCAGATGTTATCTGCGCTAGGTGGCCCAGACAATGCTCAGGGATGCTGATAGTTTGGGTTGCATCCAGTTAGGTTTTGCTCAGAATAAACCCACGAAAATTAATTAGCCTAAATTAGCCATAGCCATCAATTTCAGCGGGTCTGCTCAATCTAGTGTTGGATACAATACTTGGAATCCAATAATGTCCTGAGAGACACCCCAGCTTTAAGATCACTGGTCCATCATAGTTAGCCCAATGTGAGTTGTCTTACCTGGGATTTTCTGCTCACTAAACAGCAGTAGTTGTCCATGCCAAGAACAAAAAGGAATACATGCATGCTTGACACTGAATAACAGTACCGGCAGGCTTGTTTCCAGCATACCAGAGCATAATTCAACAATAGCTGTCTAACTTTTCAAAAATATTATCCCTGTCATGCTGCCAAGGCCATTGTATGGGTTATTTGTGAACCTTTCAGCCAATTTACCCAGGGGCTGTAACTACATAGATATTTGACTTTTCATAAACCTTTCCGTTTTGCTAATGAATCAGTGTGTCTTGTTCATTCTGGTTCTTCGCCTTCCCTACCACTCTCTGCCCACCCCCTCCATTCTTCCATCTCTTGTCAAGTTCCATTCCCCCTTCCTTGGGTCACGCCAGATTTCAGCCAAATAATCCATGCTGATGAACACTCATTAACTATAGCCTGCTTGAAAAGGGCCTCATTACAGGGCTGTTTCAAGTTACACCAAAATCCTTGTGCAAACAATGCTCTTGAATGGAGCATTTAGTGATTAACTCTTTCACGCTAGGATTTGGAATGTCCTAATATTAAGTGTCAAATGACAATGCATTTTGCACAATGCCAATGTGGGGTGTTAGATGAGGATGTTTTGCATTGTGGACCGGTGAGTATAAAAGGAGGATGGGAATACTTTAGGCAGGATTTTGTGTCACAACTATTGTCCCTCCAGAAGTGATTGGTTCAGTATATAATTCCTGGAGACTTAGTCCGAAATATTTATGAATGGTACAGGAGCAGATTGATTTATTCCAGTCTAAACACACATAGTGTATATTGGGATATGTGACTACTAACATGTTTGGTGTTGAGAAACAGCTTATAGGACCAAGGGAGGGCTTAACTGTGAATCAGGTCCCTGGTTCCAAAACAAAAAGACATACAATGGTTTAGCCCTGGATCAGTTTATTATCTGTACTCTGGACAAGACTAGTGTCCTGGCCTGACCACAGAGTAGCAGAAATTTCCAGCCCAAGAGGTTTGGCTCCATTATAACCAGGACCTAAGGTACAACTTTAATATTGATAACTCACAACTCACACCTTTAACTTGTGCACATCCAGTTTTACATGCTTGGCAATAAATAAATGAATAGGGGGCAGAAAGTGGACAGGTGTCTGGGGGGGGAGAGACTTTTGCGATCCACCACTGACCCCAATGTGTTTGACTATGTACTGTATATGTGATTTTTTTGCTTTATACACTAGCCCCAGAAAGTAACCCCAGCGTAAGTTGAGAGTCGCCTGTACAGTTTTGTTAGCACAAAGGAATCTTGATAATTACTTATACATGCACGCAAAGAACAAAACCTTGGCTGCAGTTACTTCCTGAATTATCATCCTGTGAGTTTGGGTGTTGTAGAGCAGTTTGTGCCATTGAGATTCCCAGAGGACCATGTTTAATGAAATGCTTACTTTGCTTGTTGAACTGAGAGCTTTCTTTGATGATTTCTTCCTGGGAGGAAACATCCTTGGAGATCCTAGTGGCCATTAAGGCCAATTGAGGAGGGTGATTCATAGCAGCAGTCTTCAGGACGTACAGGTAGCTGTTTATCCATTCTGAGGTGGACTATGAGATTCAGGTAATAGGCCTAGGCCAACATGTCGAAGACAAGTAAAACAGCAGGTCCATCTGTCCTGCCAACTTGCCATGTTTATGCCTGCCCTAGTTTTCCGATTCTTAGTGCCTTGAGATAAGCAATTTGGGATTTACTTACATTTTCTGAGCCTACAAAGCAGAAAATGCAAATACAATGTTACCTTTTATTTTCATGAGCACCATGGGTAGGCAAACTAAGGCCCAGGGGCCGCATCCGGCCCAATCGCCTTCTAAATCCGGCCTGCAGATGGTCCGGAAATCAGCTTGTTTTTACATGAGTAGAATGTGTCCTTTTATTTCAAATGCATCTCTGGGTTATTTGAGGGGCCTGCCTGGTGTTTCTACATGAGTAAAATGTGTGCTTTTATTTAAAATGCATCTCTGGGTTATTTGTGGGGCATTTGAATTCGTTCACCTCCCCCCAAAAAATATAGTCTGGCCCCCCACAAGATCTGAGGGACAGTGGACTGGCCCCCTGCTGAAAAAGTTTGCTGACCCCTGAACATAGCTGTCAACTTTTCCCTTTTCTTGTGAGGAATCCTATTTGGAATAAGGGAATTTCCCTTTAAAAAAGGAAAACGTTGACAGCTATGCCCCTGAAGCACTTTAGTTAAATGTTGGTTTTCCTTTTCAATGTGGACAGTGGGAAGATTGAAATACTTAAAACCATGCAAACTATTCAAACCGAGTATAAACAGAATGCACTTTGTTGATGCAAATATTGCTTGTGGATGCAAATATATATTTTTTCATTTAATGAGGGATGTATACAGCATGTAACATTTTCTCTTGCAATGTGTTTTCTCCATGGGTCCCTGATATATGAATTTCTATTACTTCCTAATAACCTCCAGTGACTATAAGACTTGTTCACACTTCCAGTTGTTCCATGCTTAGAAAACATGGGTCCAAGGGGCTTTCCAACTGTGCTTTCTAGACAGTTTCTAGCACGTTCCCCCTTGCCCTGCTCCTTTCCCAAGGAAACCTCCCTCTTTAAGTGCTAAATTGGAGCAGACGTCAATCCAGAGAAAAGCGAATTGTTGTTTCTGCTAATTGAAATCAATAGAATTAAATATATGGATGACCAGCCTTAGATATTACCCATGTTCCAGAGGTGGGCTAATATAAACCTGTTGACATTTCCCCATGTAAACGTAAGTCATGTCTTGTATTAGACTTTGCAATCTTAATGTGCATTCTCATGAAACTCAAGAGACATAGAGGTTTGTATTCCTAACTCAGTCTGCAAGCTTTGTGAGCTACACAAAATAGTTGAGACTTACTTAGCTTGTTGGCTATAACACAGCCAACTGGGATTTGCCATACCCACTTGTTTTATGGCCAAAAATGCAATTGTGCCGATTCATTAGAGGGGGAAACTCAGAAGCCACAAAAGAGTAATATAATTTATTGCAGGGCTGGAAGAACCAGTTGTTGTCCAGATGTTTCTGCCAACAACTCCCATCATCCCTAACAATGGACCAATTCTGCTGGGGCTGCTGCTATCAGATTGAATAAAAAAAAAACTTCAGAAGGGTTGAGGTTCCACACCTTGTGTTTATTAGGACCAACTGTAACACCACAAAGTAGTGAGGAAGCTTTTGAATTCATGGCTTTTATCTTTTCAAAGGACAAGTGGTCATTCCTTCTCTGTCCCAGTAGGCTGGCCAAAAAAAGGAAAAGAAACTGCTTTGCATCTAAAGTGGTTTAACAGAATGTGCAGGACCAATCTTCCACATGTCCATGCAGGAGTATTTGTGTCCAGTGGGAGGCCTTACTCACTTAGGTGTGTTTAGGATTGCAGCTTTACCTGCCTGTCTAACTCTTCCCACATTCCAGCTTGTTGCCAGCTTCAAAGGTTTCACTTTGCCATCATGCCTTGAAGCCTCTTTTGCTCTCCATCTCCCTTTCCTGTTTTCACTGAGCGTTGTAGTACAAAGCATTACAGGAGCTGAAAAGCTTGCTGCTTACTCTTGTGATGTTTTAGTTGGTCCTATAACTTTGACTGGTGCTGTTCATATACAAAATTAGTAAAAGTAGTGCAACACTTTTTAGAATTTTCTTGCATGCGTGAGCAAAGGCCGTTACCTTTGGGCAATTTTTTTTTTTTTAGTGGTGCGAGGGTCCTGTGATGCTGAGGTGTTTCTCTCCCTGGGCTCCTTGTGCGGAGGAGTTACCCTGACAACACTTTTAATTGCTCTTTTGTGCTCACAGGCAGCATGGTTGAAGTGTTGTAAAAGACACACCCACACTCTCCATGCCTGTTTATGGGCAAGTGCCATTTAAAACCAGTTTCGTTAGACGGGCCTCAATCAGCTGGACCTTGTACAGCTTCAGCTAACCCAGTGTTATTAAAAAGTGATATAAATTAAGGTGAGGGTGCTAGAACCTAGGTGTAAAAACAGCATCAAGCTCCTTCGGTAGGGGCATGCCATACTTTCAAGCAAAAACGCACAAGAGGATTTGAGATGCAAGTTGTTCATAAAATCAGCTTTATTTTATGCGTGGCCAGCGCCAGTCCACGGGACTACTCACTTCTGAAGCGTGTTTTAGTGCACCGCTTTAATACTGTCGACAGGTTTTGTAGGAAACGAAGAGACCTTAATCCGAATCTTACGGCGACCGTGTGCAAGATGAACTGGTCGTGAATTCGGATTAAGGACGGCGAAACGCAGCGGCGTGGCCTTTCTGTAGGGGCGGGGCAAAGGGAGGAGGGGCGAAGCCCTTCAGAAAACCCTTCAGGGAGCAAAAGGTTTGTAGTAATAGGGCGCGTCGTGCATCTCAGCGTAAAATATATAAATATATAAATATAATCCTGTTCCTGTCATTGCCACATTGACGTTCTCGTAACGCGAAAGCTACGGCAGCCGCGGTTGAGCCTCCCTTCCTCGGCCTCGCACGGAGAAAGACTGAGCAAAGTACCACCTCAGCCTCCTCGCCAAAATGGAGCGAGTTGAGGCGGGGGGAGGATGTCACGCCGCCATTCCCTCCCCCACCCTCTCCTTCGACGGAAGGTACCAAGCCCGCAGTGAAGAAAGAGGAGGAGGGGGGCTGCTACGGGGCGAGTGGAACATTCCAAACGGTTGAAATGACGATCTCAGGGGGGAGGGGTTTTTTCTTTTCCCCTCGGCGGTGGCTCCGCCCCTTTCCTCTCCTCGGCCGCCTCGTCTCCTCCGCCCGCCCCCTTTCCGTGGCCAGGACAGAACCTCTTCATCCTGGGGGAGGGCAGGGGGAAGGATGGGAGGCGCGCCCGGGCGGCGGTGACGTCAGCGCGCCTGTGCGTAAGAGGCGGTCCCCCCGTGTCGGCTGCCGCAGTAGCAGCGGCTTAAGCTCCAGTTCCCAGGTTGCCTCGCGGCTCCATTTGAGCCCCATCTTGAGCGAGGGGAGTGAGCAGTTTGAATTTCAGCTCCTTCGGCACAGCGCTGGAGAGCGCAGCGCGCACGGACTTTAAAGAAGGGGGAGGGGGGGAGAGAAAGAAGAGAGTGTGAGGCGGAGGGAAAAGGGCCCGGCCGGCTCCTCCGTCGTCGGCGCAGAGAGAGCCGCGTCTAGGAGGCCCGCCCGCCTGAGGGGGCCGCTGTGAGCCGGGCTGGTTCCTCCCCCCTTTTCCTTCCCTCCTCCCGAGAAGATGCGTCTGGTGCTGATCTCCAGGTAGACAGCGGAGGCAGGGCGGCCTGCGCCTCACTTGCCGGCTGCCGCCGCCGCCGCCGCCCCTCTTCCCCGAGACCCGGCGGACGGACAGCGGACGGACTAGCGGCCTTGGGCCCGCCTCGGGGACCGCGGGTCTCGCCGGAAACCCCCGCGGAGAGCGCCACCCCGGCCCTGGGAGCCCCACAGCCGGCTGTGTGAAGAAAGCCGCGGCTGCGAAAGGGGGACGGCGGGGCGCTGCTGAGGGAAGAAGGAGAAGAAGAAGAGGAGGAGGAGGAGGTGGCGCCGCCCGCCCGCCGAGGGGCCCGCAGCCTTACTCGGGGGGAGGAAGAGGAGGAGCTCGGCCGCCGCCCCCCTTCCATTCTCCTCTGCCTCGCTCTCCCTTTCCCCCCATCGCCAACCCCAGGCCTGGTGGTGGCCGCCTGCTGAGCCGGGGCTGCGTCGCGAGGGCCGGAGGAATGTGCGATACCGCCGGCGACTGCGCTGTAGACAGAACGTGATCCTCCCCTCCGCTGCGCCAGGGCCGGCTCGGACTTCTGCCTTCTCCACCGAGCCTTTTCATTTTCCGGCTCTTTGCTTTTCTCTTCTCCTCCGGCGAGGGCAGGTGGGCGGAACCCCCCATCCTCATTCTCTCTCCCCCGACGACGACTTCTCCTCTTTTATTCTCCCGGGGGAAGCACCATGTCCAAGATGCCGGCCAAGAAGAAGAGCTGCTTCCAGATCACCAGCGTGACGACGGCCCAGGTGGCCAGCAGCATCACCGAGGACACCGAGAGCCTGGACGACCCGGATGAATCCCGCACCGAGGACGTTTCCTCCGAGATCTTCGACGTGTCCCGCGCCACCGACTACGGACCCGAAGATGTCTGCGAGCGCAGCTCCTCCGAGGAGACCCTCAACAACGTGGGCGACGCGGAGACCCCGGGGACAGTCTCTCCCAACCTGCTCCTGGATGGGCAAGTGGCTGCTGCCGCCGTCGCCGCCGCGGCCTCCGGAGGGATCCAGCCGCCGCCGCCGCCTTCCCCTGCTGTGCCGACCGCCAACGGAGGAGCTGTTCCCAGGAGCTCCGCGGTGCTCCCAGCGGCTGCCGCCCCGGCCTCTTCAGCGGCAGCAGGAGGCAGCACTGCGCAGGCAGCTGCTGGCTCTGGAGCCATGCCTCTAACGGCTGCCGCCGCATGCAGTTCCCGCTTCAGGGTGATTAAGCTGGACCACGGTACAGGAGAGCCCTATAGACGGGGGCGATGGACGTGTATGGAATACTATGACCGGGACTCCGAGGGCGGGGCCGTTTTAGCCAGGACTGGGGATTGCATTAGACACAACAGTACTTTTGAACAAGCTGTTCAAGATAGGGATAGTGGCCTAGGTGCTACTGGTGGCTCTTTGATAGTTTCGGGGGTTGCAACTTCGGCACATGGCCCCGACTCCCTGGCTGACAGCTCTCTTGCTGCTGTGTCACAGCTACTCCAGCCAGAGAAAATAAACCAACCCTCTCCACAGCAACCCAATTTTGTCATTGGGCAGCAGCCCGTAGGCGGGGCTGTGCCTCACAGTAATGCTCAGCCAATCTATTCAGGGGCTACAGCAGCGAGCCAGCAAATGATGGGGCCTCCGCTGCAGACCCAGGCACAGGTAAATGCACAGAACATGGGACAGGCTGGACCTAATGGGAAAGGCATGCCACCTTCGAATGTAGCGATAGCCCAGACAGGTTTGCCTATGCCACAACAGCAGGTACAGCAAGCTAATGTACCTGTGGCTCAGACTCAGCAATTTGCTTATTCTCAGTCGCAGATTCCACCAGTGCATCTGGTGCCAGCCCAAACTCCTGCCCAGCCGGAATACATTCAACATATGACAGTCATGCAGTCTCAAGGAGCTACTCAACAGGCCATCTCAGGTTCTGTCCCGAGCACTGGAAAATCCAGTCTTCCAGCAGCACAAATAGCTGGTCCAAATCCCTCACCCATAGCACCAGTGATGGGAGTTTCTTCACAAACTGGTGAAACTGTAGGACAGGTATCTGGGCTATTGCAGGGTGGCCTGACAACTCCAATTCAGACTGTCATTCCTCAGCCAGGAGGTGTGGTGCAGCAAGGCATTGGCCATGCGGGGGTTGTGCAACAGAAATCTATGACTCAGCAGCAAATAGGTGGAAGCAGTCAAGTGGCCGGTGCTCCTCACAGTATAGTTTCTGGAGTTCAGAATGTGCCTGCAGCTGTACCGGGTACTAGTGTGCCCAGTGTGTCTACAACTTCTGTTACTATGCCAAATGCCCCTGTTACTTTAGTCCAGTCCCAGCTGACCAGCCATACATCTGTCAGTAGGAGCTCCAGTGTTGTCCAGCAACATGTTGGCCTTCCACTAATGCAAGGCACAACCAATGTACCTGCAAATCTGCCACAATCTAACATTGGACAATTTCCAAATCAACCTTTAGGCCAGATTGATGATACTAGAAGAAAATCTGAACCCCTACCTCAACCACCACTTTCTCTTGCTGAAAATAAACTTCTTGTGAAGCCACCTATTCCGGACACTTTAGCAAACCCTCTTAATTTACCTGCAACTACTCCAATGAACAGTCTTGCCAGCTCTGTCTTTGGCATATCTATTCCTGTTGATGGTGATGAAGACAGGTATTTATCTTCTATCTTTTTTTTATGCAGGTGTCTAGTTGCAGACACTCTTACAGCATTTATTTATCAAGTTTAAGTGTCTTAATCTCTTCCAAAGATGTGACATACGATGTGACAAAGGGGATTCACTACTAAACTACTTGTGTAGCAAAAATGTGTAAACCACCGTAAGGAAGAACTTAAGGAAATGAGACTATGAATATTAAGCTGAATACAAAAAGCAAATCACTGTTTCCGTAGTCTTGAAAAAACAGTTACAAGGACTTACAAGCCCATCACAATTGATAACTTGAAGTAAGGTTACTCTCTTCCATTGTTTAAAGCACAAGTTGGATATATAGTTAGTCTTTATGCTATGCACTTGTTTAACTTGAGCTATGTTAGCTGAATAAATCCAGACCTATTCTCTGTTAATGTTGAATACATATACATGACAGCAATGGAAACATAGTTATCAATGGGTGTGTGTAATTCAGTGGGCAGATTTGTAACATGTTTTCTTCAGCAGTTTCAGTGTAATGGCTGCAAAAGCTTACTAACAAAATGTTCTTCATAGGAAAAAGTAAGCAAGTTAGCCATGGCATCACATTACTTGTTTTTAAATAGAACCCTTGCTTTATCATTGTTAGGTGTGTGGTTATTATAAAGGGAACAAGATTTGAGAGATTGGTGAATAACAGTATAAACTTGGGATATTTATTCAGAGACAAGTCCCATGAAATCATTGAGACTTGTTTCATGATGTGTATTTAGGATTGTAGCTTTAGCGTGCTTAAACGGAAAAGAAGCAAGTTATAAAGCAACTTGTTTGGGTGTAAGTTGCAAGTTTGCATGTATAGAATTGCATCGTAAAGGGCTTCAGGATTTTCAAGGAAAGTTGTTCTGTTCCACAATTGTTAACAACTGCTGCTGTGGACAGAATGAAAGACAGGGCTTTCCCTCTCTTTAGGGAAAGTTGTGTGGGTAACACACTTCATATGGGCTCTGTTTCTTTGGGTAAAGAACCAAATTTGGAAATGTAGCCCTTAAACATTCTATAAATAATTTATAACTTAAAAAAAACCACCACTTCATTAAGAGTCTTACTGTACATGAAAATGTTTATTCGTACAAGCACAGTAGAAGGAAATAAGCAGAACAGTACTGTAGCACAATGAGAGGGGCAGAAGATGCAAACACTTTCCTTGGGAAATGACTGAATTTCCTTCGTAGAAGTGAGAGGACTGTCCTATTAACCTCTGGCCTAGCTCTGTAAGAGTTCCTCTTTGTAAATTTAGTAGCATAGGGATGGAAATCCTTAGTCATCTCTTGCCACAATCTTATACCTGTCTATCTGAGACTATGCCCCAATTAAGGGTTAATTCTGAGTAGATGTGTATAGGATTGCACTGTTGGTGCTAATTTAAAGTATAGAGTAACTTTCCCTAGAATGTGCTTATTTCTTGAAGTCTTTCAAATAGCATATGAAATTGCCTTGTGCATCAGAGTATTCCATTACATTTGAGTTGTAAGCATCAAGTAGAAATTCTCTACTTGAGGAAATTGTAACCTAGTATAGGTATGATCTCTACTTGTCAACAAATCTACTTATGATTAAATACAGAAGAGAACAGGCACCTGCCGCTTTGCAGAAATTGATACAGCATTAGCAATTGGGTATTACATCTAACTTGATTTTGCTATGGTTTACTGAAGTTGAAACCACCGCTAATGGAGGTATATATTGTATTTTGTCTTATTAAATAAACATCCTCGCTTCAACTTCAAGATAAAGGAAATGGACTTGGTAAGGGGGAAAGGGATAGCTTTGGTATTAAGCCTGATGCTAATATCGAGTTGTAGTGTGAGTGAAAAGGGACTTGTGCAATTCATCTTTCTCTTCTCCCCCTCTCCCTGAGAAACCTCTGGAGAGTTGCCTCTCTCAGACAGTGGATCTGTGTTGCATACTATGCTGTGTGAGGAGGAACTAGCCTGAAATTGTGCAGAGGGATCTGGGGAGTTGCTCTGGTGCACAGTTCTTCCTGATTTTAGGCAATACTCTCTGTTGCACCGCTGCCCCATACAACAGAGTTCCCTCTGAACAGGGGTTTTGGAGAGTACAAGAGTTGCAGGGGCGAGGAAGGGAAGCGATAAGAGTGCTTGCATGGTCTGCCTTCCACTTGTGCAGCCATTGAATGCAACCCACTGACATACTATTTTTTAAATGGGTGTGCTAAATTTGGTTGGATCTGATGTATTGATAAGAAATTTTAATGTATGTATAGTACAACCCTAATCACATTTATTGAGGATATTTTTAGTCTTAGTATGCTTGCTTCAAATTGTAGGCTTTGTTCTTCAGTTGGTGGTACTGATTAAAGGCTGTATGCAAGTTACGTTTATTATGGTATTGTGGAACAATGTGTGTAAATAATATTACTTGAAGCAAAATTTTTGAGCTGACACACATACATGGATTATTTTGTCAGTGACCAGTACAGTATAGCAGAATTCCTTGGGCTATACCGAATGCAAATAAACTAGTTCTGTGGGGCATTGTGTACAACTAGAAATGTATGTGGGACACTTCAGTTGTCTTATGACAGGCCTCTTCCAAGAAACAACAGCATGCTTAAGAGGGTGTTCACATACTGTTCAAATACTCCCCCCTTTTATTTCTTCAGCAACAGAAGAGTGGCTTGCTGGGCCCCTTCGGCCAGCTTCTTGTGTGTTGATAATTGAGATAAAATATACAGGAAAAATGTTAGGCAGAAACATTTTGCAGAAAATTATAAAAAGGGGGAGTTGGCTTGTGTTTGGATTTCAAATTACTTACTGTATGGGTACCAGAGATTAACTCTGGATTTGGCCTCCACGAGGATTCTATCAACATGGAATGTGCAAGAGAAACCCATTATCTCAATGTGAGGCCTCTTTTATTGATGTTCTTGTAGTCATATTAAATTACTTAGCTGTCAGTTCAGTTAACCTCTGTATGAGTCATAAAAGGTGTTACATTGAAGTAGCGCTTGTAATGACAATACAGAACATATCAGCAGCTTAATATTGGTGAGGACGGTATCAAGTTTTCAAACTGTGCTCTTAATGCATGGTGGAGGCTCTTTCTTGTATTAATATTTTTTGTCCAGGAGAACAGATTGTTTCCTTGCTCCAGCACCAGTTCAAGAACTGCTTCTAAGTACTTTTATATAGTAAACTAATGTATATTGGGATGGATCAGGAATGTGGTGCAGCTAGGACCTTCAAAACGTGAATAGTAGTCTTTAACTTGGGAATTGGTATGAAACAGCCCAAGGTCTTGGTCCTGCTGGGAATATTGCTAGATTATGTGACTTGGTAAGTGTTATTGGATGTTCTCTTTAAATTACTTGTTTCTAGCAAGTCTCCAATCAAAGTTTTCAAAAGCTACATTTGGAGATGCTGTAATTTGGTGCCTCTGTATTTTAGTTCTCCTTTTTATTCCAGAAATAATTCATAATTAGTTGGTGCCTGTGTAGTATACAAGTTGCTGGGACAAAGTAACTGGAGCTCACCACCATCGTGCTGATTCGAACCGCCGACTTTACGATTGGCATCCCTATGACTCAGCCCTTGCCAACCTAGCAGTTCGAAAGCATACCAGTGCAAGTATATAAATAGGTACCACTGCAGCGGGGAGGTAAACAGCGTTTCCATGCGTTCTGGTTTCCATCACGGTGTCCCGTTGCACCAGAAGCAATTAAGTCATGCTGGCCACATGACCTGGAAAGCTGTCCGTGGACAAACGCCGGCTCCCTCAGCCTGAAGTCGCCTTTGACTGGAATTAACCGTCCATGGGTCCTTTACTGTATCTAGTATAAAAGTAAGAGTTCCAAATTGCTAATATACAAAATATTCTGGCAATATTGTACATCCAGAAAACCAGACTGTTTTTTAAGCTGCAGAGCTGTCACAATATATAGAATCTGTTCTCCATGTTGGACTCAGAAACTAATAAGCGATGAATGTGAACTACTAGATGATGCCATATTAATAGAATATATACTGTAGTTACCATTTTGAGTTTATTTTAGTAAATACTTAATGCATTTCAGATGACAAAATCCTCAGATGTGTTTTAATAACTGGCATAAATTAAACTGGTAAAAATGAAACCTTAGATCTTTTAATCCTGTTAAATCCAAACATTCACTAGACTTCTAAAAACATAACTAGCTGATTACTATACTTTTGGCTCTTGAGAAATATGTTGCCACTCTTGAAAGAATACATCACTGGGAAAGCTTGTTTAAGCCTCCTACATGTTTGGCAGATACCCGGTGCAAATATTACCAGACTGGTTAGAAAAGGGATAGATAACTGACCAGTGTGAACTGTGCAGGCTGTAGTCCAGCACTCTAATGAATAGCTGCAATTGTGAAGTCTCCACAGCAGCCGCTGGATTGTTGAAAACCTGATTGTAAGGATTTCTTCATAGAGTATCTCTCTCTGTTCTATGAAAAAGCTTACTTGTATAGCGTGCTAATTGTTGCTGATAAAGTATTATAAATGGTAAAACTCAGCTCTTGAGGCCTCTTTCATAATAGAACAAAACCTTGCATTAGCATCAACATTGATAAGGGTCTCTTTATGCATTGCTCTTATATGCTTTACTTGAAGGGAGGGGGAATAAAAGGATTATGCAAATTGAAAACAGTAGGTACTGCTCATATCATGCTGTTACTGAATTTCATCCTTTAAAGTTGTGTTCTTGAGCATGCTCAGAACAGCTACAGGCTTTCATAATTTCAGCCTCTAAAATAGCAGTTTGCCATGTTGAAGTGATTTGTGGATGTGGACCAGAAACAAATGCAAGTGAGAATCCTGCATAGGCCCGAAGCATTCCCACAATATGCAGTGCTGCTTCATTCTTCTTTCACATCTAAAAGTGTAGATGTAAAATAGAAACAAAGGTAATAAAATCTGTAGTGGATGACAAATTCTTAATTTTACTATGTAAATTCAGCTCTATAGCAGTTAAAGACTGCTTCCTTTAAAATCACCTTCTGATCCGTGAGTGCAATTAGTATGAATGCACGACTGTGAGCAATGCAATCCTTTAAAAGTCTCACTATTAAAATGGGTGATCTGAAATATTAGTATCAGAGGTTCTAGTTCTCAGTTCTGGGGCCTATGTGGAGGGAGTGATTGAAGGGAGTGCGATGGAATCAAATAGAAGGGTGCAGAATGTTTGCAAGTGTTGAAGTAATCTGGTATAAAATAAAAGTTTAAATTATTATATTCTTATCTTGTAATGCCAACTTTCTAGAAGCTTTTTCCCTTTTCTGCTTTACAGACTTTAGTGAGCTAATTCTGCATTGAAATGAAAACTTCAAGCAGCAAAACAAGGGAAGTCTTGTAGTATTATGGTTCCTTTGCTAAAGCTGTGTCAGATTTCTTTTTGGCAGGGAGAAATATTATCTTCAGGTTATTAGAATAACATCATCTTGTGCAGCTCAGATGCACATATTGAGCCTTTTATTTTAAGAACATCTAATAACATTTGGTACCAGTGCCACAACTATGTAGCTATTTTCTCCCAGCCATCTATGTCCTAACATAAAGACATAACTAGTGTTTCAATATCAGACAATAGTTAAGACTGTTCTCGGGGTTTTTTGAGCAAGGGAATATTGCTGTATATTTAAAATACTTTATTTGACTTGGCAGACCAATTTTACTATATTCGTTTTAAAAATGGATCTTGGGTGTCAACATGCATACTTTAAATGAAGCAGGATCTCTTGAAGCAGCATTTTAAAAACTAGTTTCAGGGAAAGCTTTTCTGTTGACTGCTGAGAGCCTACTGCATGTTTGCTATGAAACCTTGTATGAAACCTATGAGTACATTGTAAAAAAATAATCTGGGGCATATTTTACAGCTCCTAGTTGGTTTTTGTGAGGCGTGAGGCAGGCCTTGTTATGCCTTGTTGCTGCCCCAGTTGAGTTGAGCGTGACCTAGTAAGTAGGCAGCAGTCTGGCAGCTGCACATTGCAGTGGAAGGTTAGCAATATTGATGGGCCATTATATTTTAGCTATATTTCAAAGCTACTGCTGCTCTTGAAGCATTTTTGAAAAGCTTTTGAGCCAACTCCAGGGTACCCCCCAAAAGTATCAGTGGCTTAGTGCTCACCAACATGAGAGCTGTTGTACTTGTGACTAGGAGTGTTATTCACACACTAAGGTGTTGTGTATGCCTTCCGGAGTAGAACATTTGGAAAACCAGTCTAGTTTATGAAAGGCAAGCTAGAACACAAAAGTGTTTGCAGAAAATGCAGAGCCATATAAACAGCTGAAGGAGGAAATGAAACAGTAACAGCAGCAAAAAGAAATAGGCCTGCTTTCAGACCTTATTCTGTGTGATTAGTTAGCAGCAAAAAAGGTCCCCAAGACATCCAGGTTTGCTGAATAAATGCTTTGTGGGTGGGTCTGAGCCTGTATGCCTTGGCAAGTAGGCAGTTTGTGTGGATTGCGTTTATAACCATTCTGTTGTTGATGTGAATAAATCAAAATACTGGGGCATGCGTAACATGGGGCAGGTCCCATTAGATGCCATGGGATTTTGCTATACAGGAGGTTAAAGAGCTGTATAGCAGAATGGCTTCAACCCTTTACTAGAACCCTTCCCTCAAATTGCTGTTGTATTCTTTTCATGTGTCTCTTTGATTTATGCCAAAGAGCATCATCACCAAATAGATGCAAGTGAGACTTGCAACAAAAGATTGCAATGATTCATTACTTCACAATAGGAGTGTGCAGTGTCTGTCTCCGGCAGGCTTTTAAGACATGTCCTAAGCTTGTGAGGATATTGTACTTAGGAGCAAGTCACAAGTAAAGACTAATTTCACATTTTCTAGGCCTCCTGTCCCCCTAGTACTATTAACAAACTAGTAATTGGTATTTCACTTTACCCTCTCTTGATCCTTTGACCTTTTCCTTAATAGATGGGTACCATTTATACATGTATGTTCTAGAATGTTAGTACAGCCAGTAGCCTGCTGTGTCCTGTCTCTTTGAGAGTTGGCAGCAATTCTACAATATTCTGCACTGGCCAATTCTTGGGGGGCACACTACATCTTTGGGGTTGTAGGAAAGGCCTGAGGCCATGCCATGTGCCCGTATCAGTCGTGTGGAATCAGTTTTAGAGGTAGAGCAATGGAGCCAGTAGTTTTTTAAAATCTGTGTGACCGGTAGCTGATTCCAAGGTTTTGGCCTACATGTCTTTATGTTTCACTGATTTCAGATGAAGCGCTTCTTTTAAAGTTCCATCTGTAAGTGTGTTAAGTATCCACAAAGGAGAGGGCCTTCTTGGTGGTGACACCCTGGCTTTGGGATATAAGACCAACATTAATAGCTTTCCAGTGCCAGGTTAAGACTGTTTATTTTACCAGACTTGTAATATTTATTGCATTGTTTTAGTAGCTGGTTGAATGACTGTTATTTTATATTCCACCAGGTTTTAATTTTTATTGTGTTTAACATTGTATTAATGCTTGTATTTTGTGTACACCACCTTGAAATCCATGGTTATGGTTAGACTTTGTAAAAACCAAATAATTCTGCAAATTCAGGGTTCCCTAAGCGTGCTGATACTCTCCCTATTATTTCTCTGTGGCCAATTCAGTGGGTGCTCACCACCTGAGTTTGCTATTAGAGGGAGCAATATGTGTTCTCTCCCACCCACCCCATTGGGAAGAAAAAAAGGTCAGACCAGAAAAGTCTCCTCCAGACGAACAAAACAGCTATTGCAGCAGACATGTAGAAAAAGGTGATTATATTTCTGTTTGGTTTAGATATTATTTTTACCTAAACCACCCTGAGGGCTCGGTAACTAGTTCCTTTTTGAAAGCCTCAAGACCAAATGTTTACTTTTGCCACCCTTCTGCAGGTTTAGCTCTTGCTACCACAGTGCAGCCCAAAGAAGGGACATCCAGGCCCTGGTTTTCCCAAGTCTTATAGGTACAGAAATCTCATAACTTGAGGCAACAACCAATTCCATGCCCTCCCCTCAGTTGGAGAGAAATAATTAGGACCTCTTCAGGAGTTCTATTACCAAATTATTTATGACTTCAAAAGTCAAAACCAGGACCTTGGGTTCTGTGCCATAAACGTTCTTACCATGTGAACTTAATGTTTAGGCACATTATAGCTTATTGAGAGACTCTTACATTATTAGGCCTTCTAAACCAGTAGCTCACTGTCCATCTTATTCTATGAAACACAGCTAGGACAACAACAGTATCAGGCAATGGAAAGTATTTTGGTGTGGGAATTTAAAAAGTAAAATAAAACAAAAACCGGTGTGTTGTGTAGTAATACCATCTCTACTTGAAGTGTTCTGCTGACTGCTTACGGAAGTGCAACAAGAACGAATATGCTTAGGTTTTTGTTCCTCTAATAAATACTGGGTGTGAAACCAAAAGCACAAATAGAATATAAATATGGATAGCCCTTTTCGTTTTAAATTGAGAATGCACACTGAAACACCATTTTAGCTTTCTATGAAAAAGCAGTGAGATACAGGTTATTTGGATAGAAACTAAACTTAGTTTGTACTCATACTCGGTTTAGCCATTTCCCATGAATCCCATGATTTTTCTGCTGGAAGGTTAAATGGTCTCTTCCTCTGCTATTTTGGTGAGTAGTTCCCCAGCATTTTCAGTAATCACTGTTAGTAGAATTATTTATGGGGTAAATCCCCCTCCCCAAATCAAGAGATGACAACTATGAACATCTGGCTTCTTGAGTTATGCTTTCATAAAAACAATAGAACAGTCAGCCAGCTGGAAAAGAGACTGCTTTTCCTGATTACAGACACTGGTTGCAGGAAATGAGACATGGACAGAGTACTCACTATCCACCCATAATTAGACTGTAGGATGCTTTGAGCATTTTTTGAAAGAATAAAGGCATAGAATTCAGAGTGTCAGTGGAAAAAAAAATGGATATGAATGTCTTTGTTCAGATGTAACACTAAACTATGGTTTAGCACAGCAGTGTGGAGTTTCTTGCCCAAAGGCCTAGTTTGGCTCAATAGGAGCCCTAGCTTGGGTCTATGAAGCCTCCCCCCCCCCCCATCTATGCCATCAGCTGTGGGGCTGTACGGGAAGAATCAGGAATCTTTAAATTTTTCTTTGCCAAGTGGGACATGTAGTCAGTGCCTATTGAACTAGGTGACAGTTGCAAGCCCTGCTGGGATTTTTCTTCACTCAGGAGCTCCAAGCCGGATGCCCAGTCCCTGCCAAAACGGTGCTTGAAGTTAGTGCAGATTCGGGCTTGAACCCCTTCCTGGGATCTTCCTTTGCATCATGGCTTGAACTCAAGGTGCTTGATGGAAACATGAGGTTGATTAACTTGCATTTTTTCAGCTATGTGCATAGACATTCAATTAGTTTTTATACATAATGAGTACCAACAGAATTTAAAGATAATACTGCTATTACAGTGTCAGAAAAAACCATTAGAAAGGCATAATTGAAAATCTGATTCTGTATTATAATGTTAACCAAGGGTTTTGTGTTGATGTTGATTGACTCTGATTTTCTGTAAGCTTTAATAGTCACTCAGGAGGTTTGGAACATAAGGCATCCAACTTTCAAGTGTGTTATTTTATGGAAAATGCTATAATATTTCCCTCTTTTCCAAACCCAGATGGCCTATATTTGGAAATATACATTATAGAGTATAGTGAGCTGTTCATATACAGTGGACCCGCTGGATACGGATTTGATTCATTCTGGTGGGGGGTGTCTGTGCACATCCCAAAAAACCTGTAACCAGAGGCGCAGCTTCTGCGCGCGCACACACAGTGCGATAGAACACTTCCGTGCATGCGCACAAAGTGCTTCTGCTCATGTGCGAGTGGCAAAACCCGGAAAAATACTTCCGGGTTTGCCGCTTTCACAGTCTGAAGATTACATATCCAGAGAGGTACGTAACCCGAGGGTCCATTGTACTGCCTTTCTGCCAAGGCATCCCAAAATGTGTTTTACAAGTTAAAACTCTAGATCAAAATAAGGTATGATAAAAAGAGCAAAACAATAACCTTATTAGTAAAACTGTTAAAAAGTCATTTAAAAAAGTCAAATAATAAATAAAATCAGCAATAGGCCAAGCACAGTAAACATACTACAGTACATATCTGGGTAGGCATTGTATGCGAAAAGGATGGCAGCCAACAAGTCTCATGTGTTGTTAAAACTTCCACAGTAGCTAAGGTTTTTTCTCTCCCAAACTTAGCATAGTAAAAGCATACTTTTGTCCTGAACATAAGTTTCCAGGTTTGTTGCTAATTCAGCTATCTAATAAAGGAGTCAAAGAATTGCTCTCCAACCAGCAGTTCAATACATCCACAGTTTACCCACATGTATGATCTAAAATAATTATATGTAGAACAGATAATAATTATATGTAGAACAGATAATATTTAAACAGTACCTGGAGTACTTTCCTTGAGTGCTTGTTGAACACATTAACCCCACTCCCACTGTTTCTAATCTCTTCACAACTTGCTCTTCAGTTCATTATAGTTCATTAATAGAAATGAACACCAGTGGTATTGCTTACTTTCAGAATTTGGATTCAAAGAAACTGTAGTCATATTTAAGGTAGAATGTCACATCAACTAGTAGTCTTATCAATGTTATGCCTTAATTACCATCTCCACAAATGGTTATTTGCTTTATGCATGACACTTTGTAGTTCAGCATGGGCTGAACATTTCACATAAGAAGGCAGCAGCCAGTGTTTTGATTGGCAGAGACTGATAATCCTTCTTTGAATGCCATCTGCATCACAGGGGAAACTTACATGTACAAGGGAGAGGTCTTTCCCCATTGTGGTACCCAAGCTATGGGATTCCCTTCCCAGGGAGGTGTATGCCTGTTTGCTATCTTTTAGACGCCAAGCAAACTCCTTTTTTTTATTTACTCAGGCATTTTGAAATGTTGTTGAAACAACTAAATTAATTTAAAACTTTAAAAATCCTGACTATTATCCATTGCTTTCTTTGTATTGTTTTTCTTGTTTTTAATTTAAAACCCCTTTAAATCATAGGTACAAAGTGTTTATATTAAATGTGATCTATCCAGAGAGGTAGCGATAGATCGAAAGTGCTAGCCACTCAAGGCATTCAGAGGAAAATGAAAAGAGAAAAAGCACAGAGGTGGGGAGGAGACGTATAAAACAAGGAAATGGTGTGAAAAGAGGAGACCGAAGCAGGTAAGTTGGTCCAAAGATGGGGGAGGCA
Source organism: Podarcis melisellensis (assembly GCF_964234715.1). Classification (NCBI taxonomy): domain Eukaryota; kingdom Metazoa; phylum Chordata; class Lepidosauria; order Squamata; family Lacertidae; genus Podarcis; species Podarcis melisellensis. The sequence goes on along the minus strand of NC_138537.1, from coordinate 24,269,243 downwards.
AGAAGAAAGGGAAAACAAAGCTGGCTTTAGTCCCAACTGGTTGAACATTGACAGTATTGTTTTCTTTTTTTTAAAGGATTGTCAGTAGCAGGTAGCCAGCTGTTCAGGGGCATACTTGCACTGCTTTCTGGCTTGTATTCTGAATAAGTTTTTACTAAGACTGTATTAGGAATGTGGTATGCTACACCTGTTTTCTAGAATAATTAAAAAAGTAACTATGCCAGTTGACCCAGGCCCTTCCTTTAGCTTAATTGCTAGTGCAATATACCTCAGCTGCCTCTTTCATATTCTAAAACTGCCAACCTTGAAGCACTGAATACTGTATCTTGTTAAAAATGCAGGTCTCACAGTTTGAAAAGATAATATTAGGATCCAGGGTCAAAATATTATTAAAAATGTATAACTTACTACTTGAGTGGGGTACAATGGAGGAAATGGTTAAACCTTCAATGATAAATTGGGCCAGGGACGTGGGACGCAGTATTGATTTTGCACTATGGGAGCAGCTGGGCAAAGTAAATATAAAGTTTACAGCATGCTAAACACTAAGAGAAACATTTATTAAGATGCTGCATAGGTGGCACTTGAAACCAAATAGAGTAGTAAAAATGTCAAAATCAACCAAGGGCAATTGTTGGAAATGTAAGACAGTAGAGGGATCCTTTTACCATATGTGGTGGGCATGTAGTATAATTAAAAACTACTGGGAAATGATCCATAATGAACTAAAAAAAATGTTTAAAAAATCCTCTGAAAACCTAGAAGCATTGACAAAAAAAAAAGAGAGAAACTTGTTCCTCTGTGCAACAACAGCTGCACCACAATATGTGTTTGCATATTTTAATCAAAGTGATCCCAAATGCTACCTAAGCTATATTCAAGGTTTGAGCATGCAGTGGCATTTCCAACTTAAATATGGAGCAACCTGTGGTTTGGGTTGAAATTTTTTCCACTTCTAGAAATGCATCTGTCCAGAAAAAAATTAATATGAAAATGAATGAAGATTGTGCAACATAAAATTGGACAAATGACATAATACTAAGCATAATCTTAAAGTCATATTTTTTTCAAGTGACTATCCCTATGATTTTTTCACACAGCTTTTCAGTAGTGCTAAAATTTTCAGTGCTTTTATATTTTTTTCTTACTCTTAAATTAAGTTTAGATTCCAAAATGAGGTGTATGCTATTAAGGCTCCATTCCTTAAAAGTTGTTTTTTAAAAGAAAAATCAAGTAAACATTTGTTTGAATGTGACGTTTAAACTGCTTTATCAGTCTTCTTCCTGAAAAATCTCTATTCAACTATTTCTGGAAAAACTCATTTATGCTGCACATAAAATTTGCATGGCATTCTTTTCCTTTTACAAGTGTAAGTCAAACACGTTGATCTTTGTGGCAGTAGAAAAAGTTCCCTTTCAGAATTTTCTGGAGCAACCAAATAATTGCATAAATCTGTGCCATATTGCAAACTGTTTTTGTAAGTTTCTTTCGGCTCCAAAAGCAGTTTACTACATTTCTTGGAGAGCTCCTGTCCAAAAGCTTCATGTCAGGAGGGCTTTGGGCTTGTACAGCTGTTTGTACATTTCTCTGAATTCCAGCTATTCTGAAATGCTCTTTAGAGGCAACCCTAATTTAGTTTCTGTGGTTAATATTTTGTTTTTGGATTACTTTATTAGGATAACAGCCCTTCACCTTTCATACATAATAAAAATAATCACATATGCGTAGCTGAAGAAAAATTGGCAGTTGTAGCTGGTGTCGAGAAAACAAAAGTTTTATTTTCTGCTTCTGCTGTTAGTTGGCAGGAATTTTGGAATGAATCTGAATGTGGATAGTGGACTAGCTGAATTATTAGTAATTCATGAAAACATTTGTCAGTTTTGTAGACTAAGAATCAAAAGTTCAGTGACTGATAATTAATGTTGAGTAATTATTGAAATACATTTAGACATTTCTGCACACTATTGTGCTAACTGAACATTGTACACTCTCTCTTATCCCCAACTCTGCATACCATCCCTTCCGCACCCAAGCCTCATAAAATATTGGGGAAAGTGGTTAACAACTATTTTGTTACAAGCTAATTCTTCCTGAGAAAATGTCAGTCTTGTTACAGACGTGACACAAGAAAGTATTTTTGCTTTATTTCAGGAGCTATATGTTTGCTTTCTGTTTTGGATTTGCCTTGTAGCATGATTACATTGAAGCTTTAACCTTGTTTGTGTATGTGTGAATTTCGTAGTTGACTCTCTCCCAAGCTATTGCTAAGTTGTTGCATTAGTGGAGTCAAGCACATCAAGCCCTGCTAGCATAAGCCCCCCAAGATCTGCTTTTTGGGGGGAGTCTGAAGAATCTCCCCAAACAGCATTCAGGGGGAGGAGAGGGGAGATTGTGCCACCTGGCAAGCTGATGTAACAGTCACCTTCATATGATGTTTAATCCCACTTCTAATGTTCAATTTTGAGATAACAACTACATTTTTATATATACCATGAGTTATGAAAATAAGTCTCAAAGGACTTGCATGTACCCTTCCCTCTTCTCTCTCAATATGGCTGCAAGAAAAGGAGCTCAGTACTATCATTTTAGTTTAATTACAGTATGCTGTGCCACCCAGTGCCTAAACTGTGGTTGATACTAACTGTGGCTAGTGGAAACAAGCTAGCTTCATAAAATCTGGTGTGAAATTGACTCGCTTCCTCTAACCATAGTTAAAGTGAGCATCTGTTTGTGTTGACACTGTAGTTAATTTTAAACAGAAGCAAGTGCTTTTGAACTTTCACAGTCATTTGTTCTCATAATGCTATTACAGTTGCCTTCCTAGTTATGCAGGGGTTATGTTCCCGAGTACCACTTGTATAGGTGAAACCACATACAGTGGGGAACACAAAATAAAAAAGCCAGACTCTGCCACAAATCCGCAAAACTCCACCATACTTGCTCCCTCCAAACCTCCTTTCTCAAACTCCAACTCTCCACAGGCCTCAAAGGTTGGTGCAAAGGATCCTGGGATTGCTGGCCATTTCCCCACTTTTTGGGGCCATTTTTGCCCTTTTAATGCCTTTTTGCAGTTTGAATCAGTTTATTTAATTATTTCCTGGCGCTGCTCAAATATGCAGTCACACTTAAGTTGAACGTGTGTTAAGTGCGGAGACGTTTGTATATGACTTTGTCTGGAACAGCCCACTGAAAATTGGGATATGGTGAAAAGGTTACCTTGTTGAATTCAGGTGTATCAAAAGTTGTTAGTATTTTGCAGGCTTTATATCAAGATTAGAGAGGTTCTTTATGGAACACTGAAGCTCAAATGAATAATTTCTTGGCTTGACTCTTTTAGGAAGATGGATACACAGTATACCTGACTTCTAGGGTCTCCTTTCTCTTGCTATTTTGTGAAATGACTTGTGAAATGTGCAAGTGTGTCTTGCCGTTTAAGACTATAAATATTCTTGGTCAAAAATATTTGACCAGTGTGACAGACTTGTTTGTTTCCAAATGAGCAAATATGAATCCTTCAGTTTATGGTTTCGTATTTCACTGCTTGAATTTCCATTGTGTATGTCATCTTAACTTTATAAATTAAAAGTTGTAAAAAGACACGCTTATATAAGATAACATATTAGGAGGAGAGCCTGCTGTTTGTGAGCCAGAGTATGTTATATGTGAAAGCTAGAAGGGAGTCACCATGTATGGAGGTTGTATCTTCTTAAACATTTGATGCTAAGTAAAAACAGGAAATGCTCTCACTGTGTCCTGTTTGTGAGTCCCCACAGGGACCTAGCTAGCCACATTTGGAAATGGGCTTGCTGGCTGATCCAGCAAGGCAGTTCTTTTCCTATCTATGGAACTTATATTTTTACACACTTTCTGCTACATGTGTTAGTGAACTCTCTATTTTGTACTACTCTATACTCTACAAGCTGTTGCAGATCTTTGTGTAGGGAGCTCTACATGTTGAAACCTAAAAACTTGATATTTTCCTTCAAGCAAATTGTTATCTGTTCTCAATCTTGTTTCGTTTCCTGGCTTTCATAGGAATCCTTCAGCTACTTTCTACCAAGTGTTCCATTCGAACAAGTTACGGGAATCAAAGAACCTCTGGGATAGGTATGAATACTTAAGTATGGAAAAAAAGCATACATGCTGAAGTATGCATGAATGGCTTTGCACTGTGCAGGTTTCTCGTCATCAAGTAGTATGTTCACCGCAACATACCTATTCTGCCTATGTCCTTCACTTAGCTGCTGTGACCTGACTAGAGCAGCCAAAAATGTCAGTCAAATGGTTATTCGCTTATGGGCCATGTGGATTCTGGCCCTGTTCCATGCATCACGTTCTTTTTCTTCTGTAGTTGGCAGAATAGTAGTAGTAATTGATTTGTTTGTTATATTTGTATGCCACCCAGTAAAAAGAATGGCATACAAAAAATAAGTATAAAAATAATTTAACTGCAAGGTAAAACAAAAAAGCAAAAGTAGCTTAAAACACAATTTGAAAATAAAACTTGCTGCAACCCCAAAGTTAAAATGCAAATTTAAAATTTGAAAGGACCAGTATGAATAGAAGACCAGGATGAATAGAAAAGTCTTCACCCAGACCAAAAAGCCTAAGAAATGCTGTTGATCAGCAGCACCAACCTGGCTTTTGAAGACTATCAGTGGAAAGTATTTTTGGAAACTGGTCACTTAAACTGCAGAATGAAAACACAGTATATGCGGGGAATACTTTGATAGAAAACCATTACAATTGTGCAGCTATAAATTGGAATATAGATAGGGAAAACCTTTGTAAGGATTTGGGCAAAGCTAGACATGTGGCGAGAAACTGCAACAAATTCCAACTTGGAGGACATCACTTGTAAAAGTTGCATTACTAATTCAACATCTGCAGTTTGGCGTTCTCACAATATTAATATTATAGATAGAAAGCTTGGTGGCTTTTCTGGCTTACAGCAAGTTTTCTACTGCTATAGCTTTCTATAGTGTGTTCAGACATTTGTATTTGAACATGAAACACCATCATTTGTTTGCATTTGCCTTACTGAAGCAAAGAAAACATAATGGCTTCTCTAAAGCTTGCTTTTTCACATGCTTGCTCACTTCAGAAGGAACGCATTCTAGTTTGAAGAATTACAGGATTTAAAATCACAATAGTAGTCTGAAATGCTGTCATCTTCTGAATTAAGAATAGAAGATCTCTTAACATTTAAGGGTTTAAGTGCTGCATCTAAACATGTCACTTAAAGAGGGGATTCAAGAACAGCAGGAGTTCATTTCTGTATAGCTTTTCTATAACATATCTAGAGTTATGGAGTTTGGTTCAGTGGGGCGGGGGAGTTTGGACAGGGGAACCCACAATGTGTAGTGTGCTGTTGTTGGGGGATTGAAATGAAGGTTAGTGAAAATAGCCTTTTCTAGCAGGAACCTCTGCTGAAATTCCACAAATAGAAAACAGAAATCTCTGTTTGTAAAAGAGCAGCTTTGAATTCAGCTTGTAGACTTCTGGTTAAGTTTACCAGCTTAACTAGAAAATGTTTGGTATTTCAGTAGTATTGGAGTTTCAAATATATAAATATTTTATTAAAGGTAATATTAAGGAATATTTTTTTAAAACCCTGCATTTAATTCAATGTAGCCATGATCCCAACATTTCCAACGTTTAGGTGTGAGTGATGCTGCTTATTTATCCAAAATGGCACCACCCATGCCCACCCAAGAGAGAGAGAGAGAGAGATCAGCAGGCTCAGGAAAACACAAGGTTTGCAAAAGTACAAAAAAAATCTGGTGAGGAAAAAAAATAAAGAGAGAGAGTCCTCAAAACAGGCTAGTAAGGACTGACCCCCTCCTTAATAGCCATAGAGTGCTGATGGGACCGGGAATGTAATGGAATATCCTGCAGGAGGGAATGACTGGCCTAACTGGTAACAGTAAATCTGTGACACTTTTGCAATATTATTTTCAATACCTTTAGATACCTGTTGACCAACATTTATAAGGGACTCTGGAGAGGGCTTTGCCTTGGAAGCAGAGTTTAGGTATTTTCATGCCAAAGCTATCTGTAGATTCAAGTACACTTTTATGAGTTTCTGCACCTTATTGGAAATCAAGAGCATGTTTTTACAGTTATAAAGAAAATATGTTGCATCCTATGTTCATTTCTAGTCATTCAGTAACTTTTGCAGTGTAGGTAGATTCCAGCCTTGTAACTTTTGCACCAGGATGTTATCATATATGAAAGTTGCCCCATTGGCCAAATCTGTTCTTAGAGCAGTATTGAGCGGAGCTCAGGAACTTGAAAACAGGATGATGTGTTTTGATTGTTCACTTTACTGCCTTGCATGACTTGGAAAGCAATAACTGAATGCATGGCAGAACTGAGTGGTGTATAAGCCTCATAATACTGAAGTTGAATGAATGCAACCTGCCAAGGTTCTCAGTTGATCTCTTATTTTGTTTCAGTCATCCAATTTGATCTCTTCTGGAATAAATGGATAACTTTTCTACATAAGTTTAAATGTAAAGAGTGACCTATATATTTGGGATATGTTCAAACAAGTTTCTATTTCACAATAACAGCAGGGGACTATTCATATAACAAAAAGCTTCTTACCTTGTAACTTCAACTGAAAAGAGGTCACTAGCAGTAGTTCGTAAATTAAAACAGGCTACTGCTAGACAATGCACCCTGTTAAATCACTAATGAAGGCAAGTTGCCATCGGAGGCAGGACCTGCAACACAATATTCTACAATACAATTTGTTCCCAGTTTGAGCAAGCTAATTCTTAGCTCATCTGTGGTGGGCTAAATGGGAGTTGCCTTAAAAACTTGCAGCTTGCCCTGAGGATCTGTTTGGTTACAAGGTTGTTCTGCTCCAGATTGGCCCCCTGGACAATAAGAGATGCCTGCAGGAAAACAGTTTCATCACATGCAAAAATTATCTGAATTTTAGGGGGAAGGGTATGATGTTTGCTTTTCCACGCTTTAAGAGTTCCTTTGCTGCTTGCCAGAAGTTTTGTAGCTGAAACATTATCACTACTTTCCTGAAGCGGTGGTGGTGTGCAGGGGCTAGAGTTGTCCAATTCTTACAACTATTCTGACATTATAGCATGATAGTATTCTAGAATCTCCCAATTTCCACTATTTTTATGGACGTCGAAAGCCACGCAGCATAGGGAACAGTAGAAACAGGCCATCTTTGGTTTGGTAGATTAGGTGGTAACTTTCGCAATCTGGTCTCTGCCTAATCACAGACCTCTATAATAGAACTTTTTCTTTTAGCCTTCCTTTTGAAAAGAGATTTACTGTGGTTGTATTGATGGTTTCCATGAGGGTGTCATTTGAAACTGCTGCTAGAGCTATTTTTCAGGTCTTACAGGTCAGTGGAGTAGTACTGAACTTCTTTAAACATGCAAAGTACATTTTCAGTAAAAATGATTGTGCTGCAGTGCAAAGCTTGACGTGTTTATACTTTGAGATGGTTGGAGTCACAAAGCAAACTGCCTTGCAGCTACACTTACTCAATGGATAAGGTCTATTCTCTTGTGTCTGGCAATTTTCTGGGGAGTGTTTTGAAACCCACAAAATTACGAATAGTTATTTGCAAGAGACTGAAACACCATGCAGCAGAATGAGCATTTTTGAAGAAACCTGTGTTTTCTTTAATCTTTTTATATCAATATTTGCAAGAATACCTGCGATAGCTACATAGTTCTAATCTTTTTAAAATTGAAGATGATGACTACCGAGGCGTCCTTTGGGAAGCCTCCATGTTTTCTCCGGCTCGCCACTTGAACGCTTGTTGCTAGGTGCATTAGTCTCAGGAGCCTTCCCCGTCTTAAATAACTCAAAATAGATTGGGGAGGGGCATAGAGTAGGTGATTTGAAAGCAGACTTCTTGAACATTATTTTTTTCAAGTTGTATTAAAACCAAGTTTTTAATTTGGTTACTGGCACTTAAAATCATGGAGGCTACTAGTGCAGTGAGGCAGCAGCTTTGGGCCATTGACAGCCCTATATAGAGGCCAAAAATAAGTTTAACAAATTAATAAATTGAAAATTAATCACCACATTGATATTAAAAACAAGAAAAAATTCCTTCCAGTAGCACCTTAAAGACCAACTAAGTTAGTTCTTGGTATGAGCTTTCGTGTGCATGCACACTTCTTCAGATACACAGTGTATCTGAAGAAGTGTGCATGCACACGAAAGCTCATACCAAGAACTAACTTAGTTGGTCTTTAAGGTGCTACTGGAAGGAATTTTTTTTGTTTTGACTATGGCAGACCAACGCGGCTACCTATCTGTAACATTGATATTAGTTAGATTTTATTAATAATTTGTCAGAATCTTTGCCAAACTGCTTTTACAAATGTAGTTTGGAAGACCAGCTTAAAGTAGTTTGGAAGACCAACTTAAAGCTCTCTGAAGACAGCTTTCTGATTTTAGTTTGTCCCCATATTAAATAAGGACATTGCTGCCATTCTTAGTTCCTGCAGGAACTTTCAACTACAAAAAGAATGCACAGCAAACGGTGCTACTGAAGCTTCTGGAATAGTCCGCAGTTACAAAAGGTACAGACTGAAGTCTTGCAGGTACTGCGTGACTTAAAATTGTTTTTGGTTTAAGAAATCCCTACATCAGTTACAAGCCTTGCATTTGAGATACCTACATGTAACTGAAATGCATTTGGGCTCATTAGTATTGTTTTGTATGAAAAATTACACTTGCATTCAGTTATCAAATTTCAGTCTATTTTGTTTCATGTGCAACTCTTTTGTTAACACATTCTTAATTAAATCAAACATTGAGAAGACAGTTGACACTGCATACTTGCATGTTGAAAACTCAGTTTTGTGAGTTGCCTAAGATACCTGTCACTAAAGTAGCTTACTCTAGTGACTGTGGAGTGTCTTGTTAGGCATTCAGTATGGAATTTAGTACACTTTTCCCAGAGTGATATTTTGTGATACTTAATGCGTTTTTATGCCACCCCTTTAACAAAGTGATTTACATGTTGTAGGGAAAACGTTACTATTATAAACTGCAGTTAAAGCATTTTCAGTGGTGAATATGATCTGCCCATTCTTGCTTTCCACTTCTTATTCCATGTGCTTTTTCATTGCTCTTGATTATTGCAGTATATTCAGAAACCTCTCAGAGTTATTCACAGAATTTAACTTTCAAGTTGGGGGCAGTAAACTGATAGGAAGAATAAAATCTTAAATAGTGATTCATATCAAAATTTTTGCACTCTACTCTTGCCTAGTGAGGGACACTATCTTTCCAGAAATTGGAGTGCGTTGGTGTGGGCACTCAGGTCTAAGAGAAGTGTTTCTGGTAGCTGATCAAAGCGGAAGGTGGCTAATCTTTACTAGGCCGGCATAAAGCAAAGTCCTCATACTTCCTACAGATAACGTCACAAATGTTAAAACAAATGTGTGCATTTTGGTGCGTGTGTGCAGAGTAAGCTGACTAGGTATTGGAGGAGAACGGCAGCTGCTTGGGGTCAAGGAGGAGCACAACTGGAGCCCTCTTAATCTCCCCCAGAGCCTGGGGTGAAAGGCAAAGCCTGTTCTCGCTGTGTTTTCTGCATCCAGGTACAACTGGCTTGGGACTCTTAACTTCCAGCAGCTGCTGCAGCAGAAGAAAACTGGTGGGCAGCAAATGGCTTCCTTCCCCCAGAGCTCGTGGACAAGGCTCTGTTTTCTGCACTGAAAAATGCATTATGCACTTAGGCATAAGAAAAGCATTATTCCTCTGAATTTGCATAATTCTGACATTTTTGGTGTTTTGCCTAATGTATTCCACCTTTACCAGTCATGGTGGAGAAATAATGCTGCAGTCCTGCTCCCAGCACTGTTTTTTTTTAAGGCATTTCTTCTTATTTATTCAATTTAAAAATAAAGATAATACAATAAATTGCTTAAAAATGAAACACACAAAAGATACAATTTTAGGCTTGCCTTCACAATCTCTGGGAACAATGAGCATTGTTTATTGGAGGGTAATAACATGCCCACCTTTTTGTTGATAAAAATCAGGATATTGTCCTCTGCATCTTACGATATTTTCACATGAAGCTGAAAAGTTACAAAGTATTCCAAATAGTAACATATTTCACAAAGGGCATTTGAAAATCGTTTTCATCATTTATATATAAAATAAACTTTTGTGAGGTAGTTATAAATGAATCTTTTTGTTTTGCTTTGTTTTTTGTTTTGTTTATCCCCCAGTATACCTTAATTTTCCAGCAATAGTTATAGACCAGATTTGACCGTAACCACAAATCCTTATTTAACCCTTCTAAATATTTCCATTGTCTTAAAATAGCCATCCTCGCAGCTAACAAAAAATATAATTTCAATTCTTTATCAAAATCATCTTCATCTGGCTTATTCTATATCCCCAATAATGCCAGTGAGGGAGTTGGTGTCATTTCTTATTTTGTTGTCAAATTAATTTCTAAGAATACCAGCTTCCCCAAAGCTGCCACTGAATGACACTCCCACCATAAGTGGAAATAGTCAGTGCTCTGGTTTGTAGGATTTCAGGAGACAGTAAACACACACACTTTCAAGAATATATTCACTCAGTAAAGCGAAAAACTTGCTTTGGAAAGCTGTGGGAGGAGAGAGCTGAATTCAGTTCCTGCTATCACTTTCTGCAGAATTATGACGCATGCAGCCCTCCTTGTGACCTTCCTCTCACATCAACTTGTAACACATTAGAGCAGCATAGTAGTATAAAGGTGTAGTATAAATGATGATAAATAATATTTGAAAAACAGGTTCATGGTGCTATAAAATTGGTACCAGTCCTGAGTATAATTTTTGAGCTTTACTATCTTATGGAATGGTGGACTAGGGTACAACTTCAGCATCACAAGTTTATAGTGGAGTACAAATCAAAGCTAAATAATTCACTTTTTACTTGTTATTTAGGTTCAGATTTTCCTCCCAAGAGCTGGATACGGTTTGAAATACATTTGTCCAATTCAGTATTGCTTTGTCTTCTACAAAAATGACTTCTGTACAGGGCACTCCATCCCATTCCTCAACCAAACAATTTTTCCGTTCCCCCTGCCAGCAGGTAGCCACAATATGTGACCATTGAGCATTGGACTGTTTTGGATCCATTGCTTGAGATCCCCACCCCCCCTTTGTATTTCTTCCCTTTTTTGTATTTCTGCAAATATTCGGGTTCTACTGAAGTTGCTGGTGCCTATATCTTGTACACAGATGGTTTTAGGTCAGCTGGTCTATATGCTTGTTGACACTCTCAAAGAACAAAGTTTAGTGAGGCAAGGCTTATCCTTGCAGAAGCCATGCTTGTGCTGCTTCAGCAAGGTTTGTTGTTCTACATGCCTGGTTATTTTATCTATAACGAAACTTTCCACCTGTTTTCCTTGGACAGCTGTTAAACTAACTAGCCTGTAATTTCCAGGATCCTTCCAGGTCTCTCTTTAAAAAATAGGTGTTAACATTGGGCACTTTGCAGTCCTCAAATACAGGGACTGTTCTAAGGGACAAGTTAAATGTGTTTAGTTTTTTTTTTTAATCTCCAGTTTCACATTTGAGTACTTTGAAAACTCTTGGTGAATGCCATTTGGACCCTGTAATTTGTCTTTTTATTCTGTCTATTAGGTCTGGAACTTCATTTCTCATTGCCACTCTTTGCCTCAGTTTCTCACATTCCCTTCCTGGCCAAGTTAGTTCAGACAGGAAGATGTAAATAATTCATTTAGTTTCTCTGAAATCTGCTCCTGCTTTACCACACCTCTGAGCTCCTTGTCATTCAGGGTTCAACCACCACTGCTACTAATGTTGTCTTTTAATGTTGATGGTTTTTATGTTTTTAGCAACATACCCCTCAAATTCTTTTCTAAAGCATCCCTTATTGTCAGCTTGTATTTCTTTTGCCAAAGTTTGCATTCCTCTTTTGTTCTTTGTTTGAAGGAAGTTCTTGTTTCTAATTGCATTATTGACTCTGCTAATTAACCATGCCGGCATCTTCTTCATCCTTGTGGTACCTTTCCTGATCTCCATTAGGGCTGGGCGATAACTGGTTTTCAATAGATCGCCAGCTAAACATCATGATATATCAATATATTACAATATCTGAAATAACAAAGGAACTACGCAGAGGCAAACAGGATAATGTCCTGGCAACTGCTACTACTTAGGGGATAAATGACTTAAAACGGATAAATGACAATATTATCAATTACCGCACACTAAGTTTCATCAGCAGGCAAGTCAAAATGCAGCCCATCAGGACTTTTGGTTTTGGGCTTGGCTACCCAATGGTGATAGTCTGGACAATCCAAAGTACGGTGATGAGTCATAGTGAATACAAATAATCTGGGACTGCCAGACTGCCCACAGGCCTGCTAGTAGGCAGAAGCGGCAGCAGCCTGGTAGCAGGGGCACAATAATCGGCAGGCTGCAGCAGAAGCATTGCCGCGGCAGTGGGCGGCTGTGGCAGAAGCGGCAACAGCCTACAAGGCCTTGTGGTGGCGGCAGTGGTGGTGGCCTATGAGGCCTTGTAGTGGCAGGAGACAGTGGCAGATGCAAAAGTGGCCTGCAAGGCCTCGCTGGAGCAGGCTACCATAGCTTCTACCACCGCCTCCCTCTGCCGCAAGGAGGACTTGCAGGCCACAGCCACTTCTTGCCTTCACGGCGAGGCCTCGCAAGTCCCATTGCTTGTGTCGCCACAAGGCCTCACACTACTATTGCCATCTCCCGTCCCTAGTGCAAGGCCTCATAGGATGCCGCTACTGCCATCACCTCCTGTCACTGAAGACGACAGGCCATCCCCGGCTTCTGCTGCCAAATCCTGGCACCACTATGAGGCATCTGAGGCCAATGCTGTTACTGCTGCCACTTCCCATCGCCACTGTGAGGCCTCGCAGTCCACTGTCACTCTCTGTCACTGCCATGAGGCCTTGCAGGTTGCCACCACTACTGCCTCCACCTGCCGTCATTGCGTGATCTCGCAGGCCACTGCTGCTATTGCCGCTGCGAGTCCTCGCAGGCTGCCGCCGCCACTCCCTGTCATCACTCGCAGACCACCACTGTTTGTGCCACTGCTACTGCTGCCCCCTCCAGTTGCCACCATGAGGATGCGCACGCCACCGCCAGGCTGTCGCTGCTATTGCCGACACGTATCGTGGTCGTGGCAAGCTGTTTCTGCCACTGCTGCTTCTGCCTCCTAGCAGGCCATTTTGACTTGCCTGCTGATGAAACTGAGTGTGTGGTGTTTGATAATATTGTCATTTATCCATTTTAGACCCCTAAGTAGTAGCAGTTGCCAGGATGTTGTCCTGTTTGCGTATGTATAATTCCATCCTTATTTTAGTCATTGTGGTAGATTGTAATGTTTTGCTGGTGATAATGTGATATTTAGTTGGTGATGTGAGGTTTAGCTGCTGATAACATTTGCAACGTTTAGCTGGTGAGTTACCGCAATGTTGAAACCCAGATATCACTTAGTCCTTACACACTTTGTGATTTGTGATATATTGCCAATATTATGAAACACTTATCACGATGTGTACTTCAAACCGGTGTTGGACGACATATTGATATATCGCCCAGCTCTAATCTCCATATGCGCTCCAGTTGAGCTTCTAATGCTGTTTTCTTATTACCTCCCAAGCAATTTGGAAAGATTCAATCTTCTTGACATTGCCTTCCTTTTTACCAATCGCTTATTTTGGGGGGGGGGGTTCCTTTTTTGAAATGTGACCATGTTGGATTTTTGGGACAATTAGCTGTTTACATGTGTATTTAATTTAATAGCAATATGGTCACTTATTCCCAGCTGATTCAATAACACTTATATCTCATACCAGGTTCTGGGCACCACCTAAGTCAAGGGTCACCATCCTTTTGGTCAGTTCCTTGACCAGCTGTTCTAAGGCACATTCATTTGGGATATCTAGATATAAATACTTGTTTATTTAGGTTGTTATTATTATTTATTATGAATTTATTACCTCTGGTCTCAGGTTGCTTTATACTTGTTTCTAAACTGGACTCTCCTTCCTTGGAGGTTTCTAAGCAAAGGTTGGATGGCCACCTGTCATTGATGCTTTAGCTAAGATTCCTGCATTGCACAGGGTTGGACTGGACCAGTGTTTCCCAACCTTGGGTCTCCAGCTGTTTTTGGACTACAGTTCCCATCATCCCTCACCACTGGTCTTGCCAGCTAGGGATGATGGGAGTTGTAGTCCAAAAACAGCTGGAGACCCAAGGTTGGGAAACACTGGACTAGACGACCCTTTCAAATCTACAATTCTATGATTCTATGATCATAATGTTCATATGTTTAAGTCTCTTTGAGTTTCATTTAAAAATAATAGAATAGAAATTTTATGCTTATGCCTTTTTTTGTAACTGGAACACGTGTAGTCAGTCTGTCTGAGGATAGTTGAAGTCGGCCATTAGTACAATTCCTCTTTTGGGTGCTTCCTTGATTTCATTCTTCATTGCAATATCTTCATGAACTTTTTGATCAGGGAGCTGTTAACATGCCTGCAGAACTATATTATTCTTGATATCACCACCTATAGCAATTATGTGGAGGGGTCTGCCCTTTTGAGAGTTCTTTTTCTTGAACTCAGTGCCCTCTTCAACATGAAGAGCAACACCACCTCCGCTAAGTCCCCTTCTGTCCTTCCTATAGGGTCCATATCCAGTGATAACAGGGTCCCACTGGTTATCCATTGCACCAGCTGTATCAACACTGTCCTCTAAGACCAGGTATTCCAGTTTGCCCACTTAGGCTCAGAGGTTTCCAGTACTAGTGTGTAAACACTTACAGTTTCCCTTGTCAAGGGTGTGCGGGACTCTGGAAAAATGAAACACATTTTCAGTATTAAAGCTCCTATTTCTTACAGTACCCATTAAGTGTGCCAACTATTTTTAAAACAAAAAACAAACAAACAAAAAGAATGTAAGGGCCATAGAAGATCTGAGGAATGTTCTCTTGATACGCAAGGTGTGTGAAGACTATTTGAAAATGTAAACATGCAAAATATTAAAAGGCTCCTTTTTTAATAGGGTATGAAACCTCTCAAACATAAAAGCCAATTTCCTTTCTTGTCTGCTTTTGAAGGAGGTAAAACTTAGTTTTGCTTCCAAATTCAAATTAGCCCCCTAAATCAGCCTCCTAAATATAGAAGTCCATATTTAAACATGGATATTTAAACAGTATGCTCAACAATATTTGAGTGTTTATATTACTGAAAAGTTTATTTTAGACATGTTCAGAATAATTGTACCAACTCAAAGGGAAGGATATAGTTATTGGTTCTTCAAGAATCACATCTTTTATGATGAAAACATAGGACTTTTAAGTAAAACTATTCCATCCATTGAAATGGGTCATTTGTTTCCTATATGCGCTTTGCATATCTGTGAACACTGCTCCATGACAATACAAAATTGATTTTTGTTTTGTCTTTCAACATAAGTAAACATTGCACACTAATTCCAAAATCATACAGGTGATCTTTTAAATTGGCTCTTTTTGAATATCCAAGGAAGACTAATTTCAGTGTTTCTCTCATTTATTAGAATAAACATTTAAATGTTTCAGGAAAACATTACATAGGAAAGGTGAAATTAATTTCTGCTGTACACTTATTTTTCACTTTTAAGGAAAGTTGGGACAAGGAAACCAGCTATTCATATACTGTAATTGTGTTTCACCTTGAAAGGTTGGCCAGGATCAAAGAACCACACAACTAGTTATTTGTGTTTCAGACTTGCATGTCTTGTACGCTGTTCTGTCCCAGGGCAGAAGGCAGACTACTTTTGAAATAGTTGGGAATGTTAAGAGCAGCCTTTTGAGATGGCACTCTTATTGGAAATGTGCATTTCTTTGGTTTGCTATCTAGTTAAGCTCTCAAGTAGTACAAAATGGCTGGTATCAGTTCCTACATTCACTGAAAACCATTTACTGCTAGCTAATGCTGGCACTTCTAGTTGGAATAACCACTTTTAATAGGCTTAGCTTAATCTTTAAGTGGGACGCGGGTGGCGCTGTGGGTTAAACCACAGAGCCTGGGACTTGCCGATCAGAAGGTTGGCAGTTCGAATCCCTTGACGGAGTGAGCTCCCATTGCTCGGTCCCTGCTCCTGCCAACCTAGCAGTTCGAAAGCACGTCAAAGTGCAAGTAGGTAAATAGGTACCGCTCCGGCGGGAAGATAAACGGCGTTTCCGTGCACTGCTCTGGTTCGCCAGAAGCGGCTTAGTCATGCTGGCCACATGACCTGAAGCTGTACACCGGCTCCCTCAGCCGATAAAGCGAGATGAATGCCGCAACCCCAGAGTCGGCCACGACTGGACCTAATGGTCAGGGGTCCCTTTACCTTTACCTTAATCTTTAAGAATGGCCAAACTGGGGGGGGGGGGACTATTTTCAAATGATAGAGCTTGATTGGAGTGCTGTGACTGGAAGACAGATAGGTTTAGACTAGTTCTTATGCTGCTTCTTGTAAGGGCTAGTCCAAAGGGTAGAGGCTTTGAGCATAGTCAAACTTTTCTCAAACAGTATTCTAGCATAAGGGGTGAAACAGCCCTGCATGAATAGCAGGTGTGTCTCCATGTAGAAGTGCATTTTTCAGATTAGGCCATAGAACACACATAAACCTTTAACACTTAGAGTCCTTGCTTCTTTTCTCAGAGTTGGACTCTAGTTATCCCTGTTTAATTACTTCATTTTAAACATTTTATGAAGGTTGTTTAGTAATACTTTGAGAGTAGCAACCTGTCTTGTCTTGTTGCTCCCCCCCTTTTATTTGAAATACATTAAGTGTACATTAATAAAATGATCAAGAAACTAGAGTTAGAAGTTGTGTGGTACAATACAAATCAATATATTAAGTAGTCATTACTTAAATGTAGTAAACTTGCTCTTCTTGCAATACACAAAATGAGTATTTCTACATAACATATTAAATATGTTCTGAACTAAGCAATACTGCACATTTGAGGTTGACCTCTGGAGCTGCAGCGGCATCATTTGAAAAGAGAAACAAGTTCTCAATGTTGGGGCAGGGTTTGTAATAACATATAATCCAATTATGAGCATTTAAATTTGTCTTCTGCTTGAATGCTGGATTATGAAAAAGGAGTAATCACATGTAAACTTTTTCAGCAGGGAAAAGTAGGGTGGGTGTCAGAAATGACAAGTAGATAAAACTTGTTTGAGTTGTCTGCTGCTGAATACAAAATACCACATTTTAAAATATTGCAAAATGAATTTCTCTCCATGGTAAACCTGAGCTTTAAAATTTAAAATTGGCAGTTACTGAATTGCAAATCTCTTTACTGAACGCTTAAGATAAGAATTTCTTAGTTGGCAAGTAGAAACACTTCTCCTCTTGCAAGGAAAGGCAGCCAGTTTCGCTAATCTCCCCATCCAATTTTCACTGATCTTTCATGGCAGCCCTCTGCACCACATCCCATAATGCTCAGGAGGACCCTCCTGCCCCTAGGAGCAGCTGAGCGGGGGACTGCAGAGGTCAGGGGAAATCTGTGATACCTAGCAGTTCTTCCACTTGCCTAATGCATACATGTAGCCTACTTTGTCGCATTTAGAAAGTATAAATACTAATTTAAAATAGTAAGTTGCAAATTCTCTTCTAATTACAGAAATGTGCTTTCATTTGTTTTGATCAATAAGGGCCAGGGTGATGTGCCTCTAATTTAACGCTTGTAGACTTAGTCACAATGTTATAAGCCATTTTGTTTGGTCTTTGTCCAGAACAGTGGCATAGAATTATTTATTTTTTAAACTTAAAATAAATAAATAAATAAATGTGAGCACAGGGTCTCTGACCAATTAAATTCATGTTGTGCTGTTGATGGTATGACATCTCCTGCTTACAAAACTAGGCCACATTGGGCTTTTGAAGAAAGCTCCTCATCGGGCCAACACACTGAGCATCTTGAAATGGATTCAAGAGTCCTCTATTCAAGATGATCTCTGATCTCTTGGGAACTACATGTTTTTAAGCTTTATCACATGCTCCAGGTCAACAGTTGTGCCCCATTTTGTGTTATACTGAAAAAAGTTGAAATACAAACATCCCGTTTTTTAAAAAAAAAGCCCAACAAAATTGGTCTCATTTTTCTGTGTGCCACATGTTGGAGGTGTCCAAATTACAGTACATCCTCCTTATAGTATCGTTTGAATTGAGACATAAATGTTGGCTTTTTGTCATATTGGATAATATCTAGGTATATACTGTACGTACTGGCTGTCACAGTAGACAAAACAAACTTGCATCCAAATGCCACTTTAACATACACAAAAGCACCAAAGCGGTTGACTTGGTTATAATTGTGAACTATTAAGTTACACAAAAAAGGTGCTCAGGGTACCAAACCATGACAACCAATAGGACAATGACATCACTATCTCATTGTACTCTCTTGAGAGGCCTGTTCACTGCTTAAACAAGGGCCACAGTTTGCGTAGATACACCTTGGGCCCATTCTGGCAAGAACTAGCCATGTCTAAGTCCCATTGAAAGCACTTAAATGCTTAACACCCATTGATTTTGATGGGACTTAAATATGTCTAACTTCCTCTGGAATTGAATCTTTATGATCTGAGGATATAATTCTTTTCCATCTTGTTCCTGAGTATATGGAGATCCGACTGACCATCCTTAAAGGTTTGTAATTATTGCTGAGATACATAAGAAGTAGTTTGAGCACTGAAAAGCATTATATATAAATGCTGCAATTTTGTTGTTGTGGGAAACCATAATAAAATACACAAGGAGCAATTTGCCTTTCAATCAGTTTTGCTGAACAACATTCCAGAGGTCACTGGAGTTCATGTACATGTGTTTTGTCTTTTCTTTTAAACAGTGCATCTGGTGCGAGTGTTGTAGCCATTGACAACAAAATAGAACAGGCGATGGTAAGTAGAGAACTGAACTGTTTAATTCTTAAAGAGCGCTGGGTTTGTAGCCTGCTGTCGTCATTTTTGCATAACCTACATTGATGGATTGTAAGGCCACATCAGGAAGAGATGTTAAAGGTAGAAAGTCAGACACAAGCAATTGTCTGTTGAGAACTCCATACAGGTGGAAAACAGCAGTTTACATGATAATACAGTATCATGTATAGCATGAACATGTTAGGATTCAACCTGCTGCTTGCCGGCACTGTGCCCTTGTGCCATGCCATTTATGCAATTATGAGCAAAGAAGCACCAATTGTAAAGTAATCTGGAAGTTCATGTAGTGCCATTCCGAATGTGTTCATGCACTTTCGAGGGGTGGGTGGGAGAATCCATGTGTAAACTGATATATTACTACAGTGAAGTTAATGTACAGTGGTACCTCGGGTTACATACGCTTCAGATTACAGACTCCGCTAACCCAGAAATAATACCTTGGGTATTATTATTATTTCAATTATTATTATTTCAATCGCACGGCGGTGGCGGCAGCAGGAGGCCCCGTTAGCTAAAGTGTTGCTTCAGGTTAAGAACAGTTTCAGGTTAAGAACAGACCTCCAGAACAAATTAAGTACGTAACCAGAGGTACCACTGTACATCATACCCAGGTCCAAAAGTTTTAGCTTACACCAAGACAATGCTAATTCTCTAGTAGGACTGCCATTACTTTAGCACGTCATTGTTTGGTATGATCAAAAGCATTGCTGTGCTATCCAAAATCTTTGATGTGTTGGCCATTGCTTCAGTACCAGGCCTGTGTAGACCTTGTCTCAGGCCCGGGAGTCTTGTTAGAATAAAGTTTTATGCTCAGACAAAAAGGCAGCTGGCTCCTAGCCAGGCTCCCCGACTGGATTAGCCCTGAGGCCCAGGGCAAGTGTACTTGGCTGCCACTCTCCCCTTCTGTGGGCCTGTTCAGTACTGCATCCAGACATTTTAAAAAATAGCACGTGTAAGGATTTTAGTTTACAAAAGGCTTGGGAGCTAGAGGAAGAGCTGTTACATCTGCATGCTTTCCAGCCATCCAGTTTTGGAGGAAAAAAATGAAGGGAAAACAAATTCTGCTGAAAAAAATAGTAGGGCAAACCATGGACAGAAAACAGTGTTTCTTTCTGCCCTGAGTCTAAGCGAATATTGGTCCGAATGCATTATTCTATTCCATGAAATGCCAAAGTCAGTAGTCTACTTTAATGTTCCAAACTAATGTGCTGTTTCCTGTTGTGTTGGCTCCCACCAGTTATGCAAAGATACTTTTGGGCTCCGGAAACAGCTTCATTTCCAAGTTGCTTGAAATTCTTTATTGAAAACATTTTATAACCTGCCTTCCCTCATAAATGTACATCAGATCACTATAGGAATAGTAAAACTGGTTTGTTTTTACTAGCTTATAATGAAAAAGTAAAAAAGCAGCTGTTGCAAAAAGCCCAGGAAATGGAGTGCCTTCCTCTAATATGTGAAAGGCAGAAAAATAGATGCTAAGTGGTCTGCTCTCAGGAGAGTGTTGCAAAGACTGAGCCCTGCCAGTGAGAAATGCCCTGTGATCAGTTGCCACCTACTTAATCTCTAAAGGCAGGAACAGGCTCTCTGAAGATAGACCTGAATGGTCAGGTTCATCCAGGGGAATGTGATCCTCCAGTCTTTCCATGGGTTTCCTGATAAGAAAAGTGTTGCCACTCAAAACGCGTCAGTTCAAGTTGGGCAAGGCTAGCAAGCCCCATATTTTTAATCAGTATTTATGGTCATGTGATGGAGAGCTGGTGGGGATCCCTGTGGTGCAAGTGGATTAGTTTCCAGAGTACCAGCTCTGTTAGCCTCAGTGTCACTGCTGCAAACAAGAGTAGACAAAGATTTTGTTTGTACGTAATCATAAAGAATGTACAGAATTCAAAGCTAAGCAATATGGCAAAATTGGGGGTTACTTCAGAAGCACACAAAATCAATCTAATCATACATACAATATAGGTTCTGTAAAAATAACTTGCCTGTGGTTGTGATCCTCAGATTTAAAAGAGCAGAACTTCTTAAAAATTAGCCAAAATAGGAAGCTTTGGTCACAGCGTTTGTCTTCTTACATTTGCCCATGAGAAAAGAGACCATTTTCATCCAGTTTACAACAGTTTACTTGTCACAGACAAGTTCTGTCCCTGTTTAGCCAGGATGCTGACTTGATGGGCAATAGCAACTATGATTTACTTCATAGGGGTGTTGAAGCTTAAATATAATTATCTGAGCTCCTTGAGGTGTGAGATATTAATGTAGAGCCTAGGGCTTGCTGATCAGAAGGTCAGCGGTTCGAATCCCTGCGACGGGGTGAGCTCCCGTTGCTCAGTCCCAGCTCCAGTTCGAAAGCACGTCAAAGTGCAAGTAGATAAATAGGTACCACTCTGGCGGGAAGGTAAACAGCGTTTCCGTGTGCTGCTCTGGTTGGCCAGAGTCATGCTGCTCACATGACCCGGAAGCTGTCTGCATACAAATGCCTATAGAGCGAGATGAGCGCTCAACCCCCGAATCGTCTGTGACTAGACCTAATGGTCAGGGGTACCTTTACCTTTTTAATGTTTATGGGTTTTCAGCCACCATTTTGGAGAGCTCTCTGAACTAGAGCATTGCTTATTATCTATTTCTGTCAACAAAAAATTTATGAAGCTTTTTGAGAGTAAGAAATCCCTGTATTTAGGTTACCTTCCTGAAAGCAACATATAGACATGTAGCATTGGTGTTTTTTGAGTGCTTTGGACGTTGGCCATAATACAGCAAGTGAATTCAATGCTGGGGAGTTAATCCTGTGTATTTTGATTTCTAGATATTTCTATTTAACTTGTGGTGCTAGGATCCAAATTTAACTGTTAATGAAGTTACGCCCAAGAATTTGGTGCAAAGTAAAAGTCTGTTTATAGAAATTAAATCTAACGATTAATTTGCCCTTTGCAGGATCTGGTGAAAAGCCATTTGATGTACGCAGTCAGAGAAGAAGTGGAAGTACTGAAGGAACAAATAAAAGAATTAGTCGAAAGAAACTCTTTACTTGAACGGGAAAATGCACTGTTAAAATCTCTCTCAAACAACGATCAGTTATCCCAGCTCTCAACCCAACAGGCCAACCCCAGTAGCACTTCTCAACAGCAGACAGTGATAGTACAGCCAACACAACCTCCGCAGCAGCCGAATGTCTCCTCAGCATAAAGCTTTCTTGCCTCATTAAGAAACTGAAAGCAATCTGTCCTTGTGTGCCACTGGTGTTCTTTCCACTTTATATGAAAGCGAGTAGCCATGCTTCAGTTGTGTGTTTTGGCCTTTTCAGTATTAGACAATCATTCTACAAGAGCTTTCCCTCACTGAGATGTCATGCAGCACAGTTGGTGTTCAATTATGCCATCGGTGCAAAAGGGAAATGATAGAAGGATATAATGCAAAAGTCTGCATTTATTTGGTGCACATGAGTGGGGTCTTTAAGAGCTTTGGTGAGGCTCTTCAAGGTTTCCATTACTCATGGATTACTTTGAGCCTTGCTTTTTCACATAGCAACAAACTCATCTTTAGAGCCACTGTTCTTTCAATTATAAGTAACATTTGCCTACATTAGTTTCATTTATTTGTGTTTTTATTTATTACAGGGCTGCTATTCATAATGTACATGAACAATGTCACAGAACTTTTAATTTTTTTAAAAAAATAAATGTAAGTATCAGTAAAAATTGATATAGGCAGGATTGAGTTTAATAGATAAAATGTTTAGGCAATAATTGAACAAAAGAATCCTGGCATATTTCTAACACTAATGGCAATTTACCTTTTGGTATTTATTTTCAGTAGTTAAGACCCAGCTTGAATGTAAATTTTTGTATATTGTAAGTATGAAGACCATAGTGCGTCTGTACAGGTAGTCGCCAGTCATTGTGAGATAATTGATGGGCTATTTTGATGAAGAAAACTTTGCTCATTTCTGTTTCTACTTTCTAATAGAGAAATTGCCATGATTCCTCTGCTTTTTGACATTTCGTATGATTATTATTATTTTTTGGGTGGGAATAAAAAGCTGTGAAATTGTTCAACCTACTTTGTAACCAAAGAAGCAAAGCTGTGTAATTGAGTTTTTATTTTATAATGCACATTCTTTATGTATTTTTATTTAGTGTTCTCATTCACATTTTTCTTTGCTGTCTAGCATGATCTGCATGACCTATAATCTTTGAACCACTTTCGTACCTCATGTTTTATCCAGCACTCTTATTGTGATATGTAATAGTCTGTGAACAATGTCAAATAAAAAAAAGAAAGAACAGCTAGTGTTGGTGGAGCTGAGCTGGTGTGTTACGCACTAGTTTAAAAAATGAAGTGAGCCATCTTTTGTTCATTTAAAATGGTGTTTTGAATTTCGTATGCAGAAAACGTTTTGTTACATTGCAGATTTTAATGTATTTAATAAATGCAACATGCAGATTAAGTGCAGTGTATACTGAGTATTTAAATTAAAATGTACATTTCATAAATACAGTTTCAAGAGACCATTTGTGTATACTAACGTAGTATGTCAGAAGTTGATGTACAGTATATTTTAACACTTTCTGAAATTAAACTGCAGTTTTGTTGAAAGATTTGCCTCTGCATGTGTTCAGAATGTGATGAGGGTTTAGGTCAGTGATTAGAGTTAGCTTGAAAAGAGCAAATTAAGAACACCAAGGCTGCGATCCTAGACATGCTTACATGGGAGTAAATCCCTTGAATGTAGTGGATTTATTTCTGAATGAACACACACAGGATTGTGCTGCCTGTTTTCTTAGCCCTTTTGGCGGAGGACCAACTTTTTCTTCAAAGTAACTGGAATTAGTGTTTCAACTTTATCCTTCATAGTTTATGATTTTATGCCTGGTTCACACAAGCTGAAACCTCATTTTAGAGAGAAAGTATGCAATGGATAACCATCACCCACACCTTTTCCCCAATGTGGTCCTAAATTCTTCCCCTGCTAAAATGCAGGATATCAAAGTGAGTTTAGGAACATACAAAGCGTCACTTAAACCACTGCACAATTCTGAAACATTATAGAGCGGGTGGTTTGAAGTTTAGTGTGAATCTAGTCATAAGCTAAATTTTTATTTTAAGGGATATAGAAGAGAGTCACATATACAGCCACATAGACTTTTAAGGTAATTAGTGTAGAATGGGTGGAATCCAATGAGTGTCTCCACTGACAGAAGGCAGCTGTCAACAGAATGGAAGGGGAGGCAATTTTTGGCAACCTCTCCCCAGAGCAGATTTTTATTTGGGGGGTGGGCAGCTGCAGGGGGCAGAAGGAATTTTCAAAAGTTGCCTCCCTGTCCCATTGCAGATGCCTTCTGTCAGTGGAATGATACTCGCTGGATTCCACCCAACTTCACACTCTTTTTAGTTTTCATGCAAGAACAAGGTTTCGTTCTGCAAAGTAAACCAAGACTGCTTTGCAACTTAACGTCGTCTTTCACTTTACTAGCTCTTGGGGGTACAAAATGGAATCTTTGTTATGCATTTTACACCACCATGCTGTTGCAAATGCTCCCGTTAAAAGTGTTTGGATGTGGATCATCACCAGCAAATGTCCGGATGCACTTCTGTGGTACAACATTGCCCTTGTTTATAATACCAAAGACCACCCAAGCACACTCTGGCTTTAGTAGGACACAGACGTCTCATAAAATAGCACCAATAAACTCCCTGTAGTCTGGTGCATTTCATAGGGAAAAGAATATGACAATTATGTGTCTCTTGCAGTGTATTACTTAAATTGGCCTTGCAGAACTGGCAAGCGTTATTCCCAGTTGACCACAACACAAAGTGATGATGTTGCACTGTGTTGCCACCCAGTGATCTATGTGACCAAGCCCTGGAGAATGTACTATTTTCCCCCTCTTAAACGTTATTTCGGGCACCATTTCAGTAAACAGATATACTTAAAATGTATTGGTGAAAGAGGAAGTCTCTTGAAAAGCCCACACTTCATTCCTGTAAGCAACAGTGGCGATTATAATGTTTTAACAAGCCAACTAAGCCCACGGCCTAGAAAATATATCACTATGACTTTGCTTAATCCTTCAGTGGTCTATTCCCCTAACAAGGGCCCATAGCTGTGGTAGTATATAGAGTGGTATATATAGAGCCTTAGGATCTGAACTATAATGGCTTCTGCCATTCTGGACAGCATCAAATGACCACAGTGAAGCAACTTTATAATTTTATGTGTGAGTTATTTAGTTCTGGATAGGCAACAAGACACATTGCCAAGTCTGGCTTACCAAAGGATTTTGTGTGTGTGTCAGAAATTACAATTCTTGTGAATTCAGGGACAAATTACAGGAAGCCTCAATGGCTTAACTATATTCGGTCTGTGTGCTGTGTATTGCCAGCTGACATTCATATCAAAGCCATCATAGTAGCGATTGACAACCTTAACCTCTATGAATAATTATGGCGATCTGGAGTGTTTGATAGGGTTAAACCTGCTGGACAGCTTAGTGTATGAAGAATTGGTGCATCTATCCCTGGATGAGAATACTGTG
The DNA here is from genome assembly GCF_964234715.1 of Podarcis melisellensis. Classification (NCBI taxonomy): domain Eukaryota; kingdom Metazoa; phylum Chordata; class Lepidosauria; order Squamata; family Lacertidae; genus Podarcis; species Podarcis melisellensis. The sequence goes on along the minus strand of NC_138537.1, from coordinate 24,243,731 downwards.
GAGGGGAATGACTTTAGGGGTAAGTATATGGGAAGGTTAAGCCATGTTGAGGAATAGGAGTTATTGGCAAGGCTCCTCTCCTCTCCTGCCTATTGCTAAGAGCACATTGAACAAAAAAGAACTGAAATCCTGGAAAATCAAACAGCAATACATAGTAGTATTTCTTCTTGGTGGAACTTTTGAATGGTAACTTATCTTTATAGTGTTTAATTCATTATTATTTAGTGGATTTTTAAAAAACCAGATCCTCAAAAGTTCATTTTAGATTAAAGATGACATCCCAAGTTTCACAGAAAACTTCCTGCACATTAGAATTGCTAATGTGTCTTGTATGTTGCACAGCAGATTTTAATAGCAGGAAGAATGTGTGTGTGTGTGTGTGTGTGTGTGTGTGTGTGTGTGTGTGGACATAACCCATTTTAGGGATAATCATTTTAGCCCATCTGTATAATGGAAGATTCAGAAAGGAAATGAGGATAGCAGAACAGCTTCTGTAGGGTCAAAGGCATTGCTGAGATCACCCAGGAAAAGGAACATATTGAAAACAAGCATGATGGCATGAAATGGCAGATGATAACATTTAAAATACTCCCGTCATTTTGTTTTCACAGTTGGGTGAAACTCTTTGACAGATCTGGCAAGTAGTTTAGCTTGTCATGCTGCAATATGACAATTAGCTGGAATTGCCAGTTTTCTCCTGCCAAAACCCAAGGGTTGCATCCAGCTAGGTTCTACTCAGAGCACGACTAATTTAGATTCATTCATTTCAATGGGTCTACTCTGAGTAGAACTATCCTTGGCTACAACTCAAAGTGGGCAACATCTGACTGATTTAGTGAGACTCCAAAGATGTTTAGGCAAATTGATCATAAAAATTGAAAATGATTATTTAATCATTGGTCTGTACCGTGCACTTTCTCCTCAAGTTCTTCAGGTTGCCACAAACCAATTTCCATGGTGTTTAGGAATCTAGGAAGTTGCCTTATACCAAATCAGAATTGGTCAGTCTTGGCCAGTTCTGTTGACACTGCAGCATCTCTTCAGGGGCTTCGTATGGGATATTCCCAGCCTGAAGATTCCTAGGGTTGGACCTGGAATCTTTTGAAAACATTGCAGGTACTCTACAACTGAGCTTCCCCCAAACGTTGTCTTTCCATTGTTTCGCTCTATTTCTTCGGCAGCTCGTAAAGCCATTTATTATAGCAAGTGACTGAAGAACAGGGCTTGGTCCATCACAACGAGGAGTTCAAGCTGGGTTTGGATTGTGGAACATTGACATTTCACGGCCAACCGATTATGATGGCCAACTTAATCCCTCCAGATGTTGTGCATTTGAGTCCCACTTGTTCTCAGGCCAGCTGCTGCCTTTTCATCCCACAGCAGATAGAAGATAGGTGTTTCCAATAAGTTTGAAGAACTTAGGCAGCTGGTGACATCAGCGGCTGAGACTACAGACACTGGGCCTTCTGAATCTGGAATTGTATCTTAAAACCCTCCCCTGTGCTCTTGGATCATCGGATGGGACCGTGGTCCAAGAGTGCTGCAACCATCTGAGATCCAGCTGGTGGCAACAAAGAGAAGCACATTTTCCGTTTTGGCACTCATTCTGGAATGCCTTCCTTTCTAGAGGCCTGCATGGTCCACATTCTATAAGCGTTTTTGAAATCTGCAGAGCCTCTTTTTTGTGTGTGTGTGAGATGCTGCAGGGGTCCATTTTGTGGCTGAACGGCTGATGGAAATACAAACAATGAACTTGTCACTGAGTTGCCGGGACTTTGTAGGAATTGCCTGTGTGTCCCCCCCCCTCCACCCCTTGCTCTTTTCCTGTCCTCATTAAAAAAAAAACATGTTTGAAGGGTTTGTTTCTTCCATGCTACTGCAACTCCTTAAGATCAGGCCGAAATTGCTTGTGAGTCCTTGTCGTCAACTCAGCGAAAGGGGAGGTGGGAGACAGGAATAAGAGAAATAAAAAAAATTGAAGATTTACATTGCAGGCCGGGAATGTTTGCAAAGTTTCTTTGCTTGGGTCTGTCGGTGAGAGGGGAGTTAGGGGACGGGGGCCAAACACACCATTGTTTGTTTATATGTGCTGTTGCTAGTCTTTACAGGCTATATCAGCCAGCAGCTCCCTATCCTATCCTGCAAAGCCTCCTCTTTGTTTTCTGTGTGACAGCACCAGCTTAGTCAATCAACTGCTGCAGTCCGTGTTTGCATCACATGATAGCAGCTAACAAAGAAAACAAAACCTTTTGAACAGGGGGGTGGAGGAGGGTTTTCAACGCTATGAATGCTTGCAGAGGAGCCATGCCAGCTGCTCCCTGCTTATTGGGTCTGCCTGCCAGTTGGGTCTTTTTTTAGCACTATTCAGCAATACCACATAGGTGCCTGCACATGCAAGAAAGGAGCCAAACCAAACCAAAAGAGAGGAGGGAGAGAGAGAGCGCGAGAGAGAGCGCACTAGGATTAGGCAGATAGGCCCCATGCCAGGCAAATGCATGAAGAAACCTATTAGGGGGTTCTGTTTCACTGCTATTTCCCTGCTTCTTCCTGAATTTTTGCCCCAATTCAAATTTTGATGATTCTTCGAAAGCTCACAGGTGGGGGAGCCTAGGATCCTCCACTGGAATTGAACGGCCAAGCATTTAATAAAGGCAAAAGTGCTTTGAATCAACAGCATCCACACTGCAGAAACTTTTTAGACATGGGCGAAGGATAAATTAAACTTGCTTCTCAAGTTAATGTACCATGTAGGCCTTTAAAAGCCCCCTTCAGTATTGTGTTAGAATCTGAACGAATCTCACTGCTTACACATCACATGTATGTTGCCCCACCTTGAGCTCAGAGCATCAATTTAGTCTCCTATAAGGAGTAGGGTAGGGACGCGGGTGGCGCTGTGGTCTAAACCACAGAGCCTAGGGCTTGCCGATTGGAAGGTCGGCGGTTCGAATCCCCGCAACAGGGTGAGATCCCGTTGCTTGGTCCCTGCTCCTGCCCACCTAGTAGTTCAAAAGGGCGTCAAAGTGCAAGTAGATAAATAGGTACCACTCTAATGGAAAGGTAAACAGTGTTTCCGTGCGCTGCTCTGGTTTCATCAGAAAGCGGCTTAGTCATGCTGGACACATGACCTGGAAGCTGTCTGCAGACAAACGTCGGCTCCCTCGGCCAATAAAGCGAGATGAATGCCGCAACCCCAGAGTCGTCCACTACTGGACCTAAGAGTCAGGGGTCCCTTTACCTTGAAGGAGTAAGGTGGGTGGAGAGTGACTTGCTTTTTCACGGTCAAGCAGGAATTTGAACTTGAGTTTTCCCCACACCCGCTGCTGCTATGATACATCTAATTCACCCAGCTCACCAAAACAGTGGAAAAGTTCAGCAGCCTTGTAAAAAAATAAATGTGAAAATAGAAGAATAGTTTATTAAACATACTGATGAACGTTTGCAATTGTCAACAATGAAACCCGTTTTTCCACCAATGTCAACAGATGAAGCCCTAGCATAATAAAACTGATAAATCAACAGATGCCATGATCTGATACAAGATTGCCCCAGGGAGTGGAGAATGCTGCTGGAATAGTGTTTAGGCCCACATAGTCCAGGGATGGGGAAAGCAGTGATCAGAGATGTTCGGAGTCTTGACAAAATCTAGAACACAGCTCCCCTTTCCCAATTTAGTTCATCCTGTTTTTCAACGACCCACCAGATGCTTCTGGGACGCCTACAAACAGGGCACAGAGTCAATAGTCCTTTTCCCCTCCTGCTTCCCAGCAACTGTGATTTAGTGGCATAAATACCTTTGGACACAGCATTTCCATATAGCCATTAATAGCCCCGCAACCCCCCAGTTGTTAAGTACAGCAGCGATTTCCAGAACTTAGAGATCTGAGTCATATAGATGTTGCTGCCGTTTCCTATAGACCATTTTTTTAAAAATGGTACGAAATTCACAAATCTAATTCCGGAGCCTTGCAGCATACCCGGTAATGGGTTCTTGTGAAACTTTTCCTTTCTGAGAATGATTAACTTGGGAACGCTGCCTTGTGCTGTATCTCCACCTGCTGGCCAGAAGGGTTTAAAACAAGCAGTTTTTTTAACACGTCATTATGGCATCTATTACCTTCGCTTTGAATACTGAGCAGGATAAAACTGTTGGGCTAGGATGAGAGTGTTGCAAAGTCAAATCCCCACTATGTCATGGATCTTACTAGCTGGGTTTGAAAAAGCCACTATCTTCTTAATGCATAGAGGAGCTGCATGTTAAAAATGAGATAGGGTAGTGCCCCAAGTTCTTTCAAGGAAGTGCAAAGTACAAGGGCAGTACCCAACAAAGTAAGTGCTTTAATGCAAGGATTTGAAGTTGCACAATGGTACTGTCATCGCCTCCCATGTCCTCTCCAAATTTGCTCTGGAGAGTTGGGGAAAACCCCTGAACAGATTTAGGGGCTATGGGGACACAGCCCAAATTTCTTATGCTAACAGAACAACTTTGTGGGATATTACTTGATGGGATTAACCAAATGCTTGCCTTAGGCCTAGAACAACCTTTTAATGTGTAAGACAGGCAGGCCTGCTCCATTCTTTTCCCCTGTTCTCTCTGTTCAGAACACAAGTGAAAAGGAGAAAGCTGGTATGTCTCCTCACGAGTTTCAACTGGATCCGCCTCATTAGGAAAAAGTAGCAAATGTTCTTTACTTCCATGCCATTCAAAAAAAACCCTCGAATGATCTTCATCCGACGCTGCCTTCCACGCCTGCGGGTTCTTGCATCAATTTTCTGAGAAACAGTATTTGCACTTCCTCTGTACTTCCCCACACTCTTAATTTAAATATAGCTGCAACAGGATCTAGTAATGCGCAGGTTCGTTGGGTTAAGATGATTCTTGAACGCTCCCTCTTGTGTAATTAGTCCTTCTCCTCCTCCTCTCTCAGTGCCAAGATCTTCAGTTACTTGGCCAGAGCTGCTGGTTGAGAGAAACCTGGTGAAATGCAGGCTCTAAAGCAACCCATTGGGTCACGTTCTATACTCACAGAACGAGCGCCTGCAAATATCTACTTAACTGGAGGGGTTGCGTCCCAGCCTCCCGTCTCCCAGTCTCAAATTCCCTCTCCTAGAATTTACCTCTCTGTGACATCTCCCCTCTCCCTGCCTCAATTTCCTTCCCAAGACCACATGTTCCAGCTTCCTCAGCTTCCAAAAGGGTAACAATATCTCCTCCCTCCCTCCCCAGACAGAAAGAGACTCCCTTGGTGTCAGGGTGAAAGAAAAAAAGGGAGGAGAGTTTCTCTCCTGCAAGTCATGGTGGTGCCTCCCACTTCTGAGATGACTCATTCAGGCTCTGGGCTATGTTTCTGGCTCAGTCTGTGTGCCTCTTGCACCTCCTAGTGGCTCAGACTGTCATGACAGCTTGCCAGCGGACCAGTATAAATATTAGAGAAAGAGAGAATGAGGGCACTTTCTCGATTACTTAATAAATAAATAAAAACAATTCTCTATAATCAGACCTTTGACCAATCAACATCCTAGGGCCTTTTAACTGTCTTTGAGGGAGCAGTTATTGGCTTGTTTTTGTTATAGGTAGGTAGGCATATTGCTCTGCCAATGTTGAAACAAAATAAAAAAAATTCCTTCCTGTATCACCTTAAAGGTAAAGGGACCCCTGACCATTAGGTCCAGTCGTGGCCGACTCTGGGGTTGTGGCGCTCATCTCGCTTTATTGGCTGAGGGAGCCGGCGTACAGCTTCCGGTTCATGTGGCCAGCATGACTAAGCCACTTCTGGCAAACCAGAGTAGCGCACGGAAACGCCGTTTACCTTCCTGCCAGAGCGGTACCTATTTATCTACTTGCACTTTGACGTGCACATGCACATGATAGCTCATACCAATAACAAACTTAGTTGGTCTCTAAGGTGCTACTGGAAGGAATTTTTTAATTTTGTTTTGGCTTGTTTTTGTTTTATTCTGTATTTTGTGTTTTTATGTTGTGATCTTTGGAGGAAGGGCAGTATACCAATTGAAATAAATAAATAAACAAAATGAGTTTTAAGTCAATTAACCAACTGATCAACTGAACACTGAACTGCTCACCAGTACCTGTTTTTGAGGTGCCCTTCTTGGTGCTTTCAAAACCTGGAAGAAGAATGCAAACTAGCCCGATCTACTTACTACTGGACATAGGCACATGATGTGACTGAAGTGACAAGTGTTTCATCTCTGCCCACTCCAGTGAATTGTCAGTGCAGTGCATTAAGTGCATAGAGTTCCCTAGGGAGAGAGATTCAGGTCTTATTTAAGCACACACACACACCCCACTCCAAAAGAAACAGTGACGGACATGGGTACTACGGCACCCTGTGCCAGGCCAAAATTTGGCGCTCCTCTCCCAGCCTTCCCCAAGGCAGGTAAAGAGGCTCCTGGCTTTGGGAAGGAGGGGCAAGGGCTCTGGTGGAGTTGTGAAGCTCTCCTAAAGGTAAAGGTAAAGGGACCCCTGACCATTAGGTCCAGTCGTGGCCGACTCTGGGGTTGCAGCGCTCATCTCGCTTTACTGGCTGAGGGAGCCGACGTACAGCTTCCGGGCCATGTGGCCAGCAAGACTAAGCCGCTTCTGATGAACCAGAGCAGTGCACGCAAACGCCGTTTACCTTCCCGCCAGAAGTGACTTGCACTTTGACCTGCTTTCGAACTGCTAGGTTGGCAGGAGCAGGGACCAAGCAACGGGAGCTCACCCCGTTGCAGGGATTCGAACCGCTGACCTTCTGATCGGCAAGTCCTAGGCTCTGTGGTTTAACCCACAGTGTCACCCGCATCCCACCTACCTCCTTCCAAAAGCTGAGAAAGCATTCACTAGGCTATATGAAACAGGCAGGAGGACTCCAGGACCCCATCAGAGCCCAGCACCTCACTTACTGGGTTTTGAGATGGCGCTTCCTTGTGTGCACCATCCCCACAGCCCCAAATCCACCCCAAGGGATACATTCCATGGGTAGGCTCTGCGTTACACATGATACAATTATTTTGATTGTCTGAAATTTTAGCTGTTCTAGTTGCTGCTTTGCCAGAGCTTGGCGGTAGCAATATTTATCTACCTGTTCCAACTCCCCAAGCACGAGACAAATCTGTAAGCATCAGTTGTGCAAAGAGCTGAAAATGTTGCAGCAGTTAAGATTTGTTCAGCCTTGGATATTTATTCTCCCGATTATGCTGCATGATGATTTGTGTCCCCATTATGTAGCTGATCTAGCCAGCAGGGGGCACTGTTGGTCAACATAAATTTTGTTCAGTCTGTGTTACTGTGGATCCCAAATAGTTTGGGATTTTGTTGTACAGCTCCCAAACTGCACCCTGGTGGATGTTAAAAATGATTAAACACTAGTCCCTATCAGGATTTCAGTGTGATTTTAAGGGCTCGTATCAACCAAGTCACAAGTCTTTATCTGAGTCTAATAATTAGGTTCATGTGGATGTGAGGGTGATCTGACTGTAACATCTGTCACCCCACCGATCACCAGGGTAGATTCAGCTGATCTGACTGGCTAGGCTGGTGCCACCCGCCCCTCCCAAACCTGCATGCTCAGTGGAAGAGGCCCATCATCCCAGATAGAAGGACTGTACCGTTCTTCAGTCAAGATAGCTGCACTCCCGACAGAAGCTCCAAACAAGCTCAAGGTCCATAATTAGGTTCAAGTAGTGAATCAGAATACACCATGATGGGAGTGCCCAAGCTGGTCCACAATCTTCATTCAGGTGGTCCACCACATTTCTGTGGATTTCTTATTGATTTTTGATTGCATTTTCATTGCTTCTTTTATTTCTTATATTGTATTTTATTCCATTGCATTGCCATTTTAATTCTATGTGACCATAACCAGTTGATTATATACGTGTCTACACATAAGTAAACCTCACCAAGTTCAACTAGGCTTACTCTCAGGTAAATGCTTTTATAAAGCTCCTGTAAACTTGTCCACTCCCTAATTGGTAATGCACATGCTTCAGGAAAAACATCTTATTCAAACCAAGCCTTGGTTCTTGCTTTGTTGTTTAGCAAATGTGTGTGTGTGTGTGTGAGAGAGAGAGAGAATAACCTGTCTGAATGATTTCTCCTTGCACTGATAAGCATTTATAGGAGAAGTTAGAAAAGCAAACAACCAGGAACAAACACACACACCCCTGTCTCCCTTTGTGGCAAAATTTAATTTAAATAATTTAAATAAACATGCACATGAGGAAAACGGAATAAGAGAGGGATAGAATTAAGGGCATCAGATTCTCTTTGACTGACTTGCCACTGTCCTCACTCCCAAAGTAAACAAGGGTAGAATACACCCATTTCTTCTCAGTCACTATTTCTTCTCCCTCTGCCATCCTGCTGGTCTCGTTTCTTATCCTGATCCTGCTGGAGGGAAGAAACCACCCACAGCTTCCTCCTCTCACTGCTAAAGACAAGCACTGCCTGAGGTTTTTTTCAAGAAGCAGGAGCCACTAGCAAGGAAAATTCTGGTGAGCAGGCTGGGGCTTCGAATGCGAACAGGAAGCATTTGCCTGTTATGTGCTGTGGCCATTTCCACTCACAAATTACCTAACACGCTATGCCCAGAGTGGACACTGGATGCTGAATAATTGGATGGTGGGCAGGCCCAAATATGAGATCTGGAAAGTGCAGTAACTACCGGGGTCGGGGAGGGTTTGTTCCATTGTCTTCTAGTGCCCACAACCTGATTGTAGTCTCCCTCATCCCAAATGCTAGCAGGAGCGAAGTAGGGGTCTAAGGCACTCTGTCAAATGTCTTATGATACTAGAAATCAGGAGCATTCAATGAAGATTCGGACAAAGAAAGTACTCCTTGACATTAGGGCTGGGCAATATATCGTTTGATGATTATCAGTTTCATAGTTTTTGACCCGGCAATATATTGCGAATCATGACGTGTGTGTGCGCATCCTATGCAAAAATCACAATGTGGGAAACACTGCGAAGCCAGACAAAATCCATCCTTATTTTAGACATTGTGATATATTAGTATATCGCAGCATTTAGCTGGTGATATATCACGGTGCTGGAAACCAGGTGTTTCCCAGCCCTACTAGACATTGTTAAACTATGGAATCTGCATCACAAGAAGCAGTAATGGCCAACAACCTTGATGACTGTAAAAGAAAACTCAACAGCTCCATGGAGAATAAGGCGCCCAATGGTTCCTAACCCTGCTGGCTCATGTCAAGGTAGTATGCTTCTGAATACCAGTTACTGGAAACCACATGAGAATCACACTAATTCATTACAAAGCATTCAATGGCATTTTTGACTTTGAAACTTAACAGGTGCATTCGTGCAAAGCTATTTGCATCTTTTCAGGATAGATTGTACTTTGCTTCACTGCTTATTTATTTACCGAATTTTTTGCCCTATAGGACGCACTTTTTCCCCTCCAAAAATGAAGGGGAAATCTGGGTGCGTCCTATGGGGCGAATGCAGGCTTTTGCTGAAGCTTGGAGAGCGAGAGGGGTCGGTGCGCACGACCCCTCTCGCTCTCCAGGTTTCAGGAAGACATCCGCAGCCTAGGCAGCCCTGCGGAAGTTCCCGCAGGGCTGTCTAAGCTGTGGAGAGCAGCCTGCCGCCCGGCGCGAGAGGCGCCCTGAAGCAGAGCGCCCCTCGCGCCGGGCAGACATCCGCAGCGTGGGGAGCCCTGCAGGAGTTCCCCGCAGGGCTCTCCACACTGCGGATAGAAGCCTGCCGCCCGGCACGAAAAACGCCCTGAAGCAGAGCGCCCCTCGCGCCGGGCAGACAGCCGCAGCGTGGGGAGCCCTGCAGGAGTTCCCCACAGAGCTCCCCACACTGCGGATAGCAGCCTGCCGCCCGGCGCGAAACGCACCCTGAAGCAGAGCGCCCCTCGCGCCGGGCAGACATCCGCAGCGTGGGGAGCCCTGCAGGACTTCCCTGCAGAGCTCCCCACACTGCGGATAGCAGCCTGCTGCCCGGCGCGAGAGACACCCTGAAGCAGAGCGCCCCGCGCACTGGGCCGACATCGGCCAGCCCCACAAGCTCGGGGGACAGCAGGGAGGCGCAGCGCCGCCATCTCGCTGTTCCTCGACCTGTTTCGGTTTCCCCGACCTGGTGGGGGGGGGGGGAAATAAAGGAAAAATTTTTTTTCCTTTATTTCCCCCCAAAAAAACTAGGTGCGTCCTATGGGACGGAGCGTCCTATGGGACGAAAAATACGGTAATTAGTTATGATTGAGGCTTTTAAATGGTATTAGGAATTTCTACCTGAAGGTAAGGTCATGTACTTGCCAGGCTACCTAATAAACGTAAAAATCAATATTGGGCATGAAATTTAACGGCTACCCTCAATAAATTTAGGATTTTAAAAATACTAGTTCTATAATGTATTGATGTGAAAAGAAGTACAAGGCAAAGATTTATATAGTGCGGGACATATTTCTGCCAATTCAGTACTGAACTACAATATACCGTATTTTTCGTCCCATAGGACGCACCTAGTTTTTTGGGGGGGAAATAAAGGAAAAATTTTTTCCTTTATTTCCCCCCAAAAAACCAGGTCGGGGAACAGCGGGATGGCGACACTGCGCCTCCCCGCTGTCCCCCGAGCTTGTGGGGCTGGCCGATGTCTGCCCGAAGCGCGAGGCGCTCTGCTTCAGCGCACCCCGCGCTCCCAGCAGCAGGCTGCTATCCACAGCCTAGGGAGCCCTGCGGGAACTCCTGAAGGCTCCCCAGGCTTGCTGATAGCTTCCTGAAGCCTGGAGAGCAAGAGGGGTCGGTGCGCACCGACCCCTCTCACTCTCCAAGCTTCAGCGAAAGCCTGTATTCGCCCCATAGGACGCACACAGATTTCCCCTTCATTTTTGGAGGGGAAAAAGTGCGTCCTATAGGGCGAAAAATACGGTAAAATGCTCTACCTGTTTAATCAAAATGTTTCTGATTTATTAACCATCAGGATATATCTTGGTATTAACTGATGCAATAAGTTACTATCCTTTAATACTTGCATGTCATGCATTTGATACTGTTTGACCCTGAATGGAACAGAAATTTAACCGTGCCTTCTGAGTTGAGAAGGAATGCTGGAGAAGCTTGCTCAAAGCATTTCATCTCTCTTGGAAAGGGCAAGTTTCAACAAATATTACTTTAAAGGTTTAGAAGGGGTGACATTGTCCAATCAAAATAACTATTCAAGCTCAACTGGTTTGCTTATCAGGTTGGAGCCATTGCCGGCTAGCATAACTGCATGTTTTTTCCTAAATAATATTTTGTTTGCTGTGGTGAGGGAGAATATGATTGAGTTTATTTTTAAAAAATGATTACTGGGATGTGGGGGGGGGGGGGACAGAATATGATTTACACTTGAACCCTCTTCCTTCAAGGAGATCAGAGTAGCTGAAATAGTCTCTTGTCCAAGGCTCATAAAACCTCATAAAACAGTCGTACCTTGGTTTTCGAACGCCTTGCCACTCATGTTTTGGCTCCTGTACGCCGCAAACCCAGGAGTGTTTCGGTTTGTGAACTTTTTTGAAGCCGAATGTCCGACATGGCTTCCGATTGAGTGCAGGAAGCTCCTGCAGCCAATTGGAAGCTGCACCTTGGTTTTCGAATGCTTTCGGAAGTCGAACAGAGTTCCGGAATGGATTCTGTTCGAAAACCAAGGTGCGACTATACTTTCAAGACTATTCATTGACTGTGGGCAATCTCAATAACAAAATTCCCCGTATCATTCAACAGACATAGCAGAAAACTAAAATAGGACTTTATCTTAAGCGAACCCGCTTTACTGAGATCAGACATAAAACCAACAGACCCTTCAGTTTCTGGTTGTAATTACTTCTCCTTCTGTGTTTGAATCCAACATCACAATGCCAATACTCCTGCAGACAGATGAGGCACTCACTCTTAGGATTTCACAAGCCTTAATGCTCACTTTTGTTACATGCTGAAGGCATGTAATAAATCTTTTGGGACAAGGTGCTTATTACGCCCCAGCATGTTTCTGAGCACAATTCAAAGTATTGCTGCTAACCTTTAAAGTCCTAAATGGCCCTATTGTTCAGCCCAGGTACCGAGGTCCAGCTCTGAGGGCCTTCTGGTGGTTCCCTCATTGCAAGATGTGACGTTACAGGGAACCAGGCAAAGGGCCTTCTCGGTAGTGGCGCCTGTCCTGTGGGACGTCCTCCCATCCGATGTCTAAGGGCTAAACAACTATCTGACCTTCCGTAGACATCTGAAGACAGCCCTGTATCAGGAAGTTTTTAATATCTGATGTTTCACTGTTTTTTATGAGCTGCTCAGAGTGACTGGGGCAACCTAGCCAGATGGGTGGAGCGCCAGTAATAAAAATTTCCAGAGACACAGTTGATAGAATCTTTCAAGGAGCTGGAGATGGTGTTTATAAATGGTCCATGTTTCATAAGCATACAGTAAGTCTGGTAGTACAATAGCTTTGTAAACAAGCATTTTGGTTTCCTTGCAAATGTCCGGGTCCTCAAACACTCTGCACTTCAATCAGGAGAAAGCCGCACTCGCAGAGCTGAGGCGATGCTGGATTTCAGCATCAATGTTGGCACTTGTGGAAGGATAACTGCCCATACTGGAAGAAGCAAAGACCACCAGTGTCGAAGCAATGATCCTTCAACATCAACTTTGTTGGACTGGTCATGTTGTGTGCATACCTGATCATCTTCCAAAGCGACTACTCTATTCCGAACTTAAAAATGGAAAGTGTAATGCTGGTGGTCAACAAAAGAAGTTTAAAGACTCTCTCAAGGCAAATCTTTAAAAATGTAGTATAAACACCGACAACTGGGAAACACTGGCCTGCGAACGCTCCAATTGGAGAACAGCCTTTACCAAAGGTGTCGTGGGCTTTGAAGATGCTTGAACTCAGGACGAAAAGGAAAAATGTGCTAAGAGGAAGGCATGCTTGGCACCGTGATAAACTCCCTCCCGGAAACCTATGTCCCCACTGTGGAAGGACGTGTGGATCCAGAATTGGTCTCCACAGTCACTTACGGACTCACTGCCAAAACCGTGTTCATGGAAGACAATCTTACTCAGCTACGAGTTATCTCCAAAGAAGACAACGACTAGTAATTAATAACTAGAGAAGACAAGTAATTAGATCCAGTAGAACTTATTTCCAAGTAACTGCAGGGTAACATAGCATTCCTGTGACCCTAGCTACACCAGTATAATTTAGTCAGGATCCCTATGTATTTCCAGCACCAGTCTGGAGGAGGGGGAAGAGTTAGAACTATAAAAACCATAGCTACAATGCTACTCATTCCCCCAGCGCCCAAGGCAACACCACTGGCACAAACCAATCACAGAGTAGCATGCCAACAATGCCCCGATAGCCATGCATAGACTGACCCATTCCACACACAGCAATAGGGAAACATTTCCAAGACCTCACCCCCGAGCCATACACAACAGGCAACCCACCAATCACTACTGAAAGAGCCCCTAGGGCAAGCAGCAATTCAGCAATAAGGAACGTCTGGAAATCCCTATACAAATAGGTGTTCAAATTCACCTGTATCACACAACCATTACTAATACAGTTGAACGGAATCTGTTCTGGAAGTCCGTTCAACTTCCAAAACGTTCGAAAACCAAAGCGCAGCTTCCAATTGGCTGCAGGAAGGTCCTGCAGCCAATTGGAAGCCATGGAAGCCCCATCAGATGTTCGGCTTCCAAAAATAGTTTGCAAACCGGAACAGTCACTTCTGGGTTTGGGACGTTTGGGAACAAAAGCATTCAGGAACTAAGCTGCTCGACTTCCATGACTGTAATCAAGCTTTTGATGGCACAACAGAAAAGACAGGGAGACATTTCAAATAGGGACACATCTGAGGGGTGTCAGAGAGGTAGCAGCGCAGTGATTGCCAGCTCACAGGTCCTTTGTACGACCTTCCCACATGCTCCTTTGATTATTGCCCCTCAACTACTAAATGCTTCGTTCACTGCGGCAGCAGCAACTCAGAAGGACCTGCCAGCTTACCAGAGGATAGTTACCCTAAATTATGGCAGGTTAAGACCCCATCCCTCCCAGAGTCATATCTCAAGGTAAGAGAAGGCAAGAAAGAACTTTGGTGGATAGAAGGGATCTCTCTCTGCTGACCCTCACTAACAAAGTGGACAGCGGTTACAGGACAGCATCGTTTTAGCAGGTTCTGAAAGACACATGGCGTAAGAGTTGTCAACATTCTTAGTTTAGGATTCCTGTGATCTTGAAAGTTCCACAGCAGCTTAGATGTCATTTATCCCATTGTGCCATCTCCACACTGCATTTGCAACTGGCGAGCAAGCAACTTGCAAAGATACATGAGCCTGCTAGAATATCAAGTTGGCAACGCCACAGAGGAACAGCTGGAATCATACTGCTTACTACTGCTGGTACGCTTCTTTTGCTCACTGCACAGCAACAGGAATAAGAGCTATGTTGCTTGTTGCACCTGCCTGAAAGCTGCCCAGGAAGAGGCCAAAAGGCAGCAAAGATCAATGGTCAGCAGTTGAAAGGAAGGTCTTGGACCTAGATGTCCAGTATGCGTTTGTGAGAGTGCTGCCACCTAAATGCTCCTCAGAGGAACACTCTCAGCTAGGGAACTGCGATGTGTAGTAACTGACTGACCTCCACGTGGCCGAGCTGCAATTCTGCAGAGCGAAAGGTCTTATGATAGCTTAGTCAATAGTAAGGGGTGCCCTTCAATCACTAGAGAGCTTACCTGAATTTGATGGTTCACAGGCCCCAATGCCCCTCCTTCTACACAGTGCCTTCTAACCATCTGATGGTGTCACCAGCTGCTGAGGATTAGCCAACACACCGCTGAACACTGAAATGGACAGAGGGTGGAAGGTGGGAGATATCTGTAGCAGCCATACTTTAAAGCTCGAGTCAAGCTCCCCCCCCCCATCTACTTACCCACGGAGTGGTACAAAAGTTCTTGCTGGGTGTCCTGAGGGTCTTCACAAGTTTTATTCTTAAGTATTTCTCCACAGTTATCAACATTCCCTTTGGTGTGCAGGGCTTAAGACCAGAGAAAGGAGCTACATGTGCTGGCATATGAGAAATGGTCTCCGTGTTAAGGGTTTCTACACTATTCTATGCATGCTGTGATTGGCCAGTCTGAATCCTATGCTTCACTGCAGTGATGTGAGTAGAGTGGCAGGAAGACTTTTCTGACTCTCCGCTAATAGGAATGTTTTGATTTACACAGTCTCTTTTGTTGGTGTAACTTAACTTGTTGGTACTCAAGGGTAGAATCTGAGGGACCTGTTTGATTCACACTAAGCCTGCTCTTCCTCCAGTGACACTCACCTTTGACAGCTGTGCCAACAATGTTGAGTCAACATCAGCAAAACCTTGATGCTGATATTATATCACTAGCATGGGCTATGCAGAAAATCCTAGAGGGCTCAAAAGTTATCATAAATTGAGCACGGTGCTGTGCCCTTAATATAACCATTTCCCCGTAAGAATCGCAGGGTTATTATTGCCTGAATAAAGACTTAAGTTAAGGACTTAAAGAAATTAACGCACCTCAGATTTTAAAGTAATTTATTGGAAATAGTTCTTAGATTACAAACAAGCATTTTCATTTACAGAATGTGCTGACAGCTAATGGTAAGAAATGTAGCCTTCCAGTCACCTGCCCATCAGCAATGCAACCCTGCAAAATTACAGAGTAATTTACCTAGTTAACTTTCCCCTCACGTAGCCCTTTAAGTAGTTTATTTGTGGTCCAATTACCTGTTTGTGAAGGCATTCCCTGGAAGAGTGCCCAACCTCATATTTACCTCACTATGTTCTGCAACAAGATGGATACTTCAGTTGTGTCTACTAGCCTGTGAAAATACAACCCACTTACTCTTACATTGTTTTGATTTCTATGAAATTAAAATGCTGTAGGATTCTTTTAAAAAAAAGATTTAAGTCACAGCAATATAAAACTCTGGATTGGTTAACTTATTCAGCTGAACTGGGGAACTATTCAGGATGCAGGCATGTTAGTGCTCTTTGGGTGGGCTATCAAGAACATTATAGTATCGTGGAACAAGTCACCATGTGATGTTTTACACTTAAGTTTCAGTTGCTCCCAAGAGGATTAACCACCCCAAAGAAAGGAATGATGACATGAGAAACATTGACACTCAAGTACAGCATAACAACAATTAAGCATTTTGTAAAACTTCTGGTGCTTTTTAAGACTGAAGAGGTTTGTTCATTTATGTATATGGTCAATTAAACCATTGGTTTTAACTACATTGTTTTATTAAAACAATAGTCCAAGAAGCATAGGGTAAGGTCTTCTATCAGAACAATTTGAGACTTATTAAGTTGCAACATGCTAAGGTCAAACTAAGCTACCACATACAGATGTTCTTTTTAGATAAGCAAAAACCACAGCACACATCCATTGACCGAGTTGCTTGAGTGTGTTTTGAACTAGTCATACAATCACTGTTTGATAAGCTTAACTTCTCCATTTTAAATAAAACAACTTCCATTTATACAGAAGAAACATAAGAAAGATCGGTGTTTACATATAATGCAGTCACTAAGTATCTACACTGCTTACACTTTAATATACTAACATAAAGCATGGGTTTGATTCACAGAATAAGTAGGTCCACGATTGTAAGTTAACAATAACTCTTTATTGCTTTATACATGTGGTGCTTTTTCAAGGCACTGTGGCATGAACTAAAAAACTTGGAATGACTTGTGAAGGAACCTGGAATGACATATGGTCAACATGGAAAGTTCTTCAGAAGCAAGACGACAGCTAATTTAAATTCCAAGTTATCAAACATCAGGAATGAGAGTTCATAGTTCACAGGAGATAATATAACAATCTTGTTTAAGGATCAGCTCCTTCACATGCCCATTCTGATACTCTGAATAATCTGGAAGATAGCTGCAAAAGGAAACAGGTTTAGATGTTGCTATGTTAGAATATATCAAATGATGCACCATTTAAAAGAGTTATGTACATTGGCATTGTTATATACACCGAGTAAACCAGATTTCAGAAAACCTTTGAACAAGTTCCACTTGATTTTACTAAGCTGTGTAAGAAAGGTCATTTTACTACTCCCAATTTTATATAAATATCTTCCAAGAAAGCCACATTAGAAAGACCAAGTGAAGTGTGAAACTATACCATATGGCACAAAATTTTACCTGCTTTCTCAGCTGAAACCAACCAATTTTAATTAGCAGTTTTGATTTCAGCAATATGACTTCCCCCTCAGTCCTACACATAGTAACTCAGAAGTGAACTGATCCATGTACAGTAGAACATACTCTCAGGTAAGTGTGGATAGGAAGGCTGTTTTAAAAGAAAGCAATGGTTGCCAATGTAAATCTTCCTGTTTTCAGCATAGTGTATAAAATTGCTATTGACAGCACACTTGTAACCTATTAGTTTAGATCACTGCTTGCTACGTCAACAACTAAATAGCCACAATAAGGGGTATCAGCATGACATTTCAAAACAGCTATGAACCCACAATAAGATACCAGTCTCCTCCATTTGTGAAGTAGGCAAACTTCATGTGAATAAAGCCCCTCATTTAAGTAATAATAACTATTACTCTCCTTATCTTATTTATAACCATCAACACAACTCCTAAAGATATAAAAATTGGAGCCAATAAGCTTATAAAACTAGATGAACCATCACATATTATTAACAGTGTTCCCTGACGGTATTCAGGAAATCTGTTTTGCATACCCTTCCTTTCTTTTTGTGAAGCTCTGTCCTGAGCCACCTGGTGTACCGGAAAAATTACATTACTTGCAATTTGGCTATTTAAATGGGTGAGTCTCAAATAGCAACTTCCAAAAGGCCAGCTATATTAGTCTGCTGTGCAAACCTGAGCACAGGTATATTAGACAGACAATACCACAGGGATTTGTGGGTCACTTCTGGGAAAACAAGCTTAAGACAGCATTGAGAACCTAAAATTCTAAGGATGCCTTTATCTTTTGCAAGTCCTCATTGCTACAGATGTACATAAAGATCAGTGTGTGGGGGGGTATTCATAAAAAGTGGGCAAATATCACTAGCCCAATCAAGTCAGGCAATGTGTGTGTACGTGTAGAGGGATTCCAATATAATGTCTAGTAATTTTAAGCAGGGGTTGTTTTTTAAAGAAACCAGCATAGCTATGATGAAAAAGTACCAATGTGAGAACCTAAGGGCTAAACTGGTAACTGAATACGGTCCAATGTTAGAGTTGCCCATATGGCAGAGTTGCCCATATGGCACTCAACGCCAGCAGCAGCCCTAGGGGTCCACCTTGCCCAGCAAATGCGCTACACCTCTCCAGATGTTTCTGAACACCTGCTCCCCATCCCACCACTTGCAAGAAGCAGCACTGCCCCCCTTTTAGGCGAAAACACCTTCCACCACTCAAAAAGAAAAAGAAAATGCCTCTTCTAAGAAGAGAACCGCCTCCTTCTCCCCGATCACATCTTGGCAAATATAACCAACAATTTGAGGACCACAAACTACAGGACACCAGAGAAGCAGAGGGGAACATCTGTGGGAAGCAAACAAGTGTCGCCGCCAACCAAAAAAACTTATTGAGATGAACGCAGCTTGTTTACCTTCGCTAACCCAAGACCTTTCAGGCTGGAAGGGGTTCCCCACCTGAAAACCACCCCCCCCCAAAAAAAATCCAATTCCCTTGAGGGAGATGTTGGACAAGGGGCCCAATCCCGCCCAGCTGTCAGCGCTTACCCGATCCACACACCACGAAGATGAACAAGGCCAGCAGCCAGGGCCCCACCGACGCCTTCTCCTCGGGGGCGTTTCTCTGTGGGAAGAGCCAGCGTGTCAGGACGGCTCGGGTGAGGAAGAAGAAGAGGAGGAAGAAGAAAAGGAAGAGGAGGAGGAGGGGGGTTTCTTTCGGGGGTAGCCGCTCCTCAGCGGCCGGGGGGGGGAAAGGCCACGATCCCCGCAGTCCCCCCCCCATCCTCCTCTTCCTCCTCAGCCCCTCAGGAACCGGTTAAAGGCAAAGTACCCCCTCCCACCTTCCTCGCGCGTTTCCCCCTTCAGAGGCTGCTTCCCGCGCGAGGGGCAAACCGGCAGGGGGAGACGGACCCCCGCCCTCCCCGGTCGCAGGAGGGCGCTGAGGGGAAAGGGGAGAAGAGGTTTCCGAGGCCTCCTCCGCGAAGGAGACCCTACCGAGGTCTTGGCCACGTTCCCGCGCTGCGTGATGTTCTTGCTGTGCTTCTCGTTGGCCATCCGGATCCGCTGCTTCGCCACCATCTTGGCCGCCGCCGCCGCTGCCTGACAGACAGACGCCGCGACTGAGCTGTGGCCGCGCCGCTCGTGTGAGGAGGAGGAGGAGGATGAAGCGCGCGAGGGGAGGGCAGCGTGAAGGGAAGGGAGGGGGGAAGAGACTGAACTGCCTGACGCGCTCCCTCCGGCCGAGCCGCCGCGTAAGCAGCAAACTGCCCCTCGCGCAGGCCCCGCCCTCCGGAAGCGGGGAGGCGGAGCCGCCTGCCTCCAACCCGGAAGCGACAGCCTCTCCCCTCAGGTTTTTTTCTTCTCCGTCTCGCCGTCTAACGCTAAAGGTGGCCGGCAGAAATGGGCGGAGGCCGCGTGACGTGGGAAACTCCCCGCCCCGCCCCTCTCGAGAGGTTGCTACACGTCACCCCGGAAAGAGGCGTCCGCTCTTGAGCTGGCGGAGGAGAGACGTGTACTGTCCTGAGCCGTGACCTCCGCGACCCGGAAGGAGAAAAGGTTGGGCCTGGCTCAAGATGGCGCCACCCACGCCGCTTCTGGCAGGTGGGTTGAGGCGGGCGAATCCATAAGTTGCCTGTTTTTTTAATAAATCTTTTTTTTTTCCGATGTAGCGCTGCGTGCATTATGGCGGCTGCTCTGGGGCGCTGCGTGTTGTCCCCGTTTCGGCTGCATCCTCGTGCCGGAGTTGCGCGAGCGAAGTCCTGCGCGTCGCGCAGGGCGATCCTAAAGGTTTCCCGGGGAAGCGCTGTTCCTCAGTAGCGGAGCGCATTCATACTCCAGCGGGCGGCGGCTGCTCCGTATGGAATAGGCAGGCGGGGCAAGACTTAGGGGCCCTCCTAAGCTAAGCAGAAAGCGCGCAAGCCTCCCAAGGCGACAGTTAAGCATGACACGTTGTCAGCTAAAGGAATTTCCGTGTCTCTCCCCCGCCCCCCTAAAATCGTTGTCCAGAGCCGCGAGAGTCCCTGACTTCATCGCTGAAGACAGTAACTGAGCTTGATGGACTAATGGCATGGCTTGGTCTAAAGCAGATTCTTATTAATTTACTTAGATGCAAAAACCTAAAGAGCTTATTGGAGCTTCTTCAAATGTAAGCGTGTATGAGTGTATCGCCTTACTCATAGGTAAAGGGCAAGGCCCCCAATGAGGCTTACTCCTACTCTGTATTCCTAGGATCACACTCTTAGATGTTTTACCTGGGACTGAGGGCCATCTGTGTGAGAACTTGTGGTTAACCTGTGGTTTGTTAAATAAAACATGGCTTGGTATTGTGTCAACCAGGCTTATGTGAGACTGCCTCTGAAAAATCTCTGGAAACTTCATCTGGTCCAGAATCAACAGTAAGGTTATTGATAGGTGCCCATCCCAGTGAATATGTGACTACCATTTATTTATATTCAATCAACAATTCTAATTCTCAGTATAAACTTGGCCACTCCCCTGCAAAGATAAAGTATTCAAGCCTCAAACTTTGACTGTATTCAGACAGTCATTTTTCTGCTTAATAGGCCTAGATATGTGTGAAACACTTCCCTATGCTCACAGCGACTTCACTTATTCCTTTCTAGCATGAATAATCAAATCAGGAAGCCTCTTATTTCACCATCATTTCCCTTTTGTCCAAACTAGGAAACTGGCTACCACTTCAGAAAAAGCACAGTTTGAAGTTGAGTTTATGACTGTTGCTTGTTCTGAAGCTGCCAAACTATAAAGTTGATTCAGATGAAGTGGGAAATTGTTATTTGAAGGCTTGAGGAGCAAAGGGGGACCTACTAATATTAATATTTCAGCTTATTAATGTGAGGTATGATAATTAAAATAGGCTTTTGTTATGTAAACATTAAGTGCTAATTCTATTAGTGTGAAATAAATGCTTTTTTTTTTTTTTGCTAGTGCGAGGATCTGAAGGACTCTATATGGTGAATGGGCCTCCTCTTTTCACAGAGAATACAGCATTTCAAAGGTACTTCACTTTTCTCGATTGTTAAGTGCTATTTTGAATTGGAATTTTTTTTATTTATTGAAAGCATTTCTAAAACATTGTAAGTAAAAGCATAACACAAAGACAATAAAACAGTGTCATAAAAACAAAGATACAACATAGAAAACAGTGAGACAGTATAAAAACAAAAAATCAGTAATAATAGGATCCAATGTTATGAGTCAAGGACAGCCTGGTCAAGGAGATCTCTTTATGAGGTGGTGGCAACTGCTGGATAATGCTTCACATAAATGATCAAAACTATATCTAATTGATTAATTTCAGATGTTAATCAATAACAAGTAAGAATTGGTATACTTATATACTGCTAGGGATATTTATCGAACACAGTCTATTTATATTTTTCTATGCATTTTGTGTCATATACTTTAATTGTGATAGAAATGTATTTGTTTTTCCAGGGAGTCTGGGAAAAACAGCAAAGTTTTTGCTTTCAGCAAGGATGGTTCCCTTTTTGCTTGGTGCAATGGAGAACAGTCAGTATAACTCCTTCTTTTTTAAACATTTGTTAAGAAGTTTGGGGGCCTATATTAAATTGTGCGAAGTGTGTTAAAAAAATTGCTTGAGGAAGGAAAATTGCTACAAATACATGTATTTGTAGGTATGTTCATTCAAAACCAACCTCAGTCAGTTCTCAATTGAACTTCCAGGAAGAGTGGACAGGATTAAAGCTTTACCGACACATACAATTCTGTCCAATTTACGCATTGCTTTCCAGATGGTAGAATTAGATTGGTAGGATTGACAGCCTAAAATGCTTGAATCATGGATGCAGTTGGGCAGGCTTAGCTTACTGAAATGCATTGACCTAAGCATGTGTAGGATTGTAGTTTCTGAAACTGAATATCCTCCCCTTTCCATTTTGAATTAGTACATTTCCAGAGATGTTAGTTCTGTTTTGTCGTTCTTGGAGTATTGTATTGCACATGTGTGCCATTCTCAGCAGTTTAGATATCACTTAACATATAGCAGATGGGACTGTTACTGTTTAACCTGAGGCCAGCTCCCCAATCTTACTTTGTGCCAATTGGGACGAAGTAGTGTGTGAATAGGCCAAAAATAGAAAGGTTCTCTTATCACAGTCATTTGCAATGTGACTCTTGCATGACTTCAGTCTCAAGGGCATGGTAGTGAAACGTGTGCACACGAGTCTTTGAAGGTTGGGAGTTTGGTGGTTACACACTGAGGAAACTTAAGCAGTGGGCAATCTGCAGCCCTCATCCTAATATGTGATTGTCTGGGAGGGAACAAAATGGTGGAAAGAGGTGGCAGAGAGAGAAGGGTTTCCCTATCTACCTTTGGCCTTGGATCTGCCTGCTGCTGTCATACTATTGCTAGGTTACCCCCCACCCCAAAGGAATGCAACCTTGATAGGAAAAAAATATTATATTAGTGAAATATTGAACAGTATGGTAATTGAAAAAACAGTTCTATATTCTATTAGGTGGTTCAAATGAAAGCAAATTTGGCACTGAACAAATAAAGCCTGCTATTAATTAACCACCCTAATCAAGCTTTGTTGAAGTTACCTCTTTTGGTTCCAGAGTAAACATCGTGAACGTCACCAGCCATGAGGTGCTGCGTTCTTTTGATCAGCCGAAGACAGTTTGCCTTGAATTCTCTCCAAAGAGCAATGTCCTGGTAACATGGCAGCCCTACACGAGTGAGTACTTCAGGTGTCTGCTCCAGCTTCCTTCAGTGTAAACAGGGCTGCAGTCGTGCATGTTGTAAACGCTGGAAGGTTCATAAATATGGCAACCTTTTGTACGCTAGGTATTGTAAGAATACAGAAGAAAAAAAGCTGCCTTCCGAAGTGTCATAGTAATAAGTTGTGTATGCTACCCTTGCCTTTCCTTTTTCTAATTTCCCATTGCTATGCCCTTCAATATAGACTGCAAGCTCTTCAGGAGAGGGACTTGCATTTTTTCCTTAGGATCCCCCACCGCTTATTCTCTGTTGTTAGTGTTAGCCAGCCTTCCCCAATCTTGTGCCCATCAGATGTTTTTGACTCCAGCTTCCATTAGTTGTAGCCAGCATGGCCAATGAGGGCTTATATATTTGTAAAATTTATTACCTGCTTTTCACCAGCGGCGGGTTGCAACAAGTGGAAAGTACATTTATAAAATAGATAAGAATCACTACAATTAAAAAAATGCAATTTTAAAATAGATAAAAATCACTTCAATTTTGAAACACATGAAACCATTATGCACGGTGATGGGAGCTGTAGCCTAGAGCAGCAGGTTGGGGAAGGCTATAGTAAGTTAATAATAATAATAATGGAAAGAATCATACTGATGTAAGGCACCAAAAAGTCATTATGTCTGATTCATCATCCAACACAGTTCAAGGCCTTCCAGACATCATGCCCCCAACTAAAACCAGCCCATACTCAATTAGATGTGATGCTATTTTCTTTCTCTAAAGGCAGGAGTGAGTGTGTGTCTGTGTCTGTATGTGTTTGGGGAGGGAGTTAGGGGCTTAGATCAGAGCCATAGCACAGGGAATGGATTAAAACACACCCTGCAGTTTTCCCCGCTTAAATTGTCCCCCTAAAACTGCTGTTAGCTGTGAGGTAGGGGGAGAGAGATCTCGCTTGTCTACCCACCCCAGACAGTGGTTTCTAGGGACAGGGGTTCGGGTAGGCAGAGAGCAAGCATCTAAACCAGGGAATGGGTTAAAAAAAAATTCATCCAGCGCTGCAGCAGCCCTGATTCCATTTCCCCTGTGGCTGCTCTTAGGTAAAAGGAAATGGCATTGGCAGATCTGCAGTTGAATCTCCCATGTCGCATCTCGTTTGGCCCGCAAATGGAGAGTAAATGTATTACTGTTTGGCACAACTAGTTCCAGATGAACTCAAGCAAAGAATAGAGTGACTCTTGCCAAAAAAATGCATCTACAAAGGATTTTGACACCAGAGGGTAAATTTATCTGATAGGATAAGCCCAGGCTTTTGTTGACCCTCTAAGATTAGACCCTATTTTATGTGATTGAATCTTCTGAATATCTGCTGTAATCACTTTTTACATACTTTTATGTGTTTCTATATTGCTGTTTTACTGGTTTTAGGTTGTCTTTTTGTTTTAAAGTTTTAACTACATTTTTTTAAGACTGCACGCTACTTTTGAATCATTTATGAACTATTAAGAGGTTTATAAAGGCTTTTAAATAAACTTACATATTGCATCTCTAAAGAGTGGCAGGGACTGAGAATTTTTATTTTGGGGGGAAACTGTTGTGTCTAGGTTTGTTTAAGAAGGAAAATATTTTTTCATACTTACAGATATGGGATCAGCGAAAGCAAATGCTAAAGGAAACATCCTGTTTTCTTGTCCTTGTGTGCTAGCCCCTAGTATAGCATTCCCTATAAGGCATTAACAAAACGCATCAACAGAACCCATGGTTCAGGATGTTGTAAATTAGGGACGGAGATCTGGTGCTTATTTTGAAGGTCACCACTGCAATATATGTTGTTTGTTGTAGCTTCTAAAGATGGAGGAGCAGGAGTGCCCAACCTTCAACTTTTTGATGTGAATACTGGAAAGTTCTTAAAATCGTTCATCCAGAAAAAGATGCAGAACTGGTAAGTAGCATTCAGGATAACTTATTATTCACAAAAGCGACTTGAAAACTTTTGTATTTGAAGTTGCAGTATCTGATTTTGTTCTGCAGTTCATAACATGGTATATTTCGTTTCAAGCAACCCTGTAGATGGTGAACAATATTTGACATCACGGAAGAAAACTTCTACTCATGCAGTAGGACTTCCCTCAACACAAATCTGCTCCAAAAGGTCCCCTAAACTCCCAGAGCAGATTTTTGGGGCATGTAGGGGGTTGCAGAGTAAAGAGAGGAAGCATGTGTTTCACTGCACAAGGGAAATCTGTTCTGTTGGTGAGGCGATGTCATTGGATGTCAGCCTGTCTTAGCAGACCAGGATGAAAGCAGTGGGATAATTGAAAAATAGCACCAGTAACCATTTTCTAATTTAATAATTCTTAAACATTTTCAAACCACGTTTCTAAATCACTTGCCCCCCTCTCTAACCATTAGGTGTCCTTGCTGGTCAGATGATGAAAGCATATGCGCCAGGAGTGTTAACAATGAACTGCACTTCTTTGAAAACAACAACTTCAGTATGCAAGCCCTTTCTTGTTCTCTAGATAAGCTTTCCCTTTTAGTTTGCCTTTATTTCTCTTGTGTTTTGAGCGCCTGCATTTATCACAGTTGACCGATTCTGGGGAACCATAATGTTTATTGAGCGTCTTGATACAGTTTTGAAGCTCCCTTCTATAGTACAAAATCCACATTGGCTTAATACCTAAGAAATACTTGAATGGATGAAAATCAGAAATAGTTCTGAAAAACCTTTTTAGAGAGTGGTCCTTACAGAGGGGGCAGCAATGCCAGGTAGGTCTGTGAATTACCGTATTTTTCGCTCTATAACACGCACCTGACCATAACACGCACATAGTTTTTAGAGGAGGAAAACAAGAAAAAAAAATTCTGAATGAAACAGTGGATGTATCATTTTGGTGCTTCGTGCTGTGGCCACAGACATGTGATTTGACGGTGAGTTTGGGGTAAGCCAATGCAAAAATCCTGAGAATCCATGTGGATCTGTGCTTTGTAACCACAGCAACCGAAAACAGCTTTTACAACTTTGTAAACAAAGCAACCGAAAACAGAAGAGGGTGGGCAATAAGACCCTGAGGCAGAATGCAGGAAAGCAGCAGCCTCCTCTGTGCAGCGCGCGATCTGATTTTTGCCCCTGCACTCGGGCCAGTCGGCTCCAGGGACCACACATTCGCTCAACAACACGCACAGACATTTCCCCTTACTTTTTAGGAGAAAAAATGTGAGTGTTATAGAGAGAAAAATACGGTAATTACTCCTGTGGTTCAGCCAGAGATGCATGGAAGATAATGAGAGACAAACTCTTAAGAGAGCAACCTTGTGTAAGTTCACTCGGAAGTAAGTTCCGCCTGTGGTCAATGGAACTTTCTCCAAGGCAAGTGTAAATGGTTGCAACTTGAATGTGGTGACAGAGGCAGATATGAGGTAGAGTAGCCATCTGCCATATGTGATGCAACAACATCACACTGGCAGTACAGACACACCCGTTCACATTGAGGGCAAATGAGTCCTGGTAAGCCGCAGCCAAACCTGGGCTCCAGGTAGACAGTCTTGCACAGGTAACTTTTCTGAATCTGTTGCAGATGCTCTAACAAATAATGAGCAGTGCCTTACGCTTGGAATTTTCCAAGGCATTTAATATATAAAATGAGTCTTCCCAAGGATATAGCTAGGCATTGGGCAACCTGAAACCTTGTTGATGAGAAATATACACAGTGGGGGTATCAGGGATTTTCCTGCCACAAATAATCTTGTGAACTCACATTTATTATTATTATTTACTTGTACAATAAATTGTATATTATGTTTTTTTAAAAAAATGAATTTTCCAAGGCATCAGCAGTAGGGACTCATGCGCAATGTCTAGTTTAAGCATTGAGGGAGGAAGCTGCTTGCCCTTTGGGAAATGTTATGGTGTTTGGAGGCAGACTCTAAGGTATATAAAAGAGATAGGCGCACTTGATTCAACAGTGTGAAGACAGCCTGAAGCAAAGTAGCTAACTTACTCAAGAAAAGCCCAAGGACCAAGCTCTCTCAAGGGGGAACCTTTTGCAGGGATGCATACCAGAGATGGGCAAGGGCCAGAGGCAAAAAGTGTGTGATACTTTTGTACAGGCTGCATTCCAGCCATGCAAAAGTCAGAAGTTTCTACTCACACCCACACATTGCTGCATCCTCCATACAGGCAAGCAGGAGATTATTACACATTTCATGGTATTTTACATCAATACAAGGATGGCGCAGAGTAGGTCTGGTGAGGGGTATGGTGTTGGGGGATTTCTGAGAGCCTGGCAGAGGCCTGGAGGGCCATATGCAATTCTTAGGTCTAAGGTTCCTCACCTCTACTCAAGAACATAGCTAAGAGAAGAGGTTGGACCACACTTAAGCTGAGGAGCTGCTTTGACCTGTGCCTGAAAAAAGCAAGTACAAACTTGCTTTTTGAACGCACCCCCTAAAATATAGACAGTTTAGCTGAAAAAGCTTTAAGAGTTGTAAAAAATGTGGTTTGTTGCTGCAGTATATATATATATATATAGAGAGAGAGAGAGAGAGAGATATGGAGATGTGATACACTTGCATCATGCTGTGAGAATATATAGCTTTAGTGTAAACCAATTTTGAAGGGATTATTCTGCTACGTCAAGAAGGCCTTTACCATTATGTGTGTGTTTGCTTTTTACTTGCCACTAGCATAGGCTCATAAGCAGCACAATCGAACAATTATTTAGGTAACTTTTATTAACCTGAGTAAAATTATGATTTTGCAGGTACAATTGCAAATAAACTTCATTTGCAAAAAGTCACCGATTTTGTGATATCGCCAGGGGATCAGCCAACTAAGGTGCTTCCTTTTGATTTTTATTTCTTCGACCATTTTAATTTCGTAGGAATCCTGAAAATGTTTATGAATTATTCCGCTTCTGTCTTTTGTGCTGCTCTTAAGAATTGTATTACCAAGCTGATTAAGTGTTATTGACACAGGTTGCTGTCTATGTTCCTGGAAGCAAAGGAGCTCCATCTTTCGTAAGGCTCTATCAGTACCCAAACTTTGGAGGCCCGCAATCTGCATTGGCCAACAAGAGTTTCTTTAAAGCTGATAAGGTGACGATGCTGTGGAATAGTAAAGGTATAAGAAATTTCAAATTTCCTCTGTCTTTATCTATCAAGAAGTGAATGTATTGATTCTCTGTGTTCTTCTGTGTAGGTAACTAGTGCAAGTGTTTTGTAATTCTAAGTGCTAATTGCAATTTTCTTCTATGGCATTTAAACTATACTTGCAGCTATTCTTCCAGACCAGTCCCATTCCCTGTAACTCCCAGCATGCAGCAGTCATAGGCACGCTTCATTGGGAGTGCAATCAGACTTGCTTTTGAGTAACAGGCACTACTCAAAAGCCATTGAGAAAGACTAAACTGACAAACATCATGAATTGTGCAAATCTTCCATTCATTCTAAACAGAGCTTCTGATATACAGGTTCCAAATGTATTGCCTATCTTTAAAAATGTCTCAAGGGATACTGTAATAAATGGATGTTTGTAATTCTTTGACCGGTAATGCAGTCTTCGAAGCTTTGCCAAGAAAATACAACTTCAGGGCACGTTTTATAGTTCTCCAACAGTATCACATTAATGTGCAGAGTGCCTTATGCACATGCAAAGGAATCTCATGCTTTGTTTCTGTGAGTTAACTCCAGTCCTTGCATGCTAGGGTTGCTGGTATTCCAGTGAGTTGTATATAGTACAATTTTACCTCAGGTTACATACGCTTCAGGTTACAGACTCCGCTAACCCAGAAATAGTACCTCGGGTTAAGAACTTCAGCTTTGGGATAAGAACAGAAATTGTGCAGCAGCGGCAGCAGGAGTCCCCATTAGCTAAAGTGGTGCTTCAGGTTAAGAACAGTTTCAAGTTAAGAACAGACCTCCGGAACGAATTAAGTACTTAACCCGAGGTACCACTGTATACAGGTCAGGAAGCAAACATGTTGGGTGGAGGTGGGTTGTGGCATTACTATAGCAAGCAGAGTGGCCATAAACGGTCTTTGGGATGTTTATATAAACTCGGTGCGAATACAACTCTGATGGCTGATCTGTGCACCATGGCACATGAGCTCTATTTCAAAAACAAATTAGGCAGATTTGTAAGTTGGATTTATCTTGCTAAATGATGATTCTTCTATTGAACCCTAAATTAATATCATTGGGTAGTTTGCTTTCTGAAAACATTTAATTACTGTTGTTTTTATATCCAAATAGCTACTGCTGTGCTTGTAATCGCTAGTACAGAAGTTGATAAAACGGGAGCTTCGTATTACGGGGAACAAAATCTGCATTACATCGCAACGAATGGAGAAAGTGCTGTCGTACAACTACGTAAGTGACTCTCCTAGTAATTGTATAATGAACTGAAAAATCGTCCTCCATATATGCTAAAAGATCTGTAATGTTCTTTGGGAATAAACTTCAGTCTCCTGTGTTTGCTCTAATGACCAACCTTGTACAGATTAAATTCCTTTGGAATGTTTTCGTTTGGACTTTTGCTATCTGAAGTTCTATTAATTCAGAAGAAGTGAGGTAGTATAAGAGTTGAGCTCGAAAGTGCGGACTATAGACAGGAGATGGGGACAGGATGGAGCACCTAATTCTGTTAAGGAGCCCCTGATTCTTGAATTGGGAAAAGAAAGTGGTTATAACTAGGACTCCAAATCAGTTTTAAAGCCCCAACCCCCAATTGTTGAATTGCTTTTAATCAGTCGCACTTATTATAATTCAACAAATGTATATATTACAAAGCTTAAACAGATCATCCATCTTGAGCACGTGATAGTTGGGGTGTGACAAGAAAAGGGTATCTGTTTGTTTTAAGAAAGTAAAGCCCTCTTAACAGTGTCTGGACCAATTGTAATACTTTCAAATGCCCCGATATCCAGAGTGTTTACTACTAATGAGACTACTCTTTAAATCTGTAAAACATGTAGACCGTTTTAACCGATTAAGGTTTTTAATTGCAATGAATTAACTAAACAAAGAAAAATGTGCGGTCCTTGTGGAATAGCCTTTCAGGGCTAATCCTGCTGAAAGAAACTTGGGCAGTGTTCTGGCCACTGAATAAGGAGGAGTTTCTCTCATCACGTGGCCAGGCTACTCACTGGCTGCTGCTCCTCAGTAGTGGCAGGAGAGATGCGGTTATCCGGCTGTGGTAGAATAATGACAGTCTAATATAGGCCTGAGTAACTTATGTACTTCCAAGCCTACTGTACCACAGCAGGCATCCAGTGTGGTGTCTAGATGCTTGACAATCCACACACAAATACACACCTTCAGTGTATGTGTGTGCACTCACACATGCAATCCGAAAGAGGCAGCAAAAAAAAAAGATTATTGAATCACTCTGCTAAGGAACAATAAGGCTGTTTTCAGCTTCACAGGTTACAAGTTGTGGTGGTCTGTTCTAATATCTTGCAGTTTTAAGGAGGCTAACGTTAGACCTATGCTTGTTAAGAGAAACTAACATGACTTGTAACTGTTCTTCAAAATCAATTCCTTCTTCAGGCACATGCAGATAACAGTTTAAAAAAAATTCAACTGTTTCCTTTTTCTCTAGCAAAAAATGGTCCTATTTATGATGCAACCTGGAGCCCCAATTCCACAGAGTTTTGTGTCGTCTATGGTTTTATGCCTGCCAAGGCTACAATCTTCAATCTGAAATGCGACCCCGTGTTTGACTTTGGAACCGGCCCACACAATGCTGCCTACTACAGCCCTCAAGGACACATCTTAGTCTTAGCTGGATTTGGGAATCTCAATGGGCAACTGGACGTTTGGGACGTTAAAAACTACAAACTCATTTCCAAACCACAGGCCTCGGATTCCACGTACTTTGCCTGGTGCCCTGATGGGGAACATATAGTAACAGCTACATGTTCTCCAAGGCTGCGGGTTGGGAATGGGTACAAGATCTGGCATTACACAGGCCCTGTCCTATACAAGTATGAAGTCCAGCAGAACGCAGAACTTTGGCAAGTTGCCTGGCAACCCTTTTTGGATGGTGTCTTTCCAGCAAAGGCGGTAACATATGCTGTTCCGAGCAAAGCGTCGAACGACGAGCCCAAGGCTGCCCAAGCATACAGGCCCCCAGCTCTGAGAAACAAACCTGTGACTAGCTCTAAACTTGTAAGTAACTGCTGCCTCTGTTGTAAAATGTCTTGCTGAAAAATGTCTTCCCAGCTCTGGGAAAGGGTAGGGGGCACGTTATTAAATCCAGTCCTTTGTTCTTCCGCTTCAACTGGTAATTAACACTATTGAAGGCCATTTAACTAGGACTTTGCAAATGCCAAGATTGGATTCCCCTACCCGCTTGCCCCACCTAACTATAATCATGTATCGTTTATAAAAGCCGCTGAGGTACACATAAGATAGGAAAGGTATATGTAAGCACTGGTTTGCACAAGTGTTTTTCTGCTGTCAGATCAGTACATGGTTGTTTTTTTCAGTCTGTGGGAGTAAAGGCAGGGTAATCTTAAACACGGGACGCAGGTGTCGCTGTGGGTTAAAGCCTCAGCGCCTAGGACTTGCCGATCGAAAGGTCGGCGGTTCGAATCTCTGCGGCGGGGTGCGCTCCCGCTGCTCGGTCCCAGCGCCTGCCAACCTAGCAGTTCGAAAGCACCTCCGGGTGCAAGTAGATAAATAGGGACCGCTTACCAGCAGGAAGGTAAACGGTGTTTCCGTGTGCGGCTCTGGCTCGCCAGATGCAGCTTTGTCACGCTGGCCACGTGACCCGGAAGTGTCTCCGGACAGCGCTGGCCCCTGGCCTCTTAAGTGAGATGGGCGCACAACCCCAGAGTCTGTCAAGACTGGCCCGTACGGGCAGGGGTACCTTTACCTTTACCTTAATCTTAAACACTCATTTCTTTTCAAACAGGCTGTGCAATAGAAGTACAATAACTTCTTCCCCCAACTTTATTTTTAATATAAAGGCCTTCAGTCACCTAAAAAAGTGGCACATTAAACTGTTATAATTTTAACATATAGTTCATATTTCCAAAACAAATATATTTCTGTGAAAATGCTCCTGTTTTTGAAGAAATTTTGGCTCTTTTGGGCAAATCAGGCTGTAAACCTTCATAAAGTAAACCAACTACTATTGTAGGAGGCCTTGCTGGCACATCACCAGGATAGACACTTGGCACTTGGTTTAGCTCAACAATGGCAGAGGAACTTTCAAACCATGTAGCCTTTTTATTTTTAAAAGAATGAATATGGTTGGAATTTAACCCCCCAAATTCATTACCAGATGCTTTGAATTTGTTGGTACATTATCTGCAGCATTTCCTCTGAATTCTTCTTTACCAGTTCCTCATCCCTGTAATCATAGAATTGTAAGAGTTGGAAGGGACCTCAACGGTCATCTAGTTGAATCCCCTGCAATATAGGAATCTCAGCTAAAGCATCCCTGACAGGTGGCCACCCATGCTGTGCTTAAAAACCTGCAATGAAGCAGAGTCCACAATCTCCCAAGGGAGTCCCTTCCATTGTTGATCAGCTCTTACCATCAGAAAGGTCTTCCTGATCTTTGGTCAGAATTTCTTTTCTTGTAACTTGAAGCCATTGGTTCATGTCCTACCCTCCAGAGCGGAAGAAAACAAGCTTGCTCCATCATTCGTTCTCCCTATTGCTGCATCATGGGAGCCTGTTCCATGATCAAGCAGTATCCCTGTTGTGTCGCAGGGAAAAAGGGGCTCACAGGAGATGCCATTTGCACAAGGAGATTCTGGTAATTGGCCTCTCTTTCCCATGAGGATTAAACAGTTATGACCATATCCCTGATGGGTTCTGACACTAATGGGGGGTTTATTAAGCAAGCATCCCGTGGATTGCTCACATCACAATAGTGGAGAAGGGGAAAGCACCTCCCAACAACATTTTAAAGACTTGAGATGACAGAGCGAAAGGAAAGTTAAAGAAAAGTGGCAGTAACTAAGCTTGATGGCAAATTAGGTTTTATCCTTTTATAGTAGTACGAAGAATTAATTCCTCAGGGCTTACTTCTGAACAGCTGCGAGCCTGCTTGTTAGCAGTCACTAAAAATATTATACAAGAGCAGCACTATTCACTGAAATATCATTTTCTTCCTAACGTAATAACCTCTCAAAACTTCTTTGGGACACGCATGCAAATGGGTACCATGTATACAGCCTGCAGGGCTTTACCACAGCTGCCAGCATGCAGAATTCTGGCTTTGACTCCAGAGTCCTTCATTCATTTGTTGGATTCTTGCCTCTCTGGAAGATGTTTAAGGCACTGATAGCCTACCAGAATATGAGAACCCTGACGTTTTTACGACGTCAAAAATACCATGGAGCTGGTGTTTCCTAGTATAAATGGGAAACTATAATGCTTGCGGATGTCAGGCAAGAACACAGACTCGAAGGCACAATACATTTCAAGCAGAATCTGAGTTGCAGTAACTGAATCGCAGTAGCCGTCTAAAGAATAATATACTGTGTTTTTCTTTTTTTATCTGTTCGGGTACTGCTGATAGCTCTTATCTCTCTAGCCCAGCTGCATCCTCAGTTATAGGACTGAAGCTCAGCTGTTAGAGCATGAGGGTCGTGGGTTCAAGCCCAATGTTGGGCAAAAGATTGCTCCATTTCAGAGGGTTGGACTAGATTACCCTTGTGGCCTCATCCAGCTCTACAATTCTATGATTCTGTGATTTACGAATTTAACGCTTCCTGTGTCAGTTCACATACAGAGTCACTACTATGCCTTCATCTCAAATATAAGGTCTTGTCGCTTTTCCTGCCCAGGCATTACGGGCTTTTCCCTCCTACATTTATTTGCACAAAATGACCCTTGGGTATTTTTTTCCTTCCTTGTTTTTCGTGTGAGGTGCCAATGCATTCCTTAACTGCAGTTCAGATAGGAGAATTTGTTCCAGGAAGGTAGTCCCATAGTTCTTCATCTCCTAGCTATAAGGAATGGGAAACCTATATTACATCTGCATTTGCCTTTTATGTAGAGAGTC
Source organism: Podarcis melisellensis (assembly GCF_964234715.1). Lineage (NCBI taxonomy): Eukaryota > Metazoa > Chordata > Lepidosauria > Squamata > Lacertidae > Podarcis > Podarcis melisellensis. The sequence goes on along the minus strand of NC_138537.1, from coordinate 24,209,807 downwards.
GTTAATCTCCTATTTTCCTTTTTCAGTATTCAAAAACAGGTTCGAGAACATGGCTCTTTACTTCCTCTTTCTTATTTTCTTTTTCAAAGAGCGTAACCTGAGACTACCAGCACTGAAAGGAGTGTTGGTTTTACGCACACTGCTGGTCATTGCAAGTGACTTATTTCTTACTAACTCCATAAGCACAGTTAATAAGAGGTTTGTTACGAAAGAAGGCTGATGTAATCCTAATCGCATGTGATAGAGGAACAAAACTGGTCATTGAGAAACATATTAAGCTTCTTTGAATTTTTTAAGGTGTGTAGTGGGTTAAAGTTGCTCATAGCACAGTCTAATACAGGCATGTCCAACAGGTAGATCGTGATCTACTTGTAGATCGTGGGGTCTTCCTGGTAGATCCCGTAGATCTCTGGCCCCTCAGTGATCCCCTTCTCCCCCTTCCCAATGACAATGGGTAGATCACTGCCAGTTTTTTCTACTGTGAGTAGATTGCAGAACATTGGGAGTTGGACATCCCTGGTAATACATGTTCACTCAGAATTAAGTTCATTGGGGGTCTTCCCATAGTTAAGTGGGTGTTACTTAGGGGACTGCAGGCTAGGAATCAAGTAACATTAGGGGATTTAACCTACATGACATATTAAAAAATTAAGCTGCACAATGAAGAGGGGGAAAGCTCTTGTCTTTATTATTTTATGAAGGTTTAAAGGTGTACCTGAAATACCCGTAGTGCAGTCTTTAATCCCTCACTTGGTTACCACAGGCAAGTCTGGAATTCCCTCTAGGTGAGCAAGCAGGCTTGTGAAGGAGAAACCGAGCCCTCTCTTTCGCTTTTGCCAGCCGCTTGGATTCTGTACTGGGTGTGAAAGTAATGAAGCCCTTTCCTCGAAGGGCAGCGTGGAAACAACAGGCTGGTGAAGAAGAGATTTGGCATCCTCCTCCTCCTTCCTGAAATTACTGCACTTACTGACCGCAGATTTTTATACCAGCCTGGTTTTTTTTACTTATAAGATGGTCGTCTCTTGCAAGCCAAAGATGACTGGTAAAAATGTTTGGGTGGTTAGTAATAAGGCTGCAGCAGTGGAAATGAAACAAGCATCCCCTGAAACACAAAAGCAAAAAAAGAAGAAGAGAACTTTTCTTCCCCTCCCCTGCCGGCTGCCTTTATTGAAACGGATGCTTCAAAAGTTTTCACTTTCCATGCGCAGAAGCAACACTTGCGCAATAAATTCTGTGGAATGAATCCTTGTGCATAATATAGATTGAGAATGACCAGCTGGTTGTCTATAGGCCACGGGTGGCCCATAAAAGGATTGATCTGTCCCTTGGCAAGTCGACCAACTTTTTAATCAGATGGAATTTTTAAAAATTGGACATATAAGGAATAATTGCTTTCAAAATGTGTGTGTGTGTGTGTGTGTGTGTGTGAGTGTGTGTGAGAGAGAGAGAGAGAGCGAGCGCGCGCGAGAGAGGGAGGAAGCAGATAGAATGACAGACATTTCACACTTCAGTGTTGTCTCTATAACATGTCATTCTCATCCACAAAAGATGCTTTCTGTGACATAAGCTCACCACCAGCCCCTTAACAGCTTTATAGTGGATAGAATTTGTGAACCCTTAAACAGATATAATCATAATTGAGTAATGCACACGGACACACAGTGTAATAAGTGACAATCTACATGGGTTTCACACAATTTCTTAACATGGAACTGAGAACTGAGTCCTCTTGTAGAGCTGAGATGGAGAACGTGAGACCCTGAACATGATGTTGGACTACAACTCCCATCATAATTGGTGATTTTGGCTATGGCTGATGGGAGTTGGAGCTTGACCACATCTGGTAGGGCCACAGGTTTCCCATCCCTAGTGTAGGGGTTGTGTTGTTGTGGCATTGCTATAAGACATGTGGCGTAAGTGAACATAAAAAAAACAACAACTCAAGCTCCTTTTATCAGGCAACAGATAATTATGTGTTGGTTTTCTTACAGTATTTTTTTCCCTCCCCCCTTTGCTGTCTCTTAGCATGAGGATGAACCACCGCAGAACATGAGATCAAAAAATGGCGATAAACCTTTATCTAAAACAGCACTCAAAAATCAAAGGAAGCACGAGGCAAAGAAAGTTGCCAAACAGGTATAGCTGCTGCTTCAGTTCTCTTGAGCAAACGGTTGCATTCACATTTTCTAAACCTGCTTACCTGAACAGAGCCAAAACGTGCTGAATTCCAATATTCTGGGGAGCTTAACATGTATACCATTCGTGTAAATGTCCCACGGGGTTGTATACGAAAGACATTGTTCCAGATGTTGATTGAATTTGTTGTTTTTTTACAGGAGGCCAGAGCTGAAGGGAGCCAGGAAGTTACTCCGGCCTCACCAGTACAGAATGCATTGCAGAATGCGGCTCCCTCCATAACATCAGGAGATCCTGAGGTTGATAAGAAGATAAAGAACCTGAGGAAGGTGAGGAGCTTTTCTAATGAAGAAGCTTGTCTGTTCTGGCAAAAGGTCTTCTCTCCAACCCCACACCCTAGTACCTGACAGCTGTCACTTCTCTCACCATCTAACTTTATTATTATTATTATTATTATTATTATTATTATTATTATTATTATTATTTTGGTTTAATGCATAGGTGCACAATAAGGGCTATTAGGTACAGAGCCAATGTTCCCCAAGGCAGCCAAAGTCCTCCAGTCTCTTCCCTATTGTATCAGAAATAGCGTGGCAGCTGCTAAAGGTAAAGGTACCCCCGCCCGTACGGGCCAGTCGTGTCCAACTCTAGGGTTGTGTGCCCATCTCACTTAAGAGGCCGGGGGCCAGCGCTGTCCGAAGAAAGTTCCGGGTCACGTGGCCAGCGTGACGAAGTTGCTCTGGCGAGCCAGCGCAGCACACGGAAACGCCGTTTACCTTCCCGCTATAAAGCGGTACCTATTTATCTACTTGCACTTAAGGGTGCTTTCGAACTACTAGGTGGGCAGGAGCTGGGACCGAAAGACGGGAGCTCACCCCGCCGCAGGGATTCGAACCGCCGACCATGCGATCGGCAAGTCCTAGGCACTGAGGTTTTACCCACAGCGCCACTCGTGTCCAGTGGCAGCTGCTAGACAGGCTAGATGAGAAGTCCTGTGAGTGCCAAAAGTAGGGAAAATGCAGCAGACACATATGCAATTATTATTATTATTTTAGAAAAGGATGGGAACCTGTAAAATTGAGAACAGTGGTGCAGAGGGGTGATCAGCTCCTCCTTGCTGCCCCCCCCCCAAAAATCAAAATGGTCCGCCAGCTCTTCTTCTTTCTAGAGCAGAAAAGGATGTGAAGCATCTGGAAGAGCAATTTTAAGTGGGGATAGGCACAATGTTCTTATCTAGATATACTCTCTGATCTTGCAATAAACCAGGCATAGGCAAACTCGACCCTCCAGATGTTTTGGGATTACAGCTCCCACCATCCCTGACCACTGATCCTGTTAGCTAGGGATGATGGGAGTTGTAGTCCCAAAACATCTGGAGGGCCGAGTTTGCCTATGCCTGCAATAAACTAATGTGGCACAAAATCCTTTACATTCAGCAGCCACCACTCCAGGGTGCAGAGCAGCAATCTATATGACGGCTGTTGCTCTCAACAGAGTGCTTGAACCTACCATATCTCCTTTAGGAAAGCCAGATATCAGTGGCATTTTAATCACTCAGCTGCCCGCTTGCCAATCTGTGGTTTGGGCTGCACAGCTCAGGCTCTCTCTGTGCTGTTTACACTTTTCCGCAGGGAAAATATATATTTCAAAGGAGCGTGGAGGCATCCATGACCTTGAAGATAATGCTTAGGGAACAGTAAAGGGCACTTCCTCTCCCCCCCCCAAAAAAAATTCCTACAGTATAAATATTCAAATGTCTTAAAACGTGTTCTTTTTTTCACCACCACAGAAACTAAAAGCAATTGAACAGCTGAAGGATCAGGCCACTACAGGCAAACAGCTAGAGAAAAACCAGGTATGCCTATTCATATATCATTCTGTTATTAGGGATGGCTTGTACAGCATGTTAAAAGTACTAAAATGTACTATTAGTATATTGTAAATGTAAAAAAGCACTATTCTGTTTTCTTTTGAAAATATTGCCAGAACCGAGATTCAATAAGTTCTGTTTTTTCTTGCAATTAAAACAAAGGCTCTGAACTTATTTGAATGTGCTCCTATTAAAGTTGCAATGTGAGACAGAAGGAACTCTCCTTTCCACACATGGCAGGCAGATGTCTTGAAATGAATAGTGTTTGTAAGCACATCAGATGAGCTCTGCTGCATTGGACCAAAGCTCCATCTAGCCCGTGTATGGGAGCCCTCAGGCCCTCCTGATGTTGCTGAACTGCAACTTGGGGCCACCACTGAAGGGGAGCAACCAAAGGGGGCCATCCCTTTGGGGGTGGAACGAGGGGGTGGGCCAGCCCCCTTGTGCTATAATTACTGTTCTAACGGGGATGGGGTTTTTAACTTGAGTGGGTGCTGTTTTATTTGGTTGGGTGGGGTGGTTTAAAATTGTTTTTAAATGTTATATGTTAATTTGTATTTTGCATTTGTGGGCTGGGGTAATGGTTAGGGACCTTTGTTGGGGAGTGCATTTTTTTCTTAGCTTGTATATATTACTATAGTTAATTGTTTAACTTATTTTCATTATGTATTTTTGCTTTTCATGTTGTACCTTTATGTTGTCATCTGCCCTGAGACCTACGGATATAGGGCGGTATACAAATTTAATAAATAGCAACAACAACAATTTCCATCAGCGCCAGCAAGCATGGTCAGGGGCCAGGGATGATGTCAGTTGTGGTTCAGTTGTGGTTAGAGGGCTCAAGAGTCCTCACACCTGTTCTAATCCAACAGCCTGTTTTTAATTACAGTGGTACCTCGGGTTACATACGTTTCAGGTTACATACCCTTCAGGTTACAGACTCCGCTAACCCAGAAATAGTACCTCAGGTTAAGAACTTTGCTTCAGGATGAGAACAGAAATTGTGCAGTGGCAGTGGCACAGCAGCAGCAGGAGGCCCCATTAGCCAAAGTGGTGCTTCAGGTTAAGAACAGTTTCAGGTTAAGAACGGACCTCCGGAACGAATTAAGTACGTAACCAGAGATACCACTGTAGTGGCCAGAGAGATGCTTCCAGGAAGCCCATTGGCAGGCCATGAAAGTAAATTTTCTGACCCAGTTCCTGTGGAGTCTTAAAGCATCTAAACATGGACGCTCCGTTTGGCTGCTGCGACTGAGAGCCACTGATACCCACCAAGAATCTCCCATCTGGATTTATGTTAAGAAATGGTTTTCAGAAGTAGATAGCTTTTGTCGGATATGACTGTTCTGTGTACTCAAGTTTATTTTTTTCTTTGCCTGTGCTACGTAGTATCTGATGGTGTCTTCTGTGTATATTTCCTAGCTGGAGAAAATTCAGAAAGAGGCTGCCCTCCTAAAGGAGCTGGAAGAGTTGGAGCTGGGTGTTTAGAAAGAAGACAGATGAAACTCACGGGTTTGTTCTATAGAATCATTTAATAATAAAAAGACTGGAAATGCTCATTTAAAAACACTATACACAGTTACATTTTTTTCTTGACCCTAATATATGGATACATGTAAAAAATTTGAGCAGAAGTATTGTAAATCAAAACGAGGCAAATAACTTGCTGTGATTCCAAAATGGTATTACTGAACTAAATAAAGTACAGTGGGTCCCTCTATTTACTCTTTGGCCAGATACAATAGAAGTGACCCTTATGCAATAAGAAGACTGTAGAATATAATAAAAAGCATTTTCCATTTAATAAAGATTTTTGTGTTTTTTTTATAGGTCTTGTATGTTTCTAACCTGCTGTATTTCTGTTTCAGTGTGACTTTTTGTGGATTGAGACACATTTTCCTAGATCCTGGGATTTCGCTTTCTCTCTCTGTGTGTACAAGAAAGTCACAACTGAGAAAAGGGATTGAGTATAAAGGAGAAAGGACATGTCCCTCCTCTGAAATGGAGACAGGAGAGATTCATGAACTCCCTGATGAAAAGGGAGTAAGTTTTGCCTTCCTGGAAACCCCAGTTCCAAATCAAGTAGAAGTAAATGTCTGAACTTACTCGTGTTTACATGGTTTGCTAGAAGTGAAAGGAGGAATATTAGGTAACTGGTCAATATTCACAAGGGGATCCATCCGTTACACACTTACCTGGTGTCTAAATTAGGAAGTGTCATAGTGTAGATTAAATGGGGTGTGGGTGGGAATGATATGGAAAATAACCTTTTCAGAATAGCTCCTTCCCCGCCCATATGACTGCATTCCAGGGGGTTGGGAGTGCCTTCCAACAGTACAATTCTATGATTCTGTGTTTTTATTAACTCAGCATATTCTCCCATTCTTCCACAATGGAAACTGAAGATGGCAGGCAACACCAGAAACACCAATAAAATCACAGTGAACTGCTAAAAAGTGGCTGGCTCCTTCTGCCTCAACTCCCTTTCTGTGTGGTCCATGATGCAGTTATTTTAAATGCAGCTGAAAGAAACTTTCGAAGTAACCAAGTCGACCTAGAGCTAGAAAAAACCCTTATGTACTTACCGTATGTCACATGGTATTTTCTTCCTAGGTCAGGACACAAGAGTGTCCAAATCAATGCCTGAGATGCCCTCTAGTGGAATAGCCATGCAATGTGCATCGTTTCGAAAGAAATTGATGTCAAAGTGTACAAAGCAGAAATGGTTGGCCCGTGACCCTCCAAATGTTGTTGAGATCCCCCATCAGACTTAGCCAGCATGGAATATGGGCAACGATTGTGTGAGCTGTAATCATCAACACCTGGAGGGGCCACAGGTTAGCCCTCCGTGTTTTAAAGTGTCCAAACTGGAATTGCACTTTCCATTTGCCAAAGTGGAGTGGAAGACATTCAGTGAATAAGTTTACTCCTTGCACTGGACTGGGCAGGCAGTGTCTTCCAAGTCTTTTGCCTCCTTTTCCGGGGGAAAGAGCCATTCTGCGCTGCCTCTGGTCAGGTGGGCAGTTTCATTTTTTCACAGTGAGGAAAAATGTTTCTTACTCTACCACTGCACACTGCAATTCTGTTCCTCACTCCTGAAACTCTGGGTTTTTTGTTTTTGCTAACTATCCCTCACCTCAGGAGGGGCTTTCCCCATTTGCTGTTGGCCCACAATGTCTCTGTTAATGGTCATCGCCCATTTCTTTGTGGTCTTTTAATGGTCCATCTCTCAAGGCAATTGCTTCATCAGGAAGCCAGCCCATCTCTGTTTTTTTAACATGGCTTATATTTTAACATGCTAATTTCAGTGTCTGGCAACCCATAATTAGAATAGGAGTCAAGGTATCCCACAAAAAATATAACAGTATATTAGTTTCTAGGATGGCGGGGGGACGGAGACCCACACCCACCATTATGTATTTAGTTATTTCATATAATTTATACACTGATTGATTGGTGTGTTTTTTTTTAAAAAAAAAAACCACATCATAGCAGTTTACAAAAAGGTAAGACTGTAAAATCTAGGGAAAAAATCACATCCACGCATACAAAAGTTAAAATACTAAAACAGATTAAAATTACCTCAACTTCCTTTCATTTTTTTGATATAATTTTTATTCGATTTCACAAGTATAAAGATATAACAATACAACCATACACATTTAAAGATTCCTTTGAATCTCTGGACTTCCCACCTTCTCCTCCATGGGTCCTATTGTTAACCTTTTCTACTGCGTATTTTTCAATAGTCCATATTTTATATCACTCAATTTTCTCCATAATATTTGCTACGTTACAAGTGTTATTGCAATCATGCTAATTTCATCTGCTCACAGTGGTCTCCAAGATAAATTATATTTTTTCTCCATTCTTTGTTAAAGTTTTGGTCTTCTTGATTCCTGAGCTTTCCGGCCAGTTTTGCCATTATGGCATAGTCCCAACAGTTTAATTTGCCATTTTTCTCTGGTAGGGACTTCATCTTCTTTCCATCTCTGGGCTAGTAGCATCCATTTGGCTGTCGCCTTGTACATAAGAAGTCTTTTCTGCTCCCTTGGAATATCAGCACTAAAATTACCTCAACTTTCTAGGCACCTGAGGTGGCTTGTCTAAACAAGAATATTTTCAGCAGGCACTTTTCTGCAGCGAAGGGGCTTGCTTGATCTCACAGGCAAGGAGTTCTAAAGTGCAGGTGCTGCCAGACTAAACGATCGCATTCTTACAAATCCAGAACAGATATTAAAGGTTCCCCTATAGATAGTAAAAGGACCCCTGATCATTAGGTCCAGTCGTGGACGACTCTGGGGTTGCAGTGCTCATCTCGCTTTATTGGCCAAGGGAGCTGGTGTACAGCTTCCGGGTCATGTGGCCAGCATGACTAAGCCGTCTCTGGCGAACCAGAGCAGTGCATGGAAACGCCTTTTACCTTCCCGCCAGAGCGGTACCTATTTATCTACTTGCACTTTGATGTGCTTTCAAACTGCTAGGTTGGCAGAAGCAGGGACCGAGCAACAGGAGCTCACCCCATCCCATCGCGGATTCGAACCGCTGACCTTCTGATCGGCAAGTCCTAGGCTCTGTGGTTTAACCCACAGCGCCACCCGTGTCCCTCAGATGATGTTGTTGTTTAGTCATTTAGTCGTGTCCAACTCTTCGTGACCCCATGGACCAGAGCACGCCAGGCACTTCTGTCTTCCACTGTCTCCCTCAGTTTGGTCAAACTCATGCTGGTAGCTTCAAGAACACTATCCAACCATCACGTCCTCTGTCGTCCCCTTCTCCTTGTGTCCTCCATCTTACCCAACATCAGGGTCTTTTCCAGGGAGTCTTCTCTTCTCATGAGGTGGCCAAAGTATTGGAGCCTCAGCTTCACGATCTGTCCTTCCAGTGAGCACTCAGGGCTGATTTCCTTAAGAATGGATAGGTTTGTTCTTCTTGCAATCCATGGGACTCTCAAGAGTCTCCCCCAGCACCATAATTCAAAAGCATCAATTCTTCGGCAATCAGCCTTCTTTATGGTCCAGCTCTCACTTCCATACATCACTACTGGGAAAACCATAGTTTTTACTATACGGACCTTTGTTGGCAAGGTGATGTCTCTACTTTTTAAGATGCTGTCTAGGTTTGTCAGTACTTTTCTCCCTTAGATATTACCTGTCAGCAATTATGCCACAGCATTCTGCACTAACTGCTGTTTCTGGATCAAACACAAGGGAAGCCCCACCCTTGTGCGTTGCAGTCATGAAGTAATCAAGTCATGAAGTAACCAGCGTATTAACTACTGTGGAAAGGCTTTCTGGGTCTAGGAACAGTTGTAGCAGTCGAACCAGCTGCAGTTGGCAAACACTGCTTCTAGCCGCTGAGGTTACCTGAGCTTCCAGGTACAGAGCTGGGTGTAGAAGCACCCCAAAGCTGTGAACCTGATGGTTCACAACCCCATCCAGACTAGGCAACTGAGCAATTTCTCAGAAACAAGGAGCTACTCACCCACAGTGCCTCTCTCTTGCAAGGATTCAAGCTCAGTTTGTTTTTCCTCATCCATTTTACAACTGTACCCAGGCAATGCCCCAGGGGACTGGACAGCCTCTCCTGATTCAGAGATGATGGAGAAATAGAGTTGAGTATCATCAACCTATTGATAGCACCTCGCCCGGAAACGCCTAATGACCGCTCCCAGCAGTTTCATGTAGATATTAAATCATGCTGGAGATAAGGTAGCTGCCATAGCATAGCTGCCAAGTGGCCAGAAGGCACTCCTCTCTAGACACGGTCCTGAAGGTCAGATTGGAACCACTGTAATAAAGTCCCCCCCAATCCCCACTCCTCAGAGCTGGTCCAGGAGGACACCATGGTCAATTCTTTCAAATGCCAATGAGAGATCAAGCAGGCACAAGGTCATACTCCCCCGTCTTGCTCTCTACAAGGATCAGCTGAGGCTGACTCCATCCCATGGCCAGGCCTAAATCCAGATCAGAAGGGATCTACATAAATTGTGTCCTCCAAGAATGCCTGCAGGGGCCCCACCAAAGTCCTTTTCGCCACCTTCCCTAAAAAGGGTTGGTGTTTTTTCTTGTAACTGGCCAGTTGCTGTTCAAATCCAAGTGATCCAGAGCCGATTTCTTTAAGAGAGGTTGCACCACTGTTTCTTTCAATGCAGCAAGGACCACCCCCTCACACAGTGAAGCATTAACCACAATCTGGACCCAACCAGTCAGTCCCCATCAGATGCATTGCTGCCAGCACCTTGTCCACATCAGCTGATTGCAGAAGGTGACATTCACCCCACAAAGCATCTCAATAGCTTCAGTCCTGAATTGGTTGTGCTATCATCAGCATGAAAAGGTGAAGAATCATGCCGTTTCTGATGGGTCAATGTCCTTCCCAGCAGAAGAGTCCCCCCCCCATCAGTTTCTATTCTGGTTAGTTGCTATTTACTCCCAAGAGCTTAGGGGGTCTCCCCTATTCTAACATGGCCTGCTCTGATGGGGGACATTTGTGTGCGAGGACTCATCTCTATGACCTTCTTTTACAGTGTGTCGAATTTCACACAAAACAGCCACAGGTGCCACACACTCCTAACTTTTCAGGCACCATTTTCATTGCTATTTGTTTTGGGCCATCCACACCTGGGGTGGGGTGGGGGAGCTTGACAGGAAGTATTCAGGTGGTGTTTTTTTCCTGTCTCAACCCCTCCACTAAATATTTCACCACCAACCCTCCCTCAAAAAATGATAACCTTTCTGAAAGTTTTTCCTCAACCGTGAGGACATAACATTTTCAGCTGTTGGTTGGGTGACTTCCATTGGCTTTAATTGAGTTTTCGGTTACTAAAGTGAATAATAGCTTGTTGTTGCTCTGAGGTACATAATCATTACTGCATAGTTTTGCTGATCTATAGCCAAGGGCAACCCTTCCCCTACAAGCTGTGCTATCATGGCGCATCAATATTGTTTGTGAGCTGTCCTTTTGGACTTTAGCAGCAATTCTGTATGTGATTAGGCTGATTGAATGTCATTGACTTCTGTGAAAGGGAAGTTTTCAAACACAGGTTGGATGGCCATCTGTCAGGGATTCCTTAGCTGAGATTCCTGCAATGCAACAGGTTGGACTCTGAGACCCTGTGGATCCCTTCCAACTCTACAGTCCTATTATTCTAAGTAGATTAACTTTCCACACATTTGCAGACATTGTCTTTGATCCTCATAGTGCTCAGGATCTTTAAAACCACCACCATTACCACCATGCATAAATGCCATTTATGGAGAAAACATGCATATGCAGTATGTGGTTGCATCTGCAAATTACTGGAAAATTTAATCACTATTACAAAAGAGCATGGTGAAGAAGCTAAACCAAGTGAGAGTTGCCAATGGGTCTCAAACTGCTGTACTGTACCACAAAAATGTATCTAAGTGGTTTACAATAGTGCATGAGTCTGAAGGCTTGATCTCAACTGCCAAGAGAGTTCCAAAATGCAGGTGCTGCCACACTAACTGTTGGGTTCATGCAAAAGCAGAACAGGTTTTATGTGGAACCTGGAGTAGTGTCAAATTCCGCCAACTAAAGTGGTTGGGTATGCACATGTGGGGGGTAAGGTGATCTCGTAAGTACTGTATTTTTCGCTCTATAAGACGCACCAGACCACAAGACGCACCTAGTTTTTGGAGGAGGAAAACAAACAAAAAAATATTCTGAATCTCAGAAGCCAGAACAGCAAGAGGGATCGCTGCGCAGTGAAAGCAGCAATCCCTCTTGCTGTTCTGGTTTCTGTGATAGCTGTGTAGCCTGCATTCGCTCCATAAGACGCACACACATTTCCCCTTACTTTTCAGGAGGGAAAAAGTGAGTCTTATAGAGCAAAAAATACGGTAAACTGCTCCCAGGTTATTAAGCGCTTTGTATACTAATAGCAACCAGTGCTGTTCTCTGGCAAGAGCTCAGACCTGTCAGGAATCATGCTGCAGCATTCTGCACTGACTTCAGATCAAGCCAATAAATGAATTTCAATAGGGACAAATGTTAGGTTCCGCACTTAAGAAGGAAGAACCAGCTGCACAAATATAAGATGGGGGACATCTGGCTTACCAATAGTCCATGTGAAAAGGATCTTGGGGCCTTAGTAGACCACAAGCTTTAACATGAGTCAGCAGTGTGATGCAGCATCAAAAAAAGCCAATGCTGTTCCAGAAGTATAGTGTCCAAATCAGGGGAAGTAATATTCCTGCTCTGTTCTGCCTTGGTCAGACCACACCTGGAACACCCGTGTCCAGTTCTGGGCAGAACAATTTAGAAAGGATATTGACAAGCTGGAACGTGTGCAGAGGTGAAGATGTTCAAGAGACTGGAAACAAAGCATTATGAAGACTGGTTGAAGAAGCTGAGTATGTTTAGCCTGGAAAAGAGGAGATTGAGAGGAGATAGGATAGCCATGTTCCAATATCTAAAGGGCTGTCACATGGAGGAGGGAGCAAGCTTGTTTACGCCTGCTCTGGAGGCTAGGACTCAAGGCAATGGCTTCAAGTTACAAGAAAGGAGCTTCCGACTAAACACCAGGAAAAACTTTATGGTGGTAAGAGCTATTTGACAGTGGAACGGTCTCCCTTGGGAGGTTGTGGACTCGGTTTTTAAGTTGAAGTTGGATGGCCATCTGTCATGGATGCTTTAGTGGAGATTCCCGCATTGCAGGGGGTTGGACTAGATGACCCGCAAGATCCCTTGCCAACAACTCCACAACTTTATGACCCTGAGCACCCTGAAGCAATCTTGCTTTATTATTATCAGTGCTTTTTTTCTGAGGGGACGTGTACCCCTAAACATTTTGTGAATCTAAGTTTGGCCTCATTGAGGGGCGGTATTTCAATATGAGTAGGAAAGTGAGAATACCCTTAAACATTAAAAAAAAACAACTGATGATGATGATTTTATTAGAATGTAAGCCTGTAGGGAGAGACAGCTTTGTTTCAACTGCTTTTGATGCCGCACGTAAACCACTCTGGGGAGGGTTAGGGTCTCCCATTTTGGCAGAGCAACGGAAGCCCCCCTGCTGTTCAGCCGGGCGCGAGTAGCCCGTATGTACAACACCCTTGAGGCAAACTCGTCGACTGGTGGGGGGTGGTGGGCGCCATTCTTTCCGCGGCCGGGGATAGGTGGAACCTGGCGCAGGCGCGCTGCGGGCGCCCTCTCTCACGTGACCCTCGCCCGCTAGCGGCAGAGCGCGAGGCGGTGTGCGTGCGGAGGTGGGAGGGGGGTAGAGGGAAACGGAGCGAGGAGCGTTTATAAAGCCGGCCGTGGTCGCGCAGAGGAGAAGAAGACGAGATGAGGCCGGCGCTGGCGTTGCTGTTCCTGCTGGCGGCGGGGCTGGGCGGCTCTGGCGCTCAGCCGGACGGGTTGCCGCCCGGGAAGAAGCTGCGCATGGCCTACGCGACGGGGCCGCTGCTCAAGTTCCAGATCTGGTGAGCCCGGGGGGGGGGGGGAAGGCCTCCTGCTCCTTCCTTCTCCTCCTCCTCAGACCTTCCTCCGGCGGGGGTGGGAGGGCGAAGCCCAGAACCGACAGCGCGCCGTCGCTCTGGCCTCCCTTCCCCGCCGAAGCCTCGCCCTGCGGAGGCCGGAAAGGGAAGGGAGGCGAAGGGCGAGCGAGGAGGGGGCGAAGGGAAAGGCTGACAGCGCGAGGCGTCGGGGGGGGGGGGAAGAATTAGGGGAGCCCCTGGGGAGGTGTTGGGGGGCGAAGGGCGGCAGGTCCGCACATGAAGGTGTGGAGAAGCCCCTTCAGTCCTCGGGGAAAGTAGAGGACAGGCTACGTCGGAATTCAGATAAGAGTTGTTTTCCCAGGGCAGGAAACGTCTCTGTCTCTTACTTACTGAATTTATTTATTGAATTTATATACCGCCTTATCCCCGGAGGTCTCAGGGCGGTTCTTATCTATCTCTCTTCTCCCCCCCCCCCGATTTCAATCGCTTTAGCCTTTAGACTCACCTTTAACCTCAAATAAACATGCATCTGGGGATCCCATTTCTTATTATCATCTCTCTCTCTCCCCCCCCCCACATCTACCCCAAATATCTGTATGGCGGTAGTGCAGCTGTTTTGGCCCACCTCGGATCAGGCCATGGCCCCCCAGTTGAAGACGACTGGCTTAGGATGCTGTGGCCCTTGATGGAAGACATTAGGGTTGCTACAATAATGTTGGCTTTCTGATAGGCAGGAGGCATGAAATGAGAGGAGGGAGGGTTGGGCAATGCTCTCCTTAGCTCACCTTGAATATATATATTGTGAAATATAGGGCTTGAGGTGGATAGGTGTTCAATAGGATGGGGAAAGACCAGGAGGCCCTGAGCGATTAATAGATTGAGGACAAGTTGGTGTTGGCAAAAAGAGTTTGGGATTTGAGGATGAGAAGTGGTCTGAGTAGCAGGGCGGATTGGTGGAACTATGTTGACTAGTGGGGGGGGAGTTGGGGGTGCCTGGTGATAAAAAAATGTGTTTATGTAAGGGCTTTCAGAAACGATGCAGAGGTGGAAGAACCACTGCAAGAAGTTGAGGGGGCAGTATAGGCACTTGGACGCTGCAGGTGAGGCAGAGTTTGAAATTAGCCAAGTGCCAGGCACATTTTGCAACCACTTGCAACCAAGGGAAGAGGCCTAGGCACCAGGATGGCACCTGACACCTCTATCATCTAGAAGTGCATGCCTTGGGATCATTGGATCTGGTCTGTTTTCATACATTAATACCCCATCCTGTAGAATTCTATCAGTTATATTTTATCTGTGCAATAGGAATGAATTTCTGGAACCAAAATGCTTTTTCTGTGCAGGCTGAGCAGGAGCAGTCGCCATTAAGAAAAAGAGGTTGGAACAGGACAATATATGTGTCGACTGTCCCTGGATCAAGTGGCTTTTCTTCTTTAAGTTCTCAAAGCTCTTAACCCAACTCAAGGTTGTCATCTGAACTAGCCAGATGTTTAACTGAGAATCAATCACAGTCAGTCCATCATTGAAAAATAAGACTTTAGAGCCGTCTTGCCTCACAATGACAACTAGACATTGTTTTAGCGACTGTAAACCTGGTTTAAGGAGCCATTTGGTGTCTAGCTTATATATCTGAGTTTCTAACGCTGGGAGGACATGGTTGTCCACACGCCAGTATGTGTGAGGATTCTATACTGAGGGAAGCAGTTTATAACATGAAAGGAACCTTAGTTCTTGTTTAGGACCTAAAGGTATACATAATGTGTTGACCTGTCAAAAGTGGAGTTGCCAAATGGTACTTGTCTAAATAGTGCTCTTTTCCTTTGGATACTCATGTCTGTCATAAGGTTTGTGATCCATTAAGGGGAATAGTCTGTACTTTTGTATTTATATTGATGAAAGCCAAATACATGCAACACAAATGCTGTGCATGTTTACCCAAAAGTCAGTCCCACCATGTTCATTGAACTGAAGTCCTAGATCTGTGTACATTGGATTGATGCTTTGGGTTCCAATCCAGAGTAAGCTTATACTAGATAAAAGACTGTCCTAATGAAGTTGCTGAGGCTCATATCTGAGCAAACGTGCTTAGAATTGCACAACGTTTTATATAAAGGAACTTCTAAACAGCAAGTTGTAGTTAGTGATGGGATTCAGTAAGGCATTTTGTAGTTAAAATTGGAAAACAACAAGTCACAAATAACATTTAACAGTATTGACAAAGTTGCTAATAATATATTTATATGCAAACTGCTATTTTGATATGAGACTTCAGTCTGAATATGAATAATGGATTTGGAATTAGCAAAAATAGGAAAGTCAATTAAAGTGTGGAACAAAAATGTCAGTACTTTTCTCTAAAAATAACTATTTAATGGAGTAATGGTTAGAATTCTGAATTTCAAGCAGTTTTTCAGCATTTGCCCATATCTAGCAATACAGTTTTCTTTCTGTAACATGGTCTTTCTTCAGGCTTTCTTTATCAGCTTCAACACTGTTCATTCTTGTGTTGGAAACATTCTTCATTTTTAAAGTTTCACCATCTATTTATTGCAATTTTTTCAGGCATTGTTACTCCTTGTGTTAGCAGTGTTACATCAGCATAGCAACGCATCACAGTTGGGACCAAAGGGAAAGAAAAGCAGAGTCATTTAAAAAACATTTCACATTAGTCTTCTATGTTCCCAGTTCTATTACTGAATGTTTTGAGTAATATTTGTGAATTGTGTGGATTCCTCAGTAGCTATTTAGCTTTTTTTTTTTAATCAAGAAGCCCTGTTATAAATGTGAAAAATCCCAATTTTCTTTTTCTTTAAAAAACAAACAAACCTAAAATAAATCTCCCTTGTCTTTGAAGAGGACAACCATAAGGCAGAACTGTGGCTCTCAAAATAAAACTCAGAAGAGAATAAAACTGGGAGGCAAGTAAAGGAAACTCAAGGCTAGAATCATAAACATCTGGAAATTTTGTTCTTCGGTGTACAGTATCCCTATGACCTGATCACCATTATGCATAAATTTCATGGAAGGAAATTGTGGATTATTTGTGTTAGTGTTTGAAATATTTTAGAGACTAGTTTGCTTCAAAACAGTTTTCTTAAAAACCTCCTCCTAACAACAAATGGACACGGCAAGGGGATGGAATCCACAATATACAAAACACTGCTCCAAAATCTCACAAACCCCCTCAACATAGGCAAAAAACAATGAGAGGATAACATAGTCTATGAGGTTAACCCCACACAATGGGCTAGAATGTGGTCTAAACTTCCCTTTAAATCAATGTTGGTTAAAAGAAAAGAACTCACCCTGAAACACACAGATTGTACCTAACATCATGGAAACTAGTGCTGATATGCCCAGGAGCCTCACCAAAATGCTGGAGAAGCTGCACCTCCACGGGCACATACCTTCACATGTGGTGGGAATGCCTCAAAATCCAACTCTTCTGGACATCAGTCATACAAGAAATGCGCAAAATAACTAAGCAAGTATTAGATGTCACCCCAGAACTGGCCCTACCGAACATCTTCCAAGATAATAATGCCCACTAATATTATAAAGAGCTCATAACCCACCTACTCTTAGCAGCCAGAAACCTCAGCCAGACACTGGAGAGACCATTCAGGAGTAAACATGGACCAGTGCTATTAAATAATATGGGAAACAGCCTTACTAGAAAAACTAACCAATCAGCTGAAACTAACAGGGACAAATAGAAGACGCCTTCACCTCTGTACAATCTCCTTTATCACATATATAGCCCAACAAGACAACAAGAGTCCACCGACAGCCTACGAATCAATATGGCTAACATGATCCAAAAATCCACCCCTCCACACACTCACGCACATAAATCTCACTACAGCCAACCAAAAACAACCGACCACACCCTAGGCCACCCCCAACCCCTCACATCATCAAGGAAATATAGCAAGCGAATAGTAAGAGCCCATACAAGTGACGCTGACACAAAACCCCACATATACACTCAGTAGAAGAATAGAAGCATTACCTCACCACCCCTCCCCATCTCCCCCCCTTTTCTTCTCAACCTAATATTGCATGCAACACTAATGTCTCACAGTCTCACAACAAATGAAACTGATCTGTAGAAAGCACAACTTGAAAAAAGAGACAATGCACGTCTTTTTGTAAACTAAGAGATCTTTAATTTAAAAACCAAGTTTTCTTTAGAGGGCCATTACTAGTGATTTTAGTAGTGATTTCTTAATGTAATAGTTTTTACTAAGGCATAGCTGTACAGTGAGAAGTCAATTACTAAAGTCCTTGGGCTCTTTAGGAATGTATGATGTGGAGCAGAAGAGATAATATCCAGAGTTGGAGTAGGAACACCAAAAATGTAAAGAGTTTTGATAAAACAATCAAGTTTCCAGGTGGTATTGTGACATAAGGAGAAAGTATGTTTTAATTTTCTGTCATTTTCTTCTTGGAGAGGGCTCAGCTGTATTCCATTTTCTTAATGTTTTTTGCAGATATGTTCAAGGAAAACAAACCGTTGACTCATTAAGTTTCAGCATTGGAATTAATTATTACCTACAGACATGTTTTGGAAGCTTTCATACAGTTTGGATTTCGCTTTCTAGCTGGCTTGGTTAATATTTCCATATCATACTGAAGGCTCTTGCTGCCATCCTAGCTATTGCATGACTTTAGATAAAATATTTAGTTGATTCCCCAGAACCAGAGGTAGGGGAAATGGGACAAACACACTGAGATCAGTGTTAGAAATTCAGATATCTAATCTAATCTACAAATGGCACCTTAAACCTAGATTGCACTTGCCACAATGGAATATCTAGGCACCTTTTATGGTATTATTTATTATTATTATTCATTTCATTTCTGTACCACTTTATATTTTAAAGAACAAATCTCATAGCAGTTTATAACACATTAAAATATCAAAACAATCCAGAATAAAACAAATCCAAGCTTCAAGGGAAATATGTCAGATCCTTCTTTAAGTGACATTTTGCCTTCCTTAGTCTACAATCTGGCATCCAGAGATCTCCACATGGTTGCAATTGAACCCATGCTAGTCGCAAAATGCACTTGGCTAATTTCTAGCACTGACAGAGGTGGACTTAAAGCCAGCTTTTATGCTTGGGATAAAATGTCCCGAAAGCTGCCTGTGAAAGTGTTTATACATCAGTGTTTGTAGCACCATACCAAACTATAGGTAAAACTAAACAGGCCCTATTCCTTAGGGAACTTGCTGTTTGAAATAGACAATGTTTAGAGCTTAATATGTAAAAATGCAGTTGCCTGCATTTCAAAGTTGGTTATTTGAGGGGTAATCCAAAATGCCACATAAAGACTAGATTAAATATTAATTTACGTGATACTTTTGCATTTACAGAATTGTGTTCAAAGTAATTTGCAGTGCATTAAAATGTAGCTTTTGAGGAAAGACTTTAAGGGGGGGGGATAGAGCTGTCACCTCTGTTCAGAAGGGGGAAAGTTTGGGAGTTATGATGGAGACCAAGAAACATTTGAACAGATGAGGATGGTGAAGTTGAGGGAGTAAATTGTTTTTAGGGAAATCCGGAAGCATGCTAATTCCAGTTGATTATCTACAAATAAATAATCTTACCAAAATGCTTATGCTTAACTACACACAAACTAATCATAATAAAATATTTCTTTTCAGTGTTTCCTGAGGATACAGACGGGTGTTTGAGGAGTACATGCAGGTTATTAGCCAGCGGTACCCAGACATCCGTATTGAAGGGGAAAATTATCTCCCTCAGCCTCTTTATAGGTAAGTTTATTATGAATTAAAATATGACAGAGACATGAGTTTAGACCTAGTATTCCTCTTGTTTATCTAATTTGGTACCTATGGCACGAGTTCAGTTTCATGAGGCTAGCTGAACTAATCAACCCACACTTGCAAACTAGTAATGATAGATTGCCTTTGTTGTGGTTAGAATGTTTACACTAATGATGATGCAGAAGAGAGAGCATAAAGAAGTGGTGAGTTTTTTGTATTATGGCAACCTGAAGAACTAAGATCTCAGCCCAGACTTGCATTCATTCATTGGAATACAGGCGACTCCCCAGTTACAAGGGAGCTAATGCTCCTGGGTACTGCATGTATACTTGAAATCACATATAGTGGGGAACACACATCTAAAAAGCCTGTAAACACCCTTTTAAACCTCTGGAACCCCTTGAAAAACCAACAGCACTTACCAGACTGGCATGAATGGTGGCAGTAGTGGCTCTCAGTCTTCCTCATCGCTGGAGGATGATGTGGAAACAGTGACAGGTTGGGTAGACTGGTACCCCAAGGTGCTTGGCTGTGGGTCAGATTCTTTTGCTGATGGTGATATTGCTCTCCAAATTCCAACTGTCCACAGGCCTCAAAGGGCATTGCAAAGGCTCATGGGACTGCTGTTTCCCTGCTCTTTCCACACCTTTTTGCAGTTTAAATCGAATTATTTCTTTCCCAGCACCATGCACAAGTTGAACACACATGTGGGGAGTTACATGTGGTCCTGCATTTTAAATGCAACGTTTTCAAATACGTAATATTGATAAGATGAAATATCACTAGTTACTGGAATAGTGACATGCAGCTGGGTATAGCGTAATCTTTGTCGTTTTTGATAAGTTTAGGAATAGCCTTTAGCGACTAACATCTCTCTTTCTTCTCCCAGACATATAGCATCTTTCCTGTCAGTCTTCAAACTAGTGTTAATAGGCTTCATTATTGTTGGCAAGGATCCTTTTGCTTTCTTTGGCATGCAAGCTCCAAGCGTCTGGCAGTGGGGCCAAGAAAATAAGGTAAAGAGACTACTTTTTCCTCTTATAACATCACTTTTTTCATGGAGTGGACATTGGTTTCCTGGTGTTCACACAACCAAATGCTCCCACAAACATGCACTTTGATAATAGCTTGAAGGGGAAATTGCTTCAGAACACACACAACCTCTCCCCCCCTCCCCATTCGTACCTTGGTTGTTGAACGCCCTGGAACTCGTATGTTTTGGCTCCCGAACGCTTAAAACCTGGAAGTGATTGTTCTGGTTTGCGAACGTTCTTTTGGAACCCGAACATCTGACGGGGCTTCTGCAGCTTCTGATTGGCTGCAGGAGTTTCCTGCAGCCAATCTGAAGCTTCGATTCAGTTTTGGAAGTTGAACGGACTTCTGGAATGAATTCCATTCGACTTCCAAGGTACGTCTTTAAGAGGGCTGGAAAAAATAATTTTCTACTGGTTATAATCAGCTTTTTGAGCTGCAAATAAGAATATGTCACCATTAGTTATGGTTTATTCTTTGGTGGCTGGTGCAGAAGACCTAGAAGAGCAGAAAACAGCAGCACTACTTTTCAGATGAGGCAAGGATTCTGGTCTAAGTAGTATCTTTAGTATTAGAAATTCTGAAAAATAACTAAACTTATGAAGTAATGGGTTAAGTGTATAACCACATGATCTTGGATAATTAATCCATGTACAAGGAGCTGCAATCTTAATATGAGCTGAAACATAAATCTTTCACTATGAGATCTTTTTATGCCCTGTTGCTGAAGATTGCATCATTTTATCCTTTGGGTATAGCGCCAAAAGCACATTTAACATTCTGGAGTAAAGGGAACGATGCCTCTAGGGTTTGAAACAGAATAGTAGTAAGACAACTTATGTAGAGCATATGTGTATTTGCTTACTTGCTTTATAAAAAGGGGTTTTATTTTAGAAATAATAACCGTCCTGATTTTATTCCAGCAATCAGTGTGTCATACTGGTTATCACTTGGTATTTATCTCACTTAAGTGTTATAAATGAACCCTCTGAATTCAAGACAGGGAAGGAAAATGAACAAATTTTAATTTAGAGTCACAAAGAAAGGAGATTACTTTCACCAAATATTAGTATCAGCTGAATATAGAGCTAAACTGATAAATATGTTGCATCATTTAAAGACTAGCATTTAAATTAATGTGTTTAATTTTTAGGTCTATGCTTGTATGATGGTTTTCTTCCTGAGCAGCATGACTGAGAACATTTGTATGTCAACAGGTGCATTTGAAATAACTTTAAATGGTGAGTTCTGAACAGCTTTTGTGTATTCTTGTTAGCTTAAGAGGGATTTTGTGTTAATTGTACCCATTAAGTATTTATGAAGCTACCAGCTGCATTTGGTTCAGAAGACCGAAATAAAGGGTCTATTTAATATGACCCTATGTCAAAGTTGAGACTAGTGTGAGTGATCCCTAAACTTTCACAAATAACTAAAGCTATAGTAGTAACAGTTCTTAAATAATGTGCCATTTAAAAGACCTCTCCACTGTAAGTTGATTGAACATTGACAAAGTAATCTGTTAGTGAAGGAAGAACTTTGCACACAGATTCTTCATGCAAACCTTGTAAACAGAAGTGTGTGTGTGTGTGTGTATTAATCTAGTTTCTTCAGAAGCTTGGTAATACTTAATTGCATGTACAAATGGTATTTGTGGGATGGAGATGGGAGTGAGAGTGAACCTATACTGTATTCAAAAGCTTGTATCAGTTGTTTTTCTCTGGATATCCTGGCAAGCATAAAATAAGAGCAGCAACTGACAGTTCCTACACTGTACAAAAAGTAGTTTAATATGCTAATCATGTTCTTTACCTCCTACACTTATTTAGATGTTCCAGTGTGGTCTAAGCTACAGTCTGGGCACCTTCCTTCCATGCAACAACTTGTTCAAATCCTCGATAATGAAATGAAACTCAACGTGCACATGGAGCAAATGCCACACCATAGATCATAGCCCCATCCATCAGTACTGAAAACTTCTTGTAAGTTTGTTTTGAAGATTACTCCATTAGATATTTGATTTGCAAGATAAAATGGTAATGAATAATCCTTGTATTCAATAACTCGCCTGATAGCTTTTGGCTGACAAGGGATTTTATACAGGCAAGTAAGTGGACTGGTGGATCAGGGACAAATAATTCCATCCCTACTTTCCAGACTGTTGTTTTTCTGTGCTGGCTGTGGAAGAACGAGCTTCTCTTCCTTTGGAAAAAAAGACTATTGGCCTCTTTGCAGGCTAGCAAAAAAATATCGCAACTAACTTTCATGCAATTAATGTTTCATACACATGTTCAGCATAGGCTTAACATAGAACTTCTGGAAGTTGGTGACTGTCAGTTCCTTTGCTAGATATCTTCTACACACGTTGTCTCATGTAGTAGTAGCCTGGTGGCATGTATATTAAATATCAATTCATTATTTCTGTTTGCCGAGCTTCTAGTGTGTTGTTGTTCTAACTGAATATAGTAGGTTTTCCATGGTGACATTGGATATAGAATGGCTTTGGGTATATTTATTTGATCTATTTTTGTAACGCAACCTGCTATGTGATTGCTATGTTTTTCAGACATTAAGCGACACTTTCAAAAGACAACATGAACGAAATAAATGACGGCCTGTACTGAAGACAGAATACTTGTTGGTACAGACTGGATGCTCTCCTCGTTTTCATGTTGTTCCTGAATATCTTAATGCAAGACCCCTTTCAGTACTGGTATATTTCAAAGTACTGCACATTCAAAGAGTGCAATAATACTATATAGTTTTTTTTAAAGTTAATTCAACCACTCTAGAGCTAGACAATGCAGACATTAACCGATAACAATGTTTTGGGTTGGATCCATAGTTAATTGCACTTAGTTCCAATTGAAATCAATGTAGTTTAAGTGCATTTAACTTAGGGCTAGACCAGCTAAGTTCTACTTGAACCAGACCCACTGAAATTAACAGAACAGTTCATTATTTACTGGGTCTGCTCCAAGTATGACTAATGTTGGATACAACCCATAGCCTAGATCCAACACTTTTATTTTCATTTCTAAGAAGATGACAAAATGCTTTAATAACCTAATTTTTTTCATTGGAAAAGTCTGATCTACTGTGTGTGAAATTTATGTTCCATTTGTAGTTAAAATTGATCTCTTAGGAGTACTGGTTATCCTTTAAACTGGATAAAAATTGGTGGCTGTCAAACATTGCAGATTTGGTTATGTAAGTTTTGTATATTTTCAGAGTATATTGCTGAGTGAATGGTGCATTGTATAATAAATTATAGAAACAAAACTATATGCAGAGTAAGTACCTAAGTGTCATGACTTCAAAGAAGACCAAGTGCTGTTTGAATTCCCTCAGCAATTTTGAAGTCTGTTTCTGGGCCACTCTAAATGATCAAATAGCTTGGCCTTTATTCTCTCCTAAATATGAGCTAAGCAAACTAATTTAAATAAAGAAATTTCATCTACTGTGTGAAAGACCTTGAATCATTTTATGAATTTGTCTGTCTGGCGACTGTGCTTGAAGAAGAAGAAAAACACAAGACAATGTTTAATGTTTATGGTGACTTTCTTGTTTGAAACTTCAACTTCTGCAATTCACAACACATCAAGTTACAGTTACAGACTTACGTTTGGAAAGTACCAAATACATTGCCTGTGATAAAATACTTTTAGCCTAGTAACAGCCATTTCCTCTCCTCTGGCTTCTTAGATAGAAAGGAAATTAAACATTCTAATTACTGAGCTGGAAGAATGTGTTGGAAGTCTATGAGAAACCACAACTATTTATATTTAAGCCATGCAGAAAAGACTGTTTGGTTGGATCCAGTGCAGCTGTTCTATTTACAGAAGGGATTGTAAACCACTAGAGGATTCCACAAGCTCAAGTGTATTTTGCAAATTCCTTATACAGCAACTCATGGCGCTTTTCTGTGATTTCAAGGAGAATTGGGGGGGGGGGGCGGGGACACCACCTACCTTTTGCCTCCATTTGTGAGAGTGTTCTGTGACCAAAACTGCACTCTCAGTTCCAACACAGTAACTTACTTGGAAGCAGCTGGAGGTGGCGGAAACATAACTCATCCTTTTGTTTAGACTTGAATGCTGGGTTAAAAAAAAATTAGAATGAGCAAAACAAAAATAGAATCTAATTTGGGGGACACACACTGTGTTTCTATATCACATGTTTAATGAGATATATGTGAAGAATTAAACTGAAACAAGGTAACATTTTGAAGCCTTGAATTACATATAGGCATACATATGTATACACAAATGAACAGTGGCTTGTCCTCTTCCATAGCCAGACTAGGAAGCCCAGGTAAATGCAGAGGGGAGCTCAGTTTTTCTAATGTATTTTTTAAAAATTGGTTTCTTGTGTCTGTTGTCGCCAAATTGTAGAAAGGTCATAGGTTTCGTTTAAAAAAGAAATGTTTTCTGCAAGTAGATGGCTAGCACTATGCAAGTCTGAAGTTCATAAAATGTTGATGCTCACGAGAAAGCATTTGATGTACAGCATCTTTTCCTCAGCATTTGGCAAGCATATGCAAACAATCATTATTGTGACACACTAACTGAAAGATGGAACTTGGGCACCAATAATCAGAATGAGGAAGAAGTCTCCACATGCAGGAAACCTGTGCAGGAGTAGTCAAATAAGTGATTTGTCACCTGTAGCACACATTGTACTTTTCAACAGGAACTGCAGTAAATTTATTCTGTAGTGTATTGCATTTTCATCTAAGTAAGTGGTTTTATGCCACTATGTTGTTGGAAAAGCTGTATATTTTTAGGGTAGTTTAGGGTTATGTTTAGGGAAGTTTTAAATGTCTGAGATTTTAATGTATTTTTAATCTTTGTTGGAAGCCACCCAGAGTGGCTGGGGAAACCCAGCCAGATGGGTGGGGTACAAGTAAATTATTATTGTTATTTTATCACTGTTGGTCTAGTGAGTTAGGGAATGAAAAGCTATTTAGTAACTAAAATGCCTGCAATTTTCATCCATATGTAGCTAACATTAATACAAGCTTTTAATGCTCATTCACCTGTTTTGTTTCTAATTTGAGTATCTTGTGACGTGATTTGTCTTTGAAGTTTTCAGTTTGTATGTGAGTGAAACTGATACTTGATGGATATGAGTTACATGTGCATGTTGGCTTTAACACAGCTTGAGTTGTAAATTACAGACCATCAAATGTTACTGACAAATCTGCTGATCAGCTCCTGAGCCTTTTGAATAACCAGTGAAATGCACCCCAACTCTCAGCATTCAGTATAGTCCTCCCCTCACCCTGAATGTGTCTTGTGAAGGAAGGATTTTCTTTTCCCATGCATAAATGTACCTCCATGTGAACAAACAGTTTTAGTATCAAGCAAGCAGAGTGGCACCTGTGTTTGTGGTTGCTCAGGTGTGTTGCTAGGTTGTTAATTTCCATAAACTGTAGCTGTACAGAACATCAACACTATTTTTGAACCTTCCTGCTTTGAGAGTGCATGGTTTTAAAACTAGCTTCATGGCATTGCAACAGGGCTGTGTAAAAAGCACAATGTTAAGCATCTCTTCCCACTTAGGAAGTTGGTTTCTTGTAGCTTCTGGCCATGCAGTGAGCCCACTGTTGCCCCACTTGGAAATCTGGGGTAGAACAGAGATGAGGACTTATTGATGTACTAGTCACTGAGGTAGTTACTCTGAGAATGAACTAGAATTTTAATCAACTTGGCATTTAACACTCAAGTAGGGGCAGGGCCAGATTTATTTTGATGAGGCCCTAAGCTACTGAAGGTAATGGGGCCCTTTATATGTCCAGCTGTCCTTGGTCAACAGCAAATTGTCGCTGTTTTTGTGTGTTGAATATATGCTATGTGGTAATTTATGGACCTAATGGTATCTAAAGCCATGTGCACATAACAAAATATGTATTTTATCAAAGTAATTGTTGAACTTATATTTTGGAAATGTACATCCAGGTTTTTTCCCTCTAAATTTTTTGGGGGCCCCCAAGAAAGTCCTAAGCCAGGAGCCAGCAAACTTTTTCAGCGGGGGGCCGGTCCACTGTCCCTCAGACCTTGTGGGGGGCTGGACTATATTGGGGGGGAATGAACGAATTCCTATGCCCCACAAATAACCCAGAGATGCATTTTAAATAAAAGGACACATTCTACTCATGTAAAAACACGCTGATTCGCGGGCCGGATTGAGAAGGCGATTGGGCCGGATCCGGCCCCCAGGCCTTAGTTTGCCTACCCATGGGACCTAACCTATAGCTTGTTTAGCTTATACGTAAATCCGGCAATGAGTAAGGGGTGTTCAAGAGAGAATCCTGAAACCAGGGACGAGTTGCATTTGAGACAGAGACTGACTGGTGGTTGTGGTCCTTTAGCCTCTCCTTCATAATTTTATTTTGCTACATGCAGCCAGGTTCGTCCCAGGCCGTCTCCTGTCCACATTCATGTCAAGCCTTCCACTCCCAGGCATTAACCTGCTACAAGGTTAATAGCTGCTTGTTCCTACCCTTCTTAACATGTTTGGTATGGTGTCTTGGAAGCAGTGTTTGTATTCAAGTAAACAAAAGGGAAACCTTTCTTTGTTATGGATACAAATCTTGTGATTACCTCCGTTCTTCACATTCTAGCACCAGCATAATTTATGCTTGTTCCCGTAATTTATACTAGGTCATTCCAAAGCCCTTTTACTTGTAGCATTCATTTATTTTAATAACTGTTGTTGTTTAGTCATGTCCGACTCTTTGTGACCCCATGGACCAGAGCACACCAGGCACTCCTGTCTTCTGCTGCCTCCCGCAGTTTGGTCAAACTCATGCTGGTAGCTTCGAGAATACTGTCCAACCATCTCGTCCTCTCTCGTCCCCTTCTCCTTGTGCTCTCCATCTTTCCCAACATCAGGGTCTTTTCCAGGGAGTCTCTCTTCTCATGAGGTGGCCAAAGTATTGGAGCTTCAGCTTCACGATCTGTCCTTCCAGTGAGCACTCAGGGCTGATTTCCTTAAGAATGGATAGGTTTGATCTTGCACTCCATGGAACTCTCAAGAGTCTCCTCCAGCACCATAATTCAAAAATTTTAATAACAGAGTTACTTTTAATTTCAGTTATTTACAACGGAGGGCGGGGTGGGGGACCTGTGCCAGAGGTCCAAGTTGGGCCTGCGAGACTGTTTACCTGAAACAATGCCCACCTCTCCCACACCTGATGTCAGGCATGGGGCAAAGAGTCATAACTCCATAAAGATCTGGTTGCCCTTGGAGAATGCACTTGTGTGGCCAATCCTTGCAAAAGGTATGGTTGAAGTCACTGCCCATCAGCTCATAGGGCATGACTTCAAATCTGCTGATCCAGCATTGGTTCAAAACACCACACAGAGTTCTTTGCAAGCCTGGTGACATCACTGTGACATCAGGCAGTTTTCCAGTGGGTAACCTTGCCCACCAAATTCAGCCCACAAGGGGTAGGAACTAAAAGAATAGCCTGCTGGCCAGATCAGGTTCTCTACTTCTGATCTGCAACATGGGTGGCTAACGAGAGACCTTCCAAATATTGTCCATCGTCTCTGACCTCTGGCCAAGCTGGCTGGGACTAATTGGAATTGTAGTTCAATACTTGAAAGGCCACAGGTTAGCCACCCCTGACTCACAGTATTTTTAAAACAACAAAATGAGAGTTTAAACAATAAATAATGTTCTGTATACTGTCAGTCTACGTGTATGTGTGGGCGTGTGACGCCCTGTGGCCCTCCAGTTATTGCTGGACTACACGTCCCTGACAATTAGCTGTGCCACCTGGCGCTGATAAAGTTGAACTAAAAATAAATCTGGAAGGCTAAAGACTTACTACCCTTGCAATATGGGAAACGTCACTTGTTTAATCCTTCATAACTGGTCTTCAGTAAGCCAAAAGTACGCGACTCTCACAAATCTTTGACTGAGAACACCATAGGGTTTGGCCCTGGAAAAAGTAAAGTCCCACTGAAATCACACACAATTGTGAATTCACACACAATTTTATTGAGCACCCAAAGCCATATACCGTATTTTTTGCACCATAGGGCGCACCGGACCATAGGGCGCACCTAGTTTTGGGAGGCGGAAAACAAGAAAAAATTATTCTGAACCCCAGAAGCCAGAACAGCAAGAGGGATCTGGCTTCTGGGATACCGTGTGGCTGTTCTGGCTTCTGGGGTAACCGCACCAAGCCTCTTCAGGGCAGCGGGATGAAGGCTCCCCCTGCCCAAAGAGGCTGCGCAGGGCTAAAGCAGAAGCCAGGACAGACGTGTCGCTGAAGGGGCACTGCGCCTTCTCTCTCTGCGCAGCGCCCCTCCTTCACAGGAGAGGTGCTGCTCAGAGAGGGAGAAGGGGCAGCGCCCTTCAGCGAAGCTGGAGAAGGAACAGAAGGAGACCCTTCTGTTCCTCCTCCGGCTTCCAGGACAGGCGCATCGCGGCAAAGCCAAGGAGCCTGCATTCGCTCCATAGGACGCACACACATTTCCCCTTCATTTTTGGAGGGGGGAAAAGTGCATCCTATAGAGCGAAAAATACGGTACTTGTTTTTCCTCAATATTCTTTTGGGCTTCTAATCAAAGTGATTAAATAATACTTTGGTGCTCCATTATAAAATGGATTGTTTCCCACTTCATAGAACCTTAAATTCTGTTGCCTTGCCTTTCCTGTTTTCAAGGTGCTGCAGTTTTGAAACCATACAAAAATACTTCATGTAATACCTTTGAAAAGAGATTATTTCTGTCTCTCTCCTCTCCTCACCCCACCCCACCCCACCCCTTTTCTTTTTATTTTTTCCAGTCGAAACTTCTTGGAGGACAATATCAATAGGCAGTACATCATCAATTCTGCAGGATGGTCCTATGAGCTGTATCCTGTTGGGTCCCTATTTCTCATAGCTGTAACTAGCCACTGTTTTAAAGACCTAGGATTAGAGGCTTGCAGGCCCTAAAAGCTTGGCAGATGTTCTGTGTGAATTGCTTAGGAACAGCCACAAGGTACAATCTCTCCAAAGCAGTGTTTGCAGAGCTATTACTGAAACTCTTCTGGTGGCCACTAACAAGTAGTCGCTAGTGATGCCTATCTTGGAATGGTTGACAATAAAACTGGAAAGTGCAGTAAATGTGAACTTAATGAAAATACTGTTTGGACAGAGGATAAATTGACAACATATTAGAGTCCTGAGTTGAACCAGTTCCTTGCAGTTGTCTAAATATAGCACAGTTGGGTATACCTTTGTCCGTACACTATAAAATTCTCTTTCCTCTCAAACCTTAACAGAGAGCACAGTTCTATTTGTTGCAACTATTTATGGACTGCTTATTCTTTCCAGCACCCAATTTTCCATAATTTATCTGTTCTTGTCCCTCTCTATTTGGGTCCCTGCTCTGGTTACTCTCAGAAATATAAGCAACAGACTTAGTTTCTATAACTGCCCGGAAGCTGGGTTTGGCTTTGGGGGATGATGGAGGAGATTTACTAATTTGTTCTGCCCCTTCTTGTACCACCCCTCCTCTTACTCTTTGTCCTCTACTGTCATTTTTATACTGCAGTGTCATTGCAAAACATTGATTTCTGGAGGATGGAAACCTGCGAGTGTTCTGTGTAGAACAGATGCTGTTGAACTGTCAGTCAACCTTGACAATCCTGTCTGGGGCTGACAGGAGTTTCAGACCAAAATGCCTCAAAGATGCCACATTCTTTTTTTACCCGTCCTAAATCACAACTCTCAAACGCATACCCTTGAACTTAGAAGGAAAATGCAAGATTTCTTGGCAACCTAAAACATGCAAGTGTTAGGAAGCTCCCTTACACAGAGTCAGAATACAGTGGTACCTCAGGTTACATACACTTCAGGTTACATACCCTTCAGGTTACACCATAGCTGTCAACTTACAGATTTGAAAATAAGGGACCAGCAGCCTCAAAAATAAGGGATCAGCAGCCAAAATAAGGGATCAACAATTACTTTTATAAAATACCTATTTTGTTGCGTGCAAATGGCTTTAGATACCTATTAGGTCCATAAATTACCATATAGCATATCTTCAACACACACAAAAAAACAATTTGTTGTTGACAAAGCAAGCTGGACATAGAAAGGGCCCCATTACCTTCAGTAGCTTGTTGATAAGAGACATCATCAACAAGGGACAGCAGCGGGACATGGCGCTGGAATAAGGGACTGCCCCGCCAAATAAGGGACGCTTGACAGCTATTGGTTACACACTCCGGTAACCCAGAAATAGTGCTTCAGGTTAAGAACTTTGCTTCAGGATCAGAACAGAAATCTTGCTCCGGCGGCGTGGCAGCAGCGGGAGGCCCCATTAGCTAAAGTGGTGCTTCAGGTTAAGAACAGTTTCAGCTTAAGTACAGACCTCCAGAACGAATTAAGTGCTTAACCTGAGGTACCACTGTATTAATCCAGCTAGTTCAGCATTTTTTCTACATTGACTGGCAAGAGTTTTCAAGGAGAGGGCTCTCTTAGCCATACATGGAGTTGTCTGGGATTGAATTTAGAACTTGTTTCAGGCAGTGCAGGTGATATACCTCCAAGCCTTCCCTGCTCTGAAAGACAGCTAGAGGATGCAGAACAATTGATTTTTTAAAAGTGTTTAGTCAAGTTAACAGTGTGATCCTATTCTTGTCTTATTAGAGATTTGAGTTCAATGGGACTTAATAATCCAAGTAAGGAAATACACCAAGACTGCATTCCTAAATAAAATGTAGGAAGTACTAAGCCCCCATTTTACTTTAACACAGTTAACCAGTATTGGAAAGCATGGATTCTGGTGAGCTTTTACCAGTTCACATCCTAGCCTTGTATTTACATCCAATATCCACTAAACTGGAAACAATGACCTTTTTCTGGCCATAGTAACTGAAGTATGTTTTCTACCCCAGGTCAAATAATTTGACTCCATTGACATTAATAGCATAAACACGCAGGAATATTTTCCTGCATGCATACGGAGCATGCTTTTAAAACTGCACGAGCTCATTTCAGCTGCCTAATGGTGGGGGGGGGGGAGCTCACAATGTTTCTCCACTCTGTTTGTCAAATGCCTTCCTTATCTTTCTGCGTCAAAGACAGTTTCAGGAACTGATTGAACAAGGCTGCACTGCCCGCCCCAGGTGTTTTCCCCCTCCTCCTCAAGCCAACGAGTTCACTGTGCCCGAAGCCTTCATGCATCTTCAGACACACCTCTGCTAGGTGAAAAAGAAAAACCTATATTCACACAGGGAAAAGAACTCGGACGCTACAGTGATGCTGGCAATCTCTCTCAATGGCAAACATTGCCCAGAAGTTTGAAAGGAACCATCTGACCAGCAGAGCAGAGCCAATGGATTCTAGACACTGGATCATCACTTCTTGCTGCTGTTACTTCTACCAGTTCCTCAATGGTAGTATGTTTCCTCCAAGCCTGATGTCGCCTCTTGTGGATTGAATGTAAGTTGCGTATGCAACGCATATGTTAAACCCAGTAGTTTCCACCGCTGCTTCCCAAAGAAAATGCCGGATACCTTGTGTACAGTGCTACATGCCTTCTTAAGCGTCTTCATCCCATCATCCAACCTCTTGGTGATCATAGTCATCTGTCAGCTGAGAAAGAAGAAACCAAGCAGAAACTATGTCTTCATCCTTAACTTGGCAGCTGCTGATCTACTGGTTGGTGTGATGTGCATTGGGGAAGCTTTGGATGATGCAACAGATGCACTATTTGACCGAAATCTGTTTATTTGTCTCTTGCGGATCTGCATGAGCATCACTCCTTGCATTGGATCCATTCTCACCTTGCTTTTGGTTTCTCTGGACAGGTACTTGGCAGTGAAGCTGCCTCTTCATTACCCTACACTGATGAGCAAGAAACCTATAGTCTTCTCTCTTGTTGTCCTGTGGACGGTTTCCTTCTTGGTAGGACACATGCCACTTATTTTCTCACAACTTCAACAAAGTGAACTCTCAGGTAGCTGTGGGGTCCTGGCAGCAGCCAAGAGTGACTACCTGTACATAATCTGCTTTGGCATCTATATCCCTGCCTTGCTGACCTTGGTCTGTTTACATATCTCGGTGGGGAGGATTGCTTATCTTCATCAGAAACAGATCCAGCGTGTCTGCTTGCACCCAGATACCCCTACTGCTCCTCTCCGCCATTTCAAAGCTCTGAGGACAGTCCTCATTGTGATTATCTGTTTTGTCCTCTTCTGGAGCCCTTATTATGTAGCTGCCATTTTGAAAGCTACTTGTACCTCCTGCATCCTGAGCTCACAGCTGAAGGATTTGTTATACATTTTAGGAGAAGCCAATTCTCTGATAAATCCTTTTATCTATTCGCTATACAGCAAGGATATAAGAACCCAGTTGGTCAAAATGTTGAAGTGTAAGGGAAAGGGACAAATAAAACCCCACAGGTCTAACAGGTTGGCAGTGAACCATTTCAACATCATAAACCAAAGTGACTTACCCTGCGGAGGAAATTCATCTGGGGATCAACTGCCTAAATCTCCTCCCTTCAACAGTTTCAGAGGGGTACTCACCATTTCTTGATTCAAGGCAGAAGAGAGGAAACCCACCATAAAGCAGATGGAAAGCTTATTGTGCACTGATCACCAGTAAAAAAAGGTAATGCAGAAAAAGTCCAAATGCGCACCCAAGTTTTCTTCCTATTCTATCTATTCCACTACTGCGCAGTTAACCATAATTTGGTGATGCAGAGATCAACAGTGAGCTAAGAAAACAGTGCTGCATATATTTCCCCTCTTAGTGTTCTTTTTAATAAGTGCCTTTTGGGAATAAGTGTGCAAATAATTTTATCCTAACACAGAATTTTGTACGTGGTGTTATCCAGTCTACCTTCCCTTTGTAAGATATATGTTCCTCTTTGCCTGGTTATCTGGATCCACATGTGGCTAGATAAACGAGCTGGAAGGGGAAATGTCTAGTTTAAGTAACAATTTCTATGCAGTTAATTTAATCCAAGCATCAATAAACAAACTTAAATAAAAACCCAAATCTATCTCCAGCCTTTATGTTCTTCTCCTACCCTTATTGCTGTATTATATTGTTATTTATTAAATTGTTAAACTTAACCGCCCCACCCCCCCGCCCTGTTCTTGGGAGGACATCCCATACAGCTGTTGCTTCCATTGACTTGCTGCCTGTTTTCTAACAAGACGGAGAACAGAAATTAGTGGCCATGCAGGGCTATTCAGGGAAACTGGACAGGCATGGCACATAAGCAATTGGTTTCTAGTATTGTTACACCCTTCAATTGCTTGTGAAATGCCACAGTACAAAGTCAATTATGATAAGAATCGTTGTAAACCTCACAAAGATCCAAGCCATGCTGCCAGGACCATTACAGTTGCATCTGTCTGTCTCGGGTGACAATGGATGAATCCACCTGTCTAAACTCAATTCCTCAATTAGAGTCTGGACTCTATAACAGCACCATAACAGCACCAAAATCATAGTTGGGTGGTACTAAAATGCCAATCTAATTTAACTTCCTGCCTAAAGTAGGCTCAGTGTCCCCTTTTTCTGCTGTATAACATAAGAAGGTACTGCGTGTTATGTGACCAGCATAAATGGAACTGTTATTAAATGAATCCTGAGATCTGATTTCCGATACCTCTAGAATTCAACATAACAGTAAATATTCCTTTGAACAACGAAACAAGTATCTTCATACAACATAATCATGATCAGGCTGGTGAATTTAATGTTTCCATGATTAAGGTGTCCAGAGCAGAACTTATTTCACATTCCTTACAAAGGTTCATTAACTTCAAAGCCTTAGTGAAAAGAAACGAAGGCAGCTGGAGCTTAGCCCACCAGTTGTTGTTAGGAAAATCTAAACACCCTTGCAGTTTAGCAAAGATGCGGAGAATCTTTATCCGGCAGGCAAACAGGAAGAGGTCATCTTCAGACACAAACTTCGGCCATGGGTGATGCTCAGCGAGCGGCTTTTAAGGAAGCAAAAAAGCAGGGAGTTAATGTAGTTTCCCAGTCACATGGCAGTTCTCGCTTGCACAAAGTCAGAAAGGTTGCACAGGGAAGGAAACCTAACAGTGAGTATTGTTTTAAATCAAGGAAAATTAAATCAGTGTTACTGTGAGACTGACCAACATTGCTGTCTTATTTCTCTCCGAGTGTAAAGAGAGGTAAGGACCAGATTCCCTCTTCTTACCTGGAATTTACTGATGGTCAGACCTTGTTGATGTTGGCAAGGTTAAAAAGAGGGTGGTTTGGAGAACTTCCCCATTCCCTGGCATGCCCTCAGGCCAGGGGTTAACTACGCCAGCCCTGAAGTTGGCATTGTTGGTTCACTTTAATTTCCCTCTCATGCTTCCCAGTAGGAGGGGAAATAATGTAAAAAACAAAACACAAAAAACAAGCCAAAAACAAATTGGAAAAGGAATGAGGAGTTCAAAGAGCACTAATATCTACCCTCTTGAGAACATGGGATTAAGTGGATGAGCCACCTTCAGTTTTCCCTTCCCAAAGCCTTTAAAAAGTCGCTTTCAAAAAACAAAACACCAACCTTATTTTTATTCAACCTCATTAAAACTGCAGAAATAGCAAAAAAACCAACTCAGGTCAGATGAGTATTTCAGAAACTTCCCTCTTCACATGCACATGGGCACCACATTTGCTGAAACCTCTCTAACATTTGCTAATATGTCCAATATTATTCCTACTTACAGTAGACCCACTGAAAATAATGGGAATGGCTAACTTAGGTCCATTAACTTCAATGGATCTATTCTGAATAGAACTTAGATGGATCCATCCCAGTGTCCTTTTATTCTCTAAAACTGCTATTCCTTGCACTCCCTGTTAAAAAAAAAAGCATGCCGTTCCTGCTCTCGTTTTCAAATATGCTGAAATTTAATGTATGGAACTATATCGCTAAGCAATGTGTGCTTGAGAGAAGTTCAAGAACAGTTATGGGCACACTGATAATCTGCATGGATCAGTGTGTTTACATAAGCAATTCTTACATAAACAAGAATTACATAAGCAATTCTTAAACTTTATGGCTGAAGAGTGTTCTACCTACTAGATTTTTAATTTTAAAGCTTTATATAAT
This sequence comes from Podarcis melisellensis, assembly GCF_964234715.1. Classification (NCBI taxonomy): domain Eukaryota; kingdom Metazoa; phylum Chordata; class Lepidosauria; order Squamata; family Lacertidae; genus Podarcis; species Podarcis melisellensis. The sequence continues at coordinate 24,174,419 of NC_138537.1, read as the reverse complement.
ATTCTTCCTTGGCCTGTTCTCAGTCTGCTTTTTTCTTAACTTATCCTATAAGCCACATCACTTGAGTCTCAACCTGAATTCTTGGTTATACAAATTCATACAAGTAAATGCTTTCATAAATCTTTTTGAAATTATAATTTGTTTCCCTCTTTTTGTTCACTGGGGGGGGACCCCCAACTTCCATCTGACTGACATTTTGGTTTATTTGGTCAAGGGATGCTGAACTATAGGCATTGTCTTGTACAAACCAGATAAACTATGTGTCAGTCTTTGGCCAATTTAACTTCGTTTTTCAAATACCTCTGTAAGTTCGAAGCAAACTGCTCCATTCCTTTTTTTCCGAAAACGTTTTCTATATTTACCCCCAAAACAATCCCACCCTCTCTTGTTGAGAACATGTAAACTCATCCACTCTCCCCCATATTAACTCTGAAATAAAGTACCTTTACTTTTGCTCCTATGTTGATTTTTGCCTGCTTGCCCCTTGCAAGGAAAGAAATGGCTACTCTGTCTTGCTCAACTATCCTGACACCAACGTTCTGGTTCAAGGATAGAAAGACTGGCTTAAACGGTGCTCTCGAGACACACTTCTGCAAATTGTTGGGCCAGATCCACGTTTTCACTTTGTTGCCAGCTTCGTCTGAATAATGTCCTCCTCGAATCGTAACATTTATCCTAAATGTGGAAAATAACAACTTGAGAGGACCTCCGAAAGGGAAGGGGGAAAAACCTGGCTGTACAGCCCAAGCCCTTGTCTGAAAATATCTTCACATCCAGATACAGCGGTACCTCAGGTTAAGAACTTAATTCGTTCTGGAAGTCCGTTCTTAACCTGAAACAGTTCTTAACCTGAGGTACCACTTTAGCTAATGGGGCCTCCCGCTGCCGCTGCGCAATTTCTGTTCTCATCCTGAAGCAAAGTTCTTAACCTGAGGTACTATTTCTGGGTTAGTGGAGTCTGTAACCTGAAGCGTCTGTAACCCAAGGTACCACTGTACTGCCAAATCAAATAGGGGGGAAATGGCGAAGGTACAAGGGCAAGCTCTAAGTTCAGATCAACAAAAACCGAATACTGGCTTGCCTCCACACTGGGGTCACTTGCCTCATCAAAAATCAGCCTGCCTGCTAACAGTTACCCCACCCAACTCTTAGGATCATCGTCTCCATTGCTAGATAAATAGGATAGTGTTTAACTAATTATTCAATTAAAAACCTTTTCACTGGCTAACAAGCTGCCCCCAATTAATTTGACACAGACACCATCCCAGAAGTGTTGTTCCTTCTCTTTTGACATAGGAGGGGGGTACCTTTTCTAATATAGCTGCTGTGGCATAGGCATTCGTCAATGTGAAAACACGGGACGTGTTTTCTTTTTTAAAAAAGGTTGAAGAAGAAGAAGAGGAGTTTGGATTTGATATCCCGCTTTATCACTACCCGAAGGAGTCTCAAAGCGGCTAACATTCTCCTTTCCCTTCCTCCCCCACAACAAACACTCTGTGAGGTGAGTGGGGCTGAGAGATTTCAGAGAAGTGTGACTGGCCCAAGGTCACCCAGCAGCTGCATGTGGAGGAGCGGAGACGCGAACCCGGTTCCCCAGATTACGAGACTACCGCTCTTAACCACTACACCACACTGGCACTGGTTGACTTTACTTACAAGAAAATGTACCGTATTTTTCGCCCTATAGGACGCACTTTTTCCCCTCCAAAAATGAAGGGGAAATCTGTGTGCGTCCTATGGGGCAAATGCAGGCTTTCGCTGAAGCCTGGAGAGCGAGAGGGGTCGGTGCGCACCGACCCCTCTCGCTCTCCAGGCTTCACGGACCTCTCCGCAAGCAGCGGAGAGTCGCCTGCATGCCGAAGCCTGCGCGCGCTGAGCTCAGCGCGTCCAGGCTTCGCGGACCTCTCCGCAAGCAGCAGGAGCCAGCGCTGGGCTCCCACGGCTTGCAGAGAGCTGCCTGTTTGGGGGCTGGGGTTGGGGGAAGCTCGGGCCTCCCCCGCCCCAGCCCCACACCTGGGGGGGGAATAATTTTTTCCCCTTTATTTCCCCCCAAAAAAACTAGGTGCGCCTTATGGGACGGTGTGTCCTATAGGGCGAAAAATACGGTAAATGTATTTAATGAGCTAACCGATTGATTAAAACCCATACAATTTCTCACCTAGCACTTCTTTCATCAGGAGGCAGAACTACAAATTTGGCTTCTGGGCTTTTTAATACCCCGGAGCTCAGCAAGTTCAGAGGATGCCGTTTCTCCCAGCGCAGTGTTGTTGCAATGGGACAAACCTCATGTAATGAACATCTTCCTGTCAGGCTGTTCTTGCACCCAGGTTACTGCTCTGTCCCTGACTGGCATTCAGTCATGGTCCCTTGCTCAGACGCTAACCTCTTCCTCTTGCTTCTAATTCTGCCAGCCTGCCTCTGCTGAAAGGAAGCTACGGCCCAGCAGCTAAAACGCCATTCTGTCTTATAACTTCCCTTTCTCACAGCAGGGCTGAAACATGTGACTATTCTGGGAACAAACGTGAACCTTTCGAAATGGCTCTCAAATTTCCAATTCTTGTGGTTTTCTCGGCGGGAAATCCATTTTTAAAGTTCAGTTGGAATTTTTACGTTCACCAGTAACCTCCAGTATTCTATATTTGCCATTTGGTTAACAAAGGACACTGCATATGTTTTTGAATTAGAAAATGAGGTCCTGACCACCCTTCAAATTACAAGTACAAAACACTGGTATACATTTTGCAACCTAAATGTAAAACAACAAGACCAGACTGATTGAACTGAACGTACCATACATTTCCATTTGAATGATAGCAAGTCCCATTGCCACAGGAATCGAACACTGCTTGGATTTCTGCATTCTCAGGCTTGTCGTCTTGTACTATGGCAATGTAGCCTGTACCCTCATTCCTTCGTACAATGATAATCGCCAGATTTCCAGAGGGGTAGCTGTATGTAGATAAGGTTCCAATGGGCCCATTAACTTGCTTAGGAACGTTGTCGCGTTATCGAGGTGTGTGCATGGCTTCAACTGATTAGTTCTTTGTGTGCGTGTGTGTTCTTGGATACCACTTCTGAACGATTCAGTCCTACTTTGTTATGCTTTTGCATCCATATCACAACAAACACCAGAAACACTATGTGTACTTCTGTAACCCAATAAAATATTCAATAAAAACAAGCAAACAACCCCAAACAAACACTGTTACTACCCCTTCCAGGGTTGTGTGATAGCAAAACAGAGTGGCTAAGATTGCAGCAAAAACCCACCGCCTTCAATAGATAAAGTGAAATAGTAGCTCCTAGGAAAATCCTTCAACTGATCCAAAATGCGGTTGCCAGGCTTGGAGTTGGAACATGCTACTTTTTATCTAGTTCCATCTTCACCTTTATCTAGTAGCATGATCAGCCATTTCCCCCCAGACTCAGTTATGAGCCATTAATAGCCGTTAAAGCCTTTGCAGTGCAACACTATACACACCTACTGAGAAGTTATATTCCACTGAATTCGGTATGGCTTACTGCTAGTGCAGAGTTCTCCAACTTTTTTCTCTGGGCAACACTTTCAGAATAAAAATTTGCTCGCTCCTTTCTAACTGATAAGAAATACATTGCATAAGAACAAAAACCCCGACTCTTTGTGGTGCCTGATTTATAACACAGAACACAACTTCTTTATAATATGATCATGGGACGTCCAGAAAGTATAAAAGGATGCAGCTACATAAGAACATGGGTCGTTCCCCAAATATAATTATAAGCAAGCCTTTTACATTAAGTAGGTATACAAACTCAGTGAGACGTATGAGCTTGCTTCTTAGGCCTAATCTCAGACAGACAAACAAACTCTCATCTCATCAACACGAAGCCTTTCTCTTTTCCGATCTTTCATATTAGTTGAAAATCCTTGTTGACAATAGATTCTGGAGAACTGTAGAAGAATAAGCAGTGCTCTTGAATATCTATGCATATTCTGGAAATAAAAACATTATTTTGATACTATAGTATACTGCACTGCACTGAAATATTTAAATGTTTCTTTGATTGTCCACTGCCACACCAGTTCCAGGGGTGCACCACACCCTTTGAGAACCACTGCCCTTGATGACTTTAGGATTGCATAGTTAATAGCTTACTAATAACCTGTAATAGCTGCTCTTTTCCAAGTCCCAGCATGTGAACACTTGGGACCCCTCCAGACCGGTGATTTTCCGCAGGTGCATTCTGCAATGCGTCACTGATACAGTAATAGCGGTGGATTTATACTGGAACATCCACATATTCTGTTTTATTAGTTTTGTAATATTTCTCCAACGGTATTGCATTACTGCCATCAGTGGGGGCGTTACTCTCGCACTACAGCCCAAGCAAAGCGGGACAAAAGCACCCCGTAACAGTTGTGGTATAAAAAGTTACAGGATTTCAGGGGGAAGTTATGGGACATGCACTGATGGGAAACAAAGCCGTATAGCAGCCCTGACATTTGCAGGCACAAAGATCACTTCCTTATAGCTTTGTAAAGCACTAATTCCTTAGTCCAACATTCACAATATTACTAAGGAGGACGGGAATCTGCTCCTCACGTATAAGCATAGATAGAAATAGAAAAAAACCATCCTCTTTACCACAATATTGACTGTGACCATGACAGGGTGATTAAAAGGTGAGGTAAAGTTACACGCATAGTTGAATTTGAGTTGAGTTCTTAACCTTTTCCCAATGAAATTGATGGGACTTAAAATATGTTTAGCTTTGGCTGAATTATACCCTCAATACTGTAAAGATGTGCCTCAGATATCGCCACAAGTCAAAAAAACCAAAACCCCACAAAAAGGATACAATATTTGTGCACTACCATCTGGAAACATGGTAAGAAACTTCACACCATTTTTGTAGTATTGCTGGAAGAACTGGTTTTTCAGCAACTGCACACAAAAGGAAAACAAGACACGTACTTTAAAATGATATTTTGTTTTCAGGAGAATTGGTATACTAAAGGCAAGAAGAAAAAGGTCACTATGCAAAAAGGGTGGTGGGATTAGGTAACAAAAAGCTACGCTGCCTGACTGAATTGTCCCTTCCCAGTTTTCTCCTTCTACGAGTTGATGAGTTTCTAGTCAGACCTGCTGCCTCCCAGCTCTGCGATCCTGTAGCCAAGTGACGGTTAATAGTTGACAGTTCTGGGAATGGAGGCACCAGAGTGCAAGATCTCAGTCAAGCTGTCACAGGCCTGTCCTCCGCGGCAACCAGGTTGGATGTTACATAGGCAAACATTCAAGCCTGCATTCTGCTAGCAGCTAAAGTCCATTCCAAAACCAATCCCTGCCCATACAAAAGCTGGAAACCTACAGTTGGAAAGTGGCTTCAAACCCAACCCTCTGCAAATACAGGAAGTCTGCTGCTCCAGCATCCTTGATAGCACTACAAATCCCAGAGTTCCATAGGAAGAGGGACTGGTGGTTAAATCACTCTGGGAATTGTCGTTCTGGGAGGGAAACAGAGGTCTCCTAAGAACTCTCATCATCCTTAACAAACGACAGTCTCCAGGATGTGGGGGTGGGGAGCCATGACTTTTAAAGTGGTATTAAAGGTAAAGATAAAGGGACCCCTGACCATTAGGTCCAGTCATGGCCGACTCTGGGGTTGCGGCGCTCATCTCACTTTACGGGCCGAGGGAGCCGGCGTACAGCTTCCGGGTCATGTGGCCAGCATGACTAAGCCGCTTCTGGCGAACCAGAGCAGTGCACGGAAACGCCATTTACCTTCCCACTGGAGCGGTAGCTATTTATCTACTTGCACTTTGACATCCTTTCAAACTGCTAGGTTGGCAGGAGCAGGGACCGAGCAACGGGAGCTCACCCCGTCACAGGGATTCGAACCACTGACCTTCTGATCTGCAAGTCCTAGGCTCAGTGGTTTAACCCACAGTGCCACCCGCATCCCTAGCGCCACCCGCATCCCTAAAAAAAGTGGTATTATGGTGCTTTAAATGTGTGGTGCAGTTGTTGCCATAGTCAAATGCAAAATGCTCTGTCCTATGAATGTTTTTATCCTGGAAGAAGAAGCAGGTCCATTAATGGGGTTCCAGCGCAGGAAAATCCAGGTGCTTACCTTTCCACCTGCAATAGTGAAATCACAGCTAGAGATGCTGTAGCTAGCATCTTGGCTCATGGTACTTCGGAATTTAATTCCCTGGAGAGGCATCTTTGTCCAGCCTGTTATAGAAGGTCTGTATTGGGACAGGCAGTAGGAAATGGTGCTGAGTTGCCGAGTATCTAGGGAACATGAAGCAGCACAGAATATTGTTCAATAAAGGTTATTTAATAAACTTGAACTAAGTAGAACAAAAACCAATTTCAATTTAGTTCAGATTTATTTTGTTTCATTTGGGTTTTTAATAGCTTGCTCTTCAATACAAATTATTAGCGTGGCTCCCAATATGAAATTAAAAACCACTATAATGGAGTTAAAAACGAATAAAGAAATTATAGCAAAACACAGCAGCAACACAAATTGGATTAGCAGCCAAGGTAAAAATTACAACGAATGTTTATATTAAGAGTCTTAAATGAACCTGTTTACTAACCTGAAACAATAAAACAGAGAGTTAAAAAAAAATACAATGCACATCTCTTATCTAGGTGTGTTGGTGACCCGGAAACTACAACTAATCCAGAATGCGGCAGCTAGACTGGTGACTGGGAACGGCCGCCGAGACCATATAACATTGGTCTTGAAAGACCTACACTGGCTCCCAGTACATTTCCGAGCACAATTCATAGTGTTGGTGCTGACCTTTAAAGCCCTAAATGGCCTCGGTCCAGTATATCTGAAGGAGCGTCTCCACCTCCATCGTTCTGCCTGGACACTGAGGTCCAGTGCCAAAGGCCTTCTGGCGGTTTCCTCACTGCAAGAAGCCAAGTTACAGGGAACCAGGCAGAGGGCCTTCTCGGTAGTGGCACCCGCCCTGTGGAACGCCCTCCCACCAGGTGTCAAAGAGAAAAATAACTACCAAACTTTTAGAAGACATCTGAAGGCAGCCCTGTTTAGGGAAGTATTTAATGTTTAATAGGTTATTGTATTTTAGTGTTTTGTTGGAAGCTTCCCAGAGTGGCTGGGGAAACGGAGCCAGATGGGCGTGGTATAAATTATAATTATAATTATTATTATTATTATTGGTAGGAACATGCTAGATCTGACCCAAGAGACCATTTAATGCAGGGATGGGTAACTCTGACCCTCATCTGGCTGGGGACAGGGCAAGATTCTAGTGTAAGAGTGAATATGTGCCAGTTTTCAATCTCTGCTATATAAGAGCCATTCTCACGGTTTCACCCACTAATGAGTACTGTCCATAATAATTTGCAGAAAAATTAGAACTCACAGTCAAAGACATGAGTTGGAGAGACGTCCTTTTCTCTCTCTGCTTTCTCTCTCGGGAGGTGAACAGCCAGTTGGGCCATTTGTTTCTCCTTCAACCTGCAAAATCAAAACGTACATGGCATGAACCCCAAATTTCTTAAACGTTGAATTCCAGATGCTCTTGGAGGGCTGGCAAGGTGACTAGCTGATCTTTTAGCCACTGAAACAGAAGAGATGCTCCTCTGCTGCAGATTACCCTGGCCTTGGTCAGTGATGTCTTTTTCTATAACAGAGAGTTTGGCTGCACATTTTGTGCGTAACAATTGGCTAAAGCCTATGAATCAGGGCCAGACCTCCTGAAATAGCAGGAAAGCTCAAAACTCAATATACAGTGGTACCTTGGTTCTTGAACTTAATCCATTCTGGGAGTCCGTTCGACTCCCAAAACCGTTCAAAAACCAAGGTGCAGCTCAAGGCTGCACTCAATCGGAAGCCGCGAAAGCCATGTCGGACATTCGGCTTCTGAAAAATGTTTGCAAACTTACTTCCGGGTTTGCGGTGTTCGGGAGCCAATTTGTTTGGGAGCCAAGCCGTTCGAGAACCAAGGTACCACTGTAATCATTACCCTGCTCTTTCTTGCAAAACACTTCAGAAGTGCTGGCTTGCCCTCAAATGTCACCAAAATTGTTCCTGAAAATAGCATGTACACCAGCCGGCTGACAATACCTTTGGCGAGCTCTTTCTCTGGCTTTTTTCCTCTCTTCCGCAGTTCCTTCGACCTGCTTAGTGGTGATATCAATCAGCTGAACTCCTTCCTTCGCATAGCGCTTTTTCTCATTGACAATGAACTCGTGAAGATCTCTGCACTGCTGGCAACAGAAAAGCTGGAAGGCAAGATCCTACAGTTATCTCGCGGCCACATCGCCCTTGACTTTGTAGCGATGCCATTAGGATGATTTCCCCATTACTTACGTTTCCATATTCTGCTATTTGTTCTAGACTTTCAAATGACGGATAATTCCTCAGTGGGCTGCCACAGAACTCACAAATTTCTCCATAGTGTTTTTCCAACTGCAGAGAGAAAATGGAACATTTTGAAGATGTTAGTGATGACAAACAATCACCTTGTGGGAAAGTTCAATATTAGGATTGTAATTTTTTAATCCTTTTTAGGCCTGAAAAGTAGCTAGGCTGAAAAGGGATCTAGCCATGGGCTAGAGCACTGAAAAGTGCTCTAGCCCATGGTAAAGGCAGCTGAAATGTCTCCAAGCCCTTTACAATGTTTTTTTTTTGGGGGGGCTAAGTATGTCACCCCAAATGTCCCCATTTTAGATTTGCTTAAAGGAGAAATGATCCCATTCTTGTACTCTTATTTTGCAGCTATTTCATTCCTGTTGTCTGTTTTATTGGGTCTGATCCATGGTCATTCCATGGACAAAAGGGCTCTTTCCATTCATGTAAGGCACCAAGATCCTGTGGAGGTAATTAATAATAATAATAATAAATTTATTATTTATACCCCACCCATCTGGCTGGGTTTCCCCAGCCACTCTGGGCGGCTCCCAACGGAATATTCAAAACCCTATAAAACATCAAACATTAAAAACTTCCCCACTGGAGAAGGGATGGGGGAGCTCTTTTAGCCAATTTCTTTTTCCCTATGCAGCCCCCTGTGCTACCTAGCAAGCTGCTCCAAAGGGTTGAAGGTCATGTCCCCACCCCAAGCAGCATGAGTGGCAAGCGGGGGTGGGCGTGGGCGGGGAAGGAACAATCAACAATCCTATCTCCTTCCTCCAGAGCAAGCAGAACTCTGCTGAGAGTAACTCTGGATCAGAGGCGCAATCTTGCATTGAATATTGGGGGGTGGGATGGAGGTGGTTCCTGGTGCACAGCATTTACATGTGATGTCATGGGCCCAGCATGTGTCGCACACGTGTGACATCATGCCCGCAATGCACATGCAACATCGCATCATCGGGAGGAGGCCAAGCGCAGAGCCCAGCCCTGTACCATCAGATTTTGAGGGGGCTGAATTCACCCCACTCCTAGGAGTTGGTGCACCGGCTCTGGATCCAGCTCACGACATGTAATGTTTACATTTGCAACAGATTCTTTTGCAACTGTTTTTAGCCATTTTGGCAACTTTGAGGCGAGTGAGGTATGCTGGTGCTGGTCATTACAAACCTATGATTTTGTCATAGTCAAGCCTCAGATGCACAAATCGCAGTGCATCTGGTAAAACACAAATCCTGCCCCTGTATCATCTTAACTCAAAAGTTAAAGCAAAATAAATACGTGTAGCTTATTCCCTCCCAGAGTTCCAATTCCCGGTAACTACAGTGCCTAGAATTTTTTGAGGGAAAGGATGTGCTTCAAATGTGTTTTAAAGGTGCAAGCATGTACTGAAAATGGAATAACAGCAACAACAATGTGCAAGACTCTGCTCTCGGTCAGAATTAAGTATTTTTTAAACCTCTCAGAGTGTAAATAAGTGAAACTGAAGCCCTCCAAGTCACCTGACAGCATTCATTTCCATCCAAAACTAAGTAGATGAGGAAAATGGAGGGGAGGGTCCTGTGTTAAGGGGTTTTTTTGTATTACCTGGGCATGAATTGTCCCCAAAGGCATGCTAAAAAGCCACAGCAAGCAATCTGAACAGGCTTATTTTAAGCCTCCTTCTGTAAACGGCATAAGAAAACAAGCAGCCCCTTGGCTTTCCAAAGCTCCAAGGAAAGAATGAACAGCAGCAGAAATAATTCAATGCAGCGCTACAGCGAACGACCAGCAGGGGGCAATGTTAAAGTTGTCGGGTTTGCCATCCCTAATAAAATAGAGGCCATGAATCCAAATCGAAAATTAGAATTACTGCATTGCATTTGCTCATAACACGAAGTGACCAGCACTGAAGGCTGCATCTACTGAACAAAGGAGCAGGGAAAGGAAACTGAACGAAGGAAGGGCTTGCAGGGCTAGGCAAGGGTGGGAACTGGGGTGCAGTCCTCTCCTGTTTTGGTTGCTTGTCCCCAGAATCGTGAAAAGTTTCTGAAGCGGAAAAAAGCATTATGAAAAAGTTTATTTAAAATGATAGGGTTGATGGGCGTTGCAGTCCAGAAAATCTGGAGGGTGAAAGTTTGTCGAAGAAGGATATGACCTAGTTATCATGCTAAGCAAATGATCCCTACTTCCCAGCTTTTTCTCAGATCTCTATCCCCATAATGCAGAGGTTCTCAAACTGCTGTCTTCAAGTTTCATTCAGGTGCTGTGAAAAGACTGCAGAGCAGGTGGGAATATCTTCCCTTGGCCCTGCAGTATATTCATTTTTTTTGGACAGTGGAGAGCAAGTCATTTTGACCACAGCCACCCTCAAGTTCAAATGCAGAAACAGGATGAATGCTGAACATGCAAATTCTCAGGCTACAGCTGACAAACTCGGATGGCTTTAAAAGAATGCCCCTTCCTGTTATTCCCACAACGCTTCCTTTTAAGGCATTTAAATAAAATATTGCAAATACATATTTTGGCTACAACCCAGAGGCTACATTTTTTGCATTTAGCTGGCAGATATTATTTTAGCGAGCAGCTTGGCATGACCATTAATAACTCCTAAAAGTCCCATTACTTTGAAGGGAGAGTTGAAATCTGTGCTTAGCTCACTCTCACGGAAATCAGTGAGATTTATAAGTATTTAGCTTTCACAGGACTGCGTCCTAAAAGTCCATAACATGCAACATCTCACTCTGCAAAATGCAAAAAGAGAGTTGAGATTCCTGTATACAATATCAAGGTTGTGAGATTCATCTCCAGACTGAAGTCAGGCAGAACTCTGTGTGCCTAAATTAAGCAGAGCTGGAACTTGGCAGGTTCCGTCAGTATTACTTCAAAATTCGGTACATACCAGCAACTTGTGTACATCATTAGACAATAAGGCACTGTGCCCTTTTAATAAGAACCTGTGGAACAAACTTTATGCAAACAAAATGCCAGAATCAGTCAATTCCGCATACAGAAATAACATAGCTGCTTCTTTCTTACAGATAATTATGACTAATTCATCTCTCCAACAAAGTAAGTAATGAAAACACTAAATGATTATAATTTTCCCGCTCCTGGGGAAAATCTCAAACCCTTGGATTTCAGAATATTGCTTTTCTTAAACGAATCCTCAATTGATCACCTTAGAAGAGGTGATGCAAGGAGGTCATTCAACCCTGGTAGATTTTGGCTTTTGCAATAATACTATTATTCTCCCTACCCATCCCACACCCTGTAAATTGGAAATGGCGATGTTTCTGTAATGGATTTTCATCAGAATTTACTACAGTGCTCAGGCAATTCATGTGGATGCTCTTTTAAAAATAAATTTAAAAATGACTAATGTAAAATTTGGCTAGCAAAATGCTGAATGGAGAGAGGGAAAGTAATGTAAGGTTTAAAGAATGGGTGCCTTTTCTCAATCCAATAATCTAATTTCCGCTATCAGTTCAACAGAGCTTGCTTCCTCAACTCCTTGCAGAATTTCTAAAAAAAGACCCATACACTTCTTCAACTTGCCTGCAGCTCTCATTTTTTACTGGAACAGGTGGTGTCAAACGGTAACACACCAAGACCACTGAACTATATGACATGTTGTTCCTTTCCTGGTCTTCTCTCCCAAATCCAGACTTGTTAATCTTGATTAACATCAAGGATGGCTTGGAGAGTCTTGTTTCCCTTTCCCTTTCTCAAGGGATTACAGGAAATGATCTAATTTCTTTAAGGATCTTAGAGCCATCTGTTTCCTGGAAAGCGTGACAAACGGCAATCTAGACACAGGATGAGGCTTCCCCACAAATGTTTCTGGAGTACACCTGCCTCTAGACACCAAATAGTTTCAACTCTTCCACTTCTGAATGCTCCTTACCATTTTATTTTGTCTTTATGCGGCGTTCTTCTTAGGCTACTTACCTAAGCAAATCAGTATGTTTTAAAAAGTATGTGGTATAGCCCCTTCTGAGATGCAGGTGCTGGTGGCAGGGGTTTGGGGTCACATATTGAAATATGCATACAGAAAGTATACAGAAGTATGCATACAGAAAGTATATAGAAAATATGCATACAGAAAGGGACGCAGGTGGCGCTGTGGGTTAAACCACAGAGCCTAGGACTTGCTGATCAGAAGGTCGGCAGTTCGAATCCCAGCGACAGGATGAGCTCCCGTTGCTCGGTCCCAGCTCCTGCCAACCTAGCACTTCGAAAGCACGTCAGAGTGCAAATAGATAAATAGGTACCGCTCCGGTGGGAAGGTAAACGTCGTTTCCATGCACTGCTCTGGTTCGCCAGATGCGGCTTAGTCATGCTGGCTACATGACCTCGGAAGCTGTACGCCGGCTCCCTCGGCCAATAAAGTGAGATGAGCACGCAACCTCAGAGTCGGTCACGACTGGACCTAATGGTCAGGGTTTACCTTTACCTACAGAAAGTTAGTACATCAGAGAGAAGTGTGTGTGTGTGTGTGTGTGTGTGTTTAGAAGAAATGGGACATTCAGTCACACAAACACATGCATTCTTATGTGGTGACACTTCAAAAGCACTACACTGTAGGTTTGCACAAAAGTGTGCAATGCATCACACATTTCCCTGTGTGTTATTTTACGCACGCATCTCCCTGGTTACCCTACATGCCCAAACCACAGAATGGATAGAGACACCACCTCAAAATGAATGTCTTCTCTCGATGATTCTGGCCTAAAGGCTAGTATAGTTGGTGGACCAACGCTGGAAAGGGTACGTAGAGATTCCTGAAACAGCTTTAAGAAGTCTTCTTGAAACTTAAAAGAAAAAGGAAAAAACACAATACAATGTACAATGCAAGAGATTAATTCCATTTCAAATCTCAAACCCCGTTGCCCAGAATGTTCCCATAGGATCACCCAAAGATGAATGGCATCAGCCTTGATTTGGCTGAAAGGGAAAGGGGACGTTGACTTGGCAGGATGCCTTGACCAAAATGTGCAGAGGCCACGAGTGACCAATACCTCCGTGTCGCACAAAATGTCTAAGCAGCTGAGGTCCTCGTACCAGACGGCGTAGATATCTAAACATACACAAGGAGAATGGGTTAGGAAATTGGTCCGTTCTTGCTTTTAAGGTCTGAATCAAAGGACACACCCACATCGCTTATTTAGGTCTGGGGATGCTGAAGTAGCAACAGGCCAGCGACAGCCAATTGTGATACCTTGAACATGTTTCAGACTACAGCTCCCATCATACCCAGCCAGTGTGGCCAATGGTGAGGGATGATGGGAGTTGCAGTTCAAAGCATCTGGAGGATACCATGCTGGCTACTCCTGGCGTGTGCAAATCCTTCCCAGTACACAAAGAGCAGGGTGCCGCAGCTTGTGCCCATCCATATGCCCAGTGGACATGGGCTGATGGCAGGGCCAGCTGTGCAGCTCAAGATGTTCTGGAGTGGGGGGAATACCCCTTTCCCAGAGACATTGCACATGTTCCATTGTGTTTGTGCATGATGCCACTAGACCAGTGTTTCCCAACCTTGGGTCTCCAGCTGTTTTTGGACTACAACTCCCATCATCCCTTGCGAGCAAGACCAATGGTCAGGGATGATGGGAACTGTAGTCCAACAGCAGCTGGAGACCCAAGGTTGGGAAACACTGCACTAGACCAGTGTTTCCCAACCTTGGGCCTCCAGCTGTTTTTGAACTACAATTCCCATCATCCCTGACCACTGGTCTTGCTAGCTAGGGATGATGGGAGTTGTAGGCCAAAAACATCTGGAGGCACAAGGTTGGGAAACACTGCACTAGACCATCAACACCCAAACCATCTCTCTTGGAAGTGCCCTTAGGAAGACTGGTCCTCCAGTTCCACATGTTGGTGAATGTACACTGGCAAGCAAAGCCAGTCCGGTCGTTAGGCAAGGTGAGGATGCTGCTTCAGGCCCATGGGTGTCCCGCTTGCACCACTGCCTCTGCCAGCAGCACCGATTTTGGGCAAGAGAGTCTCCATTTGGGTGAATTCTTGCCCGAAATCATGCCAGATCTTGCAGAGCCTGCAAGGCGTCACTTAAAATTGGCATGATTTTAGAAATACCAACAGTGGAAGAATGGCAGGTGAGGATGTTGGACTTTTTGGAGCTGGCCGACCTGACTGGAAGAATCCGCGATAAAAAAAAAGAGGAACACCAAGAAGAGTGGAAGAAATTTAAGGACTATTTAGCTAGATATTCGAATATCACATAAGTAGAATCACTTGTAAGTACCAAATTGGCCTAGGATTAAAATATGTTGAATTCTATAACATTATGGACTGAAAATATTATGAAAAGGAAGGAAGATAGAAATTTGAATAAGTAAATTCTATTGAAAAGTAGATATTGGAAAACTGTTACAATGAGATTTATTGAAATTCAGTTAGGAGAGATTTGAGGAAGTCACTTAACAATGTAAATTAAATTGGGCCTTTAACAGTTAGGTGTTTATATGTTTGTTTCTATTTCTAATATTGTAATGTCTTTTCTTTTTGTCTGTTTGTTTTAAATTTGGAAAATCAATTTTAAAAAAATGGGGGGGGGGAATAAATAAAATTGACATGATTTTGCCTCAAGCTGGCAAAGAACTGTCTTAAGACTGGTTATCAACAGATATTCCCATGAGCTCAGTGGCTCTTAGTTTCAAGGAGACATACTGTGCTATCAAGCCTGGTGTAGGCCTCTTTGCATGGCCATTCAGGTGCTTTTTGAGCTCCCCCCAAAATGCCTTGCCTTAGTTACAGTGGCGTAGCGTGGGGGGTGCAGGGGGGGCCAGCCGCACCGGGCGCAACATCTGGAGGGGGCGCGCTCCATGGGTTAGGGGGCGCAAAATCCATGGGTTAGGGGGAGCAAATTGCTTGCCTTGCCCCGGGTGCTGACAACCCACGCTACGCCACTGCTTAGTTACTTCCATGGATTTGCATGCGTTATCTAGACCAGCCTGCTGCCATTCCATTATTGCTTTTGTCTGCTTACTGTGGGCTGCCCAAAGACAAGCCTGATTTTGTTTTTAGACAGAATGCCCCTGTGCCTTAGGAGTGCAGTGGGGGAGCACTCAGCCTCACAGCGTTAAAAATATAGTGGTCAGAATAGAATAAAAGCCACAACGTGGTGAGGGGAGGGAGGGAGGGAGGCAGGCTCAAAGGAACAGCCAGTGCCTGCCCATGCGGTTCCATTGCTGAAGGAAAAGTGGAATAGTAAACTGTGAAAAATTGAGCAGGGTGGGGAATGTGCGCATCTGGATTCTACCCAGCAAATAAGCAGCAATGGAGCATTGCTAGAGGTTAAAAGAAGAAGAGCTTGCCAGTTTAAACCATCGATTGGGTTGTCTACCTGTCAAGGTTACAGCTTGCCATTTAAAATGGGAAACTTGGAAACAGATGCCTCAGAGTGCAGGCCGGAATAGCTGCTGCAAGTATTTGTGTGCTGATATTCACAAGGGAAAAGCACAAATTCACACACACACACAAAGCAACCAAAGAATATCTTGGAACAACGAGATGCTGAAGAAACAGGACAAGAAGTGCTGACATAAATCCAGCCTGAGGCTGGAGACAGACAGTGAGAGTAGCATCATTTCCTGTGATGTAAATTTTTCTGTCTTTCCTTTTTTGACCCGCCACCACTCTTCGGATCAGTTTTGCAAGCTTTCGAAGCAATAAAAAGCCTGCAAAACCTGTTCGCCATAGGCAACAGTAGGATTGCACACAAGTCGGCCTTCACCTTCAGTGTGTCACAATACACATTTCATTGATCATCACCTTGCAATGTAAAGCAGGTTGTTAACATTCCCATTTGACAGACCATGATTTAAGACTGAGGAATAGCAAGGTGCCCACATTCTCTCGAGTTTATGGTTGAGCTGGGGTTATACTGCCTAGATTTCACACCCAATCCCGTGTGGAGTCGCACAAGACTAAAAAGAAAAGAAAAGGCAGGGCTCAAAATGAAGGAGAAATTGATGTGCTGAGGACCAATTTACCATTCTCAGGACGAAGCTTGTCTTCCTTTGGATCTGCAAAGAAAACAAAAAAAAAAAACCCCATAACATCTGGCCTAACTATAGAACAGCCTTTGCCAAACGCAACGCAACCTATAACACATTGCAGCAGAATGATCACATGTTTTGCAAGCAAAAGGCTCTGGTTTCAATCCCTAACATCTATGATTTAAAGGAGATGAGGGAAAGACCCCTTTCTGAGACCCTGGAGAGGCACTGCCGGTCAGAGAGGACAAGCTAGGTTTACACGGGCAAATAATCAGATCAGGCTTGGGGCGGTTTCTTATGTAGCTAAATGGTTAATTCTATGCATGGAGATTACAGTGGAGATTTTTTTGTTGCTATTTTGTGTGTGCCTGTGTACGTGTGTGAGAGATAGATAGACAGTCAGCACAAGATGCCTGTTACTTACGCCTTTTCTTGTAGCGGTCATAAAGCCAGCTCTTATCTGTCTGCATTGAGACTGATCTTCCCAAAAGTTTTTCGGACTGATCAACAGCAACTGCATCCACCGCCTCCCTTTTCAGTAGACACAACAGAAGAAGCGTAAGCAAGCTGAATACGTAATTAATTTATGTCTCAAAGCAAACTCCAAGCTCCTTTGTTGTCTTTGAGGCACAAGAGTTATCTTTGTCACTCGCAGCTTATAAGTAGCGGAAAAGCAAAATGGCAGAAGGAATGGACCAGCGGCCAATATAGGGAACTGTGGTTTAGACCCATTATACAAAGCCCACTCATGATGCCACCTGTGCAAACATATTATTACCCTAATCTTTGAACTGACTACAAAATCCATCCATTTGTTGTTATGCTAGCCCCGGAAAAGAGAGCAAATGCATTTAAGCAACCTTAAGGAAAGAGAGGAAAAGGGAAACAGCTCTACCCCCAAAGCAAAACCATGACAAAAGGAATTTCAGCCTTGAGCATAATATTGTGAAGGCGATTTGGCTTAAGATACAGAAGTCTGCCCTGCCCTTCAGTCCTTGTTTCATGGCACCTCTGCAATTCATACCCTCTTATACCTAAACTTTAAACCAAACTTTAATTTAAAGCTGAAGAATAAAAGGAGGAAGCGTGATTTCTTCTTGTCGTCTTCACGATCATCTGGAAGAAAAGCACACTGCTCGGGGTTTTGGCTGTTGTTACTCAACAGCGACATGATCAAACTCAACATGGAAACATGGAAAAGCAACACACTTCAATTGCTCACCTCCTTAAGTGGTACCCAGCAGAGCTCTCTCTTCTAATTCCTCCCAGTATTGCAGGGTGGCCCTTGAAACCTGCTGAGCACAAGCTGAACTAAGTATGTGTACGGTTGACCAAATCTCCATTGCGTACGAGCTACAGACCATCGAGATTAATAATCTGTCCTTCATGAATGGGACACCTCAGTCTTGGGGCCACTCTGATGACCCCAAAACACCTACACCCCCAGATATCTCCCTCAGAACCAGATCTCTAGTTCCTTTCCAGGACAGGGAGTGGGGCAGACACTTGCGGGTGACATTGATTTGGCAAGGAATGCAGAGACAAGCAGAAGTCGCTTGTCAGGTGAGGCAGAGCCACCAAGGTGGGTCACTGTTGCTTACTGGAAGACGCAAGGTGGTGCAAACACATTGGCAGGAGTGCATGAATTCATGAGGTGACCTTAGGCAACCCACTGTCTCTCGGCCTCAGTTCCTCAAACTGCAATAACGGGAGATAAGAATCATCTTACCTTGCAGGGCTGTTGCAATGATTATGACTAGATGATGCATATGAAGTGATTGAAAGCTCTATTGTTATAATATTTTTTGTAATTTCCCTCTTCTTGTTCAAGCACTTAAACTATAAGTGTGTTTGGCTCCACATTTCCTCTCTCTCACTTAAGCTGTCCCCTCATAAAAAGCCCCCCCCCCCGGGAAACATTGCTGCAGCCTTGCAGTAAGAAGTTCCCAGGTTCAATCCAGGTTCGGAAGGTTTGCTGCTTGAAATACTGGACAGCCAATCAGTGCAGACAATTCTGAACTAGGTGGACCAATGGCCTGCCTTGGTATAAGGCAGCTTCCTATGTTCCACTTTAACGTGCAAAGGAAGGTTGGAGCACCGATTTGGAAAGGGCCATAGCTGAGTGTGAGAGAAGGTCCTAGGTTACTACTATTATTTAATAAATTTATATACCACCCTTCATCCAAAGATCACAGGGCGGTTTACAACATAAAAAACACAAAACACCTAGCATAACAGCAGGAAACCAGACAAAAATGCCCACCTCAACAGACACATTTAAAAGGCCATAGATTGCTTAATCAGCCAAAGGCCTGGTTGAAGAAGAACGTTTTCACCTGGGGCCTTAAAAGATATGTAATGAAGGCACCAGGCGAGTCTCCCTGGGGAGAGCATTCCACAAACAGGGTTCAATTTCAGCATCTCCAGGTGGAGCTGGGAATCAGCCCCCCCCCCCCCGAGTTACAGTCCTTCTCTCTTGGCGCATGCAGAAGTTAGAACATAGTACCTTTGCTTGAGGATAAGGAGTCAGTGGTTTCTGGGGAGGAGAGCTCTGCTGATCTTTCAAAGGGGGCAATATCTAATCCTGGCTTTTGACTGCTGTCAGCTGTTCCCTCTGGGCTTTCTGACCTTGGCAGATGAAAAACAATGTATTAGTGCTTGAGGGGAAGGGCAAGCAATTGAATTAGAGGAAGCCCCACACTTTTTATGTCAGCATCTGCGCAAACACAGACACTTACATCGTTGAGCCCCATAACAACACAGGCAAGCCCCGGAGCTTTCTATCCACGGCACAAACAGTACGTCGGTAATTACTACTGCCAGTTCCTGAGGAATTCTGATTCTGACCACAGCACAGCCTGCCAGAAATAAACATGTTTTCCATGCAGTTGCGATGCATGCCGCTCCTTCTAAGAGCAAACTCGAGCGGTGACAACAAGTGTCAACAGGACTGGAGCGAAACTCGGGCCACGGAGCCGGGATCGGGGGGAAGGAGGAGAGATCAGCATTCATGGGGGAGCCCCGAAGGTGGTGGAAGTGCAAAATATCTACATCTTTCAAACAAACACCTAAGGACCTAAAAAACAATAATAATTTAAAATTTAAAAATGCTACATTAAAAAAAAAAACCAGAAGCATTTTTACTTGGTATTATAGGTCAGGACATTAATAGACAAGATGTTAAATTGTTTTTATATGCAACAACTGCAGCAAGAGTATTGTTAGCCCAGAAATGGATACAAGAAGAAATTCTGACGAAAGAAGAATGGCAGACAAAATTAATAGACTATGCAGAATTGGACAAAATGACAGGAAGGATTCGAAACCTGCGGGACCAGAGATTTACAGAAGATTGGAAGAAGTATATGAATTATTTGAAGAGCAACTGTAATCAACAAATTACGCTAGTAGGACTATAAGAAGTTTTGTAAGGAGAAATGTACAAAGTGTTACAAAGTAGAAAAAGATAGAGATATTGGTTATGAGTTTAAAATGTAATAGGGAAGATAAGAAATGCATACTGAGAGATTAGATTGGAAAATTTTCAGACAGGATTGATGGAAGTCAAAAAATGGAATAAAATGTAAAAGTATGTTTAATTACTGTTGAAAATGCTATGTTAAAAAAAAACTAATAAAAATTATATTAAAAAATAAAAAATGCTACATTTTTATTTCTAAAAGGTGAAGCAGGCTTTCCCATGAGACCCAGAAATCTAGCTGTGGTATCTTCTACAGTCTGGAAATCTGTAGTCCACCTTCCATGACACATCGCGGACCAGTTTGAACAAGATGCAGTAAGTTAGAGGGAAAGCTCATAAATAATGTCGGAAGAGTGAGCAGAAATTTCATTCCACCACCCGCTTGTAATAAGGTACATCCCATTAATAACCATTTTGACTAATGCAAGAACTTGCTGTTGTTGTTGTTGTTACCTAGCTGGAGAAGTGGATGGTCCACTTTTATCTCTTCCTGGATGATCTTCAGGACCTGTTCATATAAACAGCATTATGATGGCACTTACATACTTAGAGAAACACAAAACATCTATCCTGAGCTTTTCTGGGAAACCAAATGTTATTTTTAATATAGGCATCTTTTAAATGAATCCACACTAAAAATACATCAGTTTGCCTTATGCTGAAAATAGTACCATAATATCAAGGGATTTACCGGGGAGGCGGGCACATCTCTTCTGTAATGAGAATTTAAGTCAACTGTTCTCTAGCGTGTGAAAAATTACATACTGATCTAAAAAATTTGCCCAGCCACCATTCCTATGCACTAAATAGCACAGCACAGCACAGGGTTTAAGGTAGAATTTATATAGGGCAGGGCTTTTGCTGCAATACCAAACGAACGAGACTTTTTCTAGCGTTCCCTGTGTGTGTATTGTTCTGTGACAGAAAGGGAAGGTGTAAGCTCTGTAGGCCTTTGTACAGTCAAGGCAATGATGTGTGCAGAACAGTCCCTACCGGGCAACCAGCTGAGGCAAGAAATCCCTTGTTCCAAGCATTTGGGCTCATATGCACCTCCAAGGCTAAAACCAGTTTTGCCTGATCTGAGAGGCTGCTTCTGGTATGCAAAGAGTTGATCTGGATTTGAAGAGGCTGATCTGGAATTGCTGCCAGCCTGGAACTGTCTGAGCGCTTCCTTCTGCATCTGTCTCATACCTGCCCAACCAGCATAGCAGGGATGCTGTGGCCCTTCAGGAGATGCTGGACTATACGTGTTGTTGGACTACAAATTCCATCGTCCTGATCACCAGCTATGCTGGTTGGGGTTGATGGGAACCAGTGGCAAAGCTTCATGCTCCGGCACCAGAGGAGAGCAGGTGGGGGCGGGGCTGGCGCGTGTCCCAGGGGCATGGCATGCATCCTGGGGGCGGGGCATGCCACCTGCGGGGGTGTGGTGCCCAACACGGGCAGGAGGGCAGCCGCCATGGCACCCCACCGGGATTGTGCTGCTGGGGGCGGTGCGCTCCCCCCGCACTCCTCTTCCTCCGCCAGTGATGGGAACCTTGGCAGACTGTGGGGTATCAAATTTCAGGGGCGCCTGATGCTAAAATTTGGCACCCCCACTCTGTGTCTCATGCTCCATTCTAAAGCATTGGTGTGGTACCTTCTGCAGCATGGCGCCCACAGGTGCCTGCACTGGTAAGGTAAAGGTAAAGGGACCCCTGACCATTAGGTCCAGTCGCGACCGACTCTGGGGTTGCAGCGCTCATCTCGCTTTATTGGCCGAGGGAGTCAGTGTACAGCTTCCGGGTCATGTGGCCAGCATGACTAAGCCGCTTCTGGCGAACCAGAGCAGCGCACGGAAACGCTGTTTAGCTTCCCGCCGGAGTGGTACCTATTTATCTACTTGCACTTTGACATGCTTTCGAACTGCTAGGTTGGCAGGAACTGGGACCGAGCAACGGGAGCTCACCCCGCTGCGGGGATTCGAAACGCCGACCTTCTGATTGGCAAGTCCTAGGCTCTGTCGCCTGCACTGGTGACCCTAAAACCCAGTGGCCTCAGTGGCCGTTGTACGCTAGGCATATCCCTTATCCACTCAACCGTTACTTGTTTGGTACAGGCGTTTAGGAGACGTCTAACTGCATTCAGCTGAATGTAGTTAGAAGCCACCATGCGATTTGGAACTGCATAATCAGGGATGATGTTGTTGATGATTAAGCCACCGGTCACATTAATGTCCCGAAGAGACTCAAGATACAACTACAAACATGAAAACAAAGAAAACAAATTAAAAACGAAACAAGTCCCATAACAACCACAGGAAGCTTTAGCAGCACACTAGTAACAAAACATCATCTTGGTCCATCAAAAGCTGGGCAAGGAGGGAAGATAAAGTCTTTATCTGGCACTGGAAAGATGTCAAAAACGGCGTTAGGAGAGCATTCACTAAGGAGAGCATTCCACCGATGGAAAGCCATAACTGAAAAGGCCCTTGCCCTTGCCACCACCCTCTGAGCCTCCCACAGAGGAGGGACCTGGAGAAGGGCCTCAGAAGAAGATTTAAGGGTCCAGGTGGGTTCACATTGGGAAGGTTCCCAGTCTTGGATTCCCAATCTCCAGGTGGTGTCTAGTCCCTTTCAGGTGAATGCAGTTAGACCTTCTCGCTCAACATGCAAGGGAATGCCAGGCATGTGAGAACAACAAAGGTGGGTCTTGCGTGTGCACCCCTTGCCCTCTTTTAACCCCTGCATGCTTTGGAAAACACCTGAGACAGCTCTAGTTGGATGAGCAATAGCACTAGGAAAGCAAGCAAACAGTAACTGGCTGATGTGTATGTTTTGGTGTTTGATGGCAACCCTGCAGCAAGTTTGTGAGCCGCAATGTAGTGACTTCCTTCCCTCTGCCTACTCCAGATGTTATGCTTTCTTAAACCACTCCACAGCAGCAACAATACAATACCTGTGCCTATCTCTCTCCTCTCTATGGTCTCCTCTGGCTCCATCTCACTGTTGTAAAACTCTGAAACTGTCACAACAATTTCAGATGCCCTATGTTAAAAATAAATCGCACATTTAGCTCATGAAGAAAAGATTGCCTCTGCAACACTAAGGACCGATGCACACAGTAAAGTAATTTTATTTGAAATTGAGAGCCATTTAATATACTTTTTATTCCAGAAGAAAAGTAACAATCTTCACAGGCTCTTCAGCGGCCCTCCGGGCTTCAAGTTGGACTCCAACTCTCCCCAGCCCCAGCCAGCGTGACCAATGGCCAAGGATAATGGGAGCTGTAGTCCAGACTTCTGAATAATAATGGACTTAAAAGTTAAATGGCAGCAAACCTTTTAGGGACTCAATGTTGACCTCTTCATGTGCTACAGTAGAATCTTGGTTCTTTAACGGCTTAGTTGACGAACAAATTGGCTCCCAAACGCCAAAAACCCAGAAGTGTTCCGGTTTCCGAACCTTTTTCAGAAGCCGAACGTCTGATGCAGCTGTCAGCTATTGTTTCTGGGGCGCCTGAGCCAATTGGAAACCATGCCTTGGTTTTTGAACGTTTTGGAAGTCAAATGGACTTCCGGAACAGATTACGTTCGAGAACCAAGGTACCACTGTATTTAATTTTGTATTTATAAATGTTTCAAAAAGCATACAGCACAACTATGGATGCAATAAAGGTAAAGGACCCCTGACAGTTAAATACTTTGTATCAAATACAATAAAGCCATTATTTAAATTAACAATACATAATTATCCTCCATTCAGGATCCAATATTGTTTGCTCAACCTTTGATACCATCAAAAGCATTTCTGGAAGGGAAAATACCTACAGCAATATTATTAAGGCTGAATGCCCTGTGAATTCATACAACAAATCAACTTTGCATGGTGCCTGTAGCTTCGTCTGCAGGTTTCCCTTCCAGGGCGTTACTTGAAATGCATCACTATTGTTTATTTACAAAACTCTGTCAAGAAATACAGGGAAGCATGTGGTGGAAAGCCTCAACCTCTGTCTGTGACAACAGACAAATTATGAAAGTTTCAGGCAGGCAGCCTGAGGATAATCTAATCCCACAATGCATCACGGCTACATGACTCCATCCTGCCATTACATTTTGCCAGTGTGAAATTCCACAGGCAGCACTTAACAAGGGTTGCCTTCCTTATGGAGGAAAGATTGCTGAAGACTTACAACCTTTTTTCAAATAATGGGCTTCTCTGCAGCAGAAAGCAGGCTGAGGCAATCTGCAGCCAGTCCTAGAAGGACCAGCACACAAGCTAAACCATGGGTAGGCAAACTAAGGCCCGGGTTCCGGATCCGGCACAATTGCCTTCTAAATCCGGCCCGCGGATGGTCCGGGAATCAGCATGTTTTTACATGAGTAGAATGTGTGCTTTTATTTAAAATGCTTCTCTTGTTTATTCGTGGGGCATAAGAATTTGTTCATTCCCCAACCCCCAAACTATAGTCCGGCCCCCCACAAGGTCTGAGGGATAGTGGACCGGCCCCTTGCTGAAAAAGTTTGCTGACCCCTGTCTAACCAGCACCAGGTCCTCTGACTTACTCAAACCAACTCTATTGTTAACACACACACACACACACACACACACCTATCAGCTCCACCCCAAATTGTGTGTCCCTG
This sequence comes from Podarcis melisellensis, assembly GCF_964234715.1. NCBI lineage: Eukaryota > Metazoa > Chordata > Lepidosauria > Squamata > Lacertidae > Podarcis > Podarcis melisellensis. The sequence goes on along the minus strand of NC_138537.1, from coordinate 24,149,941 downwards.
TGTGTCACCTTTTCAAATGCATGGCCGTCACATTCTAAGCATTCCAGCAGGGCTCTCTGTACATCTCCCACAAAGGACAGGCCCTTAGCTATTACCAAACAATTTGCTTGACAAAAGGCAATACCTCCATGCAATTTGTAATTTAGCAAAGTGCCACTTCCCGTGTTCCAGAATTCAGGAGAGAAGAGAGAAAATGGTTCAAAAATAAGTGAGACTCTTACATTGCGGCCTGAAATGTTTAGCTCCCCAATACATAACTGCCTTATTGGAGATCTTTACGTTCATATAGCTAGACAACTCTGGGAAGATGCCATAAGCAGGATATGCCATAAGCTTTCAGTCTACTTCATCAGATGAATGAAGTGTTATGTTCCCTTCCACATGTGGGTATGGGAGGGAGCCATGATAAGTTTGCTAAGTCTTTCAGGTTCCAAAAGGCTCTTTTCGCTCCAAGAGACTACCGCTCTGGAATTTTTGACAACGGAGGCGTGCGTGCTATAGGTCTGGGATCGGCTACCTTTTTTTCAGCTGAGGACTGTGTTGCTTTGGGGGACAATCTGTCAGAGGCTGCCTATTCACAGTAGGTGGAGCCACACCATCTTTCTCCCCACAATCACCCTATGGGGTGTTGGCAGAGGGACAGTTCATTCTCACGAGAGATAGTCTAAACTGATTGCTTGCAGAGGGGCACTAAAATTAGGCTGAAGGCCACAGTCACTCAATTCTAGCATGGATAACTATTCTTTTTTCCCCACTCTAGAATTTTGTGATAACCAGAGTGTTGTCATGCTTCGTTTTTAGCTGCTTCAGCAAATTTTCTGTCAACAGTCCCGTTTTCCATGCGTTCGTATCAATCTTTTAACTTACTTACCTCCCTGATTGAGCAGCTTCTGGGGGCAGCTGTTCTCTTCCAATGTCTTTGCTGTCTGTTTAACATAAACATATATAGGTGAATTGTTGGTATGCAATATAATCCTAATGACAGTTTCCAGTATGTGGATGTTTAAGGTTTTGCAGAAAATGGACCCCATTCCAGGTCATGGCTTACCACTCCAATTGAATTCAGTAGTAATTAATTACAAATAAATCTGCAAAAGATCAGTTATCATTTTCGATTGGATTTAGAGTGCAATCAAATACATATCTACTCAGAAATAAGCACCACTTACTTCCATGCAAGGGTGTTTAGGTTTAAGGACTGCAGCTTTAATCATGGCAGTCTGGTTGAATCTGAAAGTATTTCCTTTTATTGAACATTTCCATAGTAAATGAAAACGACATTAGTGGGAACAATATTTTAATAATGCATAGAAGCTATAAATATTAGATCTATCTCATTTCTGCAGGCCTCCACAACAGTTGCTGTATGTTCGTTGGGAAGGTAGAGGCACTATCTTAACCACTCTACCAATTTTTCAATAAGGTTTAGTAGTGGTGGTTGTTTCTTTTTAAAAATTATAACAACCTGCCGGCACATATGGGAACGGCTGTAGCATAGTGATACAGCATCTGCTTTGCCCGCAGAAGGTTCCAGGTTCAACCTCTGGCATCTACAAGTGCAACTGGGAAGAACACCTGTCTGAAATCCTGCAGGATTGCTGTCAATCAACATAATAACTGGCAGCAAGTCAGGCAACCCTGAGCAAAATGAACCAATGGTCAGACTCTGGTTGTGAACGGGATCTGTTCTGGAGCCCCGTTCGCATCCTGAAGCAAACGCAACCCGTGTCTGTGCGTGCGCGTGTCTCAATTTGCCGCTTCCGCGCATGCACGTGACATCATTTTGAGCGCCTGCGCATGTGCAAGTGGCGAAACCTGGAAGTAACGCGTTCTGTTACTTCCGGGTCACCGCGGAGCGTAACCTGAAAATGCTCAACCTGAAGCATATTTAACCCAAGGTATGACTGTATAAGGCAGTTTCCAGTGTTCCTACTGCCCTTACCGCTCCCTATTTTAAAATGACTTAAAGTAAACATTTCAATATTTTTTAAAAAATACAAAGATAATATGCTACTAACTCTTCTTCCCCTCCTATTGTATAATTATTATTTATTTGATTTACAAACACGCCATAAAAACAGCTAAAAGCAGTTTTAAAAACAGTACAAGAAACAACTGTATTGTTTTAAAAGCTACGAGGCAGAGACTTTTTCTTCCTGCTGGAAAAGCTCATCCGTGTTCCATGTGGCAGACTTGAGGAAGGGTTCTGACATGGTGAGGAACTGACTCTGAGTTTCCTTTCATATTCTCTCCTTCCGTATGTACTTACACTTGATGCCACCTGGTTCCCTAAACCATATTATGGGTTGCCTTTAAAACTTTTACTCAGAGCACACCCACTCAAATGAATGGGCCAAATCAGCTATGGCCATTAATTTCAATGGTCCTGCTCTGAGAAAAAGTTAACTGACTACAACCCTATGCCTCTGTGGGTACTGGAATACTGCACAAGGAAAGTAACATAAGGAACTTAAAGGACATTGATGCAAACTGCCTTGAGTCTATTTGATGGGAGAGGTCTATAAATATAACCAATGTACAAACTTGTGGTGTTTGTTTGTTTGTATCTGTGCTTCACTCATGAAATTTGTCTCAGCTCTATCTTTGCAGAAGCTCCTTTGATCATAGCAGCCAACTCCTAGGGGCCTTTGCCCCCCCCAAATATTTGGGGCCGCCCCCCTCAATGGATGCGCATCACTATTCCAGTTGTGCCTGTGCACCGCATCATGTGATGCAAGACGGGGCTTACCTGCCCTCCTCCAGTACAGTGTTAAAGTTGGCACTTTTGCCATTGATCCAGATGAAAGAAGGGGCACTGTGCCAATCTTTCCACCTGTTAGGATTGAGGCACAAGAAGGCAGCACGACATTGGGGCGCTGCCTTGCTGGGAGACACAACCGTCGCTTTAAAACGTGGCAGAACTAGTGGCAAGTAGTTCCGCTGCCTACCGGCCCAAATTTGCATCTTTTGAAAAGAGGTGCGTTTGAGAGCTGCTACTTTAGCGTGGTCCAGGTCCTGCACCCCGGACTCCACGGACGTCTCTTTTCCTCCACACCACCTCCCCTCTTTAGCTCAAGCCTCTGCGGGTTGGGGGCATCGATCTTTCTATCATCCAACCCGCTCCCCCGCCGCATCCTTTTTTATTTTTTGCCCCCTCCCATGGCATCTACGCTCCAGAGCACTGCCTCTCTCGAGCAAGCACCTGGATCTTCTCGGGCTTCCTCGCCATCCTTCTCCGACTTCCCAGAAGCCCCGTCCATCATGCAAAGTGCAACCCAATCGCTTCCTTTGCAACCGCAACGGCGCCGGGGCCGCGGCCCCTTTAAGGCTCCAGGGAGAAGCGGCGTTCTTCGCCCTCTGTGACGCGCAGTGTTTTGCGTTCCAGTTGCCAGGGGGACTCCGGCGGGACATCAAAGGGGGCGGGATCTGCGTCTCATTCTCACGTCTGTGCAGAATGTCCCCCCTCTCTTTGCAGCCACATTCAAGTTGTGTTTGTGTTTAGCTTGCCGTTCTCTACACCCGCATCTATTTCATTTCCAAGTCTTGGGACAAACACTTTTCAGACACAACCCCCCCCCCCACTATTTGGCTTTATTATTATTACATTTGCACCTCACTTTTCCTACAAGGAGCGCATGGTTTTCCCCTTCCCCATCTGATCATCACAACAACCCTAAGAGATAGATAAGACTAAACCACTGAGCCTCTTGGGCTTGCTGATCAGAAGGTCGGCGGTTCATATCTGTGCAAGGGGGTGAGTTCTTGTTGCTCTGTCCCAGTTCCTGCCAACCTAGCAGTTTGAAAGCACACCAGTGCAAGTAGATAAATAGGTACCGCTGCAGTAGGAAGGTAAACGGCGTTTTTGTGCGCTCTGGCACTCGTCACGGTCCTCTGTGCGCCAATAGCGGTTTAGTCATGCTGGCCACATGACCCGGAAAACTGTGGACAAACACTGGCTCCCTCGGCATGAAAGCGAGATGAGCGCCTTAACGCCACAGTCGCCTTTGATTGGACTTAACCGTCCAGGGGTCCTTTACCTTACCTAGATTAGCCCTGTGAACTACCAGGCAGAGTGAGGATCTGACCTCATGTCTTCCAACTCCTAGGCCAACACCACAGCCACCCACCTCCCCCACACACTGAGGGTTATAGTATTGTGATCAACTCCCGCCCGGAAACCAATGTCCCCACTGTGGAAGGACGTATGGATCCAGAATTGGCCTCCACAGTCACTTACGGACTCATTGTTAAAACCGTGTTTATGGAAGACAATCTTACTTGGCTACGAGTGATCGCCAAAGAAGATTGTGGTAAACACATCACGGAATGGTAGTGGGTGTTTTTCCATCTACTACAATTCTGTTGGCTCCTTTTTTTTTTTTTACATAAGGATAGAGTAATCACTGCCAGCAGACTACATCTTTCATTGCACCACGGCAGCCTCAGGGGATGCAAGGACATATATATCTCCATTTTTTTCCTTGTCTCTTCCCACACACCAAGTTAGAGCAGAAAGAATTCCGCGAAGGATCTATCTTTAGCAGTTAGTTCTCAAACTTTTCTTTCCCCACAGAGCACTTGAAAATATCTGGAGCTCTCAATAGATTACTTAACTTTTTGTTCTGCAAATCAAAGCATGCCCATCACTCCTTTCTTAAAAACCATTTTTTCCCCTTCAATGCCACTGCCAGCATCATTGTCAAATACAGTGACATAGGGAAATCACCCCCCTCACAAGCCTAGGCTTTTGAAAAGCCCCCCCCCAACTGGCACAATTTTAGGAAAAAAATACTTTCTTGTCCTGATTAAGCTTCAGTTTGTTCACCCTTGTCCAGACTGTTACTGATGACAAACACCAGTTTAGAACAGAGACATTTTCCTTGGATTTGTGTGGAAAGGAGAAATAGAGCTGGGTGTGATATGCATGACACTGGCACACACCAAAACTCCCACCTGTTTCATGTAAATGTTAAATAGCGTGGGCCTTGGGGGACAGAACAGAACCCTAAGGTACCCGGCAGGCCAATGGGAAAGTCATTGCTCCCCTCCAGGAAGGAACAGAGCCACTGTCAAACAGGACCTCTTAAGTCCCATCCCAGCAAGGTGATTCAGAAGGATACCACAATCGATTGTGTTGAAAGCCACTGAGAGGTCCTGCAGAACCAACAGGGGCGCACTGTCCCCTGTCCAACTCACAGATAAAGCCACAACTATATAATTCATCAAAGCGGGGGAGGAGGAGGGAGACCACGTTACAGGACCTGCCAGATGCTTTAACAAGTTGTTTTCAAATTGTGCATGCATGTTAGCTACCAAACCGCAGAAACTTCACCACCTGAATGGAAAAATCAGTTTCTGTTCTATTCAGTAGACCGACATTTTCCTGCTAATTAGAGACTGTTCGACTTGGAAACATTTCTAAAGTTTCCAATCCGTCTTTACTAAGCTGCAAAGTTTTTTGTTTTTGCTATACAAAGAAGAGAGTGTACTCATAGTAACAAGATTAAGCATGTGAATAAAGGTAGGAAGATTGAAGGCGAAACATTATTATTATTATTATTGTTATTATTATTATTATTATTATTACAGAATGAATAGTGTCAATCTACTTCTCCTACTGAATTCAGTACACACCTGAGGAGTCACAACGGAATAAAATAGGTGGTTGCAATTAAAAATAAATAAATTCAGGTTAGCAACTTCCATTGAGAAGGCTTGGCTGAATGGGTAAGATGCACATGCTCAAGTTTCTTTGGAGATGATGTGGAAAAGGCTAGCGTGACCTAGAAAACGAGAGGCCTATTGCAAAGGTTTTTATATTCTCCTAGAAAATGCTGACCATGAACAGAGCAGTGATACCAACTTGAATAAAATATGGGGGGGTGCAGGTAAGCCCCACCCCGCATAATTGATCACAAGACACGGTACATGCACACCATTTGAATGGCAATGAATGTCCATCGTTTTTTGGGGGGGGGAAGGGGCCTGGAACTTGTTTTTCCTCCTGACTTGGCCATTTTGGCTGGGGCTGATGGGAATTGGAGTCCAACATCATCTGTAGCCCCAGCCTTCGTTTGGCCAACAATTTGCTGCAACATCTCTCCCAACATTTTATTATGCGTCAGCATAAAAATTATCAATAAAAATTATCTTATATTCACAAAGTTGGCAAAACTTAATAGACTGCCTGGGGTAGGGGGGCTAAATTAGGGGACTCTTTGCAATTGCATTTATACACTTCTTAAAAAATATCAGTATTTTATAAAGTATAGTGATTCTCAAGGAAGAGAGAGAGCTTTTCCTGCCTTTTAAAAGAAACATTTTGCATTCTCAATATTTATGTAATCATATCAATACATTCACTTGATTCTTTCTTTGTTGCCCCTGAACGGTGCTAGGATTGAGATATCGCACACAAAGCTTTAGCCTGATACAGCATTAGTCATTTCCAGAATTCGGCATTAAGAAGTCAGCAATAACATACATTCAAATTCAGTTTGTATGTAAAGAATTTTTTGGGCAATGTGTTTGTTACTATGGGGCGACCCCCTTCCTCCGTCAGCCAGTCAGCTTTGTTCATAATACCATTTCCTGTTCTCAGTACGATCTGCCAACTTCCCTGCTTGCTCAGACAGTCCTGGTCTGTGGACACTGCCCAGGAAGTTATTGCCGTTCTTTTCTCATGCCGTAGGATGTGCTCAGATATGTAAGTGAGGAACTCTACATGGGTATGTCCAGAAGGCGATATAATCCACAGACACCTCCATGTTCATCCCTCTGGACCCCTGAGCAGAGAAATACAAAAACACCATCCTAGGAAGTGACAGCTGGAACCACTGCTGTGCTAGCAAGAGTCTGCTTTCAATATCCTGGTGAGATTACTTTCGGAATGTACAGTAGCTATTCTAGGGACACTTGTGTCATAATTTAAAGGTTCCCGTGCCAACAGAGTTCTAGGAATTAAGGTCTTGCAATGCCAGCGATCCAGTAACTCTCCTCTTGGGAAATCTCTTCCTCTCGGGCACAGAGAGTGGTATATTAAAATGCAAGCCCTAAAAGGTCTGTTACCCCCACCCTCACACCCAGCATGGGCATCAACGCTGCCATTTAATCTCGGCTCTTTGAATGGCGTGAACATTCTCAACAGTTCACAAGTGCAAACCACCTCTCTAAGTTTGTTAAGTATAGACATTCCGCTGCCGGGCAGAGCAGATGCTCAATACGGCCACTTACCAAATGCTCTGCAGACGACCCAGACTTACATTTTAGTGCAAAATTAGGCTTTGGTTGATGGAGCCAATAGTCTCGAGACACGGTCTGAACTTGGTTGGTGAATGCTAATGCGATGAGGACAGGTTTAGAAATTGCATCGAGGCTGATGGTCAGAGCAGAGATGGACAAACGTGTAGATCCCAAGAAGCAGAGGAAAGGCATTGTCACACCATGTCCTTAAAGCTCTTTCATAACAGAGCAAAGGTAAAGGTAAAGGGACCCCTGACCATTAGGTCCAGTCGTGGCCGACTCTGGGGTTGCGGCGCTCATTTCGCTTTGTTGGCCGAGGGAGCCAGCGTACAGCTTCCGGGTCATGTGGCCAGCATGTCTAAGCCACTTCTGGCAAACCAGAGCAGCGCATGGAAACACCGTTTACCTTCCTGCCGGAGCGCTACCTATTTATCTACTTGCACTTGGACGTGCTTTCGAACTGCTAGGTGGGCAGGAGCTGGGACAGAGCAACGGGAGCTCACACCGTCGCGGGGATTTGAACCACCAACCTTCTGATCGGCAAGTCCTAGGCTCTGTGGTTTAGCCCACAGCGCCACCCACGTCCCTTTCATAACAGAGTACTTCTCCCAAAGCTTTCTGCTCCACCAATGATGTACCAAAACGGTTGCATACTAGTGATTTGAAGCATTTTTCGGAGACACCGTAGCTCGGGCAGAGCACACACCCCACATTCATATGAACCTGGGTTCAACCCTTGTATCTCCAGTTTTCAAAGACGTAGGAGTAGCAGAGTTGGAGAAAATTCTCCTTTCGGCCTTGGAGAGCTGCTATCTGGGAAAGTACACAATACTGATTTAAATTAGCCAGTATTCTGACTCTAAGGCAGCACTGTATTTTCAGTAGACACACACTGATGATCTGGGCTACAGAGGAATGGTTATCTACACCTTGCCCATCAAGGAAAGTCAGAACAAAATTTGTTCTATAAAGCTGGAAATCTCAAGCAACTGCTGAGCAATTCATTCAAGGCTCAGGCCAAAACATCTGAAATTCCTTGCTTCCTCTGAGCAAGAAGTGCCTACAAACATTTGCAGGTTCTACGGCACTCAGTGCATCTAGTGACAACAGTTATTGTGGAAAGCAGAAAAGGTACAGGGCCCTAGGTTATTAGAGGAAACTCAATTAGTGTTGGGGGAGGGGATGAAAACTGGCAGGCACCCATGGGAGGTGGAACAGTGCGCTGCCCAACACCCATGCGCTGTTCTGAGAAGCCATACAACTCTTTAAGTTTACAACACAGGCACAAGTTCAGTACTGGGTCTAGTGCAAGTTAATATGCATTTGCTGTAGTATGAAAGGTCAGAAACATACTGAAAATATGGTGCTGCCTTAGAGTCAGAATACTGGCTAATTTAAATCAGTATTGTGTACTTTCCCAGATAGCAGCTCTGCAAGGCTGAAAGGATTCTCCCTAACTCTGCTAATCATACGTCTTTGAAAACTGGAGATACCAGGGATAAACCCAGGCTCATGTGAATGTGGAGTGTGTGCTCTGCCCGTAAGTCAAAGTGTCTCCGGAAATTTTTTTCAAATCACTTGGGAAGACAGGCGAACTAATGCCAGTGTACTGGAAGAAGCTCACCAGTGTTGAAGCAATGATGCTTCAACATCAACTTTGTTGGACTGGTCATGTTGTGTGCATACCTGATGATCGTCTTCCAAAGCAACTACTCTATTCCAAACTTAAAAATGGAAAGCGTAATGCTGGTGGTCAACAAAAGAGGTTTAAAGACTCTCTCAAGGCAAATCTAAAACAATGTAGTATAAACACCGACAACTGGGAGACACTGGCCTGCGAGCGCTCCAGTTGTAGAACAGTCTTTACCAAAGGTGCCATGGGCTTTGAAGATGCTCGAACTCAGGACGAAAGGGAGAAACGTGCTAAGAGGAAGGAACACTTGGCAAATCCACACCGTGATCAACTCCCACCCGGAAACCTATGTTCCCACTGTGGAAGGACGTGTGGATCCAGAATCGTCCTCCACAGTCACTCACACACTCAGTGTTAAAACCGTGTTTATGGAAGACAATCTTACTTGGCTACGAGGGATTGCTGAAGAAGGTATGAAGGATGCGCAAATGCTTTTCCAGACAGCCCATGGACATTATTTTTGCAAAATATTTATTTAAAAAACTAGAGTAAATATGGCAACAACAGGAAACTTAGATAGCAAAGAACATAAACAAGACGAATCGGCACATCGCTTTCCCTTGTGTTATTTGAAAATAGCTTTTACAATGTTAATGTCAAGTACGCCAAACATCCTGGGTATATTTATAGGTGGGACCTATTTTTAAAACTGCTCAAAACACATCTTGTTTTTTGCCACTACGTTAAGTTAGCAGCTTCCACAAAATGTTGAGCCTCTTCAGCTCTTGCTGAACTGGATGGATGAAGAGGGTCAAACATTTTGCAGGTGTATGGAAACTCTTTCTTTTTTGGAAGGCGGGGGGGGGGGGACTCTGTTGGGAAGAAAAAGGACAAAACAGCAACAGCAAGACCAACCAGATGACAGTGGTACCACCTGTTAAGTATGTGAAACTGCTGTGTGCAAAAGAACATGCCTGAAACATGTTGTGTACCACCAAGGCTTCAGCAACTTCCTGCATCACTAAAAAGTGATACTACTGTACTCCAATTTCTCTCTCTTTTGTTCTTTTAGAAGGCCAATCACTGAGATCATCAAGAGAAGCAGATTCGTGCGGCTACACACACAAATGCAGCAGAATAAGCTAGTAAAATTTCAGATTGCAGGTGATAAACCACGTTTCTAAAAGGTCCCACACTCAGACGTTAAAAAGTCCTGGCAAATGAGAACACTACTATAATAGGGAGATGCTGTGCTAGAACAGGAAGTTATAAGGGTTGTTGTTTTTAAGTGCCCCTCTTGCCGTCTGAAGGAGCACAATGCACTCAAACACCTAAGGAGCCCACCTCCCACATTCTGCATGTGCAAACTGCCTCTTTAAGTCCATTCCGCTGCTTCTCTTCCGATTCCATTATGTTTAAAAAAGGTTTTGCTTGTCAAGAAAAGGGATTTGCCTTCACCTTTTAAAACCTTAAATAATGCTATTTCTTTAATAAACAAATCTCCTCCCTTCCTTTCAGATTAACAGGATAAAATCATCTTAACTGTCCTGTTAACTGTGCTTTAAAAACTCTGCGGTACAGACAGGTGGCGGCGGCAGTGAAGGAGAGAATGAGGGTAGAAAACGGCCGGTTAAGAAAGAACCCTAAAGTCCCCTTCGGGCATCCCCCGCTCACACGATTAACAATTACACAGGTCCCACATCATCGGGGAGCCTGCGCATGTGGAGTTGCCTCCCTGGCACGAACATGTGGATGGTGGTGCTGCAATGACCAGGGTACGTGTGTGCCAGGGGGCTGGGGCCCTGTTCTCCCCTCATGCGATTGTTAATAGGGTGTGAGGGAACACCTGAAGAGGGCTACAGTGGAACACCATAAAAATAAAAACAGTCAGTGAAACGAAAGACAACATGGTCTCAATAATTACATAGAAATATCACGGACAACACGTAGAAATAGTCACATTGATCCCGAGGTTCCCATTGTCTGCAAAAAGGTGTGCTATGGCAGTGTCGAAAACAAGGCAGTCGCAGTTCATAATGGCCGCCGCCACCCCGTCGTGGATGGAGCGAGGGGTCGCCTCCCAAGTCAGCCTCCGCCGGTTGCCGTTCAGTTCGAGTCTGTACGCAAAGTTCTCTGCCTGTTTGCGGGTGCCGATGAGCAGGACGATGGCAAAGAACTGCTGGTGGCCCTCGTACTTCTCCTGCTTCTCCAGAACCAGCATGAAGTGGTGGCCAAAGCAGGACTGCATCATCACCCAGTCCACGGCCCCCGGCAAGTTAATGTCCGTGGCGAGGAAGACGATGTCCTCCCCTTGTAGGGTGGTGATGCTCTTGTGGGCGTGCATGAGGTGCGACATGACGGCTTCCAGCGAGCCCTGCCACTTACACGAGGCGCCGGGGCACGGGCAGGAGTAAGGGCGGTATTCGCAAATGTCTTCATGCTCCGGTTTTTCTGTATGGTGGAGTGTCAGGGAGCAGCCTGTCGTGGCATACTGGAAGGAGACAAAAAATAAAATCAAGGGTGGGAAGCACGGCTATAAAGCAGAATCGGCGGCTTGCTGCTTGATTTTGGTTTTCAGGGATGAAATCAAATGCACTGAAATACCCTGAAACTAGATCTTGCCTTATAATGCACAAACCAAACATTTACGTTTTTTGAATGTAATAGCTGGTCTAAACCATGGCTACCCTCCACCAAATGCCAAGATTACAGGGAACCAGACAGAGGGCCTTCTCGGTAGTGGCACCTGCCCTGTGGAACGCCCTCCCTTCAGATGTGAAGGAAATAAGCAGCTATCTTATCTTTAAAAGGCATCTGAAGGCAGCCCTGTTTAGGGAAGTTTTTAATATTTAATGCTGTATTGTTTTTAACACTCGATTGGGAGCCACCCAGAGTGGTTGAGGAAACTCAGCCAGATGGGCGGGGTATAAATAATAATTTGTTGTTGTTGTTGTTATTGTTGTTGTTGTTGTTGTTGTTATTTCTGGATGCCATGTTGAAGACTTGTAACAAAGGTGAGGCTGTGAATTATTATTTCAACCGCATTGCTTTCTCCTGACCTTTTGAGTTTCCCCACCACCTACCCTCTGATCCTTTTTCACTAGATATGCTAGAGGTTCAACGTGTGGCCTTCTGTCTCCAATGTATGTGCTTTGACCTCAATCTGTGGTACCCTCCACAAGTCTAAAAGCGTGCGACAGGGGAAGGGAATGCCACACAAGGCTTGCTGGTTTGGGAGGGCATGAGCCTCGTGCCATGAATGACTTTAGAATTTTAATTCACGAGCAGAGACCGCTTGCTAACGAAGGTTGCGATATCGGTGGGTGTGCGATTACATGAAATTACAACTGTTTTTAATTCAAAGTAAGTGGCAGTTTAAAGACTCCATCTGTTTTTATGGCAAACGTTTAACAGAGCAACAGACTCGACCGATTTCTCAGGCGAAAGCAACTGCCAAAAATTTAGCTCCTCCAGCGACTCCCGTTGCAGCCATCAACTTCACACAAGCGCCGCAGAGCGCAATTAATTTTTAACAACTACTCTGAAATGTTTCACAAGGTCCAGCGCACAGCACCCAATAGTCAACTTTTCAAAAATAAAAACCACATTTGGCCTAAATTCAGATTTAAAAGCCTCACTTGCTGAATGGCATGATACATAAATCACTCTCAGATATAGATATATTAAGGAAAGGTCAGTGATGGTGTCTGTTACTGAACTTGGTGGTCTGAGAGTTGTTAGGAGACCTCCATTCCCCTCCCAGAGCTATAATGCCCAGAGTGGTTTAACCATCAATCCTTCTTCCCATAAAACTCTGGGAATTGTAGCTCTGCGAGGGGATTAAAGGCTTCCTAACAACTCTCCACATCCTTAACAAACTACAGTTCCCAGGATTAGCTACCAACCCGCTTCCAGGCCCAATTTAAGACAAAAACAACAACAATTTACCCCGCCCATCTGGCTGGGATTCCCCAGCCACTTTGGGCGGCTTCCAACAAAGATTAAAAATGCATTAAAATGTCACACATTAAAAATTTCCCTAAACAGAGCTGCCTTCAGATGTCTTCTAAATGTCAGGTTTATCTCTTTGACATCTGGTGGGAGGGCATTCCACAGGGCAGGCGCCACTACCGAGAAGGCCCTCTGCCTGGTTCCCTGTAGCTTTGCTTCTCGCAGTGAGGGAATCGCCAGAAGGCGCTCGGCGCTGGACCTCAGTATCCAGGCAGAACGATGGGGCTGGAGACACTCCTTCAGGTATAGTGGGCCGAGGCCGTTTAGGGCTTTAAAGGTCAACACCAACACTTTGATGCTCATGCTAGCATTTAAAACCCTAAACAACTTAGGCCCTAAATATGTGGAAGGTTGCATCCTTCCCTGCAGATCATCCAGAGTGTCGAGATCAGCAGAGGGTGGCCCTCTGGGTAGTTCCACCTTCCTCAGAAGCTCAGTGCATTGGGGGTGGCCCAGAAGAGGGCATTCTTTGTGGTAGCCCCCAAATTCCCTCTCCTCAGATGAAGCCTGGCTTTTGGTAAATGCTGAAGGTGCACTTCTATACGCTGGTCTCTGACACTTGAGATGTGTGTTTTCAGGGCCCAGCCTATTCTTGTGATTGTAATCTGTGCTAACTGTTTTTAATTCTGAATTTGAAGGACGTCCGTTTTCTTACCTAGGCATTCACCTGCAATATGGGAATAATAATGCTGACCTATCTTACAGGGTTGTTGTAAAAATGACTCTTTGTGTGTTTGTGTGCAGTGGTTTGAGCACCTGAAATAAACTCATTATTGTTGTTGTTATCATACCATGTTATATTATGTCCAGTTCTTTCTAACCTAGTGGTTCTCATTCCATCCCACATTCAGATGCACCATAATTGCACCCCAGCATTTCCCACTGAGCTTTGTCAGCTAAACAGCATTAGTAATTGTGCCATATATGAAAATCACATTAACTTTGCTGATGCTGCTAAGGATAATATTACAAAGCTCAACACTAACCTATGTTAACAAAAAGGTGAGAGGCATTATTATTATTAATAATTTGCTTCTTGACAATTTCCTGAGATGTCCACTCCTGTGTGTACAACATGCTACATCTCAGTTTGGAACAAGGTGAGCAGATGGGATTTTTTGATCCTGCAAACTCCATGGCAAAGCACGGAAAGGACCGGCCAGTAGGTGAGAACATGTCACTCAGCTCTTGTGTAGTGTTTGCTTGCTGCACAGAAAATCCCCCAAACTCAACAGCTTCAAAGGCACACACAGACCCATAAGAAGTTGTGGCAAGCTTGTTAATGTATAAAAATATTACACAAGGTAAAAGGTAAAGGGACCCCTGACCATTAGGTCCAGTCATGGCTGACTCTGGGGTTGTGGCGCTCATCTCACTTTACTGGCCGAGGGAGCCGGCGTACAGCTTCCAAGTCATGTGGCCAGCATGACTAAGCCACTTCTGGCGAACCAGAGCAGCGCACGGAAATGCCATTTACCTTCCTGCTGGAGTGGTACCTATTTATCTACTTGTACTTTGATGTGCTTTCGAACTGTTAGGTTGGCGGGAGCAGGGACCGAACAATGGAAGCTCACCCCGTTGCGGGGATTTGAACCACTGACCTTCTGATCGGCAAGTCCTAGGCTCTGTGGTTTAACCCACAGCGCCACCGGCGTCCCATTACACAAGGTACAAAAGGTTAAAAGCACAGAAACAGAAGACTTGTATGAACCACTAGACTTGGGGAATTCTTTCGGGGGAACTCCTATGGGGCCAAATTATCATTGCCAAGATAGATAACTTTTCAAGTTTCTAGACCACGTGGTTGCAATGGAAAAAATTATTTAGCATTTAAATGACAGATGAGAAACAGGCTTTCCCACCTCCAGACGCTTTCGACCCATTCTCTCTCCCACCCAGCTCTTTTATAGATTTCCCCTCCGCCCTCGTTTCATTATTTCTAAATGGTAAAGTGACGGGGAAATCCGAACGATGCAAATTAAGTGTTTTAAGAATATCCACTTGTGAATAATGTATTGTGGGCATAACGTTTCAATTTCTGTGGAATACAATTCTTTTGGCCCAAGACACACACACACACACACACACACACACACACACACAGCCTAGATTACGAATCTTATCCTACCCCATTTATCAACAGTTTTAAGAGATTCTTTTACAGCCTGGTCAGTGAGCTTTGGAAGCACACACTGTAAAGTCCCCCTGCAGAGAGAGGGAGGCACATGCTGCTGCAGAGAACCTGGCGGGTATCACATACGATATATGTGCAAAAATGAAAGCACAGCAAACTGCAGCAGCCTGCCCGGCCCGCCAGATGGTACCACAGACAGGAACCTTCTGTATTGCAGCAATGTGCTATTGCTAATAATACACAACTGAAACGACCTGCTTTGATGTCACACCCTTTATCAATTCATTATTGCAGCGGGTAATTGTGGCAGTGATTGTGACGTGACTCATCTGCATAGAAGGCTTGATCTAGATAAAGATGTCTAGACAGACCTTTTAGGTTAGACAAACCAAGGGGCCCATTAAGAGTTTGTGGGCTGTGGTTTTCTTGGGAGACACTGGTGTCGGGGTGATGAGAGAAGAGAATCACAGCATCTGTGGGGGGGGGGAGGGCAGGAGAAATACGAAGTAGAAATGAACAGGTCCGTGTGCTTGGGACATGGACAAGAGTTGCCTCTGAGGGCACATCTACATTTCTGGGGGCGGGCAAAATTTCTGCGCATTCTTGCATCTGCCACAGCCAGACAGCAAAGCAGCAGCATTTGAAATGGTGCCAAGCCTCTTACACAAAGGTGGGGAGCATTCGAGCGGCAGAAACCAAGAACCCAGCACATTAGTTCGATGGTACCCAGGGACATGTTCATTCTTGCCCCATTTATGCCTGGCTGCCTCTAACTATGCATAACAGCCAATGTTTTATTGTGGAAGTCTCTCGTTTCTTTTGGGTACGTCCACAACACATCTCTAAAAAGCTGTGCGCTGGAAACTTTACTTTGAACTACCTTATATCATAACACGTAAACATTACCAGTGTTTTTTTCTGGGCATAGAAGAGAAGAGTGGGAAGATTGTGATTATATCACCCACAACTGGCCTATTTGCACAAGCAACGCAGGAGCCCACATTTAGAGATACAGTGTTTTAGGGGCATAAGTGAGGCCCCTTAATCACTGTCTTTTTTAAAAAAATAATATTTATTACTTTCCAACAATTTAAACACTACAAAGGAAAAAAAGAAAATTAAACAAAACAATACAATACAAAACCAAAGACACTACATAACACTAACACTAAACTAACAAAACAAAACAAAACCAATTTAAGACACATTAAACAATTTCAATATCTTATCTTTCATTCACTTGTTTCAACGACTTCCTCGCACCTCCCTTTTTGTATTCCACTTCAATTAATTGTTTCAGCAAATCCTTTCCCTCTTCCTCTGTTTTCTGTCCTGTAATTATCTTAACATATTCTAACCTTATTTTTTCCCTTTAATACATTAATAATCTATTTGTACTTAATTCCTTATAACAGTTCTACTAAAGCCATATAACTTCATTCCAACATTTTTCTAACATTCATTGATTTTACGATATTTCTGTAAATAGTCTTTAAACTTTTTCCAGTCTTCTTCCACCGACTCTTCTCCCTGGTCTCGGATTCTGCCAGTCATTTCCGCCAGTTCCAGGCCCCTTAATCGCTGTCAGTGTCCCTGAGGGCGCATCCCACCCCCTGATACCACTAACTATTCTGGGGTGCAGCTCTTGGATTGCAAGGCAAAATCGTTTGGAGGTGGGCAAATGCCTTGACCTAGCCCAGATCTCACTGGAAAATGCCAAGGGGGGGGGGTAAGAAGTACAAGACAGGACCTTGCATCTCACATGAATCCCTGGCCTGCTGGCAGCTGGATACAAAAACCTTGTTACCGAAACTAGCTCCGAAGCCCCCCAAAGTTGAAGGTGGAAAGCTTTTAGATCCTGTTAACATCGATGATCTATTTCACCAACTTGGCTCTTTTCAATTATTCCAAGTTTCCCTCCGAGATGCATCGTAAGCCGCGCCGCACCACCCCCGGCAATCACCGTTAACTGCAGTCTCAGCAGCCGTATAGGTCAGCACATGCTGAGCTGGGCACATAGCTAATTGCTTGCTTATATTATTAGTTTTGCATTTGTGAAATACTGTTCCCTTACACTACGGTTTTGCTATCGGTTCTAAAATGCAGAAGTTGTCTTCGGCAGTTAACTCACTTAGGTCTGAGCAGACGGCAGGACTGCACCCTGCAAGCAAAGATTTTCCATTTGCAGAATCCAGTTACCGTGAGCATTTCGACCAAAGATAATTTCTAGGTTCCCATCACAGCTACAAAGGGCCAGACGCTAAGTGTCAGCAAAAATGGCTGGTGAAATATCGGAAACCAGAGGAAAACTGAACTGCTGGAAGCAGAACCGTGCAAAGTGAGCACATGTATATACGCTTTTTGAGCAAGTCTATTAAGGTTAAGGGTGGCGCTGTGGTCTAAACCACTGAGCCTATGGCTTGCTGATTGGAAGGTCGGCGGTTTGAATCCCCACAACAGGGTGAGCTCCCGTTGCTCGGTCCCAGCTCCTGCCAACGGCGTTTCCGTGCGCTGCTCTGGTTTCGCCAGAAGCGGCTTAGTCATGCTGGCCACATGACCCGGAAAAACTGTCTGGGGACAAACGTAGGCTCCCTCAGGCAGTAAAGCGAGATGAGCGTTGCAACCCCAGTCGTTCATGACTGGACTTAACGGTCAGGGGTCCTTTACCTTTACCTAGTAAGGTTAACAGGGAGCTGCTTTGAAGACGGACTGCAAACTATAGTTTGTAGTTAACTCCTGGTCAGCACTAACCAAAGTTTGCATGAATTTGGAACTGAAGGCAAAGTATGTTTAGAACAGCCTTCCCCAACCTGGTGCCCTTCACAGAGCTGTCTTTGGTGGGGCTGAAAGGAGCTGCAGTCTGGAAGGAACCAGGTTCAGGAAAGCTGATGGAGAACACGTCCGGAAATGGATGAGGGAATCTGCATTTATGAGAAATAATGGGGATGCCTGATTCTCCAAATTGTGTTTGTAGCATTGGAATTTGCAATCAAGCCAAGGCACCATTTCCTTAAAAAGAAAAAAGAAACACTATTTTTGGAGCAGATACAACTAACATCACATAAATGTTTCGATTGAAATTATTAAAAGGGTTTCTCTGAGCAATGCAATCTGATTTTAATTTTTAAGATGCTTCATTTTGGTTGGTGGGAAATTAAGCACGATCGCTGCTAGGCTTTTCTAAGTTTCTGCTTTTGCTGCCTTACACTGTGTTACAATACTGTGGTTTTGTATTTTGCATTGCAGTTTAAAAGTAAGTTATTTTTAAAAATGAAAGGAGGAAAAAACACACACACCAAAGAAACAAGTCCCAGCCATTCATAATCTTCTAGGTAGTTCCCCCTCTCACTGAAGAAAATTTTCAGTTAAAGCTAACAATAGATTGGAACAATCTGCACCTGGCGAACAATAGCAATAATCAGCAGATCTGGGCATGCCCAAGCCGCTGCTCAGAGACCGAGTGGATGAAGAACAGAAAAGATCGAAGAGGAGGGGTTAGAGTATCAGGACTCAAGAGTCAGTGGCAAGTTCAGAATCAGAACTGAGGTCCTGCACAGCCATCAACAATCTAAGCAAAGATCCAATGGAGGAGTCATAGACTGGGGCCGCAAGTGCAATGGGTACCCTCCATATATTCTCCCAACTCCCATCAGCCTTACCCAGCTTGGCCAATGGCCAGGAATTATGGGAGAGCATTAAACTGGCTAACCTGAGATACAGTATTCAAGGCACATAGTAAACTCCAGCCGCAGAGGAAGTGATAAGAAGTTGATGGGCAAATGTCAGATCAAAGGCAGCATCAGGAATAAGCAGTGGCCAACAATAAAAAGGAAGACCAAAATCAATTGCAGCCAATGCCGAAATGGAATAGCATAGGCACAGGAAGGCTATGACCACTCTATCTTTTTCAAGCAGCTAAAAAGCCTGGTGGCGGCTGCAGTGGGTGCTATGCGCATTCAAAACAGGGCCAGAAATGCGCCATGAAGACTATACAGAAAAAGGTGGTTGCAACACATCCTTCACAATATCTCTGTGAGGATGCTATGGGGGGGGGGGTTGTGTCAGCAATCTTGTTTTCCTATATACAATATTCCTAGGAGGAATGTTGTTTCATCCCATCCCAACACTCTCAGGCTTATCCAGCCATATTTTGAACGCCAGCAGCAAAGTTTCCAGCTGTTCGGAGTAGTTATTACCTGCAAAACAATATAAAAATACCGTATTTTACCTTCTATAAGACGCCCCCCCCCATGTATAAGATGCCCCTTATTTCGGGAGACTCCAAATTAAGAAAACATCCCTCAGCACTAACTGTGTATAAGATGAGCCCCAATTGTAAACCTAATTTTTTGGTAAAAAACCCCATGTCTTATACACGAAAAAATACAGTATATATTAATAGGCAGCCCCCAAACCACCTCCTAAGTACTTTTTCCAATTTTTTAAAAAGAAATATCCCCATTAATATGGAAACGAAACGAACACGTAAAGATGACATGAGCTGATGCCTCCATACCTAACTGCAGCTTCCATATGTATAAGGGGAGTAAGTATTCAGGTTGCACCTGGACAACGGGAGTGTCAGTAGTCCAATCTGAACACTCATTTACCATCAACAAGAGTCTTGGGTTTTGCAGAGCACTCTCTGCTCCTCCCTCCACCTTGCTGATAACGTCATCTATGACATGGGTGCTCCATGCAATTCTCTCGCATGAAGGCCAGGTGTAGATAAATGACAGCTGCGTTTGCTTGAACAGTGGAAATTCAGGTATTTCCACTATGATCTGCTATACTGTATTCCAGTCTTGTTCCTAAGAGGCACCCACACTGTGTGGCAGATTAGGATAAAAGAGCCAGTGGCTTCAGAGTTGTGCAGGGACACAACTGTAAATACTAATAAATAGTATTTATTAGTGTAGAACTGTAAATAATAAATACCTCTTTGGCTAATTGACATCAATGCCCTTTAAAAATGTGTTGTGAAAGGGGATTATTGGGCTCTGCCTGCTTGCCCGTGAGCAGGGGGAGTGCTGGGACTGTCTCAGCTGGGGAGGGGAAGCCAAACAAACTGCGTTGTCCTAGCCCAGCGAGCGCCTGGGTGCAACGGCCTCAGTTCCTGAGGTGAGAGCTGGGGAAGTTTCACCAGGGGAATGCAGCTTGCTTTTTCGTCATTGTGGTACATCACCAAACGGTGATGTTTGGCTGGCAACACACCGCAATGTTGAAAAGCTGATATCGCCCAGCCCTAGCTGGGACAATCAGTGCCGACTACTGATGCTGTGGGTTAAACCACAGAGCCTAGGACTTGCCGATCAGAAGGTTGGCGGTTCGAATCCCCGCGATGAGGTGAGCTCCCGTTGCTCAGTCCCTGCTCCTGCCAACCTAGCAGTTCGAAAGCACATCAACGTACAAGTAGATAAATAGGTACCGCTCCGGCGGGAAGATAAACGGCGTTTCTGTGCGCTGCTCTGGTTTTCCAGAAGCGGCTTAGTCATGCTGGCCACATGACATGGAAGCTGTACGCCGGCTCCCTCGGCCAATAAAGCGAGATGAGCGCCGCATCCCCAGAGTCGGTCGCGACTGGACCTAATGGTCAGGGGTCCCTTTACCTTACTATTTCATTTGTATTCTTTGCTGCTCTTAAGCAACACCACCAGATTCATGCAAAAGAAGTGCAATTCCTTATCAACCTGGTCTGCTGCAATCCGGGGTCTCGCTCCAAATCCTACCTAGCAACCTCCATTCTAAAGAACCCAAACCCCAGCCTTGTAATTAACAGCCCCAGGCTTGTTCCCAACTCATTCATTAAAATCAATCAAAGAACTAAAAATAGAACTGGTTCCCGTCCCTCCCCATCATATTTGTCATCAGCGATTCTAGAAAACAAACCTTGATCCTGCCTCTTATCATGCCTTTTAAGTCTTATTTGATCATTATAAAACAGGCGCGAGCATCTATTAATGCAGTCAGACAATGGCTAGTCAGAGGCAGGGAAGCAGCAAGCTATTGATTCATTTTGATATTATTTTGAGAGGAACAAAAGGTGAACTAGCTTTGCATCACTGAGACCAACAAAGTAAAATAGTATGCTCGGAGAAAGGGGAAAAATTAATGAAGCGAGGCTACTAGTGACTGGGATTAAAAGCACACACAGCATGTGCATTTCTGCTATTTAAAGAATTGGCCACC
Organism: Podarcis melisellensis; assembly: GCF_964234715.1. Classification (NCBI taxonomy): domain Eukaryota; kingdom Metazoa; phylum Chordata; class Lepidosauria; order Squamata; family Lacertidae; genus Podarcis; species Podarcis melisellensis. Next base: position 24,128,732 of record NC_138537.1, on the reverse strand, counting down.
ATCAGGTCTCTCATGACCTCAGCTCCTAACAAGACAACAGCCGCACGCTAGTAAATGTCTGCTTGCCATAAACCATGCAAATGTCTTCTCTAAATATCTAAAGCTGCCTAATACATTGAGTAGTTGTCCCCAGGCCAGTCAGGAGAAGTTGACATCTTTCCCCTTCCTTTCCTATTCTCCAAAAGCAGAATTTGGAGATTACAGAGCAATGTTAATAACAACCAACGACCAGGAAGGTTAGTATGAGACACTAACACACTCGTGAAGAGCAATAATATACCCATTTTACAGACAATTCCACTATGTATCAGATGTCAGTGGTTTGCCACAATATGAAGGAATTTGCAGAGAGGATATTCAAAGCCTTCTGTTCCATACTCTCTGTCAACATGAAAGCTGTCGCTCTAGGAAGGAAGAAAGGAGCCCACTTTTGCCCGAGTACAGTCATACCTCTAGTTGCGTTAGGTTCATGTTGCGGATTTTTGGGTTGCAAATGTGGCAAAGTGTATACTTCCGGGTTTTGCTGCGTGCACAGAAGCGTTCTATGTGCTTTGCGCAGGAGCACTCTATTGCGTCACGCACATGCACAGAAGCGGTGCACTACTTATGGACTTTTCGTGGTGCGAACGGCACCCCGGAATAGAACGTGTCCGTAAGTAGAGGTACCACTGTAGCAGGAGCGGAAAAGGTGAGGAGTGGGACAAATTGAAAAGCATGGGAGAGAAAGCAAAGTGGCCAATTCCATCCCTAACTTAGCCAGAAGTCAAATAACACTGGCTATACCAATTCTGCACATTCCTCTAGGTCAGAGGAACAGGGCGGGTAACAATTCTGGCCAATCCAGTCGCTAACCCAGATCTTCGATAAATGAATAATCTAATAAATGCCCTTTTCTCAGCACTGTGCAAGCAACTCTGCAGAAAACTTAGACACTGGGGGGGGGGGGACATAATCCAGCAAAGGCACTGTTTGTGTGAAAAGAGGATTAGTCAAGCACAGGGGTCAGCAAACTTTTTCAGCCATGGGCCGGTCCACCGTCCCTCAGACCATGTGGGGGGCTGGACTATATTTTTGGGGGGGCGGGAGAACGAATTCCTATGCACCGCGTTTTAAATAAAAGCACACATTCTACTCATGTAAAAACACTAGGCAGGCCCCACAAATAACCCAGAGATGCATTTAAAAGGACACATTCTACTCATGTAAAAACATGCTGATTAAGAAGGCGATTGGGCCGGATCCGGCCCCCGGGCCTTAGGTTGCCCACCCCTGGTCAAGCAGGTTAGTTTTGCACTTCCACGAAGTTACTTAGGCTGCCACCCTAACCCACTCTACCTGGGAGTAAGCCCCACTGAAGTCACCAGGGCTTACTTCTGAGTAACACTTGAACTGTCATTGGAAAACTTTTCTTTTTCATGCCCTCTATTCCTCCCTCTCACCCTAGCTATCACTCATGCCACCCATTCTTGGAACAAAACCAAGACACTACTGTACAGCCCATTAAAATCAATAGCAGCTTTGCCATCGATTTCAGTGGGAAATGGACTGTTTACATGTTGGAGGGGTGGGGGAAAGAGAAATCCATTAAGCAATTTCCCCTTCCAGCTGCCAAACAAACCTGCGGTTGCTTGTTTTGGATTAGCAAAGCCTCCCCATAATCACAGATGATAATATTCCCCTATCATAGGAGCAATGACAATTAAATTGCAAAGGCAACCCTTACAGTAGAGTTCAAACACAATTAAGCTAGTATCCTGAAAATCAATTGATTGGTATCTTTAATTGTTTTAAAGTTTCTTCCCCCACCCTTTGTGGTGGTGTTGATTCCTGGGACGGCACTTCTATAGAGCTGGCCCAGGCAGGAGCTGGGGTAAGAGACATGCTTATCTTGAAGATGGGTGCCTCCCATAGCATGCTAAATCCTAATTACTATGCTAAACAGAGATGGGCCCATACCCTGTCCTTGTGCTCAGGTAAGCTGAAGGCAGACAATACACTCAGACAGCTGAAGGTGGCAACAATGAAGACACCACTACAAATGTTCTTGTTTATTTCCTCCCACTGCCATCTCTGGCCAAACAGGTTTTGCAAAAGATGCAAAAAAACCCAAGCATTTGTTTATTATTATTTTTTGCAAACCTTCCAGCAGATGGCAGTGATCTCGGTAAGAGTGTAAGATGCAAGCAAGGAAGCTTCTATCCCATGCCAGCTTTGACTCTCTCAAAAAGCCACTGTCGTGCTGAAAAAGTGGGGAGGAACCACAGCTGAGTGACATTGCACATGCTATACATGATAACTGTCCCAGGTTTGGTACCTATCACTGTCTGTTAAGAAGATCAGGAAGGATCCCCAACTGCTACCTTGGACAGCTACTGCCAGTCAGGAGTAGACAATGCCAGCCAGCCCACAAGGACAAACAGCCAGACCTGGTATAAGCAGCTTCCTATGGATCTGAAACTGTATAGCTAGATGCTCCATTTCCTAAGGAAATGTTTCTGGTGCATATGGAGCACAGCTCAGTGAGAGAACGTGTCCTTTCCAGACAGCATCTCTATGTAGCATAGCCTGCCTGTGTCTAAAATCCTGCAGTGTAGACCAGTCATGGGCAATCTGGCTCACAGGCCACTGGGTCTTGCAAAGTGCTGTGCCCTTGCCCTCATGGGAATACCTAACATCTCAGTCTTCCATTCAGGCAAAAGGCATTCTCAGAGTTCAAGGGCACATTCCTGGCAGGCAAAGTAGGATGCAGAGCAGGGCTGGGGTGGCTCGGGGTGTGTGTGTGGCCTGTGAAGGCCCCCAAGGGCCAGACAGAGAACCCATAAAAGCCTGGAGGGCCACATTGGCCCAAAGTCCTGAAACTGCCCATCTCCAGACTAGATGATTAAACACAATTTCGTCATCAGATGACAACCCACATTACAATACTTCCCGGTCACCTATCGTTTCCATGGTAATTCTCCTAGAACAGGAAAAGCCTGCATTAAATGTACTTCTGTTGACCTTTAACAGCAACCGGCTAGAAAGGTCAGGCCACTGACTAGTCATGTGCTAAGATACTCTTTTTGTTTGAAGGTTGTTGACTTGCTAGACCTGGACGATGTTGACATGACTTTAGTGCCTTGAGTCTTATTCTATTTCCTTCTTTCTTATCACTTCCATTTAACCTGCTGTACAGTCTGACAATTTCCACACAGCCCCACATACAGCGCATGACAGTATTCTAGGCAGAAGGTGATGGGGGCGTGGACAACTGAGACCAGGCTGTCCCAATCTAGGAACAGCCATAGCTACTGAATTCGCTGAAGTTGGACATAAACACTTCCAGCCACAGAAGCCATTTGAGGCTGGAATTCAGGAGTACACCCAGACTATGAACTTGTTCCTTCAGAGGGAGTGGAACCCCTCCCAAAACAGGTTCTACACATAATTCCCAGACATGGGAAGCACCTCCCCCCCCCCACCCACAGTACTTACATCTTATCAGAATTCATCCTGAGTTTATTAGCTCCCACCCAGCCCTTCACTGCCTCCAGACACCTTCAGAGTTTCTCCTGACTCAGATGGCACCATGCTCCAAATCCCAAGATCCCATGAATTTCAGATAGATGCCAAACAGCCCAGGAGACAGACCAGACCTTTTCTGGGACCCCCACAGCCACGTTGCTGAGCAACCATCTCCTTGTACTGCTTTCTGGATGCAACCTTGCCAACAGCAGTGCAACCACTGAAACACAATACCTTCAACTACCAACTCCCTGGGTCACTGCAGAAGAACTCCACGGTCAACGTTCTCAAAAGCCAATGAAAGCAAAACCAACAAGGTTGTACTTCTCTCATCTCTTCCCAGATAGAAGTCGTCACTCGGGGCAACCAAGGCTGTTCTGGTGCAAAGCGAAGGACAAACCTTTTTGGGCACCTATGAAATACCTTGCCAACTTCACTGTCGCTAAAGGCACCACACAAACACTTCTTCATTAAGTCAGACATTTAAGAACGTTTTTACTGTCTTACTCTCTGACTTCAAGCACGCTCTTGTCCGCTGGTTGCTTTGTATGCACGTGCCATTGTTTTACTTATTTAGTGTTTAAAAACCATCCTGAAACCACTGATGGAAACGCAGAGTGATCCGAAATAAAGGAAGCTGGAATAATGGATGCTGGGGTAAATTATGCTGGTGTAACATACCCCTAAGGGACACAGGTGGTACTGTGGGTTAAGCCATAGAGCCTAGGACTTGCCGATCAGAAGGCTGGCGGTTCGAATCCCCATGACGGGGTGAGCTCCTATTGTTTGGTCCCTGCTCCTGTCAACCTAGCAGTTCGAAAGCACGTCAAAGTGCAAGTAGATAAATAGGTACCGCTCTGGCGGGAAGGTAAACGGCATTTCCGTGTGCTGCTTTGGTTCACCAGAAGCAGCTTAGTCTGCGGACAAACACAGGCTCCCTCGGCCTATAGAGCGAGATGAGCGTGCAACCCCTGAGTCGGTCATGACTGGACCTAATGGTCAGGGGTCCCTTTACCTTTTAACATACCCCTATTCCAATCTTTGATCACCAGCAGCGGCAGACTTTGGGCTCTAATATTTGAGCAGCACCCTGTGCAATGCTAAAATCTGACACAAACACCCCGCCTGCCTCTCACGCTCCGTTCTGCATAATTGTTGTGGTGCTTCCTGCAGTGTGGCACCAGTCACCTAAAGCTGCCTCTGCTGCCAGCTGAGCTGGCCAGAGTCTGGCAGAGGGAAAACAAGCCTTTAAAACAGTTTGACTTGCGCCACCCTTTTGGCCAGTGTTAACTTCTGATGGGTTGCTAGGTCATGTTTGGAACAGAAGTCTCCCCTGCCCCATCATGACTACCCCCCAAACTTCTAGAATGGCCCCTTTTCAGGACTTAACCCAGCCTCAGCTCAGAGGACTATGACTGAGCCCCAAGATAAGGTAGAATGGTAGTGCTTTGATTTTTATTCTATTTCCCACCCATTTTTGATGGCATATCTTCAGCCGAGCCAGGATGCAAGACTCAGTTCCAACTGAACCCAGGCTCAGCCTGTGACCTGCCTATTCCCAACTCTTCTCACCTCTGGTGGACCATGGGCTTGGATTTCTCCCTTCAACAAAATATAGATAAAACAAAATATGTACTCTAGCATGTCTCACAATGCTGCATTTGTAAGGTGCACAAATCAACTACACAATGTATGAAGTGTCTCCAGGTTATGCCAATCGACCCTGTATGAACACCTAACTTTCAGCGCAGCCCTGTGCATTTTGACCCAGAAGTAAGTCCTGTTGTGTCCCATGGGGCTTACCCCTAGGTAAGTGGGCATAGGACTATAGCTCCAGGCTCTAACTCCCAGATGTCCAGGTTCCACTATGTACTGCATACATTTCCATTTCTACTGCTACAACGGATCCTCTCCTGGTGACCTTTGATCTAAGTTTGGGAAATGAAAAAACAAAAAAAGGATTCATGCACCTGCTGCCCTTATGAGCTGACCCCACTTTTGTGGCCAACCTTGCCCCTTGAAACAACTGTGTCATACACACTCTCCTACCCAAACTAAGGCAATTCTAGTTTTGAAGCAGCATTTATATGTGTGCTTACCAGGCAGTAAACTTCTCTAAATAGAGCAGGTGTCACTTCCATGTAAACACATAGCACTGCTCTGCAAATTACAAGAACACACCAATTTTACATGCTAACTATATTATGAACTATGCATTTAATGCTGCCAAAACTGTAAAAGGTTTGGGTTAGAAAAGAAAATAAGTATTGCATAGCTTTTCATTTCCATTCCCCTGCCCCCAGAAAAAGAAGTTTTTCTCTTTCAAACTTTCTGGGAATTTTACATCCTATCTATGTAATATTTGGGAATCATTATGTATATAGCATGGCTTCATTGCACTCACATAGCATAGGTGGCTTACGATGATGTGGAGATTCTCCATGCAATACTGTATGCTGATTCTGGAGAAAGCACATTTCAAACCTGCAGGTTTTAGTGACTTCCACAGGGAAGCCTACCATGTTTTAATCTAATACTGGTCTTCAACTACAGTTTCGTGATTACCATTTGTTTCTCTGTGTGGAATCTAAATTCAAAACTCTGAACTGCGAGCACTTGTTCTGAGCAACTTGAGATCCGCTATACCAAACGTGGCCTACAAGACATGAACGGTGGTCCAACAGGAATGCAATAAACCTCCAGATTTTGCCACTGGCCTGTTACTGCAAAGCAGCAGACTTGTTGGGACACTTGGAAGGTCACACCAGATGCCCGATGGGATATGTTTGGCTTGGTAGGTCACATGCTAATGAGGAAGGCCCCAAAATCAGTGGCAGAGGACATGCTTAATGTGGGAAAAATCTGAGGTTCAAGATATCTGCCATTTCTGGACAGGGCGAGTGGAAGTCCCCTGTTGAAAAGAAAGCCAGTGTTGCGTAGTGGTTAAGAGCGGTAGTCTCGTAATCTGGGGAACCAGGTTCGCGTCTCCGCTCCTCCACATGCAGCTGCTGGGTGACCTTGGGCCAGTCACACTTCTTTGAAGTCTCTCAGCCCCACTCACCTCACAGAGTGTTTGTTGTGGGGGAGGAAGGGAAAGGAGATTGTTAACCGCTTTGAGACTCCTGAAGGGGAGTGAAAGGCGGGATATCAAATCCAAACTCTTCTTCTTCTGAAAACTGGAATGCCACAGCCACACAGTGCAGACCAACCTAACACAATAGGACACAACTTTATATGTACCAACCTCCACATTGCTTTACCCCATCTCCCATCCTTGTTACACCTAGCTCAACACTGTCACCAGCCTCCCACAAGCTGTATCCCCCGCACGACGCTTCCGATTACAACTCCCATCAGCCCCAGTCAGGATGACAAACATTCAGGGGTGATGAAAGTCGTAGTACAACACCTGGGGTGCCCCAGGATGAGGAAGGCCGATGTGTCGAACTAATGAACCAACAGTCTGACTTGGTACCAAGTTGGCATCCTGCGATGTTCAGGCCACGCTGCCAGCTACTTCGTCAGACCATTTGGCCCCTCTTTGTCCAGGACGGACTTCTCCTGACTGGCGGCAAGTCTCCAGGGTGGGTTTTATCCCAGCCATGCTGCTACCTGAAATCCCAGGACTGGACCTGGTGCCTTCCGTAAGCACACTCTATGACGGCGTCCCTCAAATCTAAGAACTAGGTCTCTTTTGCAGCAGCATTCCCTTATTTCTTTCAACTTATCTGTGATCTTTCCATTTAGACTAATTTTATTTATGGAGTTCCTCTGTTCACTTTTCCTTAACTGCCAAGCTAGGAATTTCCCTGGTTTGTTTGCATGCTCAAAATATTTTTGTTTTACTCTCTTTATTTTCCAGCTGATTTCCTCATTAACTATCACTGAGTACTGAGTTTGTAAAGTTTTGATTGCCTGTTTCACTGCCTCTTTATTGGCTTTGTTTGACAATTGTTCCTCCTTTTCTGTAATCTCATCTAAAATCTCCTTTTTCTTTTTCTCTTTCAGTTTCCTTTTATATGAGTTTTGTTGTATAGAGTCCCCTCATTACCGCCTTACTTGCGTCCCAGACCATCTGAAATTTCGTCTGTCCTTGACTGTTTATTTCAAAATACAGTAGTACCTCGGGTTACATACGCTTTAGGTTACATACGCTTCAGGTTACAGACTCCTCTAACCCGGAAATAATACCTCAGGTTAAGAACTTTGCTTCAGGATGAGAACAGAAATCGTGCGGCGGCAGCAGGAGCCCCCATTAGCTAAAGTGGTGCTTCAGGTTAAGAACAGTTTCAGGTTAAGAATGGGCCTCCGGAATGAATTAAGTACTTAACCCGAGGTACCACTGTAATCAGTCAAAAGCCTTTTTTGTTTTTTCCACAATTTTTCAGTCATCTAGTAAATCATCAATTAATCTCCATCTATGCAGCACCATTCCCAAAACAGTGTAAGAAAGGAGTTGTCTTCCCTAAACACCCCCTTCCCCTAAAAAAACCCAACCACCCCTGGTTGAATTATGGTGGAACCGATTCCCCCAGGAGGTGGTGGACTCTCCTTCCTTGCAGGCTTTTAAGCAGAGGTTGGATGGCCATCTGTCATGGATGCTTTAGTTGAGATTTCTGCATTGTAAGGGGTTGGACTAGATGACCCTTGGGGTCCCTTCCAACTCTCTATGACAGTATCAGTGGTTCAATGCAGCAACTCTCTATTTCCGCAAGTTTAATTTTTGCTTTTGCAACTGGAGCCCTTCCGATGGAGACTGTTAACGCGGGCGACATGGTTGCTTCCAGCCTTGCCTTTCATCAACACGACCTTAAGATCTGTGTCAATGTCATTTTAGAATGGTTTAGAGTGCATATTGATCAGCCTAAACCTGCGCCTTGGGAGCGAAACCAACACCGGTATATCTAGTTTAAGGGAGACAAGGGCCTAAAGATTGGCACTGATAGAAAGCTTGGGTGGAAACAGCTCTTCTATCTGCCAGCTGCCACCTCGGTTTTAGGGTGCTTCCAAACAGCCTCCCCCCCCTAAAAACTAGCACTGATTGAGAAAAAGGGGTGGGAGCATTTAAAAGAAAAAGGTTGTAAATGGTACCACCACCAGAGGTGGGATGTCGATGCTGTTCCTTCTTTGTGCAACCCACGCTCATTTTTCTAAGTCCATATGGACTAGCAATTAGCTAGACTCATTCCAATCGTGAACTTGGGTGGTCAAGGGCTGACGGTTTAGGAGTGAAACGGGGTCATCTGAACAGGAGCATTCCTCTTGGAGGGTAGGGATATGCTGCAACCATTTTTGCTAATAATAAGCACAAAGCACAAGGATCAGCACCGTCCCAGTATAGGTTGCAGGTGCCCTTAAGCTCCAGTCCTGCCCGCTTCCACAACAGCAAAAGACGTCATCAACAGAACCCCCAGCCTCTGACTGGATGCAGAGGAGCTCTGTGGCTTTGGACAGAACAATATGGGAAGTTCCTGAGCTCCCGGCTCAATATTGTAAAGGATGCAAACACGTTTCATCAGCAAAAGTATGTCGGGGGGGGGGGGGAATGTCTCTGCAGAGATAACATGCGAAGTTGGATTGTAAAGGAAAATCAGGTGTGTACACCTTTCTGCACCCAACCAATTCTCCTTTGCACACACTTCCATTCCCCAGCTGCCTGCAACCGAATCATGCAGGATAAAAAAAAGGTGGAAAAACTTGTTGATGGGGGGAATCACCCCTCCCCACATCCCCTTGGCCTGCCCCTTCTCCCCTGTACATATCCCTGCCAACTAACGCACCAGAACCCAACTTGTCTCTCGCTCTGTCAAGTTCTGCCTGAGTCAGAAGTGTGAAAGGAGGACGAGGGAAAGGTACCACATTTCATGGGCCTTTGCACACATCTCTGCCGTGTTTAGACCAATGCCCCAATTCCCTTAGCGCACAGCGCAGACTAACAAGGAGTGCATTAGCACCAAAGTGTTTCAATTAACTGAGACACTTGGCAAGGCTCCCTACATGGGAGTCAAGAATCTATTGACTGACTGAGCTATCCATCTCTGGCCTCCCCGTTAAAAAACCCCTCCTGTTTTACTAATCCAGGTACTGCTAGAGTTTCCAAATCATTTCCAAACTTTTATGCTCCCTTAGAGCTCTACTTCTCAGTGGCCACTATTTTTGAATTATACATTAACTCTCCGGTGTAACACTATCAAGTTTGTAAGCAGGGATGAGGTATAACTATGACATGAGCCAATAATAATAATAATAATAATAATAATAATAGATTTTAAAGTCTGTGTGTTCTTTCAAGTGCTCCAAGCTCTTCACATACGTTTATATCAGGGATCCTTACAACTAAAGTAGCATAATACTCCATATTGCAAGATATTAGGGAGCAAAACTGAGAAATACTAGCTTGGAACAGGTCAGGTGCAAAAACCAGTAGCTCTCTGGCCCCAGTCTCTTGACAAGAATGCACCAGAACAAATAACAACTAAGCAAAGATCTGCATTCTTGAAAGGACCATGGACACTGTTTACTGTTGTGGATGTGTGAAAGACCCCACACTTCTTCTGCAGCTTGAAGAGTAATGGGGTTATGTCTAAAGCCTGCTTGGAATAGTGGTTTGGAAGGTAGAGGAGGCAGAATTACAGACGCAGGTGCATCTTACATTAAAATGAAAACAGTCTTTGAGAATCAGCTCTCCAGAAAAAAGGGCACTTTGTATATGTTTCTCATGAGGAGTTAGTGAGAGGCGGGGGGTGTGCTCACGGGGTTCGCCCCAATACTTCCCAGTAGGGTATGGAGAATTTAAGAGCTAGCTTTTAAAATAACACCTGGATCACCACAACTTCAAGGGCAGGCGCTGAGCCCCGCTGCTTCCCTCGACCCAGCCCCCTCTCCCCGCCCACCTTTCCGGCGGCTGTGCCGGTTGCTGCCTGCGACCTGCCCTTCCTTACCTTGCAAGGAAAGAGGACGGCCGAGGCCACTTTTTCCATGGCCAGGTTCCTGATGCTGGGGGTCAAGGATCCCCGGCACGTGGGGCAGCAGCTCAGCTTCTGCCGGCATTGGTTGCACACCAGGTGCCCGGCCTGGCACTGCAGGATCGGGGGCAGCACATAGTCGAAGCAAACCGGGCACTCGAAAAGCGAGGTCAGCTCGTGGTGGTGAGGCGAGACCGGCCCGCCGCTGCCTTCGCCTCCTCCAGGGCTCGAGATCACAGCGGCCGCGGCGGAGACCGCGGAGGAACCGGCCCCGGCGGCGGAGATGGTGGCGACGGCGGCGTTGGCGGCGGCAGGGGCAGCAGCCGGCGACGGGGTGTGCTGCTGCTGCTGCTGCTTGCCGCAGGGTTTGCTAGCGCTGGGTCCGGCGGAGGACGGGCGGCTCATCTCGGTCGGGACAAACCATCGAACGGCGGGCACCGAGCTGATTCGCTCACCGAAACCCCGCAGGCCCCCGCCAGCGAGACTCAAAACAACAGCGCCCGTTTCCCTGGAGCTGCTGCTGCTCCTCGGAGAGCCCGGCCGGGCCTCGCCTCCGCGCCGCGGGAGAGCGCGAGCGTTCCAAAGTGTGTGCGAGCGTTCCAAAAGAGAAGCCCCGACGTTCCACCGGGCCAGCTCAGCGTTCTAAGCCGCTCCTCCGCCCCCGGCGGCCCTTCCGCTCCTCCCCCGGGCAAAGCGCGCGTGGTTCCTTCTCAAACCGCCCCCCCCCCACGCACGCCGTCCCTCCCCGGAACATTAATCTGACGCAAGAAAGAGAGGCAGGGGGTGGTGTAGAGTCGCAGCCTGCTCCCGAAGCCGATGCTGGCTCCTACTGAGCATGCCCTTGGTCTTTGCTGATGGCAAGGCGGAGACTTCGGAGTGGGGGGGGGGGGAGAGATAGATAGAAAGAGAGAGAGAGAGAATGGGCGGGAGCGAAGAAAGAAGGAGGAAATCGGTGTGCCCTCTCTCTCTCCTTTCCCCCGCCACAATCTGCTCCTGGAGATTCTCGCGGAGGCACCCCCCCACTCTAAAATTAAAATTAAAAAAAAAAGCGGCCGCTGAAGGCGAGAGAATAAAGGGGGAGTGGAGATGGGCACGCGCGCACATGGAAGCTTCTTCACTCTATTGTTCAATGGCGTATCAGAGCCAGGATAGGCGCTCCGGCCCGCCATCTGCTGGGCATGGAACTCGCTTCTTCGCCCGAGCCAATAACAGGTCTGTGGACAGGTCTCTTTGGAGAGAACCCATCTCTGTGTTGTACCTCCAAGAAGCTGGAGGAAGCAATGCTTTTGAATACCAGCTGCTGGGAAACCTCGCTGGATTAGGTGGGCCGCCGGCCTGACCAGCAGGGCAATTATTCTTGTGTTCTGAAGGAAGCTTTCCAAAGAAAATGTTGTGATAAGGACCGCACGGATCCGTTCAGGATCCCCCCCGGACACAATGGGATTTACTTCCAAGATAATATGCACATAGGATCGCTGCACCGGACCTGCTGTTTCTACTGATCTTACCCAGCAGTTGGTGACTTGGCTGTCTCTTCCACAGCACAGACATTAGTAGCTGGTTATAAAGTAAATATTTACCTATTTATTTATTAAATTTATATTCCGCCCGTCATCCGAAGATCAAAGAGTGGTTTGCAGCATAAAAATGCAAAATGGGAACACAAAATACATAAACAAACCCCAATAACCCACCCTACAAGCACATTTAAAAGGCCATAGATTGTTTAATTAGCCAATGGCTTAATTAAAGGTATTATTCCACAAGCAGGGAGCCATTACCCATAAATACTGAAGCACAACTCAGAATGTCCAGTTCATTCTGGAAATTTTAATCTACCTGTTCAAGTTTTAAGATAGAAGAATTTCCAATCCTGGGGGAAATGCAAACACTTCCCCCCCCACTCCATCTTGTGCTGAATTTCCAGTAGCAGGGGGGAAATGGGGACTTAAAAAAAAAAGCCTTTCTAATGTTTCAAGAATCAAGTCCAACAAATCTATAAGCAACTATATCGTTGGCAGAGGCCCTGTCAGTGGGCCAGATTCATTTTTGCTGGCACAATATTGTGCCAATGAAACATGCATGTTAACTAATGAATATATACCAGATTTTCCTATGCAGAGTACAGGATATCACACACAAACACTCCTCTGTCCCGGTTTGGAGCAAGAGGAAGGAATCAGTTCTGCATTGGCAGAACTGGTAAACACAGCCAAGGTGGCAGTTTTGCAAACTGCTCAGTGGGGCGGGATTCAGTTTACATTCAGCCCCCAACTAAAATGGAGGGGAAAGCCTTCATTTTAGCAGAAGAAGAGAAGAGTTTGGATTTGATATCCCGCCTTTCACTCCCTTTAAGGAGTCTCAAAGCGGCTAACATTCTCCTTTCCCTTCCTCCCCCACAACAAACACTCTGTGAGGTGACTGGAGCTGAGAGACTTCAAAGAAGTGTGACTGGCCCAAGGTCACCCAGCAGCTGCATGTGGAGGAGCGGAGACACGAACCCGGTTCCCCAGATTACGAGACTACCTCTCTTAACCACTACACCACACTGGCTGCAACAGGTCGTAAGGGGTTTGCATTGGACTTCTGGGTGACGATGGCGACAAGTATGGCTTCTTGTCCTTGAGTTCCGTGGTCTGTTCTAAAAAGGTAAAGGTAAAGGGACCCCTGACCATTAGGTCCAGTCATGGCCGACTCTAGGGTTGTGGCGCTCATCTCGCTTTACTGGCCGAGGGAGCCGGCGTACAGCTTCCGGGTCATGTGGCCAGCATGACTAAGCCACTTCTGGCGAACCAGAGCAGCGCATGGAAACACCGTTTACCTTCCCGCCAGACCTATTTATCTACGTGCACTTTGACGTGCAACGGGAGCTCACCCCGTCACAGGGATTCGAACCGCGACCTTCTCATCGGCAAGTCCTAGGCTCTGTGGTTTAACCCACAGCGCCACCTGCGTCCATAGTATGTTCTAGTTTTCATTAAACACACACACACAAAACCCCACAACTTGAATAGTTTTTAAATTGCAAAGGCAGTTGGCTCAGCAGTTAACTTTAATTACTCCATACAGGCAAGGAGCATACCTCTTTTGTTTGTTTTATTTCTATATGGGCTTAAAAACCATATATTTTAATTGGAGGACAGGAGCGGAAAGAGCAGCTGTTTTGGCTGGGCGTTTTTAACTGATATGAAACTGATAAGAAACACTTAGAAGAACATCTCGATCAAAGGACACTCGGCAGTTTTAATATGGTTATTACACGAGCACAGACCTGCAGTGCTTCCGTTACGACATCCAAAACTTTATTGCCAAATTTAGTCCAGAAATCTATGCAGTACTCCTGTTCCTCAGCAAAGGGAGGAAGAGGTGCTTCAAAGATACACTGGTACCTCAGGTTAAGAACTTAATTCGTTCTGGAGATCCGTTCTTAATATGAAACTGTTCTTAACCTGAGGCACCACTTTAGGTAATGGGGCCTCCTGCTGCGGCTGCTGCGGAGCCAGCGCATGCTTTCTGTTCTCATCCTGTAGCAAAGTTCTTAACCTGAGGTACTATTTCTGGGTTAGTGGAGTCTGTAACCTGAAGCATCTGTAACCCGAGGTACCACTGTATCTTACATTAAGATATCTTACATGGATAGCCTGGGTCTTTTACATTGTGAGTATGCAAGTAAAGAAGGCTGATCGCCGAAGAATTGATGCTTTTGAATTATGGTGCTGGAGGAGACTCTTGAGAGTCCCATGGACTGCAAGATGATCAAACGTATCCATTCTGAAGGAACCAGCCCTGAGTGCTCACTGGAAGGACAGATCCTGAAGCTGAGGCTCCAATACTTTGGCCACCTCATGAGAAGAGAAGACTCCCTGGAAAAGACCCTGATGTTGGGCAAGATGGAGGGCACAAGGAGAAGGGGATGACAGAGGATGAGATAGTTGGACAGTGTTCTCAAAGCTACTAACATGAGTTTGACCAAACTTCCAGGAGGCAGTGGAAGACAGGAGTGCCTGGCATGCTCTGGTCCATAGGGTCATGAAGAGTCGGACACGACTAAACGACTAAACAACAACAAATGCAAGTAATGGGGCCGGAGAAGCCTTATTCTAAGGAAGAGGTTTTGCTACATGTTCCTCTAATGAGAGCTTAGCTAACTGATATTTTTGCTCCCAGGCAACATCTGCTTCCTCCATATAATGAAACCTCAACTAGGTGTAATAACAATCTTGGCTAGCCCTGCAATTTGGATCTAGGCTATTCGGAGTTGGAATCCAACTCGTACTGAGGGGGTGGGACGGGACACACAGATACCCCATTTCTGAGGTAGGGAGCTGTATCATGTGCTTTGTGCTGCTGTTTTTGTTTGATAATTTGTGCTACAACGTTTAATTTGTTGCTTTTGTGATTGTGATTTGCAAGCTACTGTACTTTAAGCAACTCCCTTGTGAAGCAGAACAGCAGATCCGAATTTCTTGAATGAATAAATGTGGATTTCAACATCAAACTGTAAAATGACAATTTGCAGGAAGAGTGTGACAAATGGCAAAAGTTAAAACAGTGAATGTATTGATGCAAAAAGCGCATATATTCCATTGCCACACCCCCCCCGGAAGAGGAAAACTTCGATGGTATAAGGAAAATGTGTTATTTGTTCATGCACCTGTTTTCAGTTGGCTGTCTGTTTTGGCTATTCTCTTATTCATGAATCACCATGTAGCAAAAGCACCAGTAAGGATTGCCTGGGAGTAAGTCCCATTGAACTGAATAGGACTTATTTCTGAGCAGACATGCACACATTTGGGGGGGGGGAGTGTGTTGTCTTTCAGTTATGACTAATGCTGTGTCTTGTGCAAATCTAATATTTCAATATTAAATTTCAGAGGCTGGAAACACTGAACTATTTCCTCTGACTGATGTCGAAATCACTACAATCAGCATAACAGCAGAAATGCCAGTTAGTCATCAAGAAGTACTATAACCAGAAACTGCCTTCCAAGGTCATCACAATTAATTGGTTTTAGAGACAGGGAAACTGTACTCAGCTCTTCATCCAGCCAGGGGGAGTAAATTGAAAAGAGATAGTCATTAAATTTATGTATGTCAAAATAAATGAAGCTATAGCAAGAAACCTGCTTCACCCTTCTTCAGGTACTGCTACTCCACCTGCAGCACACTGGCCAATTTAGCAATGCTTCCTTGTCACATGTGACTGTATGACTCACCTGTGATTCTATCCAAGAGCCAGTTTTTTATATTATTATTTATCGGGTATTTGATTGTGTTTTGCACCCCCTGCATGGAATTTGCCTTAGGTGAGAACAGTCACGACCTTACTCAACCTTGAAATTCAGTGCTGATCACAAATAAGCCAGTCTTTGCCTGCCTGTTGCCATCCAGATGTTTTGGGCTTCAACTCCCTTCAGCGCTGGCTGGTTGGAAACATCTGGAGGGCACTAGGTTGGCGAAAGCTGCAGTAAGGTAAGTGAGTGGATTGGCTTTTCCATGCAAGAACAACCTGACGCGATACGGATCTGAGGGTTGAATTATGCAAACATGGTAGCCTAAGTTAAGTTTTGTTCACTTGGGTCCCATAAGGACTGATTTATTTATTTGTTATTTTATGCCATAAAATACATAAATAACTTGACTATAAAAACAAACAGGCAGTAAAATCAAGAAAATTACTTATAGCCCTACATATGAAAGTTAAAAAAACTGAAACAGATTTGAACGACCTCAACTTTATTATTTGTTTATTTATTTGTTTATTTATTAAATTTGTATACTGCCCTGCATCCATGGATCTCAGGGCACTCCACAACTTTCTAAGCCTTCCCTTGCAATTGAGGGGGCCTGGGGCCGTCAACTGAGATGGCTCCTCTAAATCCAGGACTGTCCCTGGAAAACATGGACTCTTAGAGGGTCTGGGGCTTCTACGTGATCCGGAGGAAAGATATGGGAACGTATGCCTGTCAAGCTTCAAGGAATCCGATCCTGCCCACCGTGGCAGCCAAGAAGTAGATAACCAAGAAGAGTTCTTGCCAAGTCTTTCATTCAATATTCACAGAGATAGACGTCAAAATGCTGTCTCTCTTAGATAATGGCGTTGCTCTGAGTAAAGTCCCACCTCTTCCGTCTCTCCTATTATACGTCATCCCTACGTCAGCTGATCTGTGCTTTCTGCCTCTGAGCTTTCTGTTCTCCTATTCTCAATGCACGCCTGGTCCTGAGAGAGAGGGCGGCGGTCAGGAATGCTTTCCAAGGACACTGAGTCTGTCAGTTGTCTCTCTCCTGGTGCTTCTTCCTCCTGCTCCTCTCTCAATATTTCCCAGCTTCTCCCCTCTGCAGCCTCTGAGCTATGACCTTCTACAAACCACTGTTCTAAATCTACACTGTCCTCCTCTTCTCGGGAAGGTGCAGGAGGAGGGGGGCGGTCCCCACCATTCCTCCTCAATCCAGTCCCTGACAATGCCTGACTTGCATATCTGGGGGGGGGGGTTGGTGTGACGTTAACATATGAGAGTGCTGGAGGTGAAATAGTTAAACAAGTTACCCAATCAGAACCCAGGGGGGTGGAGTCAGAGGGACTATAAAACCAGCTCTGGGAGGGGCGAAGAGAGGAGTTTGTTGGGAGTTGGGTGGTTGGTTGGAGTGGGAGTGAATTGGGATAGAGTCTGTGGGTAGCTTGAGTTAGTGTAGCGAAATAAACTGAGTCAGGAGCAGTTAGGAGCTAGGAAGACAAATAACTGAGAGGTGGTTTAGTGAGTGAGAGCAGGTAGCAGAAGTTATAGGTCTGGATAGGCACCCCATGATTGTAATTGACCGATACCGTTTATGAAACCACACGCTTGTTAAACTGCAATAAATAAACAGAAGTTTATGTTCCAATTTAACCCTGACTGGACTCAGTATTGTACCAGGTAGGGCCTGGGTGGAGGCAGCGAGAAATAAAGTGGTGGCACGGGGATCAATAGATGGTGAAACATCCGGGGACCCTGTGTGATTGCCACAGTTGGTAACCAATGCAATATTAGAAAAATAAGGGGAGGATGTTCAAGTTCTTATCATATTCAGGGTTTCTGCATGTCCCCTTTTCAAATGTTACTCCTCCAGTGCTTAGGCTGTCTGGCTTGCAGCCCATATACCTGCTAACCCTAGGAGCAAAAGTAATGAGCCCCAGTGAACTTAGCGGCAGCAGTTGTGTCTAGAATTGCGCTGCCTGTCATTCATGTTGCCTTTCCTTCTGCACCCAGGCAATGTGCCTTCAATCTGAGTTGCTAAAGGAAAGTTGCCATGCATAGGAAATAAGCTCCAGTGCTGTGAAAATGAAGTCTGAGGCTTAAGTATGGAGTCAGCTCCTGCATTTGAATTTCCTCCGATGAGCGAACAGAGGTCTCTAGCTGAAAACAGGAGCTAGAGGGGGGCCTTGTGTAGTTAGCATGTCAGCTTTCAATCAGAAGGGGTTTTAAGAGGTTTTGTTGCTCAGGTGTGCTGTCTCTAATTGATAAAGATTAATGGGCTAATGTATCAGTCGTCAGACAGGATCTGCACACTGCAAAACCGAGAGCAGCTTGAGAAGGAAATGGTGTTAAGAGTCAATAGTTTTAAAAGTCGGCTTACATTTATCGGTGTGCAATTCCCCGGGGACCCTTATTAAAGAAGAGCAATTTAGAGATGGTGTTTGCATCTTAAATTAGATCTAATCCACACTGCGGATGTAACTGGGGCCGAGAAATCAGTGCCAGTGTGGTTTAGAAAGGGGGAGGGGGGAGAGAAAGGCAGCATAATTGTTTCTGACATGAAAGCAGATTTTATGGCATCTTCCTTTATGGCTTCAGCATTGCACTTGCGAAAGAAGCATGCCTTCATGTGCAGCTGCTAAGGCTACGTGGGGCATTTCCTAGAGCACCACCCCATTGTTTTGCCATTTTACATTGTGCAGTACACACTTAAGAACAAATGGGCTGTTCCTTTCCTTGAGCTCTACCATAGCCCCTTGGGACATGTAGGGAGGAAAAGGCATTTTTAATCCGACTCCCTTGTGGCAGATTCTTAGTCTGGAACCAGAAAGATTCTCTTCGAGGAAGGTTCTCTAGAATATCATGTTGCATTCAAAAGCATTATTTCCCCCCTCTTTACTTAAAAGGTTTCATGCTGCCATCTCTGACGTGTTGTGCCCAAGGCGCCTTCTAGTCAGTAGAATAACGATGTAAAACAACTTGTTTATTTTTTTTAAAAAATGTTTTTTTTTAAAAAAATAATTTATTTCCATATGAGATGTGCAAGGCAGCTTTTCATAAACACTGCACAGCATTAAAAATAACTGAGGGCAGGTAAAATAAAATACTTTTCTACACAGAATATAAAGGGCAGAATTCAATCCCAACTTGGATGGCTTTAAAAGAAATGTGGACAGTTTTATGGAAGAGCGGTTGTTCTGCTGAAGAAGGCTAGAGAGTGAAACCATGAGTGGGGGTTTTTGTGTGGGAGGACTGTGAGCTCAGTTCTGGTGCTGAAAATAAGTTTTTCTGTAATTCTGTGCCCAAGCCACATATGTTCTGTGCCAGGATTTTTGCATGTGGCTCTGGGGGGTGGGCCCTAGCATTCAAAGCATAGGTGTGCCCGCCCCCAATCTAAAGCAGCAGTCTTCACCTTTTCAGACCTAGAGATGCACTTTTAGCCCCTGCATGCATTTGGGGCAGTGGCGTAGCGTGGGGGGTGCAGGGGGGGCCGGCCGCACCGGGCGCAACACCTGGGGGTTAGGGTTAGGGGGCGCAAATCCATGGGTTAGGAGGTGCAAATTACTTGCCTTGCCCCGGGTGCTGACAACCCACACTACGCCACTGATTTGGGGAACCACTTCTTAAAGTTTTGCCATTTCTATGTCTGCCAGGGTTGACAGAGTTTCTTGGGTAAATTCAGTAGCCTCTGACTATAGCAGGATCATGAGAAAAGGCAGCCTTTTTATTAGCTTCAGAAATGTCCAAAGCAGTCGTCATCTGACCAGATAATCTGTGAAACATTGTACTGCAATGAAATCAATAAGGCAGGCCTGGTATAGGATTGCAGCCTTGTATGGTTACGTAATGTGAACGCTTTCAGAACTTTAGCATTCATTATACTCACTAGCAAAGCTGTGTTATCCGGTTGTGCAGACAGCCTTTTGTCCATGCAAGTACATCATGCAGATTTAAATTAACCTAATGTGTACATTTGGTATGTATCAGCTACCTTGGCACATAGTGAAACTATTAATATTGCATATATTTATTCAGAGTTTTGCAGTGTAGAGAAGTATGTAGAAGAGGCTTTAGAGAGAAAGCAGGGATTCACTGCCTATTATTGCAGTAAATCCCTGCTCTCCCTCGCCCCAGCACATTATTCTGTCCTCTCAGCTGGAGGATGTAGTGTGATGCCAACTCATTTTATGCTGCAGCTTCTCCTGCCCCTTTGAGACAATGTAAATATAGATGATGTCATAAGTGGCAGGATTTAGGAATGTGTTGATACCATCACCTGCCCCCTCTGCAGATAGGAGAATTCTGGAAGCTTAGAGCGTGGGGAGGAATGCCCTTTTCTTTTCCTAAAAATTATTGAAGAATTGTACATTCTGAACAGAGGTGACCAGTTGCACAGTGGAGGTGATCTGTCGGGAGCGCAGAAGTCTCACGGCGATTACAACGGCCTGTAATTCTCATGGAACATTTGCATAACAAACAGAAAAGAAAACGGATTCTATATAACCAGGGTGGGGAACTTGCAGTTCGTGGGCCAAATCAGGCCTCTGCATTTGTCCTGTGAAGCCCTTTCCACAAAACGATATCACAGCAACGTAGAATTGTAGAGTTGGAAAGGACCATGAGGATCAAATAGTCCGACCCCCTGCAATGCAGGAATCTTTTGCCCAGTGTGGGGAGTGAACCCACAATCATGAGATTAAGAAGTAAAGACACAGCTGAATTATTGGGCTGGAAAGCAGGACTGAGCTCCCCACATGTCAGTTAGTGGGTGGGGAGTTCACTCCGGCTTGGAGTGCGTTCCCTGCAGGACAACTGCTTCGAGTGGACGTACGAGCTGGTTCCTCATGGGAGACGCGCTAGCACACCTGAACCCTGCAGAAAGCAGGATTCAACTCCCTGTGTATCAGCCTATGCCCAGGGAGTTTATTTCTGCTTGGTCACTATCATCCCACCCCTACAGGCTACATTGGACAGGTGGGTGGGACCACTCACCTGTCCATCATCTGACATCATAATGCCATCAGGTGATAGACAGGCGGGTGGTCCTCTTTACCTGTCAAAATTGGCCTATGGCATGGAGGGAGACACAAATCTGTCCTGCTAAGCCAAAAAGGTTCCCTACCCTTGCTGTAGAAGATGAATCAGGGAAGGACTGTACCTCAGAGATAGCTGAGTGGGTAGAGAATGCAATTCTTAATCTCAGGGCCATGGGTTCGAGTCCCACGTTGGGTGAAATATTCCTGTATTGCAGGGGGTTGGACTAAATCATCCTTGTGGTCCCTTCCAAGTCTATGTTAAAGGTAAAGGTAAAGGGACCCCTGACCATTAGGTCCAGTCGTGGCCGACTCTGGGGTTGCAGCGCTCATCTCACTTCATTGGCCAAGGGAGCCGGCGTACAGCTTCCAGGTCATGTGGGCAGCATGACTAAGCCGCTCCTGGCGAACCAGAGCAGCGCACGGAAACGCCATTTACCTTCCTGCCAGAGTGGTACCTATTTATCTACTTGCACTTTGACGTGCTTTCGAACTGCTAGGTTGGCAGGAGCAGTGACTGAGCAACGGGATCTCACCCCATTGTGGGGATTCGAACCACCGACCTTCTGACTGGCAAGTCCTAGGCTCTGTGGTTTAACCCACAGTGCCACCAGCGTCCCTTCCAAGTCTGTTACTGTGGTTTTATGATTCATTGGCAGAGCACTTGCTTTGCATGCAGAAGGTCTGAGATACAATCCATGGCGTTTCCAGGAAGAGCTGGGATGGACTCCTGCCTGAAACTTTGGGCAGCTGCTATGTTAGTGAAGAGGAGATTGAGCTGCATCGACCAAAGGTCTGGTTCAGTATAAGGTAGGAGGACCCTGTGTAGCTAATTGTATTATTGCATATACAGGATCCAGTGATGGAAAAGTGGCAACTTGCAAAATCTGCACCTGCTTCTGTTTATCTCTTCTTGCCACACCGTGGTCTTCGGGGAATACGGAGTGCCTTTCGAAATGCCACCTGGGAATTCACATGTGGGCAAAAACGCACAGCTGTCAAACTGTGACCTGAATGATCCGCAGAACATTTTCAAAGTTTGCACGAAAAAGAAAGGGAAGATGTTGCTGGAAAGTGTTCCGTTTGGCCACATCGTTAATGTGACACCCCCACCAAACACTTCACAATAAATAAGTTTGGAGGATGCTCCAGCTTTGTAATATTCTTGCTTTTGTCTACTAAAGTTTGCTCTGTTATCTTTAAAGGTAAAGATAATGCCCTGACCATTAGGTCCAGTCGCGGACGACTCTGGGGTTGTGGCGCTCATCTCGCTTTACTGGCCGAGGGAGCTGGCGTATAGCTTCCGGGTCATGTGGCCAGCATGACTAAGCCGCTTCTGGCGAACCAGAGCAGCGCATGGAAATGCCGTTTACCTTCCCGTTTACCTATTTATCTACTTGCACTTTGATGTGCTTTCAAACTGCTAGGTTTGCAGGAGCAGGGACCGAGCAACGGGAGCTCACCCCATCGCGGGGATTCGAACTGCCGACCTTCTGATCATCAAGCCCTAGGCTCTGTGGCTTATCCCACAGCACCACCCGGGTCCCTCTGTTATCTTTACTACATCTAAATTACCATAACAATCCCATAGTCCGCAATCCTTATGATTTTTGGGGGGAGGGTGTATGTGTCATAAATGCTTCCTACACAGAACACCCCACATTCAGGGCCTGACATCTCCAGCTACAATTATTGGGTAGGCACTGACAAGAAAGCCCATTATCTGAGACCCTGGAGAACCTCTGCTGGTCAGAATGGACAATATTGGTTTAGGTGGATAAATTGTTGTTGACATCTGTCTCGAGGGAATGTGCCTCCCGGGGTATAAGTTATAGCTCAGTGGGTTACAACATGGTGCTGATAAAAATGCCAAGGTTGCAGGTTCAAACCCCATAAAGGACAGCTGTATATTCCAGCATTGCAGGAGGTTGGACTCAATCCTCAGGGTCTCTTCCAACTCTACAGTTCTATGCTTCTAATATTCACCATCCAGACTGAGCTTTCCTCCTCATTTGCTTGAACACAGCATATGGCATTTTCCCATCTCTGCCGTATTAAGCAGTTGGCTCCTTACCTTTCTCGCCCTGATTTGGCCACAGTGATCCATGCGATGGTCACCTTCAGGCTTGATTATTGTAACTCACTCTACGTGGGGCTGCCCTTGAAGCTGACCCAGAAACTCCAGAGGGTGCAGAATGCTGTGGTGAGGCTCCTTATGGGGTCCTTGCCATGGGATCACATTCATCCAGTGCTTTACCAACTGCACTGGCTCCTGGTGGAGTACAGGGTCAGGTTTAAGGTGCTGGTTTTGACCTTTAAAGCTCTATGTGGCCTAAGACCCATGTACCTACGGGACCGCCTCTCCTGATATGCCCTGCGGAGGACCTTAAGGTCCACAAATAACAACATTTTGGAGGTTCCAAGTCGCAAGGTGGTTAGGTTGGTCTCAACTAGGGTCAGGACCTTTTCAGTACTGGCCCCAACTTGGTGGAACGTTCTATCACAAGACACTAGGGCCCTGCGGGACTTGACATCTTTCCACAGGGCCTGCGAGACAGAGCTGTTCCGCCTGGCCTTTGGTTTGGACTCAGTCTATCCATTATGTTTCCCTTTTCTTATGGTTTTGACTTTTAAAATGAGGCTGCATTTTAAATTGCATTTTACCTGTATTTTAAATTGTTTTCTTTTTCTTTTTTCTTATTATGTTTTTACTGAAATTTTGTTGGTGTTAGCCACCCCGAGCCCAGCTCTGGCCGGGGAGGGCAGGGTATAAATATAAATTATTATTATTATTATTATTATTAAAGCATGCCGTGCTCCCAGAAACAATGTCACACCAAAAACAGTTGGGAGTGGATAGCTCACTGTATGGATTAAGCAGAATCAACAACACCTGAGCGCCCTTGGTTTGTTTGCTGTTGTTGACTCGAATGATAAAAGTTTGCAGTTCTGAGCGCCACCTTGTGGGTGACTTGCCACTGTGTAACACCATACATTATGTAGCTTGCTTGAATCGTATTTGCCTTGCAAGCAACTCAATGGGCGCACCTGCTCTCCGGTTGTGGCGGTGTAGATTTCATAGACTGATGCAGGGAGGAGAGGAATACAACTGGGTGGCAGGATTCTATATTGCATCTTTCCCTCTGATTCAAGCAGAGCCATATTCAACATTATTTTATCAATACAACTAAGTTGGAAAAAGAAGCAGCAGCAAACCAAAAGCTTGGCAATGGTATAATTATGTGCTATAAAGAATGACCAATTTTCAACAAATTATGTTATCTACCGTTTCTTACACATCCGTAAGTCATCAAGTTTTACATACTTATTAATTAATCATGCTTTAGTTGCATACAACTTTGTCTAGAGTTAGGTTACATTTATTTCAGCTGCCGTGATCAAGCAAAGTACAAATGCCATCTCGGTCTTTTCAGTTAATTTTCTTAGGCACCCAGTAATGCCAAATTTTCCATTATTATTTCCTGATAGTAGATTACCAATACTTTATTTTTACATTCAGTTAGATAGCCGTGTTGGTCTGACACTGTCAAAATATATTTAAAAATAAAAAGAATTGTCCAGTAGCACCTTAGAGACCAACTAAGTTTGTTCTTGGTATAAGCTTTCGTGTACATGCACACACAAAAACTTATTCCAAGAACAAACTTAGTTGGTCTCTAAGGTGCTACTGGACATTTTTAATTTAAAAAAATATATATTTCAACATTTATTTTTTACAGTGCCCTTGTTATATATTGAGGTCAAAAGGGGAAAAACATATCTAGTGATTTTCAAAGCCACTACTGATTTTCTGCCCTAGTTTACAAAACAATTTAAGTTCTTTTTACTTCTTTAAAAGGTTTGCAAATTGTTTTAAATACTGCTTAGACACACCCTTAATTTGTATTATGTTTCTCTTGCAAGTTTCTCACAAACCTTTTTCTTTTTTTAAAAAACTTTTGTATCCAAGCTTTTACCTACTTAGATTTTATTTGATGTAGGAAAAAGGACACCTCTATCTTTTTTGCCTAAATTATCCTATCCATTTTTCCTCCCCTGTCCAACCCACTGAATCACCTCCCTTTCCTCCAAAAGTTTTAAAAAAGTAATTTCCCCCCTTTCAAAGCACATGTTGAACTGCTAGACTCACATAATCTGTTAAACCTCATCACTCTCTCTATGTCGATTCACATATTTGTCATGTTTAAAGTGCCCTTTCACCCATGCTCAGCCACAGTAATTGCCACTTAATTAAATTGAATTCCAAATGTATATGCTTCTTAGGAATGGACTGCAGACATTCTGACTCAAAGAACTCTGGGCTGGGACTTCTGTACGCTACAGACTGTGCATCCTGGCAGCGGAAAAATTCAACAACAGAAACAGTAATAATTTTCAACAACAGGGAGAAATCAGCATGAAGATATGAAACGGTGGGGTCATGACTTCATTCTGTCGCTTCCAACATTCCTAATTGACTTTAGGTCCTCAGTCATTTCACACCAATTATATTTCCATGACAGGCAGCACCCTTCCATGAGGCCCGGCTGGTGGGAGAAGCAAAAGTTCACAGCAGTGTGTGTGTGTGTGTGTGTGTGTGTAAAACTGTCTTGCTATACTCCGATTTTATCTCAGTTCTGTGTTTAGCTTGCAGCGTTCTCTCTCTGTGTGTCCACATGTTGCACAGTTTGTCTTTTGCTTATCCCAAAAGCACAGCTAATTTATTCACCGAATGCAGATTGGAAGTCCAAACTGGCAGGCCCATTGAGCTGTCCATTGGTAGCAGTTTCCTTTCTTCTTCCTCCAGGCCTGGGCAGCAGGATCCGTGCAAGAGAGCCTGGGGACCAGCTCTGTGCCCGCACCCGTAATCTTCAGAAGAAGGGGACCACGCCGTTCCAATTGATAGCAGCACCCTCCCACTTTGTTCGGATGGCCATCTCCACAGAAGGGAATCGCTTTTCTGCATCGCCGTCCTCCTCACGGTGATTTTCCTCCCAGTGATGAGAATGGGTGTCTGAAAGGAAAAAAGAAAAGACGCTTGTGTGTGTGCTGTTTCGTGCAAAATGGAAGCTTCTGGCATTGGTGTTTCTCACGCCTCTCAGCCTCTCCTGTGCTTCAGCTGTCTGCCTTTAGATCAGTTAGCAGAGGACATGCATTGCATTCAAAAGCCCCCAAATGCAATTCCTGGAGTTTCCACACAGGACTGGAAAAGACTCCTGCCTGAAACCCTGAGACCCACTGCCAGTCAGTGTAGACATTAAAAAAGTTAAAGGACCCCTGACAGTTGAGTCCAGTCGCAAACGACTCTGGGATTGCAGTGTTCATCTCACTTTACTGGCTGAGGGAGCCGACATTTGTCCGCAGACAGTTTTTCCAGGTCATGTGGCCAGCATGACTAAGCCATTTCTGGTGAACCAGAGCAGTGTACGGAAACGCCGTTTACCTTCCAGCTGGAATGGTACCTATTTATTTACTTGCGCTTTGACGTGATTTCGAACTGCTAGGTGGGCAGGAACTGGGACCGAGCAACGGGAGCTCACCCCGTGGCGGGGATTCACACCGCCGACCTTCCGATCGGCAAGCCCTAGGCTCTGTGGTTTAGACCACAGCGCCACTTGCGTTCCAGTGTAGACATTACTGATATATGGCAGCGTCCTGTGGATCAGGCCCCATATGCTGCTGTATCTTTCTTTCTAGGACACAATGGTGTTAAAAACACAGCCTCAAAATAAGGGCAAATTGCCCAAAGATGGCTTTGGGGAGGGGGCTTTTGTGGGGGGGAATGATGCAGGAGGAAAGGGTTATACCCCACTTTCCCTGTTCCACAGGGAACAGTGCTTAAAAAAACACACAAAAACCCTACATACCAGGTCCTCGCTTGACTCTCTAACCACTACACCACACTGGGACTCAAAACATATCCTTATGTGTTATAGCCCTCCCTTCCTCCCAAAGGAGCCCAGGATGGCAAACCACAAGTGATAAAACATCTTAAAAACATAGAGGCTTTCTTGACATTCAATGGTCACTGAGTGCTTAGTAAAAAGAAGAAGAAGAAGAAGAAGAACTGGGCTCTTAATGGATTATACAGCTTAAAAAACGATTGGAGGTATTTTCTCCCCTATTGAGAATGCTTTCAGAATTTCCCCCAGGGACTGTACTTCTCCTCTTTCCTAATTGCTGGAGTTTCCTTTCAGATCTGCTCTCAGAGTTGCCCCCTCTCTCTTATTGTGCTGTTTACTGTTGCTTGTATGGGTGTTTTCATAAGGTTTGCTTATCTAAAGCACATGTTAGTTTAGAATGTATTGTTAATGTAGCACAGGATTCAAATGTATGCCAGTTTAAAACTCAGAAGGTGCAGGCAAGGCCACAGAACTTTTTTTTGTTAAAGATAAGATATATATTTGATCCATGCAAAACACACCAAAATGGATTTAAGTATCACTTGTGGGGGGAAAAAGGCATTGTTGAACATACAAAATTGAAGAGATGTCAGGAGTGTTCATTTGAAAAGTTCTCTTTCAGTAAAGGTAAGTGCCCACCTACTGTTAGATGCACTGTTGTCTTCTGTGAGGGCTGTCCATTATAAAAATACAAATCAAAGAGGTGTTCCATTTTCCAGTCGGACAAGAGCAGCCTGTTAGTGCTGAAAAGGACGCTGTATGTTCCACTGATGTTGCACAACCAAACAGGCAATTTAGGAGTTTTCAGCATGCTGCCAACCTACGGAGGGGAGGGCATAGCTCATTCACAGTCTCATGGTGCGGCAAGGCATTAAAAAGAAAACACAGAGCCCCCAAACAAAACCAACATCTTCATCTGTTTCAAAAAACTTCATCCCATGTAAGCATCAAATAAAAATAAGAGCGTGGTCCAGCTGATAACTGAAAACGACTGGCTGCTAGGAATTTGCGACACACAAAAAACCCTACATACCAGGTCCTAGCTTGACTCTCTAACCACTACACCACACTGGGACCCAAACATATCCTTATGTGTTATATCCCTCCCTTCCTCCCAAAGGAGCCCAGGTATAGCATGCTCCTTCAAACACATTGCTAATGTTACGTGTAGTTTGGCCCTGTAGCTCAAATGCTTACCTGCACTGAAAAGACCTATGCACTGATTTGCATGTTTACCTTACCTGTGGGAATCTGTAATGTTCCACTTCCTCCTTGCTCCAGTGTAAATAGCCCACCTCACTGCGGGACAAGACGCCATGCAGCTGCTTCTGCACATTGCCTTCCGCCTCAAGTTTCTGGAACCCATTAAACACATGTGGACAAGCTCTGCCTGTTAAGATGATGTTCAGGATGGCCTAAAGGAGAAAACGACCCAGACCATGCTTTCAGGTGGGGAATCCGAAGCTGACCTCAAGAGCGGCTTGTTCCTCAGTGTTCAGCAATCATAGAATTGCAGAGTTGGAAGGGACCATGAGGGTCATCTGGTCCAACCTCCTGCCATGCAGGAAACGTTTTGCCTAATGTGGGATTCGAACCCGTGACCCTAAGGTTAAGAATCTCATGCTCTACCAACTGAGCCATTCTGGGAAGGAGAGGCAATGGGAGACGCTCTTGGGATATAATAATAGAAACATAGAATGGTAGAGCTGGAAGGGACCCCCCCCCCCCAAATGGTCTTCTAGCCGAACTCCCTGCATTTCAGAAATCTCAGCTAAAGCATCCATGACAGGTGGCCATCCAACCTCTGCTTAAAAACCTCCAATGAAGGAGAGCCCACAAACTCCCAAAGGAGACGGTTCCACTGTGCAACAGCTCTTACTGTTGGAAAGTTCTTCCCGATGTCTAGTCGGAATGTTCTGCACTCCCTCCATTGAAGGTGTAAGCAGGTATACAATAAACCATATATCTTAAAGCAGGCATTCCCAGCCTTCAGCCCTCCAGATGTTTTGGACTACAGTTCCCATCATCCCTGACCACTGGTCCTGTTAGCTAGGGATCATGGGAGTTGTAGGCCAAAACATCTGGAGGGCCGCAGATTGGGGATGCCTGTCTTAAGGACACTAGCTTCCACTGTGCTAGTGGAAACAGAACCCTGGGTAAGTGCCTGGAACCCCCTGGAATATTGCTACTGATAGACAGAGGCAGAGCAAAGTGGGTGTGGTGGATGCAGTCTGCCCCGGGTGTCATCCTTGGGAGGGGGTGACATTGCAGCTGCCCCCTGGGACGCTTGCCGTGGGCGGCACACACCTGGGATGCTTGCTCCACCCCCTGGGACACTAGCCCCGCCCCAGGTCACGTTGCTCTGGGTGTCAGAGCAGCTAGCTCCACTTCTGCTGCTAGGCAAAGACTGGGGGTGGCACACAGCCTTCACAACATTACTTAAACAAAATAAAGTCCAATAGTGATGCCTTGTGCAGGGAGATGCAGCCCGTGGTGTTCCCACAGTGACAGTGGCAAGGTTAGCAGGGTTAGCAGAATAATAGTGGGAAGAAATTGGAAGAACGAAATCTTACCAACGATTACAGAGTGGCAAATTCTTATCATAGAATACCTGCAACTAGCAAAGTTGACTGGAAAAATTAGAGGAGTGTCAAACCAGAAGGTTTATAGGGAATGGAAAATATTCAAAGAATTTTTAAAAACGTATTGTACGAACAATAAGATACTTGCAGAAATGTGATACTGTTAACCAAGAATTACATGAAATATAATAGTGGATTATATATATATATCATTGGAGGCTATACACCACACCCCCTCAACAGTATTTATAGGAACTCAAACACTGAGATCCTGCTCTGTTCCAGTAACAAGAAGCCGAAAGCACCAGCCTGAAGATGACGAGTGAGACCTCGTCGAAACGTCGCCTAGACACCCCAACTTTTACACGGGAAGACACCCGAGGACACCAAAACCTGCATTCCTGTACCCGTGAAAATCTACGAAAGCAAATATATATATATATATATATATATATATATATATATATATATATATATATATATATATATGCAGGTTTTGGTGTCCTCGGGTGTCTTCCCGTGTAAAAGTTGGGATGTCTAGGCGACGTTTCGACGAGGTCTCACTCGTCATCTTC
This sequence comes from Podarcis melisellensis, assembly GCF_964234715.1. Classification (NCBI taxonomy): domain Eukaryota; kingdom Metazoa; phylum Chordata; class Lepidosauria; order Squamata; family Lacertidae; genus Podarcis; species Podarcis melisellensis. Next base: position 24,098,936 of record NC_138537.1, on the reverse strand, counting down.
AGGCTGGTGCTTTCGGCTTCTTGTTACTGGAACAGAGCAGGATCTCAGTGTTTGAGTTCCTATAAATACTGTTGAGGGGGTGTGGTGTATAGCCTCCAATGTTCTGGGCAGAGAGGAAGTTCCCAGGCTAGTGTGCCTTTTCTTCTTTTGTTCCTTAATTACTTGAGGGATATCTTGAGTGATTTCTTGAGTGATATCCTGAGTACCACTTAGGTGGGTCATTAGGTGTGGATTAGTTGCTAAAGTCTTTGTGTCTTGACCTCTTGAACTTTGTGAAGAGTTTTTCTGAGAAGATGGCTGTACTGCACTTAGTTGTGCTCTGGCTTGGCTTCGTGTATAGGGGCGAGCTGTGGTTTTGTGGCCTGTGTCAGCCAGATCTGTGTAGGGATTGCAGGGGGGTGCAGCATCCGGAGGTGCCACCATGGTTTGGCTACTGGATGGTGTCTGTAATTTATCTGTGGAGAGGGTCTGGGTTTGGGTCTGGTGTGGTTGATGACCCTAATGACCCACCTAAGTGGTACTCAGGATATCACTCAAGAAATCACTCAAGATATCCCTCAAGTAATTAAGGAACAAAAGAAGAAAAGGCACACTAGCCTGGGAACTTCCTCTCTGCCCAGAACATTGGAGGCTATACACCACACCCCCTCAACAGTATTTATAGGAACTCAAACACTGAGATCCTGCTCTGTTCCAGTAACAAGAAGCCGAAAGCACCAGCCTGAAGATGACGAGTGAGACCTCGTCGAAACGTCGCCTAGACATCCCAACTTTTACACGGGAAGACACCCGAGGACACCAAAACCTGCATTCCTGTACCCGTGAAAATCTACGAAAGCAAATATATATATATATATATACAAAAAAATAATATGAATCTGTGCAAGGAATACAGATAATATAAGTAGTATAATGAGAATTATTGGAAGTTATACATTTTAATCTGTTATGTAAGTGTAGCATATCGTATTTGTTTATGTTTGTTTGTTTATCTTTTCTTATTTCATCGTTTCTATTCATTTGTATCATTTTCTGTTTTATATGTTATGTAACTTGTGTATATTTGTCTATGTGAAAATTAATAAAGATTTTCTAAAAAAAAAACACAAAAAAGGCAGAGCCCTGGGTTAGCAGCAGTGGCAGCCTCGCAGGACCACTGCCACCCTGACTGCCCCACCACAGCCTCCCTCTGAGCCCATCTCCATCCCAAGGAGCACGATGCCACTGCTGGGAGAACACGGCAGCTTGCACCCACCCACCCCCACGAGCCACAGCTGCCCCCTCCCCGGTACACCTACTTGTCTGCAGATGAAGCTTCCAAGCCTGCATTGCAACAGATGAGTTGTGGTACAGTCAAGGTCTTTTTGCAGCCTACCCAACCAAAGCACAAAGACAAAATTAGCGTTCCCTATTGTTGCTCAGTGCCGTGAGTCACTCTTCACTGTCAACCTGCTTGTCAGAGTTTTGCTAACAGAACGCCAGACTCCGATTTCAGGTGGACTCCCCTCTCCCGTTGCAGCCCCGTAAGACACCAGCCCCAAAGTTTTGTAGGTCCCCCTGAAAATCTGGAGAGGCTTTTTTGAGGTGCAGGTGGGGGAGATATCATGCATGAGCTTTCCACCCGCTTGGACAACTTTGGACACAACCTTACAGTCTCAGGGATGGAGGAGCAGGGATCATAGAATGATAGAATTGTAGAGTTGGAAGGGGCTACAAGGGGTCATCTAGTCCAACCCCCTGCAATGCAGAAATCTTTCACCCAACATGGAGCACGAACCCACGATCCAGCGATTAAGAGCCTCATGCTCTACCAACTGAACTATCCCAGGATGACTACAGGGGTGCATTTGAATATGCTATACCCAGCTGTTGTGGGAGGGCAGGGAAGCAATGGATGATGTTCTCATAGTGTTCCCACAGCACAGGATGGGTTTGACAATCAGTGTGGTGTAGTGGTTAGAGCAGAGGCCACGAATCCTTTTCAGGGCCCATAGGCCAATTTGGACTTTCAATTAAATGGTGTGGGCAGCACCAGCCCGCCTGTTTGCTAGTCTCCACCCTGCCTGACAGAAGAAAACAAGAAAGAAGGCACGCAGGCACACTTTGCTTTACCAAGAGTTGAGGTCAACATCATATCCAGTACTATTAAAGCAGATCCTCTTGAGTAGGCATGATTTTATACGTGGTCCCCCCAAAACCACTGCCAAATGAAAGACTGCATGAGTATGCTGCACAGTAAGAATGACAGATCCAATGCTTGCGAGTTGCACAGAAATATCAATTGTAGAATTGTAGAGTTGGAAGGGACCCAAAGAGTCATTTAGTCCAACCCCCTGCAGTAGATTGAACATGCCTGGTCACAAAATGAATGAGTTTATATCTCTCTGTTCCATCAGTCTTTCCTCCATTGTGTCCCAATCCTATTAACTTCTAATATCTCCTCCAGAAATAAGGCTTTGTGAGAAATGTTCACTTTGTTGCTTTGAACCACCTCGTGCTTTCTCCTTAAGTTTTGAGCCTTATACCAACTTCGTTCTAAAACTTTATGCTATGGTTGTTGTTGTTGTTGTTTAGTCGTTTAGTCGGGTCTGACTCTTGGTGACCCCATGGACCAGAGCACGCCAGGTACTCCTGTCTTTCACTGCCTCCTGCAGTTTGGTCAAACTCATGCTGGTTGCTTTGAGAACACTGTCCAACCATCTCGTCCTCTGTCATCTCAATCTCCTTGTGTCCTCCATCTTTCCCAACATCATGGTCTTTTCCAGGGAGTCTTCTCTTCTCATGAGGTGGCCAAAGTATTGGAGCCTCAGCTTCACGATCTGTCCTTCCAGTGAGCACTCAGGGTTGATTTCCTTCAGAATGGATAGGTTTGATCTTCTTGCAGTCCATGGGACTTTCAAGAGTCTCCTCCAGCACCATAATTCAAAAGCATGAATTCTTCGGTGATCGGCCTTCTTTATGGTCCAGCTCTCACTTCCATACATCACTACTGGGAAAACCATAGCTTTAACTATATGGACCTTTGTCGGCAAGGTGATGTCTCTGCTTTTTAAGATGCTGTCTAGGTTTGTCATTGCTTTTCTCCCAAGAAGCAGGCGTCTTTTAATTTCGTGACTGCTGTCACCAGCTGCAGTGATCATGGAACCCAAGAAAGTAAAATCTCTCACTGCCTCCATTTCTTCCCCTTCTATTTGCCAGGAGGTGATAGGCCCAGTGGCCGTGATCTTCGTTTTTTTTGATGTTGAGCTTCAGACCATATTTTGCGCTCTCCTCTTTCACCCTCATTAAAAGGTTCTTTAATTCATCCTCACTTTCTGCCATCAAGGTTGTGTCATCAGCATATCTGAGGTTGTTGATATTTCTTCCAGCAATCTTAATTCCTGCTTGGGATTCATCCAGTCCAGCATTGTAAGGGTCCAGCTGCCCTGCCGCTGGTGACAAAATATTTTTTTTGAAGTAACACTACAAAGATGGTGACTGCAATACAGCAGCGGTGAGAAAACCTCTTTAAAATTTTAAGTTGCTACCTACATAAGCTAAATAAGCTAATAATTAGTTGAATTGAAGATGGTAACTGCAGAATAATCCAGAGGGGGGAGCTTACACTCTATACTCAGACTTACAGTTGTCCAAAGTTTAGGCCTCCGTGGCCTTGGCTGTCAAAAGGAATTTATTCAGCATTCTTTGACGATAAAGCCGACTGTAGTCAAAACACACCCCAGCTTTTCAACTACTAATGCTGATAAGACATTGCAGGATGTTCAGCCCACTCAAACACAACAATAATGTTGCAAGAGTAACCCTATGCTTTATTAAGCTGGCTGCTCTGTAATTTCCAGTCACCCTCTCTTCTTCTTCTTCTTCTTCTTCTTCTTCTTCTTCTTCTTCTTCTTCTTCTTCTTCTTCTTCGATCACTCGTAGCCGAGTAAGGTTGTCTCCCATAAACACGGTTTTAACAGTGAGTCTGTGACTGTGGAGGCAATTCTGGATCCACACGTCCTTCCACAGTGGGGACATAGGTTTTTGGGTGGGGGTTGATCATGGTGCGGGTTTGCCAAGCGTTCCTTCCTCTTAGCATGTTTCTCCCTTTTTGTCCTGACTTCGCGTGTCTTCAAAGTCCATGACACCTTTGGTAGAGGCTGTTCTCCAATTGGAGCACTCGCAGGCCAGTGTTTCCCAGTTGTTGGAGTTTATACTACATTTTTTTAGATTTGCCTTGCATGGCTCAGGCGCGCTGCAGGCCCCGCGGTGAGTGCCGCCCACCATTTTGTCACCCCTCTCCGTGGTGACACCTGAGGCAGCTCGCCCCCACCGCCCCCTTCCTCCACCCCTGGGATCAGGGACTTGGGAACTGTAGATCCTTAAAACAGGAAATCTTAGAAACTAGTGTCCAAGAAGCTGCTTTGCTGACATCACCTGCACAACGAGGGCAGTTGCCTGCTGGTATTTGCCATAATGATAATAACTTTATAGAACAACTTAATGGGGAGATTATTAATAATCACATACAAAAAATAATAGTAGAAGAAAATATAGCAATGAAAGGATTAATATCATCCCTGTATATATCAACTATAGAGGCATATTTCCCTCCCCAGAATAATATAATGGTGGGAATCAAATTGGGATTTAGAAATTGAGGAAGAGGCAAGGAATGGACTGTGGATCAAAGCCCTGTATAAATTATTTCGGCAATGACAAGAGAAAGAGCCCTCAAAATCACAAATTGCTGGTATTTAACACCTAGAAGTCTAACTTATATAAAACCCAACAGCTCCCCTATGTGTTGGAGAGGGTGTCCCACTATTGGGACAAACAGACATACGTGGTGGGAGTGTTCAAAATTAGAAAAATTCTGGGAAAATGTCCTTGCAGAAATATCTTTGATTACAAAGCAGACAGTTCCTATGTCCCCAGGACTGACATTGCTTAATTTGTACAGGCAGGACTCGCCAAGAATTAGAAATAAAGACCTTATAACCCAGTTATTGACTGTGGCGAGAACGACCATAGTCAGAACATGAAAAACATTGCAACTGTTGACCATGGATAAGTGGTATGAAGCGGTCTGGCAGACAGCTTTGTTGGAAGAGCTAACATGGAAACTGCAGGTAGCAAGAGACCAAAAGAAAAACGTTAACTTCTACGCAGTACGGGGCAATTTTATTGAACACACAGTTAGTGAGGCACATGGGGGAGTAGTTTTTGGGGTGGGTAACATAGTTTGGAATACTTGAAGTATACATTTGAACCTTTCAAATTGTTGCAGATATAATGTATCCCTTCCTTTTAATGAGGTTGGAGCACATGACGTGTTATTTTATGGTTTTTATTATTATGAATCATAGAATCATAGAGTTGGAAGAGACCACAAGGGCCATCGAGTCCAACCCCCTGCCAAGCAGGAAACACCATCATGTTTGAAATATATGCTGTGGCAAATAAACTATTCTTAAATTTAAAAAAGATAAGAAGAAAGAAAGGATGACGCAGTGACTTATTGCTTAATTTAAATCTAGGTATAGTGGTACCTCGGGTTAAGAACTTAATTCGTTCTGGAGGCCCGTACTTAACCTGAAACTGTTCTTAACCTGAAGACCACTTTAGCTAATGGGGCCTCCCGCTGCTGTTGCGCTGCCGGAGCACAATTTCTGTTCTCATTCTGAAGCAAAGTTCTTAACCTGAAGCACTATTTCTGGGTTAACGGAGTCTGTAACCTGAAGCGTATGTAACCCGAGGTACCACTGTATTGATAAAGCAGGGGAACATTTTTGTTACCTTTCAAATGTCCTTGAGAAAAGCAAGCTGTACAGAAATAGAATCACTCCATGGCTTCCTTCACAGTTCAGCTGATTAGAAGAGAAGGATGAATGTTACTCAGGTCAGCATCAGATTTAGAGCAGTGCACACAGGGCACCAAGCCGAGGGGGTGCACAACAACAACAACAACAACAACAACAACAACCTATTTATACGAGTAGCTACTGAGAAGATCCATAAAAAGTGGGAGAGCACCTGTGTTGCATGCAGAAGGTCCTGGGTTCAAACCCTGGGGTCTCCAGGCAGGGCTGGGAAAAAGACTCCTGCTTGGAACCCTGGAGGGCTGCTGCCAATCAGTGTAGACAATACTGTGTTGATGGAGCAATGGTCTGACGCAGGATAAGGCAGCTTTCTAGGTTTCTAGGTTTCTAGAACCCCCAAGGATTTTCAGTGCAGAAAATATGTACAGGCAAAGGGGGAGGGGAACCCAAGTGCAGAACCCCAGTCCAGATAATATGTACAGGCAAAGGAAAAAAAAAGCCCAAGCCCGATAAGGACTGAGCATGCTCAATGGCCACGGAATGCTGGCTGAAATTGCGGGGAAGAGAACAGAAAACAGGGGGAGTAGAAGGGAGGGACTGTTGTTATTTTCACCCCTCCCATTGACAGAATCTCCTGATCCGATGTTTTGAGAAAGGAGGGGGCGTAAACTGCTCTTCTACTCCTGACTGATTGCCTAACTCTGTGTGTGGAGAGAGTCTTATCTATGTAGTGACTAGATGGCTGAGTGACTAGATGTAACACTCATGCAAGCCAGTAGTTCATTAGTTTGTAGCAGCTATTAGAAATAAAAGGAGTTATGCTTCACTGCTAGCTTCCGTGTTATTTATACTCTGCATGAGTCTGGTGCTCACTGCACATTTGTGGGTCCAGAGCACTGGGGCCTGCTTTCCAGGATTGGAAGGTCTCTGAAAGTGCTCCAGTCGCCTAGCCGAGTTGGGACAGAACCAGTTATTGAGCCCAGTCACTGCACATCAGTTGAAAGGCATACTGACATCGACTGGCTTCCTAAACAGCAGCATGCCAGCCACGCTGTAATGGTTTGTTGCAGGTCCCACCTGCTGTACCTATCTGTGGTGACTGAGCTGAGGAAAAGAACATTGTGCTAAATGCACGAGGCAATTCAAAATGCAGTCGAGGTTTATTAGCCAAAAGCTGGATCAGAACAAAAGATAGATCCATTTTACAACATCGCATAATAAGACAAGTAAGACTGCAGCCCCATTTACAGTCATCTGAGAGTACATCTACTGAAGAATAAGATTCTGAACAATTTTTGAATCTTTGGATCTAGAACTGTGAGGGGAGAGACTCCATCAGGCAAGGCCTTCTTCCACCTGCCTTGCCTCACCCTCCAGTCTCTGCTTCTCGATTTGTATTGTATTTATTATATTATTTTATGCACTGTGACTTGCCATTCTTTTATTGATTACAGATTGGAAATTATTTATTATAATTGTTAAGAGTGGATTTATTTAATTTTTATATGCTGATATTTAATGCTATTCTAATGGATTGTTGAATATTACCTTATTTTATACAAGTTGCTTATTTTAAAGTTATGTTTTATTATCACATTTTTGTATTGGATTAGATTGTTATAAGGTGTACATTCTTTGTTTCTTCAGCTTGTAAACCGCCTTGGGTGCTTTGAAATAGAAGGACGGTATACAAATTAAAAGTGAAATGAAAAAATGAAATGAAATAATCCCCATTGAACACAGTGGTGCACTAAGGTATGAGCAAACTGGCATGTGTGCAGTTCTACCTGTAGGTACTGTTAAAAGCCACATAAAACTTGGCCACCAGTACACATTTGTAAAGACGCTGCATATCCCCCCCCCCTCGAACTTACACAGTGTATGTGATCGCAGAGGAACTGCTGAGCTGTTTCCTTCTCAAAAAAGTCAAACAGCTGAACCTGCAAAATGATCATTAAGAATTCCATCAACACAGGAATAAAATTTTGGAAAACTGATCAGGTGGTGCAGTAATCACATCATTCATCTCTATTACACACGAGCACAGTTTAGCCTAAATTTAATTCTGTCTTGAACAGACTTTTCCATATACATGAGCTCTGTGAAGACAACTCTGACTGCTTCGCTTTCAGCCAAGGCTCCGTGCTCGCCAGCTCCCTTACTGCACAGAGATAATGAAGCATTAGAACCAGGCAGTACCTGCTTGCCATCCAGAGATAGAGCGGGGTGCAGGGATGGCTGGATGGAGGAATAAGGGTCAAGGCAGCCATATTCAAAGCTGGGAAATATTAAACATACCAATGTGGCAGGAGACAAGGCAGTCCTTACTTCTCCTGCCTGTCCCCTCCCAGGTCCTGTCATCTCTTCTCCTCCCCTGACTGCCTTGGAGCTCCAAATAATTACAGCAAGTTGGGAAGGAGGGGTGGATGACAGAAGGAGAGCCCTGGTGTTCCAAATGGATGTTCATTACATCTGGTAGCGAATTTGGTGCCAGTACTTCCTTTTGTGTCTGCTGAATCTCCCACTGTTCAGCTTCATTGGATAACTCCAGAGTCTGGTATCTCGAGAGAGGGAGCTTTCCCCCTTTTTACTTTCTCCATTCTTACTCATGCCCTAGTCATCATACTTCCTCAAAGAGTTGCTTCAGTCCCCTAATAATGTCGGCTTCCCCTAGTGCAGGTTGGTCTAGCAGGGCAAATGGCGCATTGCCCCTCCATCTTCAACTTGCTCTTAGCCAGCCTGCACCTCTCTGCCTCCATACTAGTAGCCAATCCAGACACTTCCTATCAGCTTTGTTATGTACTGAGTTGAATAGGATTCAGAATGCAGCAGTCTGATTGGTCCACAGGAGCCACCCAATCCAGCTCCAGGTGGAAGTGAATCCGCAACCTGTTTGGCCTACAGGAGAATTCTGGAATTAGCCAATCATGTGGGGCCCATTGTGTAAATAATGTATATAAAGCAGACATTCTGGGGGAACTTCCATTCCTCCTCACCACTATGAGCTGAATAAAGAGCATGAAATCCACTCTCGACTCCGAGTATATTTCAAGCTTCTTCCTCCTTAATCAACAGGGAGGAGGATGGAGACAAAACCAATAATCAGCTGTTTGCACCTGTCATCAGCTCTGCTTTTACCTGTTGCCCTGCCCTCCGACCTACCAGTCCCAATGGGTACCAGCTGGTCTCCCCTTCCTCCACTCTTGCAGACCCACAATATTCTCTTTAGGATGTGGCAACCAGAACCGTACACAGGATTTCGATTGTGGTAGGTCCATAGATTTCTAGAAAGGCATGACAATGCTGGTAGTTGCATTAAAAAAAAATCCTTTCCTAATTTGCCTTTTCTACAGTTGCCACATTCTAGGGGTGCCATATTATGGGAGGGTTTTGGGTGCATTCTGGGAAATTTAGATTTTCACAATAAAAGTGCTCTGTTGCCCAAGCACAATGAAAAAATAATCTTTTCGTGGTTAGGAAAGTAACAGGGAAATGCACTGAGAAGTTTGGAATGAATAAATGATAAACAGGAAGACATATGAAGACCCTGAAGCCAAGTCAGGGTGAATGCAGGAGGAATTCTCATTGTTGTATAATCTCCCTGCAAACAAATACTAACAAATGCTCAGTAAAGACTGAGTAGAATTTCAGCTGCATAAGCTTTGTGTAAGCAAATCTGGATGAATGCTCAATAAATAGGTCCTCTGGATGAGCCCAGAGCCAACATTTTCATTGAGCTATACATCAAAACCTGTTTTACCTTGTGCCTGCTTGGGAGATTTGAATATGAAAATCTTCGTCCCAGAGATTCCACACACAGACAAATGTGTTACAGACCAGTTTGATCACATTACATGTGGCACCCATCCCAAATACTACTCTATTGATCTACTTTCACTGAAACATCTGGTCAGGCCTCAAGATATTTAACTGCACACATAGGATAGCTCAATAAACTATGCTAAATTTAACTTATTTTCTCTGTGTTCGGAGTTCCTTGGTTCTCTTTATGTCGTCTAATAAAAGAAAGAATTATAGCACCTCGATTCACACAATGCTTTTGGTTTTTCTTGGCCAGCACATCTCAGCCAGTCTCTGGCTGCGAAGTGGATCTTTATGTGCTTGTTGTTTCTACCACAACATACAACAGTCCTCGTGTTTCTGGGGTTTTTCTGTTTCTTAGTTTTATAGAATCAAACCCAACAATTCCCCCTTGCAAATATTGTGTCTTTTAAAGCATAGCTTCTCTTACTTACTCTTTCAGTAAAGTGATCCGCTTTGTAGTCTATACTGGGAGTAAAATAAGTATCACTGGTGACAAGGCAGACAGTAGCCTTCTGACCTTCTCCTGCTACCCACAAAATATCAGCCAAGGCTGCTGCAAGAGCCTTTTCTTGTTCTTTTTGGCTTATTTCACATAAACTGCAAAGACAGATAGAAAAAGAGACTGTGAAAGAGAGACGCTAGCAATCCATAGTCCAGGAACAGGAAAACTGTCAGCCCCAAGACATTGTTGACAATGGTGCATCTAGGGCTGGACCTCAGGGCTAAACCCAGGCCATTGCAGTGCAGGATTCCACCCCAATGACCACCCAGAGAGTGGCAGGTGACAAATGTAGTAGCAAACAGTCCAAGACCTGGGCACGGCCATGCTAGAGCCCACCAGGGCTGACACTCATCACTGCAGCATCCTTTTTGTAGGTCAGCAGTGGGGCAGCCAGGCATTTACATGGCTAACAGATTTACATAGGGAAACTCTGGCCCGCCAGATGTTTGGGACTATAATTCCCATCTTTCCTGACCACTGGTCCTGTTAGTTAGGGATGATGGGAATTGTAGTCCCAAACATCTGGAGGCCCAGAGTTTGCCTATGCCTGCTGTAGATGCTCATTTTATTATTTTTACTTTGAACGTATATTATCCTTTTCTACAAGACAAGGCTGCTTAATCTTAAGTAAATGTGCTTACCATCAGGGCAGCAAAAGCAGACCCCATTTGATCGAGCAAAATATACATCAGGAGGCTTAATTTGGTCAGAATCGAGTTAACACTAAATACATTACATCTGGTAAATGACCCACCATATAACCACTAGAGGGATGTGAAAATTTGTGTCCTGGGCTTTTTCAACTCATCTACCCATGTACTATCTGAAACCCAATGGGTGCATTGGTTGCCAGGTGTGAAATATATTTGCAGTATTTTCAGCTCTCCTTGCCCACTGTTGGGAAGGCAGAGGCATTCTGCGTCTCTCCATTCTCCAGTGCCTCTTTCGGATTTCTCATCCAACCCATGTCTCCCTCTTGGAGCTTCTGTTTTATATCTGCACGCTGAGAAGAGAAGTACGCTCTCCAGTTTAATGCTAATTATTGGTGGAGCCTTCTGCAACGACTCACAGAGGTGTGGCACCATTGTTGTTTTATTCTTATGTAGGGCTTCACAGCCAACGTAATACATGTGACCCTCGGCCCTCCAGATGTTTTTGGCCTACAACTCCCATAATCCCTAGCTAGCAGGACCAGTGGTCAGGGAAGAAGAAGAAGAGTTTGGATTTGATATCCCGCCTTTCACTCCCCTTCAGGAGTCTCAAAGCGGCTAACATTCTCCTTTCCCTTCCTCCCCCACAACAAACACTCTGTGAGGTAAGTGGGGCTGAGAGACTTCAAAGAAGTGTGACTAGCCCAAGGTCACCCAGCAGCTGCATGTGGAGGAGCGGAGACTCGAACCCAGTTCCCCAGATCACAAGACTACCGCTCTTAACCACTACACCACACTGGCTCTCAGGGATGATGGGAACTGTAGTCTCAAAACATCTGGAGGGCCGAGGTTGAGGAAGCCTGATCTAGAGACCCCTTACCCTGTAAGGGTATAAGTCCACAGCATAAAAATTTCCCAGCTGCACCGCTGAGTACAGCTGCCATGATCCCTGAGCACTGACCATGTTGGCTTGGGCTGACAGGGGTTGGAATCCAACACCAGCTTGCGTTCCACAGTATCTCCCTGTGAAAGACTACAAAACAGCTCCTTGGCTTTCAGGCATTGGGAGGCACTGTGAATCTACAGCTAGACTCACTGGGCCACATATGGGAGGTGGTCTGGGAACCCACCTTCTGGACCCCCAAAACCCATGCAGCTTAAGCAAATATCTCTCCGGCCCATCCTTACCTTTGTAGGTGCATATTTTCTTCTTTATTTTGTACAAACAACAAGTATTTAATGATGTTCACTTGAACAGCCATCTGAACAGCTACTGCTCCTCCCTGAAAGAAAGTATTTACACAGCGTAAGCGGGTGGCACTGTGGTCTAAACCAGTGTTTCCCAACCTTGGGCCTCCAGATGCTTTTGGCCTACAACTCCCATCATCCCTAGCTAGCAAGACCAGTGGTCAGGGATGATGGGAATTGTAGTTCAAAAACAGCTGGAGGCCCAAGGTTGGGAAACACTGGTCTAAACCATAGAGCCTAGGGCTTGCTGATCAGAAGGTCGGCGGTTCAAATCCCCGCGACGGGGTGAGCTCCCATTGCTCGGTCCCTGCTCCTGCCCACCTTGCAGTTAGAAAGCACGACAAAGTGCAAGTAGATAAATAGGTACTGCTCTGGCGGGAAGGTAAATGGTGTTTCCGTACGCTGCTCTGGTTCACCAGAAGCGGCTTAGTCATGCTGGCCACATGACCTGGAAGCTGTCTGCGGACAAACGCCAGCTTCCTCGGCCTATAGAGTGAGATGAGCACTGCAACCCTAGAGTCATCCACGACTGGATCTAATGGTCAGGGTTACCTTTACCTTTTAAGTGCTGTGTAAATTACGACATACATTTACTCATGCCAATAGTAACACGTGTGATTGGGCGACCCTCCCAATGCCTGTATCACTGCTGTTTATCTGGATGGGACGGAGGCAGAGCAATGGCAAGGTCAGGGCCAGGGGTCCTCAAACTTTTTCAGCAGAGTGCCGGTCCACTGTCCGTCAGACCTTGTTGGGGGCCAGACTATATTTTTTGGCGGCGGCGGCGGGGGGGGGGGGAATGAACAAGGGATGGTGAACAGCACATGAAAGGTTTCCGAAGAGGGTCTGCTTTAAATGGCGGCCACTTGAGAGGGGCGCTCAGCCAACCGTGGCTCCTGTGTTTTGTGAGCAGCAGGGACTGGCAGCTGCGGCAGAGGGATGATGAGTGGCGCACAAAAGGGCTCTGGAGAGGGGCTGGCACCAACAAAGCCCAGCCCCCTTCCTCCTCTAGGCAGGGTGGGGAGAAGCCAGGAGGAGGAAAGGAGGCAGCAGCGGCAGCAGCGCCGCCGTGTGAGGGAGAGGGAAAGAACGTGCGCACTGGCGATCCACCTGCTGACAATCCACGCAGCAATTCCCAGACCATTTGCGAGCCAGATTTATAAGGCAATTGGCCCTGATCCAGCCCGCGGACTTTAGTTTGCCAACCATGGTTAGGGCCATGTGATGTACTGATGGGAGTGCCAGATCAGTCGTGGCGGTCCTATCCATGCAACCCCAACCTTGCCAGCACCTTGGCTCAGACCTGTCCAGGTAAGCAGCAACAACGCTTCTGTCGGGAGGGCAGCCCCACCTTGTGACAGACACTGGCTGCTACTGATTGTTGTGGTATAATTCAAGTATGATGTGTGGTTTAAATGTGTTGGGCATCCCTCCCCCTTTCTTGCAATGCCTACAAGAGACCAAGGACTGGGCTTAATACAGCAGGGCAGCTGTATTAAGGCTAGGTTGGGGCCCTCTATGGCAACTTTCAGAGCATATAGCTGTTTTAGGCAATTGGAAGCTTCTGTTCGTATGGAGGGGGTGCAAGTCATATGCTGCTGTGTAAACCAGCTCTATGTCACTTCTGTTTGATACCTGGTATAACTCCCTTGATAAGGAAAGGGGTTTACAATCCACTGACATTATCACCATTCTGCAAAGGAGGTGACGCCAATAGCCACTTTAGACAGGGGTCAACTGAAGCAGATATGTTGTGATTTTGCCCTTGAAGATCCAGGGAGCACATGACTGGGCTGGGATTGGCCTGATCCATGCTGAGCACTTACCAGTATAAAAATGGCTGCCAGGTATTATTACCTTATCTGTCTCCAGTGCGTAGGCCAAATCAGTATAAGGCTCGTGGAATCTGAAATATGCTCTTTTCCATTCATAGCTGAAGACTTGATATGTGCTTCCAAATAACATCCTCCGTAGTCCCTTGAAATGGTAAGAATTAAACAGAAACAAAGATATGGACTTTATTAAAAGAAAGCTAATATTCTTGGCTTCCTCTGAACGAAACAGGCATTTACCACAATGATCAGGGAACTGGACCACTTTCCGAATGAGGAACAGTTAAGGCGACTGTTCTTAAATGCCACCCCTTTCTCCATGGATGACATGAAAATCACTGTGGTTCTTGGCAGATCACCTGAAATTGTATTTGTACTACAAATCAGAGCACATAAATTCATATTCTGAAACCATCTTTACAGTTTCATTGTCAAAGCCAAAACAAAAAAAATTCCTTCCAGTAGCACCTTAAAGACCAACTAAGTTAGTTCTTGGTATGAGCTTTCGTGTGCATGCACACTTCTTCAGATACACTGAAACAGAAGTTTCGAGACCCTTCTATATAGTGAGAAGGTCTATTTCTGAAATTCCTTTGTAGTAAAACAGCTACTTTGAGATCTTGTATAGAATGTCCTGGGAGATTGAAGTGTTCTCCTACTGGTTTCTCTGTCTTGTGATTCCTGATGTCCGATTTATGAAATAGACTGGAAAGAGAAGCTGCTGAATTGCAACTTATCACCAAACTTAAAACCATGGAGAAACCTGGCCTGAACAAAGACATTGGATTCTTATCTCATTATACATGACAAAGCCACTTTTCACCTTCTCACCCCATGCTTTTTCCTGTAATACCTATTGCAGTCGTTAAGAGTCGTCAACAGGCTCATCACAGCTATCTGCCCATCACCCATTCCCACCACCCTTCTGAGTAATACCCCTCCCCACCTTCTCACTATATAGAAGGGTCTCAAAACTTCTGTTTCAGTGTATCTGAAGAAGTGCGCATGCACACGAAAGCTCATACAAAGAACTAACTTAGTTGGTCTTTAAGGTGCTACTGGAAGGAATTTTTTTTGTTTTGACTATGGCAGACCAACACGGCTACCTATCTGTAATTGTCAAAGCCAGTGGTGCAATATGAGAATCATAGCCTCCAGGCAGGGTCTTGTTAACTTACTTGATAATCTGGCCCTGGTCAAAATGTCCTCAGTCTCCATCATCAGTGGTGAGGAAAAATATATGAATCAAGTGCAGGGGCAAGTAGTAGAAATATACTTGCATGTCCTGCAAGCTTTTCACAAATCATCTCACTGCAGCTCATGAACCTCCAATGTATAGTTGAAGCATTGTTAATATTAATGTATTTGGGACATTTCAATTTACAGAAAGGACAACTATGGAGAGATATGAACTATAAACATACTATAATTTGAACTATAAGCATACTTTTATTTTTTTATATGATTTTTCTTTCTTTTTTCTTTTATGGTATAATGTATTGGTGTCTATGTTTTTAAATGCAAGTCACTTGGTAACCAACAACTGGTTACCAAGTTGTAACCAGTAAGTAAATAAATAAATAGACAGAATAATAATAACACCCACACCCATTTTGCACAAAAGATGGCTGCATAAATGGTTCCCAATGTGTTTTGAGGAAAACATAATCAAGGAGAATGTTTAGTGCTTCTTAATAAAAAATTGCTTGGGACAGGTTTTCTACTACAGCTCACCTAAACAGTTGTGAAGAAAGTGATGACTTCTGATAAAACCAGAACTCTAGGTCACCCGACTAAATTAACTGGCAGCCGTTTTGGGGCAGATCAAAGTAAGTACTTCTTCACGCAAAACAAAATTTATTAATGGGATTTGCTGCCACAAGATGCAGCGATGGCAACCAGCTTGGATGGCTTTAAGAAGGAATTAGATAAATTTGTGGAGAGTTATCTGTCAGGAGGTCTATCGATCAATGGCTATTCAGAAATGGAGCCATTTTCAGAGGCAGCACTCGACTGGCTCTCTGACACTGTTGTTTAGGGCTTGAATTTCTCCTCTAGCCCTGGATACAACACAGGGAGCCACCAGTAGAATTGGAACAAGGAAGTTAAATATCACATCATATCTGTATTGCTTAATACCTAGTGCAGGATCTGTTGTGTACATTCAGGGGCCAGTAGCAGCCTTGAAAACCATTCCAAACAGCCAATCCCCACTATATCCCTTTTAAATTATTTCTGACAGCAGCCAACTGCAGCCTTGATTCCAACAGTGCTCCTGGATAAGATTTCTGTGTCTCTTTAATTCTGGCGAGATTAAGTTTCATCTCATACTTAATTGACAAGGTCCGCTTACCACTGCCATTTCCAGTGAGATGGGCCTCCCTCCGAGGTTCGATGAGACGATGAGAGCTTTGGGAATCGAATAAAGAATATTGGATGGGAAACGGCTTTGCTTTAGGGGGTTTGTCATTTGCGACGCTGCAGCTGCGTCCTCTTTGTCGTCCTCCGATTTGTGGTCTTGGCACTTCTATATAAACAATATAAACAAACACAAACCAAGCTGTACGGCATATCCCTAAACACATTCGTATCAGGCTCCACCTTTTCTGACTTTTTTTTGTAGCAAACATTCTCCTAAAACGAAGGAACTGCACAAAACCCCATCCCATAACATAGTTTGTATCTGCAAGGAGATGAAAGGTTTCAGTATTGTTTCAAACCAGTCTGTCAAGAATATAACTCTCTTTTCGGTGCACATAAGTTAATACATCATTTGAAAACAGTGCAAAGTGTTTAAAGGGAACAAGTGCCAGTAGGTTTGCAGAGACTACAGCTTACAAAGTTAGCCATTTGATACCTGTTGTGTTAGTAAGCATATTTCCTTATAAGTGAATTCCACTGAAACCAGTGAGACTTACTTCCAGGTAAATGCAGGGAGGTGTCCTGGACTGAGAGGTTGATGTTACTTCAGAGTCACCCTCAATGCAACGTGTGTTTTTTTTAAAGCATTGCTTTTGTCGTCCATGGTGCATGACACAGCCCAAAACAATTCAAACTCAACTCCCAGCAAGAAAGGATTGTTTTCTTTTGGCAAAAAAATAAAGCAAATACTTTTCGTACTTACTAGTTGACTCTTCTTAACTTCTTCCTGCAGTATTTCTATGTAACTCAACTTGGAATCTACCCATCTTTTGACCTGCTGCAGTGTTGTTCTGTTTTCCATAGCTTCCAATAGACCGAAAGTAGTCACAGGCAAAATTACCTAGTGATAGTGACACTTGGAAAGGAGAACTGCCTTGGCTCAGTTTCCTGGATTACCAAAGAACAGGAGCTCTCCTTCTGGTTTAGAAATTAAATGGCTCTTGTCCAAATTGCAGCACTAGGAAAGGTTTTGGAAATAAAGGCATGAACCCTGCCTTGGTAAAAGAAATATTGAAGTGAATAGTTGTATTTTTATTCTCCCTTTCATTGTCCCACTAGGGTGGGACAAAACTGTCAGTGTCAGATTCTCTCAATTTCTCATTTTTCGGATTGCATTTTTTTAAATAAAAAAAGCTGGTTTGGTGCAAATTTCTTGTAATGTTTGTATGCTGCGTGTATATATATCTGCAAATCAATTTAACCGAATATAATGCAGTTTTATGCATATTCTAACTTAGTGTAAGCCTTTTTGTACACATTACTTGGCTGGAGAACTGCATTGTAAAATTCAGAAAAGTGTGAATGTTGAAGGATTGCATTATACCGGTTCCCATATAAGGTTCGCCTCTAAATGTGAATTTAGTGGAATTCCCCCCCCCCCCCCGAGTAGATGGGTGCTGTTTTTCATGCAAAGAACTTACATGAATGAGTTTTTGAATTTTTTGGAGATGGTTGGAGAGTTATATGGAATGAGCTGCTTGTTCATTTTGGGTTTACTTAAAGGAACATTAATTTAACGTTTTGCCTTTTTAATATATTTGTCAAGATCTACTCTAATTCCAGGAATATATGCTGAGAGTGGCATGGAAGGGACTGACATCCATATGTGATGGATATGTGAGGTAATGGGATTCCTCTGGAAATATATTGTTTCATAGTAGTATTAATTCAATGGGACTGACATTTCTTGGATTGCACGGTTAATGAATTATTGCCCTTTAATTGTTAACAACTGGGATTTGGGTAAAAATGTGTAAGGACAATATGGGGTGGCAACAGATGGCCTGGAAAGTTAAATGTGCTAATCGTTACAAACATTGGAAGAAAACTAGAAAAAAATATACATTTCTTAGTTAATTTTAATTTGTGCCATTTGTCCACTAAAACCATTTTTGCATTTCACTCCAGAAATCTATTCCTTTCCTCCGCAGGTTTATGCTTAATTTAATGCATTCTTTTATTTCAAAATTCAGTGGTATAGCCTTCCCTGGTTTCAGCTACCATAGCAAACCTAACTTTGTGTTGCGTTATTGCTGTTTAATTTTGTTACAGTGGTGCCCCGCTAGACGAATGCCTCGCAAGACGAAAAACCCGCAAGACGAAAGGGTTTTTCGGTTTTTGCGACGCTTCGCTAGACGATTTTCCCTATGGGCTTGCATCGCAAGACGAAAGCCCATAGGGAAATCTCGGGGACCTTTTTTTAAATGCTGGCGGTGGGGAGCAAAGCCTTTTCCCCCCCTCCGGACTTCAGAAGAGGTCCAGGAAGGCCGGCGGGGGCGAAAGGCTTTGCTCCCCACCGCCAGCATTTTAAAAGCGTCCGGGATAGCAGGGAAGCGCTTCCCGCTATCCCGGACGGCTTTTGAAGGCAGGCAGGGGGGGCAAAGACTTTTGCCCCCCCTGCCTGCCTAACCGGGGGCTTTTAAATCGCCCCGGGACTGTCCGGGGCGATTTAAAAGCCCCCGGACGGCTTTTGAAGCCTCCCCCCGCCGCCCGGCTTCGGGGCATCGTCCCGATGCCGGGCGGTGGGGCAGGAACGCCTCCCCCAGCCGCCCGGCATCGGAACGATGTCCCGAAGCCGGGCGGCCGGGCGGGAAAGCCTCCCCCCCCGCCCGGCTTCGGGGCATCATCCCGATGCCGGGCGGTGGGGCAGGAACGCCTCCCCCAGCCGCCCGGCTTCGGGGCATCGTCCCGATGCCGGGCGGTGGGGCAGGAACGCCTCCCCCAGCCGCCCGGCATCGGAACGATGTCCCGAAGCCAGGCGGCCGGGCGGGAAAGCCTCCCCCAGCCGCCCGGCTTCGGGGCATCGTCCCGATGCCGGGCGGTGGGGCAGGAAAGCCTCCCCCAGCCGCCCGGCTTCGGGGCATCGTCCCGATGCCGGGCGGTGGGGCAGGAAAGCCTCCCCCAGCCGCCCGGCATCGGAACGATGTCCCGAAGCCGGGCGGCCGGGCGGGAAAGCCTTTGTCCCCCCTGCCTGCCTTCCCAGGGGCTTTTAAATCGCCCCGGACAGCGGAGAAGTCCTCCGCTGTCCCGGGCGATTTTAAAATGCCGCCCGCCAGAAGAGGTCGGGGGAAGGCTTTTTCCATAGGAACGCATTAATTGATTTTCAATGCATTCCTATGGAAAACCGTGCATCGCAAGACGAAAAACTCGCAAGACGAAGAGACTTGCGGAACGAATTAATTTCGTCTTGCGAGGCACCACTGTATATGAAACTCCAGGACGCGGATAGTAATTCTACCTGTTTGAAGTTTACCGGTATATGGCATATATAGATGATTCAAAATGTAGAGGAGTTGCTGTTGAGCTTTGTGGCCAACTATTTTGCCGCACTTTCTGAAATATACATCCATTCTGTCAACATTTGTTCCATTTACGTAGATGCTTACTAGTTTGATATATTTAAATGAATAGAATTTCAAAACACACTGTGTTCAGCTCAGGTAGCAGCAATCTACACAGGGAAATGGATTACTTGAAAAGCAACCACCACTCAATGATAAAAGAAGATGGAAATGTTTAAATAGATTGCTTGTGTGCTGTCTATGGTGTAAACCAGTTTGAGCATAGAGGTAAGCAGAGTACAAATACAGACATGCCAAAAAAAAACAGACACAGAGAGGGTTGTCAACATTCTAATGGTCTCTGCTCCTGTGCGGTTAACAGCTGCTTGATCAGATTATATTTATCTCATGGCTGTTGCTGTGATTATTGCAGATCAAGCTGCCATTAAAGGCACAGGCTCTGGCTGCTTTTGGTCAGCTGGGCGTCTTACATGAAGTATAAAGTAGGAATTCTGAGCCTTTCCTCCATTTGGAAAGCAGTTCCCCATGACAGTGCTGAAGAAGGCTAAAAACCTGGGAGAACCATATGAAGTGACTCCTGATGTAGCATGAGCAGTTGCTGCCAGGAAAATAATACATACATGGAGAAACACGAGGACATGCTAATACACTGAGCATCATTTGCCTGTTCCTAAAGGGGCTTTTGCAAGTCCTATGAATGGCTCAAATGGCTGGGTATGTTTTGCCTAGGGAAGATCAAAGGGAGACATGATGGCTGTCTTCAAGTATTTGAAGGACAGCCATGCAGAAAAGAGACCGGACTCGTTCCTTGATGCTTCAGAGGGCACGAAGGGCAGAAATAACAGGGAAGTTCATCATCCAGAAAATTTTCCTATACAGTAAATAAATTCCATTGGACTCCCTTGGTGGACCTCTCTCTGGCAGCGTATTGAAGCAGAGGATGGATGGTACTGTAGTTACATCCTGCTTTGCAGATCCCACATTGAGCAAGGAGTTGCACTAGGTGACGTCATAACCTCCATTCTACTCAGTGATTCTCATATCATAGGCCCTGCAGGGAGGACTGCCATCTTGTTCCCAAAATGTAAGGCAGAAGAAGAAGAGGCGTTTGGATTTGATATCCCGCCTTTCACTCCCTTTAAGGAGTCTCAAAGTGGCTAACAATCTCCTTTCCCTTCCTCCCCCACAACAGACACTCTGTGAGGTGAGGGGGGCTGAGAGACTTCAAAGAAGTGTGACTGGCCCAAGGTCACCCAGCAGCTGCATGTGGAGGAGCGGAGACGCGAACCCGGTTCCCAAGGTTACGAGACTACCGCTCTTAACCATTACACCACACTGGCTCTCCAGTGAGTCATTTCCTGCTGGGAGCTAAGTGGTGCGAAAAGGGTCGCTTGTAAAATAATAATAATAATAATAATAATAATAATAATAATAATAATAATAATAATTTATTTACACCCCACCCATCTGGCTGGGTTTTCCAGCCACTCTGGGTGGCTTCCAACAGAATATTAAAATCCAATAGTCTATTAAACATTAAAAGCTTCCCTAAACAGGGCTGCATTCAGATGTCTTCTAAAAGTCTGGTAGGTGTTTTTCTCTTTGACATCTGGTGGGAGGGCGTTCCACAGGGCGGGCGCCACTACCGAGAAGGCCCTCTGGCTGGTTCCCTGTAACCTCACTTCTCGCAATGAGGGAACCGCCAGAAGGCCCTCGGCCAAAGGCACGTGACCAAAGTGTCTGGGTGTGCGTGCGTGCAAAATGGCAATACTAAATGTGAAAATCAAAATACAAGGGAGGACTGCAAAGACTGTGTGAAGGGCATGCAAAAGTTATATAGAAATAAATATATTGATGTTATGTTTTAATATAGGTTTAACATGTTTTTATCTCCACTGCTGGGGGCAGTGTGTCTCTGAATACCAGTTGTGGCAGAGTGCTGTTGCACTCATGTCTTGTTTGCAGGCTTCCTGTAGGCATTTGGTTAAAAGCACTGTGGGAACAGGATGCTGGAGTGAAGGAAACATTGGCTTGGTCCAGCAGGACTCTTCTTGTGTTTGAAAATTGATAAATAAAGGCTTGATTTTGATAGATAGATAGATGATAGATAGATAGATGATAGATAGATAGATAGATAGATAGATAGATAGATAGATAGATAGATGATAGGTAGATATATAGATGATAGATGATGATAGATAGATGATAGATAGATAGATGATAGTTAGATGATAGATAGATGATAGATAGATGATAGATAGATAGATTAGATAGATAGATAGATAGATAGATAGATAGATGATAGATAGATAGATAGATAGATAGATAGATAGATAGATAGATGATAGATAATAATGATGATGATAGATGGTAGATAGATGATAGATAGATGATAGATAGATAGATAGATAGATAGATGATAGATATAGATAGATAGATGATAGATAGATAGATAGATAGATGATAGATAGATAGATAGATAGACAGATAGATGATATAGATAGATGATGATAGATAGATGATAGATGATAGATATAGAGATAGATAGATATAGATAGATGATAGATATAGAGATAGATAGATATAGATAGATGATAGATATAGATGATAGATGATAGATGATAGATAGATAGATAGATAGATAGATAGATAGATGATAGATAGATAGATAGATGATAGATAGATAGATGATAGATAGATAGATGGATAGATAGATAGATAGATAGATGATAGATAAAACCTAGGAACTTAAGAAACTGCCTTATGCTGAGACAACCTATTAGTCCACTTAGCTCCATATTGCCAACACTGACTGGCAGTGGCTCTCCAGGATTGCAGACAGGGGTCCCATCTCCCCCAGACCTACCTAGAGACGCCAGGGATTGAATTTGGCACTTTCTGCATGCACAGCAGCGTTTCTGCAGTATACTGTTGGTATTCTACGTCACAGGGAATCCAATCATGAATGTTTCTCTATAATTCGTTTGGAAGTAGTTAAGCTGAGTTAAACCTGTGTAGGAAGACACTTCCAGAAATGCCTTCCTTACAGTTTGCTGGATTTTAGAAGTGTCATCACCTGCATTTCTTTCATACAGCAGCAATCTTTTTAAAAGCAGTTGCTGCTGGCAAGATCACAACACTGGGAAATAAGATTGCAGGAAGTTACCTGATGGGTGGTGCTGCTGATTTCCAATCTGAAAAATAAAAAACAAACAAGATGGATTTGCTCAAAGTGCAAATCTAGCAAAGACTCTACCAAAAAACCCTCAAAACAAACCCTAGTGTGTGCCACCAAGCCTTCTGTCACACAAACATATCCTGGGCATTCCATTTCTGTGTATGTTTACTCAAAAGTAGGGATGGGGGAGAAATGAGACTTGGTTCACATTTAAAGTCAAATCTATTAAATTAGAAGCAATATGAGAATCAAACCACAGTCATCCTCTGAAATTCTTACTTATTCGAATTTTGCAATCTCCGACACATGTTACAAAAATGCATACATTAGGGGAATTAGGGAGTGGGTGGTGCTGTGGTCTAAACCACTGAGCCTCTTGGGCTTGCTGATTGGAAGGTCAGCGGTTCGAATCCCCACAACGGGGTGAGCTCCCGTTGCTCTATCCCCGCTTCTGCTAGCCTAGCAGTTCAAAAGCACACCAGTGCAAGTAGATAAATAGGTACTGCTGCGGCGGGAAGGTAAACGGCATTTTCATGCACTCTGGACAAACGCCGGCTCCCTTGGCCTGAAAAGCAAGATGAGCGCCACACCCCATAGTCGCCTTTGACTGGACTTAGCCGTCCAGGGATCCTTTACCTTTACATTAGTGGAATTAATGGACGCATAAAAATTAATATATTAGTGAAAGTAGCATACAAAAATGTAGCATGTTGGGGCAATCACTTGCCAAAATGTGTACATTAGACAAAGCTTCAAGCAAATATATGTTTATTAGGAAAAATGTCCGATAACAGGCTGATCTTTTAAAAAAAGAAAAATCTAGAAATCGCTGCAGAAATGT
The DNA here is from genome assembly GCF_964234715.1 of Podarcis melisellensis. Taxonomy (NCBI): domain Eukaryota; kingdom Metazoa; phylum Chordata; class Lepidosauria; order Squamata; family Lacertidae; genus Podarcis; species Podarcis melisellensis. The sequence goes on along the minus strand of NC_138537.1, from coordinate 24,075,336 downwards.
GAACTGAATTCAAAATAGGAAAAACGGGAAACCAAGGGAACGAAGATGGACAGAGCCTTCCATCCCTACTCACCACCAAAGCCCCACCAAATTCCACTGAATGTGATTTCATAGGATTGCAACTTTAAAAATGACCTAGCAAGAGGCACATGCAAGAATTAAGTAGGATTTTTTAAAAAAAACTTACCCATGACAACTAAAGATCTTTCTCCACTTGTCTAGATCAGATATTTTGCTGGATATCTCTTCTAGCTCCATGTTTCCCAGGCTATGTAGATCACTGGATGCCTTCTTGTCCATCTGTTCACGGCACAGAACGATGCGATAGCTTTATAAACCAGCTCTCCAGCACATAAGAGCAGCTCATCCTTCTTCCACACAAGTGCCGATATGAACTGTCCTGATCTTGGGGTTTAAATGGCAGGAAGGAAGCTCCCTCCCTTTTCTATCTCCACTCTGCACTTAATTGTAAACTCAATACTGTCTCTTAGCAATTAAACTTTCATTAGAGTTGGACCGGGCCTCTGTGTTTTTCTGTCCATTGTATATACAGCATGAATGTTTAATTTAAGACACAGATTTATATAAAAACAGGCTGCAATTACATATCTATTTCAGGGAAATCAGAATTATTTAATAATTGAAGGCATAGGCCTTGATGCAGCACAGGAAGACTGACAGGTTGCTTTCAAGTCACCGGACGGAATGGTGATGCGTTTTAAGGCTCATGCTTGATTCCGCTGAAGATGATAGCAGGATGCCTAGTGGAACAGAATGAGAATGAGATCTTGTTCTTAAATTAAATGGCCAAAGGACAAATACTTTTCATGAAGATCTCCTTTCTGTAAACTCTCATATAACTTTGTAAAGGTAAGGCCGTGTTACGCCCAGTAAGCGAGACACTTACACTGAAGAAAGGCACTTGATCTTTGATGGACACCAGTTTATTGGCAGCTAGTGCTGCTTGTTGATAGCAGTGGGTGACTATGTCTTCTACATGGTATACACACTAACTGTGGTCAGCATAGCAGTTTCCGTTTCAGGAATTAGCTTATTCTTTCTCATTTATTCTTTAGCTCAGTTTCGGTGTGTTAAGACTGACTCGGTCCGTGTGAATTGCTGAACACTGCAGGATTCCAGCTGCAGTTTCAGCATGCTTGGCATCACAGTTCTCTTTATTGGGGATGGGTGGGAACATGCATGCTTGAATATGGCACATTTGAAAGGACAAATGGTCCCTCCAGGTATCAGGAATGAGCCAGCTCCCAGTGAAGGTTTGCAGCCAACTGAAGAAAGCAGCCAGGAGCAGAGAGGGTTAACTGGCATGCAGGATGAACATCGGCTAGTGCCAACTCCCCCAGTCTTTGGAATGCCGGTTGATAAGGGAATGACTGAGAGTGGGCGGGAACCCAGCCAAAGCTCTTGGGGAGTTAAATAGGTGTGAACAAAGAAGGAAGTAGTCTGTCAGAACGGGAAGAGATTGGAGTTGATCCAATCCCTCCTAACAGTCGCTAAGGGGAGAGCTGTTAGACCAGAAACAAAGCAACAGATGCAAAATGCGAAAGTTTAATATCTTCTGTAGAAAATGGAAGGAGTCTTCAGAAGGGTCAACTTGATTGATGATGCCGGAGGCTGTGTTAGAGCCTTCTGGAGCTATCTGTTTGTTTTGACAATAAATCATCCTTTTTAAGTAACTACGCTTACTGTGTGATCAAGCCGGGGATTGGACTCCTGACACCAGGCTTCCTTTTTATTGTACTTTGTGATTAGTGGGTTGGAAGAGTTATATGCAATCTTGCTTTTGCACCTGCAGAAGCTTGGGGGGCAGATATACTGCTTCATTTCCAGGCAGTCCATATCCTGCAGCTTCCTATTGAAAGCCTATCGCTTTTCATACCACAAATGTATACCCTCCAACATCCTGCAGAGGAAAACTAGGATGCCCATTTTGGGGAGCTGTGCTCTTGCATGAGAGCACAGCTCCTCCCAAATGGCTGTCTTTTGGTGCCACATTCTCATGAGAGCCAAAACAGGACATCCCGGGATCCCATCAAAAGCCAGAGTAGCTTCTGTAATTCCAGAATGTCCTGCTCAAAGTGGGACAGTTGAAGGGTATGCTAAAGTTCTGGGATGCTTTGTTTCACCTTGGATGCACTGTAGGGGAGAAGTGTCCCTGCAGATGGAAATAATGCAGCAACACCAAGGAAGCATCATGGAACAACTAACAAAGCAGTATGATGTGCGGACTGTCCAGGGTAAGCCTACTCATGCACTATTATTGCACCGATTACATTTTGCAGAATATATCCACACCCAAAACCAACAGTTTGGAGGGCTCTCGAAAGTATATATGACCTGGTCTCCAAAATAAGGAGCAGCAAACAATCTCATTATTTATTTCTAAGATTTTCAGCAAACAGAGCTTTTTGTGTGTGCATGTTTACACACATATATTAAAAAGGAGCTAAAATACATACACACATGTATTATATTTAATATACACACATATATTAAAAAGGAGCTAAAAAGGCCTAGCTAATTTCCTAGGCCCTGATACTTGAATTATAATTTTGTAAATATGTTTCTCACTTGGCTCTTTATAAAAAGGGCATCCAAACAGATGATGCAACACAATCTCCATTTAGGGTGAGCATGAATGCATCACCATAAAAGTGGAAACACATCACAAAAAAGAGAGAGCACTGGAAAGAACGGTTGCTTAACTTCTTCCACGTCTAGCAATTGTCCTATGGATCTAGTGGACTTACTTGTGGTTTCAGAGCCTGGCTTCAGGAGAAGTTATTAATATGTCCTTAGAGACATCCTGCAGCCACTTCTTCACACAATGCATATTTAACCTAAATAGAGTTTGCTGCTGCGAGATGTAGTGACAGCCACCAACTTGGATGGTTTTAAATGAGGATTAGACAAATTCATGGGAGATAATGAATTTGTTTTTGTATTTGTATAATGAAATGTTTTTAGAATGTTGGATTATTTGATTGTTGTTAGCTGCCCTGAGCCCGGCTTCGGCTGGGGAGGGATATAAATAAAAATTATTATTATTATTATTATTATTATTATTATTATTATTATTATTATTATTATTAGTGAGAATGATGTGCCCAGGTCCTGGTTTTGGGCTTCCTCACAGGCTTCTGGTTGGCTTATTTTGCTGCTGTTCGCAATTGTATTCGATTATGTCATGATCTGTGATGTATGTACTCAGGTGTAAAAGCCTCTGGGCATCAACGCCCGGGGCCCAGTCTTTTGGAAAGGATCCCACTGGGTCAATTATTGCTCAGCAATAAACCTCACTTTCTTTTTCTCCACTGCTGCGTCTGTCAATTCTTGGACTCTATTTGAGTTGGTCACTGGTACCTTAAAAATCCTTGCAACACTGTGAGAACAGCACACTGGACTAGATGGGCCATTGGCCTGACTGAACAGGCCTCTTCTTATATTCTTATGTCACCAGCAAAAGAGAACCAGGGAGGGAAAGCCTTCCTGCTGACTGATTCTTCCCTGAACTTGCTCCCATCCTTGCATTTGGCCTCATAAGCAGCACCAAGCAACTTCAAAACAAACTAAAGTGCTTTTATTTATTAATTGGCCTGTAATTGCCCTTGAAAGAATAGCTCACAGCATTCTCTACAGGAACTGCACATTTAAGAACAGTTGCCGCAGTGAGCAATGACATAAACTGTTAACTGCTGCGGACTATAATGAGATTTCATGGGAACTGGAGTGATAAAAGAACACTTCTGGGACTTGGGAGTCGAGCGCGACATGCAAAAGAGAGGGGTTTGGACTGTGAAAGAGAGCAGGCCGATATTTGAGCAAACTGTGAAAGGAGCCCAAAATAGCTTTCTTTGAATTAATTTTAAAGTGGGAATTTGTCATTCACCGAGGTTCTCTGGAAAGCTCTTTCATGAAATATGGAGCAGTTTTGTGTGACATACGGTAACTTCATTTTTTCCTTATAACTTTACATCGGTGAAGCAGAGATGAGTATTTAATATCCCAACTACATATAGAGTAACCAGATGCAAAGAAGGATAGGTCTCATTTTACTCATCTAGTTGGCCACTGTGAGTTGGCCACTGTGATAGTTGGCCTGATCCACCAAGCTATCTTTATGTTCTTGTGTTACATAATTATGAATGTCAGAATAAAGCTATCCTTTCTTCTTTTTCTCACCCTAGGTGAACATGGAACACTGAGCTGAATTTTATTTATATCTATAATAATTCAATTTAGAGATCTTAATTTGAACTGTGCATCTGAAAAGTTTGACTACTTTCAGCTCTGTTTAGGAGCCAATATATCACAGAAGGCTGACTTACCCAGTGGCTTTCATTTAAATACCGTATTTAAATGGAAGAGCCAGCGTGGTGTAGTGGTTAAGAACGGTGGACTCTTTAACTGTGACTTTAAAGATGAATGGGAACCCTTTACAAAGTATTTGAAGACACAACACAGCGAACTGGACTCCTTGGCTGGCTTTGAATAAACATTCACAAACTTTTTATTGATAATAATCAGCTAAATAGTTTGAGGATCTATACAACTGTGTAACATGCAGAAAACAGCATTTTTAGAGAAATCAAAGACTGGAACTGAGGGAAGTCGAGGGGTGGGTGGGTTTTATGGGGGGAGGGAGGAAAAATGGGGGGGGGAGTAAGAATGATGTGTTTCTGGATATTATGTTTTGTTTTAATTTTGAATAAAAAAAGTTGTTGTTTTTTAAAAAAAAGAATGGTGGACTCGTAATCTGGTGAACTCAGCCTCACTCACCTCATAGAGTGTTTGTTGTGGGGGAGGAAGGGAAAGGAGATTGTTAGCTGCTTTGAGACTCCTTAAGGGGAGTGAAAGGCAGGATATCAAGTCCAAACTCCTCCTCCTCCTTCTTCACCTGACAAATACTGCTCCTTTTACTTTCATTATGAAGAGACGTATTGGCTCTGTTCCCACATTTTGGTAAACTGTGGCCTGGATTCAGCCAGCCCGGTGAACTAGCAGAAGCCAGAGCAAGGGTTCCCTCTTCCACAGCAAGACTCTCCCCCCTCTCCTCTCTCTGTGAGCCCCCTGTGCTTCCCCCAAATCTGCTCTGGAGGGTGAGCAGAATCCTTGGAACACAGGGGGAAGAGAGGGGAGATTGTTCTGCCTGGAAAGCAGAAATGCTTGCGCTGACAGAATGATCAGAAGCGTGCAACATTGAATTCCTCTGCATGGTTAATGGACTGATCTCAGGTCAGGCCTTCGCAGCTTTCCAGATGGCTTCAGCACTTTGCTAATGCAACATCACTCCTTTAGCCACACTTGGGGCAGAGCTACAGCCAGAAGAGCACAGTGGGAGCTTTCCATGGTCCTGATAAAGTATGCCATGAACCTGGACATATCTTGGCTATGTCAAGATAATTTCTTCTGAACCTGACTTTACTTTAGCGGAAGAGACTGTTGCCTGATGTGATGTTGCCTGATGTGAGCCAGTGTGGTGTAGTGGTTAAGAGCGGTAGACTCGTAATCTGGGGAACCGGGTTCGCGTCTCCGCTCCTCCACATGCAGCTGCTGGGTGACCTTGGGCTAGTCACACTTCTTTGAAGTCTCTCAGCCCCACTCACCTCACAGAGTGTTTGTTGTGGGGGAGGAAGGGAAAGGAGAATGTTAGCTGCTTTGAGACTCCTTCGGGTAGTGATAAAGCGGGAAATCCAAATCCAATCCATACCTAAATAACTTTGCTATCGCTTCCCCTGCCAACTCTAAGCCCCAGCGGAATAATATATTCAGTCAGAAGATAGTTATTGTTGGTGGAGTAACCAGAGATTCTTTGTCAGATGTTCTTAATTGGGTATAAAATCACTCTGGATGTGGAAAAGAATGCAGTGGTATGTGTTTAATAATTATGGAGGAGTTTCCCAAACTAAAATGTGGTTTGAAGACAGATCTATATCGATTCACAAAAGGGGATTCTCAGTGTTCTTGGTTCCCACCCACCGTGTCTTCAGCACAGAGTTTAGAGCATAACTTATGTCTCTGTGTAAAACAGAAGTTTGGAAAGGTCAGTTCTTGGTGTGAACAGAAGGTCCTTGTAATTTTTACATTGGTGGACTACAACTCCCATCACATCCCATGTCTTGAACCCAAGGCTCAGGGAATAAATTTCTGTTAAGCAGAGACTGGGAAGGTTAATCTCCTTTGCGCTAGTACCCCCCTGACTTCTGCCATTGTCTTATGTGACAGATATTTGATCTTGTACGTTGATGTCAATGTTATGTATTCCTATGAACTCTTAAATGCCTTTTCTTTGTTCTGAACAAACAAGAATGTCTTGTGGCACCTTAAAAAGTAACAAATTGTCTAATGACATACGTGTTGGTGAGAGGGGTGGCCCTGTAGACAATGAGGTCAGAAGTAAATTAAATGCGTACGTTACTGACTGGCAATTATATCATTAACACCAGTTGTTTGCAAGAACACGTCACAACAAGCGCAGGTTGCAAGGTCCTTTGTTCTTCCTTTCTAGGTGCTGCACTGTGGTTAATGCTTAATGTTCTGTGCTTAATGACATCACCAGGACCAGGTCCTAGGCCTCAGATTTGGGCCCTAAAATCTCAGGGCCTGGGATGCGCCTGACTGGTAACCCTAGTCAGAAGGAATGCTCAGTAAAGACCAGGCATAGTCTAAGCACCATGTAATCTTTGTGTAAGAAAATCAGGATGAACGCTGAATAAAAACATCATCTGGAGGGGCCCAGAAACCCTCTAAACAAAGAAATTAACTTCTTGGGGACAGCTAAGTTCCTCTGCTCCCTATTTCCTGTGAAGCCTGTTATGCTCCTTCAGGAGTGCAAAGTGGTGGGTTTTTTTGAGACTGGTACATAATATGCCCACTATTTTGTTATGGTACATAGGCTTAAGTTTCTCAGATAGCCCAATGAACCAAAAACCCAGTACTGATGAACATAAACTCTTAATTAATCACCAAAACTGCAATGTATAATAATAATAATAATAATAATAATAATAATAATAATAACAACAACAACAACAACAACAACAATAATAATAATAATATCATAATCACAGGGGGAAGGTGTATTTTAAGCTATCAATAATAAATTCTATGTCAGGCCTCATTTGCACTATACATTTAAAGCAGTATCTTACCACTTTAAAGAGTCATGGCTTCCCCCAAAGAATCCTGGGAAATGTAGTTTTAGGAGTGCTGAGAGTTGTTAGGAGACCCCAATTCCCTTCACAGAACTTTGATTCTCAGATTTCCCTGGTCTGAATGTACTGTAAGGATTACATTCCTCCACACCCTTTCTCATGAATTAGCTTGTCCTATGTCCCTCTGGAGCGGTTTCCATACAACAGCTATGCAAACTTCCTGTATTGCTAGACTTGCTCTCCTTTTTTATCCCTTTTGTTTTGCTCCTTTTTCTTACCATTTGATGTCATAGAAGGCCCTCAGAATCTCCTGTCTCCGAGCAATTTTCTGTCAGAATTTGGATTTGTAGCTTCATGGCAGGCCAGAACCAAGGGTGCCTACTAGATGAGTCTCTGCTAGAAAGTTAGCTAGAAAGTCATGTGTGGAATTAGTGCCTTCCCCTCGGTTTCTGTGGAAATGTCAACACTTTCCCTGTCGAGCTCACACCAAGCTATGCAGTAATAAATAAACAATTGTTTCAAATAGGTACTATCAATTTACATTTATGCAGCATTTTCCGCCTGAACAAGTTTCAATGGGACTGCCGTTTCAAACTTCACCTCAGATTTTTGTGGTGGAATAATCTTTTGCAGAATACAACCTGCATCTGCTGAAGCGGTCAGGGCTGGCTCCTGTTTTGAGTGCCCAAGAGTGCTTTATTCCTGCTTCGGCTGGTGCACTTGACAGGGATAGCTTGGCCACTGTAGTGCAGGCCTCAGTAACTTTAGACTGGACTATTGCAATGCACTCTATAGGGAACTATAGTGTGCATTGCAATAGTCCAGTCTAAAGTTACAGAGGGAACTAAGGGACATGGGTGGCGCTGTGGTCTAAACCACAGAGCCTAGGGCTTGCCGATCAGAAGGTCGGCGGTTCGAATCCCCACGATGGGGTGAGCTCCCGTTGTTCGGTCCCAGCTCCTGCCCACCTAGTAGTTCGAAAGCATGTCAAGTGCAAATAAATAGGTACTGCTCTGGTTGGAAGGCAAACGGCATTTCCATGTGCTGCTCTGGTTCGCAAGAGGCTACATGACCTGGAAGCTGTTTGCAGGCAAACACCGGCTCCCTCAGCCTATAGAGTGAGATGAGCACCGCAACCTCAAAGTCGTCCACCACTGGACCTAACGGTCAGGGGTCCCTTTACCTTTACCTATAAGGAACTACCCCTGAAGTTGGCTCATCCCACTCCGCAGCCTGAGGCAAAACAGTAAGGTACTGCCCTGTGTGCACACTGGCCACCCCCAATGAAGCCTCACTTACCAGGGTTGTGGGGCTATGGCTTCCAGGTTTCGGCAAGATCTCACAGGAGCCCCATAAGATCTCACGGAGGTGTCCAGAGGCTCCGCAAAAATCTCGTGGTGGTCTTGCGACATTTTGCAGGGCTCTCATAAGGTCTCGCCAGAACCCGGAAGCTGCCACAATAACTTCTCCTCACTACTCTGGTGCTACTGGCAGGGGAGGGGGAGAAATGATGCCCACAGAGGCACCCCTTGAATTCTGCAGTTAGTGGGAAGGCAGTTCTCACAACTGCCTCACTGGGGCAAGACCTACTGGGAAGAGTTGCTCTGATCAGTAGGCCTGAGCCGTTTGGTTTCTTTGAACTATCTGTTAACTTCACCAACACTTGTTGAGTTATTGCCGACTTGCTCCTGACTCCTGCCTTGACGTGTCCAAAAAAAAATGATGCTATGATATGGGAATATGTGGCTGTGCATATATTTTGCTACCTATACACATACTGGGAGCAGTGCCAATTGCAGGAGAAATAAAAAAAAATTAAGGTTTTATATCTATAATAAATGTACCAACCAAGCACGTACATATATATGTGGACCACATGTCTGGAGCAGCACAGAAAGAGCACCCTGAAACCATTTTGACTCCCAAACTGACCAAATGTTTTCTCTGCAAGGAGGGAGGGGGTGAGGGAACCTTCCCATTGTCTCAGGAATTGGGTAATCACCATCTCAAAGGAATGGCCAGACTACCAGGAAAGGCAATCAGATAAGGCATTATCAGATAACCCAGCAGACAGAAAAAACAACATTCAAATTTCTGTTGTAGACCACCTTTTCTGTGATGTAGGTATGATGTTTGTGGGGGGTGGTCTTGCGTTACACCCCTTCTGTGATGTATGTATGGAGGGGGTGGTCTTGAGCTCCAGGGCAGGGAATTTAAAAGGTCTATAAAAGGGCAGCCACACCTTGGTTCTGGGTCCTCCTCCCTTCTCCTGTGTGTGAGGGGAGCACCCTGTTGCAACAGCTTTAATAAAGATCAGGCTAACTAGCTGCTTTGCTTCTCAATATTCTCTGGTTGGCCTCTGTTATTTTCTCCAACCGATGGAGAACCCTCAAAGGACTCTATAAGGGCTCTTGTGTCCCCCATAAGGGAATAAGGGCAGATTTTGTTTATTACACAGGAAATAGAAGAAACAGAAGTATCTGGCTAGACACTGCGAGAAGAGAATGCTAGACTAGAAGTACCATTAGCTTGATCCAGCAGACTATTCTTATGTTTACATTCTCATGATGTTATAGGCAGAATGTTTTGTTACTCAGAAATACCAAATAGAGTGATAAAGTACTGAATAAACCAGTCATTCTCACCCTTTGCCTACTAGATGCTTTGACTACAACTCTTATCACTCTAATCATGATCCTGCTGGCTGGGGCTGTAGTTTAAAACAGCTGCAGAGCAGCAGGCTGAGAAAGGCTGGAGTAAGTTATAAGAAATTCCTGCACAGATTAGTTTTCTTCTTCTCTTTCTCTTCATGCCATGTGCCCCCTCCCCCGACAATCACTTGAAAGTGCTATGGAAGAACGAGGGGAAGAATGCATTTATTGTCTGAAGTACCACTTTGCACACCAGGAGGATCAGACCTCTATTTCTAAAACTGAAGCTTATAAAAGTGAAAACAAAATAAAAGCATTACAAAACGAGAACAAAAACGCCACAATGTTAGATTAGATCTTAGGTGCTACGTTTGGAATCAGCTCTTCAAATACTTGATATTAAACACACCGAGCAGCATCTTTGGTAAAGTTTGCAAACCAGGAATTTGCATCTAAATCCACTCCACATAAGTAAAAAATATAGGCTGGCACCCAACCTTTCCACTCTGTGAATGGAGGGAGCTTCCATTCGTGGAACATGAGGTGAGCTCGTAAAAGGGGTCCTCCTGTGAATACAACTCTTTTTCTGTGACTAAAATTTAACTTGGTTGCTGCCAATACAGTTTATTTTAAAGTTAGTGCCTTTTCCCAAAGGACCCCTTATTCCAATTTTCTAGGGGAGAAATCAACTTCTTATTCTTGTCCTGATACACAGATTTTTAAGAGTAATACTTCTAGAACACCATATTCTTTGCATGATTGCGCGAGGAAAGCACATGCTGTCCTCTTCTGCTGAAGTGGCTGCCTAAGTTTTGAGTTTTTGCTTTTATCACACTAATTCATTCCTGTAGGGTTCTAGACCTTGGAAGAAAACAATGGGATAGCATGGACATAATGCCAAACAATGGTTTGCCATGATGTCTAAACAAACGCCATTGGGCAAACCATTGTTTGTGAGTGGCCGGCAAACTAGGATCTGATAACAGGGTCTGCAAGCCATGGTTTAGAGATGGCTTGCACATCTCAGTTTGTGCAAACCAGCTTGGCATTGCATCCGAACCAACAAATCATGGTTTGAGATGATGCTCAGCCTTTGAGGTTGTTTGGGAAAGCACCCAAGGATTCTCAGGAAAGGTGAGAGAAAAGGAATCTCTGTATCTGGAACACACAACTTCATTAGGAATCTAAACTATAGTTATCACAAACCATTGTTTGACATTACATCTAAACCAACTCAATACCTTCCTAGTGACAAGTTATCACCTACTGCAAGCCACATACGGTAACTCTTATTGATATTATTTAATTCCTTTTTTGTGCTGGTATATTTCTGTAAATGTCTCTGGCTCACAATATACAAATACATGTTTGTTTGTTTGTTTTTAAAAAAACAGCCTTTAAACCCATTTACATTTGGTGTCTTGGGGGGAAAAGGTCATGATGAACCATTTTCATTAAACATGGTTCAAAACCTGTCTAGTACATTAAATCGACTGCTCCATTTGCTGTCTCTGAATCTTTCGACTTTGAAAAAGGAAACTCAAATCCAGCAAGGCGTATTAGCAAAATGTTCAGAATGTGTACCAATGAGCACACCAGAATGATCCAGAATGAATTTGCAAATTGCTCACTGTGAGTTTTAAAAATAAAGCTCCCTTCTTTATAATTAGCTATTTTCTCTGAGAGGTGGTGGATTTTCACTTCTGATGAAAAGAGTATCATGATGAGGCAGCCACAAGAAACTGAAAAAGAAGAAAATCCAAAATTAGCATTTTGACAGTTTTCTAATGGACCTTTGCACAATGGGGCAGTATTTCTGTTTTCTTTGCATTTCAGTAGTTACAAAGCAGCACCCCACTTTGTATATCTCTTCTGTGGGGTGCACCACGGTTTACTTCAATAACTAATGTTGTAAAAAAAGGTAAAGCTACCCCTAACCGTTAGGTCCAGTCACGGACGACTCTGGGGTTGCGCGCTCATCTCACTCTATAGGCCGAGGGGGCTGGCATTTGTCCACAGACAGCTTCCGGGTCATGTGGCCAGCATGACTAAGCCACTTCTGGTGAACCAGAGCAGCACACAGAAATGCCATTTACCTTCCCGCCAGAGCGGTACCTATTTATTTACTTGCACTTGACGTGCTTTCGAACTGCTAGCTTTCGAAGCTGGGACCTAACAATGGGAGCTCACCCTGTTGCGGGGATTCGAACTGCCGACCTTCTGATCGGCAAGCCCTAGGCTCTGTGGTTTAGACCACAGTGCTACCCACTAATACCTAATGTGGTAGGTAACCAGATTGCCTCAAATGGGAGTGCAATGAGAAGAAATCACATCAAAATGATGGGAGGAAATTTCCCTAGTGTTAATATTTCAGTGTTAAGAGGTGAAAACAGGCAAAATGCAAGGCAGGGGCAGGGAACCTCCAGACCATGGGCCAATTTAAACCCAGCACGTGTCCCAATTTGACCCATGAGGCCATTCTACCAAACCACACCCACCTGCCCCACACCTGACATCACAGGTGATATCAAATGTGAGGCACATAGAGACATGGCTGAATCAGCTGCACAACTGGCTTTGTCATGGGCAATGCAACTGAGCAGATGATCCCTGCCCTCTGCTGAGCATATGCTGGCAAATCCCCTTGCACTATGGTTCCCAATCACCCAGCAGCCAGCTGGCGGTTGTGCACTTGGGAAGCACTGTGCAAGGGACTTGGACAGGTGCCAATCATCTGGTGTTGTGATGCCAGATGATTGACAGGTGGGTTGTCCCACCCATCAGTCAAAGCTGGCCCACAAGAGCCCACAAAATGTAAGGGATACTTTGCTTAACCACTCTTTCATCCCAGGCTCTGACAAACTTAACCGCGGCATTATATTTGGAACACTTACATGAGATGAAGCTCCACAGGTACAGCCCTAGCGGACCATGCAGTGTTTCATAGGGTTTGCCGAATGCGTTGTACATGAAGAACCCAGTCTCAATCAGGGCAAACACTAACAACGCCAAAGAGAAGAGGATAACACTCACGTGGATACTCGCAGGGATAACTTTGAACAAATCTGGAAAAACTAAACACACACAAAAGAACAAAAGACAGAGAATGGAATTACTGCGGGAATCAGGCAAAGCTGTCATCTCTGAAAAACAGGACCCTGGTGCCATGAAACATGCTTATCATTGGGAGATGGAAAAAACTGATAAGAACTGTTCAAAAACACTTAACAAAGAAATAATAGCAGGACCCAATGTCTACATTTATGGCCCAATACATAAGAATTTTCTGAGAAGCAAAAGTATCAGAATGATCCTTGCAAGAAGGGCTCATAAAACATCCAGTTTCAATATTGGGTCAAGACCGAGAACTTCTTGTCTGGGTTTAGGAATAGACTTGAGTAGGTGTGGTAACAGCCCAAGTGCAACAAGCAGGTTTGACTAAGGCAAAGCAGAAAGGCTTGGAGGGCCAAGGATTGGCCTTCCAGGGTCAGCTGACACACACCTGATCAAAATGAAGGAAATGTGCCCTTTGTAGGAAGCTAAATGTGGGGCATGTTTCATAGGAATTGTTTGTGTGGTGGTGGTTTATACTTCTCCGCCCCCAAAGTGTGTCTCTGTTTTGGCCCAGCCCCATTAAATATGGGGCTTAAACATTTAAACATGAATGTTTAAAGTATTCAGAGTGGATTGCGAACCAGGCTTGCTACCACAGAGCGATTTTCAAATATTTCTACACAGTTTAGTGACAGCAGATATTTCAAAACGAATCATTGAATGCAGAGTAAATGCTCCCACTCCATGGGGGTATGATTAAGCCAGTGCTAATACTCCTTTGAACTGCCTTGCTGTGGTTAGAACATGCTGAGAAAAAGCTCTGTAGGCACTTCAAATAAATTTTATCTACCATGTAAAATGTAAATTGCTAGCAAGTGGGTTTGTGGCAGGCAATGCAGTCGGCATATCAGAGCCATCCAACATTGCTTGATTCAATCCAATCCCATTTGTTGATTATTTGTAATATGACCATTGCTTCCTTCTTGCTTAGCGGTTGCAATTAGCCAATGGGAAATGGAAAGACTATGTACTGTGTATTAATTACAAACATAAGGAAAAAAAATTCAAAAAGAGACTCTCAGGTTGTGTTGTTTTTTTAATTCTTTGAGACAGGTGTTGGTTCTAGCAGACAGTAGAAAAGCACAGATAATTTCAACTTTTTATTTTGTAGGTTTTAATATTTGTAAAATAAGAAATGTTGATGACGATGACAGCAAAGTTCATTAAAATAAGCTTGTAAAAAAAACATGTCACTGGGCCAAGTTCAAAGTGTTAGTATAAAGGCTCAAATGGCTTATACCCAGGTATTTGTAGGGGCATCTCAGGTATAATTCTATATAAGGTCAGCTGCAGTAGATTATGAGATCTGTAGCTTGTCAGTGGGACTTCTAAGCAATAACACCTCATTGGTCATGGAACAGCTTCCCCTCTGAGGTTTGGCTGGGAACAACTTTGATTATTTTTTGGCCCCAGCTAAAAGCTTTCCTTTTCCACCAGGCCGAGACGAATTAGATTAAAACAAACAAATAAATAAAATTCTGAAAGGGCCATTATGTACCTGATAAATATTTGGCTACCGTATGATATACTTTAGAGTTGGAGATAGTTGTAATTTAAAATATAGGATTAGTGCAACAGACTTGAGCGATGGAACATTGCCCTCCTCGCTGCTCCCTGCTGCAGCCCCACATACACCTTCAAAAGTGAAGGACCCTCCGAAGCAGATTTTGGGGTTGCACGGGGAGAGGAGAGGATGGGGAAATGTTGCATGGGCACAATTCCCTTCATCCAGTACTGGATATGACCCTTAATGTATTCTTGTTTTTACGGTGCATTTTATTTTGCATTGCTGTGTCCTGCTGCAAGTTCATTGGCTCCCAGTATTTTCCAGGCACAATTCAAAGTGTTGATGCTGACCTTTAAAGCCCTAAATGGCCCTGGTACAGTATACCTGAAGAAGTGTACCTGAAGAAGTGTCTCCACCCCTATCATTCTGCCTGGACACTGGGGTTCAGTGCCAAGGGCCTACTGGAGGTTCCCTCACTGCAAGAAGCGAAGTTATAGAGAACCATGCAGAGGGCCTTCTTGGTATTGGCGCCCGTCCTGTGGAACGCCCTCCCACCAGATGTCAAAGAAATAAACAACTATCTGACTTTTAGAAGACATCTGAAGGCAGCCCTGTTTAGGGAAGCTTTTAATATTTGATGAATTATTGTATTTTAATATTTTGCTGGAAGCTGCAGAGAGTGGGTGGGATATAAATAATTTATTATTATTATTATTATTATTATTACTCATGTACGATGAGAGGTGGGATGTAAATTCTGCCGACAAACAAACAACTTGAGAAAGGACACTATTGTCTTACATAGCTTGTTTCCTCTGTTTGTCACTAGTACGTGGTCGCAATGTGGCTTATTTCTGAGTAGACATGCACAGGATTGCATGGTAAGGTTGCAGTCCTAAACACACCTACTAGGAAGTAAGCATCATAAAACACAATGGTGCTCACTTGTGAGTAACCTCATGCAAGGGCACATTGTGCAAAAATGTGAACCGTTTACACAGCTTGCAAATTTCATTTTCCCTTGATGCAAGATTGAGTTTGTTTCTTTCCAGCACAGATTTGGTTTTATCTACAGTGGTACCTCGAGTTACAGACGCTTCAGGTTACAGACGCTTCAGGTTACAGAGTCCGCTAACCCAGAAATAGTGCTTCAGGTTAAGAACTTTGCTTCAGGATGAGAACAGAAATCATGTGGTGCTGGCACGGCGGCAGCAGGAGGCCCTATTAGCTAAAGTGGTGCTTCAGGTTAAGAACAGTTTCAGGTTAAGAACGGACCTGCAGAACGAATTAAGTTCTTAACCCGAGGTACCACTGTATATCAGAAGCAGCTTTTGTCATGCTTATTGCCATGCCACACACAACACTGGGTCGTCCAGGCTGTTTCCCTCAATAGCAACATTCAGAACTTTTTACATATCATTAAACTTTTATAGGTGACTACCAGATAAAATTAATGCAGCAGCAATGTTGCCCTGGAAGAGAAGACAGACCTTCATTATAAGCATTGAATCTGCATGCCAGTGGCCTTTAGAAAATGAACCGCTGACCCAGAAACAGACAAGAGCCAGAGCAAATGAAGCAGAAGGCTTTCCTGAGCCTGAATGGGTTTTAAAGGCAGAGCAAACTCATTTTACAATTAAAAGAGATATAGCGGCCAACAGGGAGAGCATTTAATGGGCGTAAACGCAGGACTAAAACAAGGCAGATGATTTAATCCTTTCTTCTTGGCCTCGCCATGCTGTGCTTCAATGCATTAAAATGCAAACACATCTACTGTAAATGGTAACATTTCCTAAGACATTTATAGCCATTTAGAGAGAGAGTTTCCTTGAGGATTGCAGTGAAGGCAGTGAACAACAGCCAATGTTTCCTAGTAATTACACAGCAGACTGAATCTTGTATTGGAAGCAGCTGCCTTTAAGCTACTGGACATTATATAACATTAATAAATTCCATCTAGGTGTATGTTCACCTGGTAAAAAAAAAAGTTCATTCAAAGTAAATATGACTGCTGTTTCAGACTGCCATTATTTTTCTCTGTCCCCGGATTAATCACAGAGCTCTGCTCTGGTGCCAAATAGATAATTGCAAACTCCTTTTTCCATCATAAAAGGCAGATGACACAAGTAAACTGTACAATCGATACGGGGTGAGTGGGCAGAATTGAGTCGTGCTTCTGACTCGCCGCTGATTTCTGTGTGTTGATCAAGTCATCTTTATGTGTGGAACTTGAATGCATCTGCTCCCTGTGCAGGTAAACTGATCAATGTGTAGAGCGTTTCAGTGGACCAGTGGGAATAACCCCATACCCGCCTCCTTTTTGCTTTGATTGTGGGTGGATATGTTATCTAAACAAGGCTGCAAACAATTGCCCAGGGAGGTCTATTCCTGTGCCAGGAAGTAGACTGATGCAACCCAGCTTCCTCATGGTTTTTCACTTGGCATTCATCACACGTGTTCCCAGGTGGGAACATGCATGAAGTGGGGACATGCAGGACAGGACAGGGCAGTTATGGCACGCCAACTGCACCAGATCCACTTACCTCCCTTTGCAAAACCCTCACATGGAATGGATATTTCATAGCATTTGGGGGTGGGAATAAGGATATGTTCCAACAATATATTTTCAATGAAGAATAGCTTCCACAGTGTTCAAATGCTCAAGCTCTTGACTGCCATCTGTTTAGATCAGGGGTCAGCAAACTTACTGCGCCTCGGGGCGGTGTCTCCAGCGCCAATCACGAGGTAGGCCGGAGGGTGGGGGAGCGCATGCCCATACATGTGCGCACACGCTATTTCCGGCACACTTCTGTGTTGGAGGAGCACCGGAAATAGTCTGTGCACATGTGCATGGGCCTCCTCCGACCTGAATATACACTGCAAATAACACTTGCGCATGTGCAAATAACGCTTGCGCACAAGCTATTTCCGGTGCTCCTCCGACC